>NC_140642.1:15105579-16340579 GCF_978046115.1 Saccoglossus kowalevskii | reverse complement strand
ACGGGAACAGTCTGTTGATTTAAAAACTTATAAACTCAACGTAGTGCGTCGGTCATATGTACAGGTGTTGCAAACGTCTAGCCATTTTTCGGTCTCTGGAAGCTGCTCTGCATCAAATTCAAGTCAATAACGGTGCCCGTGGTCTTAAGATACTCTGCTCAGCCCTAAAAGTGACGCATTCTTTGCCGTGAGACAAATTCAGATTTGAACCGTGCATATTTGGGTCCCCGCGTTACACCATAACTCAGTGGGGCAAAGGTAACCGGTTGATACCGCTGTGTCGTGTCAGATGATACAAATGATAGCACATCAGTAGGAAGTCGCTTGAAACTTGAAAAAAAACGTCTTTACATTACAAATGGAGCCAATTTATTTATTTCAATTCAACTTCAAAATGTACGTGTCGGTCAAATACTTAATCATACTAAAAAATACTGACTTGTATTATTCGTTGATGTGGAAAATTCCATTTTAGTGATTATAAAATGTCGTCTGCTATCTCAAATGACGTATTTGCACGACATGCTTTGCGCTACGTAGATAGATGTCACGTTTCGAGTTGTGTTCATTACACCACCCTGTGCTTATACGTTTTTTTAAGCTGACAAAAACGTGGAGAAAATTGTGACCTTTGAACCACTAAATTATTGTATTTGGATGAAATAAGAAAACGTAATATCAACATTAAGACACGTGTTTTAATCGCACGATTCGTATTTGCTTGACAGGTGTCAGCTGGTAACGAAATATTCGTCGTACACGAAACGTCATTTATATAACTGAATTTACTGCTTAAAATAACTCAAGTTATCTGGCAGCGTCAACTTTTCACACATATTTTAAAACAAGTCTTTACAAGTGCGATAAATCGAAATTTTCTAAAGCTGGCGTGTAATTCAGACCGTAACTAACCATTCGCCACCGAGTCCACTGCAGACAGCCTACGCCAAATGTATAGTAGCCTTGTCCCGAACGGGAGATGACGAAAGAGAGAGAGAGAGAAATACTGATCACGCGTAGAAGCAACGGGGTGGGGGTCATTGAAACGTGCGAGTTAACTTTGGTCCACAATATAGTCCGTACTTTGGTAGGATTTTCACGACGTAGGACGAACTCTCGTGATCACGGGACCCTAAATCGATTCGTTTTCGTCAATAAGCTATATAACTGACATGAGCGTTTCAATCCTCTGACCTGGACTTTGAGTTTCTCAGAGCAGCTTCGGCTCCACCCGGGCATATCTCGGCTATCCTAATATGAAATGACGTTTATATAGATCTGTGTTATCTCACCTACACACACTCCAGCATGTGTATCTAGGACGTCGAACCGCACATATGTTCAATGATGAACAGTGAAACAAACTCAATAAGATGGAACACAGTCCCACTATCCCCGGTCTGGAAACGACTAGCGTTCTTTTGTCTCGAACCGCGGTGCGGGTAAACAAACCTTTCACACCCGGGCCGAGGGAGTCAGGAAGTCAGACAGATTACAATACCGTCAAAATATTCATTAAAATCGGAAAATTTACCGTCATGCAAAGCGATACCTCATTGTATGACTTCACTTTGACTTCAAATTCGGGCAACCACAACGTAAACAAACATGAAACAAAATTATCACTATGAAATTTGGGTTTTTTGAACCCTGATACGCATCACAACCAGCCTACCAACTCATAAACATCCAGTTCCTGCAATGCAAAGATTAATATCGGGAATTATGTTCATTTTCTAGTTTTAATAGGGAAAAAACTTCGCGTGCCATCGCTAAACAAATCTTGTCAAAATGGCGTCGTTCATGTTAACGTAGTCGATCGAAAAACCTGATTCTTGGGAGGTTCATAACAGTTCAAGTCAACTATACAACAACTAATGATTTTATTATATGCAACAGTCTATAACAATGCTTCAATGTTTGTATATAAATGATTTTTTTAGCACAGAATTGAGTACATTGTCATTTCAAAACGTCGCCATTTGCATTTACGATCTAAAATAAAAGCATCCATAAAAGTCGCTCAATTTAACATTAATAAAATGCGGTGTGACAAATAACAAATCAGCCCACCAATTTTTAATGATATGTTTCGGTCATAAAATGTCAAAATCGAAGACAAATACTGGTTTCGCGCCGAGAAGTATGGTAAATAAAATAGAGTTTATTTCAATCACCCCAAAATCAAAAACGACAAATATCTGGATAACAGTATGAAAAATTGTTGCGAAAATGTGTCGCTGTTGGTGAAATAGATGAATTAAAGAACTATTTGCCGGCTAAAATATGACCTTATACAGATATCCTGATTAAAATATTATGTGAAAAAGCACGAATTTTGGAATAAACGATGTCAAAAATAGTGGCCGGTTGTGTACTGATCACGTGACAATGCTTTGCCCATACCCGCAATGCGCCTTTGTCAGGGAAGGAGGCCAATTCACACCTAATACAATAACCGTTTCCAGACCGGGGATAGAGGGACTGTGGGTGGAATTATGACGTCTGTGAATAATTCGTTTCACAAACGAAACATTCAATTGTAAACAAAACGGCAGAATTTGACCAAACAAAAGCTGGTTATACAGATACACAAAGGTTAAAATAACTGATCTTTGTGAATCGCACGTACATTTTTGTGTTTAAATATTTACACATTTTGTGCAATGTCCTCCACACTTGCTGAAGATTTTAAAAAAGAATGATAGTAAAAGACCTTTATGAAGCTTTACAGAAATTCACATGCGCGAGGAAAAAACACTCGAGTATAATAGTAATAGTTATCTGTTGAAGTACTATCACAACATGGAGATCTATGATCTAACAAAACAAATGTAATTATGTTGTTGCTGTTGTTGATGGTTTGTTTGTTTGTTTGTTTACACATTGAATGATACTTATAATGTATTTTTCTTGTTAAACAGTGAATAACCCTGGAAGTATAAGGCAAGATGTCAACTCTGATAAGTGAAGTAAACTGAGCCAGGAATCATGATACACGTCGCCGATTATATCGTCTTTTTTGTGGTCGTTCTGTTTGTCATACTGCAAGCTATCTTCCATGCATTTAGACGAGGCGGACAACGAACACCTAACCAGTAAGTACATATGTAATTTCATATACTCTATGAGGGATTTTATTGGGATAGCTATACATCTGAAGAGTGAAGTGAATAATACATTCACCACCACGTGATAGGCATGACAAAGCACTGAATAATGCATTTTGTGTATATGTAAATGAATACTGCTCCACTGTCATCAACTAGGCAAAGTACTTTTGACATTTATTTTCGTTTTCATCTCGTTTTCATTGTCG
This sequence comes from Saccoglossus kowalevskii, assembly GCF_978046115.1. Lineage (NCBI taxonomy): Eukaryota > Metazoa > Hemichordata > Enteropneusta > Harrimaniidae > Saccoglossus > Saccoglossus kowalevskii. The sequence goes on along the minus strand of NC_140642.1, from coordinate 16,337,260 downwards.
CAGTATTAGTATAGTTAATCGCACAAGCAGCCGTAGTGTTTTAGTGCAACGTATGGCCGAATTAACAAGATAGAAAATGGAAATCTGCTTTATTGTACTTTTACCGAAACAAATGCCATTCATTCATTCTTTCATTCATTCATTCATTCATTCATTCATTCATTCATTCATTCATTCATTCATTCATTCATTCATTCATTCATTCATTCTTTCATTCGTTCGTTCGTTCGTTCATTCATTCATTCATTCATTCATTCATTCATTCATTCATTCATTCATTTATTCATTCATGAATCGTTCATTCACTGTTTCTACTTATACTTCTTATACAGGTTTTTCTTCGGTGGGAGGTCGTTGAAAGCGGTGCCAATCTCCACATCTTTGTTGGTATCATGTATGTCAGCAGTAGCTCTACTCGGATACCCGGGAGAGGTGTACGAATATGGTCTCGGCTACGCATCGTTCATTCTCGCGATAGTATGGGTGTATCCTGTCGCTGCCTATGTCTTCGTCCCAGTCATCAGAGGGCTACGAATTACGAGCTGTTACGAGGCAAGTCTCGCGTTAATTATAACTCAAAAGCTTCGAACTTGAAATCAACATGCGTCATAGTACTAGCTCGACTTTCTTCTGTTTTATGTTGCAATCTATGTTTATTCGTGTATTATCTCCATACAGTACTTTGATTTACGCTACAACTACTTGAGTCGATTGGTGACCTCAGCGTTATTTTTAATATTGAGTGCTTTTTATGTTGGTATTGTAATGATGGGACCAGCTAGCGCCCTGGCAACAGGTAAGAATTGATGCATGGACACTTTTCTAAGCGAATAAATTGGTTTTATTTCATTCATTTTAAAGGGCGGTGGTCGTTGCACCGCGCATGTGCAATATTTGTGTTTATTGGCATTGATTTTCCCACAATCCAATGCGCTCTTCTAATGGAAATCACGAGTACGAGTTTTGACCTGGGCGCGACGTTCACGAATTACTGCCGGTGACTCCTTCGATACCTCCAAATCACCGGGAAAAATACCTAGTTAAAGTTTGGTATCATCTCAACTTATACTCGTTAGTCTGCACAACAGCCAAAGTCGCCATCTTTGTACATATGAGACCCATATATCGCGCATGCGTGGCGCGTCGACCACCGCCCCTTAAGAAACTCATACATACCGCGTTCCCTTTAACAATATGAAACTTTCGTTCTAGTTATAAAATAAAACACGTTTTCACTTCACGATAAACCATGATCAACATACAATATGAAAAATATTGAAAGTTTTCATCCATAACAATTTTTGAATTTTGTGACACTTCCGTGTTATATTGCGTGAATTTGTTACGTAACACCTTATGTAGTAAAATGTATCAATTGTGTGTTTCACTTCCGGGATGGAAATGGAGTTGTCATGATGGAAAAGAGATTATGGAAAGCGATACGGATGGATCGCCACGTGTGTATCGACAGTAACACGTAGGCCATGCCTATACGGACGTGTATGGCACAGTAAGGTGTGAGGCGCTAGTTGATATATGCGATGAATTTGTTTTCATTTTAATGTTGAACCAAATTTTCGAATCCGGCGTGGATGATATATTCCTGCCATCAAGGCATCTGGGAACTGTACCAAACAATCAATTGACCATTTCCCAATGCAGTTTTTTTGATCGTGTGATCTAATTAAGTTGGCCTCTGACACTATTAAACATTTTACTTTACAGTGTATGGTTTTAATGCATGGGAGTGCGTGTTATTCGTGGCTGTTATCTGTACTCTCTACACAACTCTGGTAAGTGAGCCGTTTTTCCCCTCTCACATCATGTACGACACAACTGATACCTGGTAATACTAGTAACTTCCGCATAATGAGTCATCAACATTTATAACATGTATAAAACTATATCCTTGAATCGTCTCCATATTTTCTACCAGCGATTCAAACATTACAACTTGCGACTGACATATTTAGTTTCTCTACAGGCAGGGGTGAAGGGTATTGTGTGGACTGACGTTGTGTTCTTTGCAATTATTTTGATCACCATGGTAATTATTCTGAGTGTTGGCTCCACTGAACTTGGTGGGGCCAGCAACATCTGGGCGTACAACGCTGCAGAAGACAGACTGAATTTCTTTCAGTAAGTACGCCACTAAATCCGATTTAGCTTTTTAGTTTCGATAAATAGACGTACACCATAGTGATTGGACATGGCGATTACTATTGTCTACATCGTTTGTATATTGTCTACGTCAAATCTTCATGTTCATAATTTCCATTGACTCATTGTATGGGGCTTGGTTACACGATCAGGAGAAACATGAACAATACAAATCGCGTTCAAAGAAACCATTAACAACGAGAAGCATTTTTTTTTTTCAATTGAGTGACTTTAGAAAATGAGCCACTTACTAGCAGATCAAAGAAAACAATATGTGTTTTTTGTTGGCGAGATCTACCTGACAACAAAAACGGGCGTGGTCGGATGTGAATACTAGTACTTTATTTTGGAAGCAGCTCGTACCGCGTACACACAGTTCTATCCCACACTAGTATGTAAAATTGTTATATCTTGTTTTCAGTGTTCCTTTTGACCTGACAGAGAGAGTGACGTTTTTTAACTGCATCGTTGGTGGCGGTATAAACATGTTGGCACTGTTAGTCACACAGATAATGTTGCAGAGAATGGTATCAACAGTTTCTACCAAGGAGACCAAAAAGTAAGTTTAACGTAGACGTACAACGTTTATATATATATTTATTTTTGTGTGTAATTTGATATAATTTGTAAGTTTCATCAAATTTTCAGTTGGAACTTACTGATACTTGTTTGTTCTACCAAACATGTTGCGCAATGTTCCCGAATACGTTTCCATACTGCGGAGAAAATGTGGGTTACGAACCAAACCAGGTACATTAACATAATAAATGATGAGATTACGTCATCCTGACATGCATATACGTTTTAGTATGTCGGTTGGAGGCAAAATACACATGATCTCTGAGATATATGTGGTATCAAGTACACCGACAAGTATTGTAACTTGACATACATACATACATACACAACCTTGTTAAATATATTTTTTTATTCCAGAGCGGTGTTGCTGAATATGCCATACATGTGTATTTTTCAACCAATACTATATTCTATAGGAGCTATGGTGTTCGCTTACTACAATGGTATGTTTAGTTTAGATATATTTAATGTTTTTCATGATGATAAATAAGATGCAAGTTCTTAAGTCGCGTTGCGTCGTGGTAGGCCACAGCGTTACGATGTGTTGCGTCGTGTCGTATTACGCAGTGCTGCGCCGTGTTGTGTTACGTCGTGGTGCGTCGCGTTACAATATGTTGCGTCGTCTTGTGTTACGCTGTGTTACGTCGTGGTGCGCCGCGTTACATTATGTTGCGTCGTGTTGTGTTACGCTGTGTTACGTCGTGGTACGCCGCGTTACAATATGTTGCGCCGTGATGTGTTACGTCGTGGTGCGCCGCGTTACAATGTGTTGCGCCGTGTTACAATGGGTTGCGCCGCGTTACAATATGTTGCGTCGTGCCGTGTTACGCTGTGTTACGCGTAGGTGCGCCGCGTTACAATGTGTTGCGTCGTGCCGTGTTACGCTGCGTTTCGTCGTGATGCGCCGCGTTACGCAGTGTTGCGCCGTGTCGTATTACGCAGTGTTGCGTCGTGTTGTGTTAGGCCGTGTTACTTCGTGGTGCGCCGCATTACGATATGTTGTGTTAGACCGTGTTACGTCATGGTGCGCCGCATTACGCAGTGTTGTGTCGTGCCGTGTTACAATGTGTTGCGTCGTGGTGCGCCGCATTACGATGTGTTGCGTCGTGCCGTGTTACGCTGTGTTACGTCGTGGTGCGCCGCATTACGATGTGTTGCGTCGTGCCATGTTACGCTGTGTTGCGTCGTGGTGCGCCGCATTACGACGTGTTGCGTCGTGCCGTGTTACGCTGTGTTGCGTCGTGGTGCGCCGCATTACGATGTGTAGCGTCCTGCCGTGTTACGCTGTGTTGCGTCCTGGTGCGCGGTGTTACAATGTGTTGCGCTGTGTTACAATGTGTTGCGTCGTGCCGTGTTACGCAGCGTTGCGTCGTGGTGCGCCGCATTACGATGTGTTGCGTCGTGCCGTGTTACGCTGTGTTACGTTCTGATGCGCCGTGTTATCATGTGTTGCGTCGTGATATGTTACGTCGCGTTGCGTCGTGCCGTGTTACGCAGCGTTGCATCGTGGTGCGACGCATTTCGATGTGTTGCGTCGTGCCGTGTTACGCCGTGTTACGTCGTGGTGCGCCGCATTACGATATGTTGTGTCGTGCCGTGTTACGCTGTGTTGCGTCGTGGTGCGCCGTTTTACAATGTGTTACGTCGTTATGTGTTACGCTGTGTCACGTCGTGGTGCGCCGCATTACGATGTGTTGCGTTGTGCCGTGTTACGCTATGTTGCGTCGTGGTGCGCCGTGTTACAATGTGTTGCGCCGTGTTACGCAGCATTGCGTCGTGGTGCGGCGCATTACGATGTGTTGTGTCGTGCCGTGTTACGCTGTGTTACGTCGTGGTGCGCCGCATTACGATGTGTTGCGTCGTGCCGTGTTACGATGTGTTGCGTCGTTCCGTATTACGCTGTGTTACGTCGTGGTGCACCGCATTGCGATGCGTTGCGTCGTGCCGTGTTACGCTGTGTTGCGTCGTGGTGCGCCGTGTTACAATGTGTTGCGTCGTGTTACAATGTGTTGCGTCGGTCCGTGTTACGCAGCGTTGCGTCGTGGTGCGCCGCATTACGATGTGTTGCGTCGTGATGTGTTACGTCGCGTTGCGTCGTGGTGTGCCACATTACGGTGTATAATATATTTTTTCATTCATGACAGGTCGGGATTTAGATACTATAGTCGGCGCTACTACAGACCAAAATTTGAAATCTGTTCCAAGCATAATGCCAGAAACAATGACACCGACCACAAATCCCGCGACTCTAGCGTCAGCAATGATAGGTGTACCCCGCCAAGAACCGACATACTACTCTTCAGACGAGGTGATGTACATGCTTGCTGGTTATGCGCGTAGAAATCAGATACGAGAAAATAAAGGAATCCATGCTTGTTTTACTTTCGATCTGTTTCTTCTCCCAAAATGCATGGCTATCAGCCATGCAGTTTGGGTATCGAGTTTGTTGCACAGAGATACTGAACATTGTTATATGTTGCAGGTGTTGGTGTTCTTCGTACGCGACTGTTTTCGATTTATGCCTGGTTTCACCGGTCTTTTCTTCTCCGCAATATTTGCTGGTACCGTGAGGTAAGACATTCCTGGTTACAGGTAGCGTGGCTATAGTCACGTAACATTCTAAATCTAAAGTTGTTGGTGGCGACGACACATTTATGGGACTTTTAGGGTAACCCAAATCTCAAGGGGGATGCGAGCACACAACCCCACCATATTCACAACACAACCTGGATCCGAACCATTTCATCTACCGACGCCGTGAAGGGCCGGGATAATAGGTAGAGGGTGTCAACATTTTTGCAGTGTCTGGTACTTCAGATAACATAACGTTGGCCACATTAAACGCTATTCCATATTATCCTTTAACCATACACCGGTAATATATGCTCTTGTATTGTGATGTAATGTTTAAAAAAAAACGCTAATATTTCGTTGTCGTTTCATTTACTAGCCTGGTGTCGTCATCATTGAGTGCCATGGCCGCAGTAACGTTAGAAGACTACGTCAAACCCTGGATTATTTGGCGATCCAGGGGACGGGAAATATATACAAACGACGCCAAGAATCTCATGAAGGCTCAGATAATTGGTATGTTATTTTCCGCCCAAAAGTAAACTGGGACTAACTATTAGTGAATCATCAATACATTCAATCAATCATTTGCTAGTTCGTTTGTCTGGTTGTTAACTGCTGTAACACAATTTGTCCGCCTTTATTTTTTGTTCTCAGTTGTTATGTTTGGATGTGTTAGTGTTGCGTTTTCGTTTCTTGTCATGAGCATGGACTCGATGCTAGAAGCAAGTAACATTGTCCTTGGTGTCTTCGGTGGACCCTTACTGGCAGCCATGTTGATGGGTGTTGCCTACAAACGATCCACTGGCACGTATGTATTATTGGAGCAAATTAAAAACAGTTTTTCCTTAATATTTGTTTGACATATTTGTCTTAGATGTCTTAGCTTATGTTCAAAGAGTCGAGATGAAAGCGAAAAACGTGACAGTGAGTATATATTACTTGACCAGTGGATTGTCCCAATTGGTAAAGTATACTTTACAATTTAGACTAATTTTAGTTATTTGAGTGGTCAAATTAAATGGGACATGGTAGACGCGTCGAAAGTGTAAAAGCGATACACTCGGCCACAGTTTCTGTCTGATATAATTAAGCAAAGTAACTAATATATGTGGTATTCTCTCTTTACAGTGGTGTAGTTGTTGGTATTCTCGTTGGATTATCGATGGCACTCTGGGTCTCCGTCGGTGCCTTAGTACACGCAGACCACTTGGACGAGGTTCTAGTCGTATACTCGGTAAGAAAACATGTATTGCATTAACTGTATACTGGTAAACGTAATATGCAAACTGTGACTTCCATGTGCAATATACTTACATGGGTAGCATATGAATAAACTATCGGGGAATAAACGGCAAGCAAAGACAGGTCAATCATAATATGATATAACGATAAACCACGCCCTTTTCCTGTAGCTGTCCTTCATGTGGTATGGAGCGTGGGCGTTCTGTGTCACTTTCATCGTAGGGGTCATTGTCAGCGAATTCCACAGACGGTCGTCAAAGCAAGAAAGAGACGCCGACCAACAGCTAGTTGCAATATTTCTCAGGTGAGCACTGATTACTTTAGAAATGTGAATTTAATATTTAAAAAAAAAAACGCACTCTATGAAAATATATTAAAAACGTGATTGGTGAATGTGTAATTCAATGTAACTAACTGTTGGTAATCCAAGTCGTCGATCGGTTATTTTCATCGGAGCAAAAACGTAAATCTGGTTTTTAAAAAACACTGGTTATATACTGTAGTACTACTGAAAATGTAAATGGGTATAAGAAAATGTTTTTATGAATGAAGTGTACAGTTTTCTGTGCTATACTATTTGCTGTAAATGCTCACTACTTTTACGACAACGCTAAATATTGGGTATACAAAATATAGTCGTGTTTCTGGTGTGTATTTTGTGTTTGATGCGCGAAAGAACGCCCTCTGTGTTAGATGCGTGTGAAAGAACATTTTCTGTGACTAACTCCTGCATTCATCCCATTGCAGGGAAAAAGAAAAAAACATTAAAACAACAGAGGTCTTCTTCTCCGATAAGGAGATTGAAAAAATGCTGGGAGAGGCGGACGGCCGATCCTTAGAAACAATCAAAGAGGCGAGGAAACGAAAAACTGCCAAAATGCGAAGTGTTAGAAAAGACGCAGCCGCTGAAATTGTGGAATACAGAACCGAACAGAAGCGACGTTTCGAGAATATCGAACGCAGTCGCATGTGTCATGATGACTCTTATGCCAGATCCATCGAGATAGAGACGCGACAGAAAATCAAAGAGGCAGACAGGATGTTTCACAAAAAGAAGGAGATGGTGGTGGATTACGTATTGTCAATGGTGTGCGATATATCCCCACAAGTCCATGAAAACTATTATTTCGTTAACAGTTGCGTCGGTGACTATGACATTGACCAAGGCAGTGACCATGACATTGACCACAGCTGTGACAACAGCGGTGACCACGACAGTGACCACGGCATTGACCACGATAGTGACCACATGGTAGACCACAATCATGACAGTGACCACAAGATTGGCCACAACCATGACAAAGACTACGGGGTTGACTACAACCTTAACAGTGATTCCAATATTGATAACACACTTGACAGCTACATCACAGCAAACAAGTTCCAAGAAAGTTACTATCATTTATAAACTGATCCCCATTGTTATAGAAAATAAAATGCGTTTTTGTTTTTCGTTGCCCGTAAATGGAAGTTAGGGGCGGTTATTCTGTCGTTGTTGACTAGGTCAATACAAAATTATTGTCTAATTTCGATGAGTTTACGATGTATATTTCTAGAGATATGAGCGGAAATGCGGGTTTGAACGTCTTTGGCTTCACACAATACTACTTGTAACATTGCGATAAAGACTTTCTGTTTTCGACATTGTAAAATCCTTTCTTTTTTACCAAGTACAGTTATCGTTCATACATAAGTTATTGAACAAACTACATATTTTGTAATTTCATTCAGCTGCATTCAGTCATAATTCAAGACAAATTAAATGAAAAAAAAATCGAGAATATTATGTTTTATCACGTGTAATCAGTAACTATGAAAATTATTATTGGTGTGCACATGGAATACATTTCCTTATGAAGTATTGTTAATATATCTCGAATTCACTTATCGAAATCATTTTGCTTCAGGTTTTTTTTTCTTCAGTGTCGAAAATGGAATGTCTTTATCGTAATGTTGTTAGTAATGGCAATTATTAATAATTTAGGTACAGCAACATATTGAATCATAGTGTCCGTATCTCAGTGTGTACTCATTTATTTCATTCAGCAATTTTCTTTCATTGTTTTTCCAATTATTAAGTATATTTATTGTGATATGATTGAAAATGCGACCTAAAACTAGACTTTCATACATTTGGTTTGCGGGTAAATATTATTTTACACCCCTTGAAAAACGATGTGTTTTACGACTTCAAATTGGGTTTACGTAATCGTAAAATTACAAAATGGAAATGAACCATATTGCATATTCAATTTGATTATTTGCTTTGGGAATAATAGAAATCGACATTTTTATGACAACATCTATATCTTGCATAAGAGTTTCTACACTTGTAAACCATTTACTTTTTACATTCTTATTTACCAAGTAGGCTTCTCTTAGTAATATGTTATCAGAGTTTGTTACCCGGTTGAAATATTTAAGTCGTTGTTTCTTGATAAAACATTCAATGGGATACCTTCCTAGCTCACCATAAACAGCTATTTTTGGTGTGAATTTTGAGAGACCAAGAATGAACCGACAAAATGAAAGATGGACATCCTCAATTGCAGACTTAGTTGTGCTTTCATCACCCCAAACATCACTACCACATACAATAATGGGTCTTATCAGTTTGTCAAATAAAGATAGTTGGAGGGGTATGTTTAGTGAGTTGTCATAACGCGAGTTTGCATTTCAAAGCAAAGAGAGCTTTCATCCTTTTATTTTTTAAATTATTGATACCCTCTTTATGTTTGCCATTAGCACTTATAGTAATACCCAGGTAATTAATTTGCTTAACAATGGCAATTTCTTTTTCAGCGAAGAAGAATATATTATTGCTCAGGGCTCTGTTTGATTTATTGAATACAATAACCTTTGTTTTCTCTGTATTAACAGCCAGGCGCCATTTTGACGTATATATTTTTAAGTTACAGTTTTGTAGCCCCCTAGCAGATTTAGATAAAATGACAACATCATCTGCATATAAGGGACAACTTACTTTTAAATTATCAAAAACCGGGGAGTCACAGTTTTCAGAGTTGAAACAGTCAGGTAGATCATTTAAGAAAATGTTAAAAAGAGTGGGGCTAAGATTTCACCCTTGTCTGACTCCAACTGCTGATTTAAAGCTCTCAGTTAAACCCTCTTTTGTTTTAATTCTGTATTTGTTGTTTTCATACATGTTTTTTATTATATCAAACATTTTACCTGATATGCCATTTTTATGGAGTTTGAAATCGAGACCATTATGCCACACACTGTCAAACGCCTTTCTAAAATCTATGAAGCAAGCATAGATTTTGTTTGCATAGACTTGGAGGTTGTGATATCTTTTGAATGGCTATTATTATAGAGATATTTTTGTACAATTGTTTTTAATATAATGAGGTTGTCTGTTGTCCTGCAGTTTTTCCTAAAACCGAATTGATGCTTTGAAATAATATTTTGTTTGTCCAAGTATGCTATTAGCCTAGTGTTCAGGATACTGGTAAACAGTTTTCCTAAGCAGCTAGAAACTGCAATCCCTCTATAGTTATTAGGAATTGTCTTGAACCCTGACTTGTGAATAGGAACGACTAAGCTCGTGTTCCAACTGGCTGGAAAAATGCCTGAATTATATATATATGACTAAACAATTTTTGAAGCCTTTCAAGAATGTAGAATTCTCCATATTTAAACATTTCATTACAGAGCTCGTCCTCCCCTGATGTTTTATTTAGTTTAAGTTAATTAATTGCTTTTTTTGATTTCAGGTATAGTGATTTGGGCATTTAAATCATTTAAATCATTTTTGCTGTTTGTTTTGTCTTCAACAGTCCAATCAGTTTGACTAATTTTAAGTTTTTATCAGGGCAATTTGTTTCTAAATCAGTTGATAGGCTGTTATTGTTTAAAAGCTTTTTAAAGTAAGACAGCCATTCATTGGGCTCAATTGAATTGTTATTGTTATCTAAACAATCTGAGTTTAAGTCTCGTAACAGCTTCCAAAATTTTGATGGTTCACCTTCCGAATCACTTAGCTTTGATAACTGGTGCTGTTTTAAGTCATATTTTTTCCTTTTAGTTAATTTTTTATATTTTTTTTTATGACAAAGTATTTTTCCCCTGGTGAACAGATCAAGAGGATATTGCTGAAACAATTTGCTAGCAGTTTTAAGTTCATTTCGAATTTCCCAGCACTCTCTATCAAACCATAATTTGGTTTCTCTTTTTTTCTTTTTTCTAAATTTGGGTGTTATTTTTTTGACAGTTTTGTCCGCGACTGATGACAGCAAAGCACTAAATTCTGTAACAACAATATGAGAGAATACTTTGGGCCTGAAACACTCATACAAAAGGAATTCCCACATAATACAATGTTGTGACGTTATAATCGTGGTTTGATAGTCAAGAATTGGATTCCGCAAATTGTATTATATCACACTATTATTGTTTATTGCAGTAAAGCACTCAAGTTGTAATATAATGTCATTTTTTCATCGTGCACGATAAAATATATGTGGACCATGCGTACATAGCATGATTATTCAGATACTTTCCATTATTCAACTATACAAACATGTGTACAACGGTCCTTAGACACAAAATGGCGTCGATTTTGTGGAGAACGAGAAAGCTATTAGCACCACCCCCCCCCCCCCGCGCCACAAAGAAAGTGCTTTGTTCTCTCGGGTTATCGCGTTCCACCGTTCCACCGTTCCACATATCATGGTTTCATAAGTCAGGGAGTGTGATGGACGCGATGACGGAAAGAATATAACACTATTTGAGGGGCAAAAACAAATCACGTGGCTCTTTCATTCTCAACGAGATCTCGACGGCCATTTCGTCTGAGATCTAGTAAAGGACTGTTATCAAAATTCAGCTACACTTAATGATAACTTTTTTCGGTTTTTACAATATTACAATGTCTTGTTGTGGAATCTTATTTGTCCACTATTACAACAGCAGTATTTACAAATGGGTTCGAACAATTGGGTTTTTATGAAATGCTAACTGGAGCCAACATATTCACCCAGGTAAGTTGCCTAAATTGTTGGGTTTACTGTATCAACTTGATACGAAAATGCGGGCGTAATTATGGCAATTCGCGGCCGTTCAGTCTACATACATTACATAATCACTCACTTCGACCTCAGGCATAGATATCTTCTTTCTTTTCACCATATTTGATTTATTTATCTAAAAAACGCTACAAATGGGTCATTTATTTGTAAACACAAATGGCGATTTCAGTTGTGAAGTTCAAATTGACCAATTCTCATTCTAAGTAATTATCACATAGAGGGCAATGTAATTGTGTCATTGACCAATATTTAAATGATAAATTACTCTTATAATCCACTATTCTAAGTTTGTATAATTTATCTCTTATTTCACTCCAATTCCCAATAAAACATCGACTGGTCTTATTTACTGCAATGCGCAGAAGCTTAGAAAACACAACATCTATCCCTCTATATCTATTTATACCAGAGTATATATTATTATTATGGCTGTGAAATCTATGCATACGATACAAAGAGAGCAGACAAATTGGAACAATGATTGAATTGGTTCTAGTAACGTAGTAGTACTCAAATTGAAACAGTATTAAATTTACTTGAAATGCGATAAAATATAGTCCTTATTGAACATAGTGTCACGTGGCGATTCTGCAATATCATTAGTTACAAAAATTCCAGGTCGAAATATGTACGCGATACTGAAAATGAATTCACCGAGACATTGGAATCAGCTTGCATTTAGACCTGCTGACTTGGACTGACAACAAGCCCATGTTATTTGATGACAAGTGCAGATGAATGATGAAAGCTACAAAGATCCGTTTGATTAGTGTTTTCATCAAATATGAAATTCTACGATAATTAAATCTATTTTTGGTAATTACACATTTGATGTTAGTTCGCAATGATACTATGATTACACGCGCACTTAAATTGGTGAATTCCTCCAAGTCATTGTTAGATTTATTTGCAACTGTCCATGGTTCAGTGATATACAATTTCAATTCCATGTCATTTTTGTGATTTAAGAATACATTACGTCACCGTTTTTACGATTTGCATATCATCAGAGTTTAAGCCTTTACATGTAATATGTGCCTGTACAGTTTTGCTGATAAACATTTAAAACAAAGCAGACATTGCTATGTAAAAGTAGAAGAACCAAGAAAAGAATGTACACACTATTGAAAATACTGTTATAGCTGTGTTATGAGTACATTTATGTTTATAGGCGGATGTCAATGTCAGGATAGGTTATCTGCTGAATAGCATGTGCCAAGAAGATATAGACTATACACCAATCAATTCAAATATTTACGATGCCAATCACATAGATGTAATTTAGTAGACAGCGAGTCCAAAGTATGTAGTAGTAATCTGGTTGGCAAATCAGCTTCATTGTGTATTTTTAATGGCAGAAGACGATAGGAAAGGGCAATTTACAAGCATGCAACTGGCCAAAGTGTTGTTGACTAGTATCAAGGCCGTTGTTTAGTCAACGTTAGTAATCAGATAATTTATGTGTTTAATTGGAAATCCGGCTACGCTAGCAGGAAGATACAGAGTAAACTTAACGTATACAGAAATACGCATAACCAGCAGAGCAACATCAGGTATACACATTTGATTAGCAATAAAAATTGTAAGCAGGTTGCAAGAGACATGGTGAAAATCAAAGATTCTTTTTGATAAAAAATATCCCACACTATTTGATAAAATATCTATTGAAGACGAATCCGTTTCCTACTTGTATTTCCTTTGTATATAAATCTAAGATCATATATTACATTGAACTATCACGAACTCTCTACTATAAATGTTAAATATTACATTCTCAAAGACTTCATTTGGGCATTTTTTCCTTTGAGAAACGAGGTGAAATAAGTACAGTGAATTGTGCATTTTCTTTTTTGTTTGTTTGTTTGTTTGTTTGTTTATTTTTTATTTATTTATTTATTTATTTACAATAACATACTTAACTGTAAATCGTTTTTGTCCAATGTGCATTGCTGAATAAAATTATTACTATCATTTCCAAATAAATTGTATGAAGCATATTTTCCTTAATTAGTTTTTTTCATTGCTTTAAATCAAAAATATTATTAGAGGTGAATGTCAAAACGGTGTTATTTTTTTGTTTTTCTGTGCCGAGAACAGTTTCCTATATACAATTTATATTATTATTGTAATTGCAGTAAGAACGCCAGATGAACTAAAATCAGTGACAGTTAGCAAGTATGAGCAACGTCCTTTTTTGTTGATATCCCGTATTCCGTCAGACTTGGGTCAGATACACATCGACTATCAAAAGATTAGAGATAATCTGTATATCTTTGCTACGGCGCAATTAATGACACGTGACTTCAGTCGGCGCGATCCCAGTATAACACTCAAGATAACATTCTTTGCGGCCAATCGTAATCAGTGAAAAACGTCGAATATACCACGTGACATCGAAGTTAACCCACTGAAATAGGCCAGTTGATGTACTCCAAAGACGGAGAAGATGTATGAAACGGAAGTTCAGCCGTTGCATCCATTCGATTACATCGTGTTTATCAGTGTCCTGGTCTTCGTAACATGCCAGGGTTTGTGGCATGGATTCCGCAAAGGTGGTCAGAAGTCAACTAGCGAGTAAGTTCTACTAGCAAATAATTGTGTTCACATAGTAAAATGTCACGAGTGGGTCAGGGAGCTTCGAGAAAAAGAACATGATAACACGATAGCAAATGTACCCAGAAGGTGAAAACCTGATTATTCAGGTCTAGAAAGTTCTAAACAGTTTAATATAGCAGTTAAGAAAAACAAATTGAATTTACATTACTTTGACCTTAAGTATCGCAACTTTATTTAATTTATCATTAGTTATGATTTGGCGAAGGAGCAGATTGCATGACCTTGATACATGTGCCAATACAAATAGATTCGTTGATAACACAGTTACAATAACATATAATGAATGATACTTCATTTCATATAGATAAACTTGGATGTATTAGATAAACACTTAAAGCGGGAGGGTCGTCACCTGCGCACGCGCGGGAATTGAGTCCCAATCGACGATAACAACACACGCTATAAACGCAATGACTCATGGGCTTGTTTGTAAACAATGACACGCTATGGCCATCGGAGGCATGCGAAGGCGACGACTCCCTCGCTTTAAATATGTTAGTATATTCCCTACCATGGTTTTAGTCAACTAAGACTATATAAACCGGTACACACATTTTTCCCTCATAGGTTTCTCGTCACTGGTCGTACCATGAAGGCTTTACCAGTCTCTATGTCTTTGCTGGTAACTTTCATGTCCGCCATTAGTTTACTTGGTACGCCTGCAGAAGTTTACGTATATGGTTTTGGTTACGCGGCTTACGTTCTTGGATTCTTTTGGGTGTATCCGTTGACCGCATATTTCTTTGTGCCAGTGTTCTACGCTTTGCCGTTAACAAGTGTCTATGAGGTAAGTCTAACGGCCGCTATCGGGCGTTGATGATCATGATTTGCGTTGACATACCCGAAAATATGCCTAGCTGAATTCATTACATATGCTAGCTCATGCAAACCATAACCCCTAAAACAATTTCATCTTGAAAAACATGAAGAGTTAGCATATTAGATAATATAGATAATAATAATCTTTTTTTAAGCATCAAATATTGATACATTATCATCCAGATTTGAAATTACCCAAAATGAAGTCAATTCAACCAAACTTGCACTTGGCTGTATTGGAAAAGTTGATCCAGCTCCATGCTCACGTGTACGTGTCATTCCGACATTTCGCTACAGTACTACAAATCGTACTAAAAAAACGTTTGGAATACAAGCCTGCTAAACCTTGCTAAAGTAATGAAATTAAATTAATAGGTGTTCACTTGACCCTTGCAATGTATTATAGGCATATGATGTAAAGAATCAATAACACTTAGATTATGCCCTATTAGTAGATTTCGAGATGTTGCGCATGCGTAATCAGTCATAAATAGATCACCACTAACACGAGTATTATCAAATACTGGCATATGACTTATATTGTTACTGTTAGTGCTGTTACCAATGCATTTTAGCAGGGTAATATATTGACAATCTTATATGTAATTTTCATAATCATCAGTATATGGAGTGGAGGTATAATTACTGGAATCGACTGTTTTCATCAATTCTCTATTTTATCATGACGGCTTTCTACATGGCCATTGTGATGATAGGACCGGCCCTGGCTTTCGAAGCAGGTAATAAGCGGCATTCGTTATGTAAGAGTAATATATAATAATATAATAATATAATAACAAAATGTATTAAGCGATGTTCACTGCGTCACACAACCCTGTACAAAATATGAATACAAATCACATTAAGAGAAAAATTAACAGTATTATAAAAAGAAAGTTTCAAAACACTTTAAAAAAAACATTACCATTAAAATCGGATTTAAATTAAGAACTGTCTTCTAAACAAATGAGTTTTCAGACGTCTCTTTAAAACATTGATATTGATTGACTGACGAATGGAGAGTGGAAGTTCATTCCACACAAAGGGGCATATTTGCTAAAAGAACGTCACATATGTTTTTGTGGTACATTTTGAATCTTGTCTTTTCAATTATAACACAAGATCAGTATTAGACCATTATGACCCACTTCATAACGGTCAACCGAGTCACATAAATAAATTGGAGCAGAATTATTTAAGATTTCATAGACAGACAACAGTGCTTTAGAGTAATTTATGTCGAATTCATCTACATATCTGCAATAATTTTCATTGTTGTTATCACAACGTGATTTGTATTTTTTTCTATTTTAAGGGGGGCGACTAAATTCAATTTCATGATTCTGTTGGATAAGATATTCTCATGAACTATACACAACTCAAATCCCTTATGATGTTTACAGGTATGCCACAGGAATGTAGGAATGCAACTTTCATACAAATGTGCATTTTGTTTTCAGTGAATGGCGTTGAAGCATGGAAGTCAGTTCTTATTACTGGACTTATTTGTACATTCTACACTTCCTTGGTATGCGACTTACACGCTCACATGTTATAAATCCTTGATGTTATATATTTACTTATTTTGCAAAATATTTATTTTTCGATGTTTCACACTGCAGCTACGACAACTATGATGCTTTGTACGTACTATTAATTCAAATTTCATGAATAATTAAATGTGTACATAGAAATATTATATCGAACGCAAAAACTGAACAGAAACTGTAATGCATAAAATATTGGAAGTCCTTTTGTTTTACTTCCCCGGCGCAATCCGTCCAACATTTTGATTTATTGATTTGATTTCCAGGGAGGGATGAAGGCTGTGATTTGGACCGATGTATTTCTATTCGGAGTAGTATTGGTTACTATGATCCTTGTAAGCGTGCTGGGCACCATAGAAGCTGGAGGCATCGATTTTGTGTGGGAGTTTAACATTGATGCAGGGAGAATGAACATATTTTAGTAAGTTTTTCCATCCTTTTTTAGAATTGTTCTCTCATATGTCGAATTAATAACATTAAATTATAATGAAATTGTCACAGTCCTGTCCCAGACGTGAAATATGGTTTATGTGGTAACATTTCTATTCACCTGCTGTTATAGGAAAGGGGTCAGGAGCGACAATAATAACATCCAGCTCAAGCTCGGGTATTGTTGCCTGAAAAACTGTTTATTTAAAAGGCGGCGGTGACGCAGCGCGTGTTCGAATGTATTGTGAAAAAAACAATGTATTTTACCTTTACCTGCGTTGTCTAGGTTACATGGGATTAATATCGAACAGAACGCGACGCGACAACCGACGCCCTCCATGAAAACAATTGGAATTGTGATATTATGTGATATTAGTGATATTAGCATTGGCAAATACCCTGTATTCAAAAGTATATGTTGATTTTATTGTGAGAATGTTTTTAATCTGTTCTTTCGTTTGTTAGCTTTCCTGTTGACTTGACGGAGCGAGTGACATTCCTGAATGCGTTCATCGGTGGCGGAATGAACTTTCTGGCATTGCTAATCAGTCAGACCGGAATACAGAGATTCATCTCCACGGTTACTGTCAAAGAGTCTAAAAGGTAAAACATCGTGATGTTTGAGTATTGTAACAATAATACGTATCAGCGTACGGGTAGCTTTTACAAATGTTGATGGATGGAGGGGGCTACATGATATTGTCTTTATTGTAACGGCGCACTTCTAGGTTTCTATAGCTGTTGTGGGACTACTATATGATATATTTTATGCTATTAAATATAAACAACATTTCGTTTGTAAATTCTCTGTTACTGTGGCTCTCAATAATACCACCACGTACGCCACGATAAGTTCGATAACACCAATAAACTTAAACACCTTTTCTGACTTCTATGAGATTTAATTATTTGATGATATCGTCAATTCTCTATTATTAATGAATATTTTTGTAATTTTTGATCAATTTTTAATTTCGACTTTTCTTTGCAAAATTCTACTCCGATTAGTTTAATACTCAGTACATGTGTACCTTGAATGGACATTTGAACATTTAGTCAAGATATTTTGATTTCTCTAATTTTAGAAAACATTCTTGTCATTTTTGTTAAAATACACAGACATATCCTAATATATAACCGGGGTTGATAAATCTAAAATTCGGGTGATATTAAACTTGGGTACTGTTATCACAGAATGTTAAATAGAATGTCGAAAAAAGTTTACATGTAATGAAATAAACAACATGACCCACGGAAACTGAAGGTGTTTTGGTGTTTGGTGATTTTTACAATTCTCACAAATTAAGTATTTTGTGCATTTTATTTCGACAGGGCTGTGATGTATAATTTACCAATGCAATGGGTCTTCCAGCCTCTTCTGTACAGTGCGGGCGCCGTCACATATGCATATTACAACAGTAAGTACGGCCACGGTTGCTAGTACTGTAGTAACCGTGCCGCGCATTGACACACCGCGCGATCTGCCATTAGTTGTTCGTCACGTGGCGCCAAGTACTAAAGCACTATACAAGTGAGCATTGTTTTAACTGTTGTACATGCTCCGTACTGTCAAAATAGTTTACTCACCACCAGGATTTACTTCTGGTTATTACTATTAGTACTCAGTTGCCAATTAATTATGTTTTAATTATGTAATATAAATCATTTTCATTCCAAATTTTGTTTTCAAAAGAGTATTTGTTCACCATATAATGTTTAAAAATTCATTTCATATTCTATAAGGTACCGTGAGATTAATAAAGTATCAATTCTCTATTTTTATTAATTCCCGTAGTTGTTGTTTTCATGACTATGAGTTTGAAACTTTATTATTTTAGTATTTTTTTAAAGAATTATATTATTGGCTATTCTCAAAATAACTGATTCCTATGATATTTGATATATGGATACTCTGGGTTGATCTGTTCAGTATTTTGCTCATTTTGTGTCAATACCACCAATACCAGTTTTCAATTCGTTCATGAAAACTACTAACAAGACGATATTTGATAAGACATTGTTCGGATGGGCTGTATCAGATTGATTCGTTTCGTGGCAATAAGTTCTATTTTTGCGAATATTTTTTGTTGCTTTTAGTAAATATCGAATTCTGCTTGAAAACTTTTGATGAACCACTCTTGTTTATATAAAAGATGAATTCCTTCAAAATTTGAAATTCATTTCTTACTTTTTATTCCAAAAGGTTATATATTCATCATAGTTTATTATTGGTTGTTTATATTTATGTGCGTACACCACGGCCATGTGGTTGATTTGTTCAGGGTGCTAAGAAACTAGTCCAACGTTAAGTGTGAGTACATGTGTACAGTGTACAGTGATCTTAGCAAATACATTGTCTGATTTAATCAAACTTCGGTGATGTTAACATGACACATGGCAGATAACCTCTGCATTGGTATTTAGTTTGGCCATTTGATCAAACAAATCGTTTTTCACGGTAAACAATCTGAATGCTTACCGCTATCGTCGGCATGCTTTTGCCAAGCTGACGTAGCTGTGCTACACGTTGATACGAGTGTGTACGAAGTCCCGTCACAGAGATGAACAGTCGCATCATACTTTTGTAACGGCGCACCTTAGGGACGTGGGTGGGTCTAGTGTATTTGTAAAACATATATACTAAAGCTTAGTAGAATGACGTCATTCTGTAAATAGCGTTAAACCAATCATACAACATAATTCATAGTTCACCACAAAATTATCATAAATTATATTGTTATAAATGTTTTGTGTTTTTTATCAACTGAAATCAACCACCTTAAGCATAAAGTTGAGATCAAGCGATGGTAATTTTTGATTAATTTTTTTCAGATATTTTCACCAGACTAGAACCAGCGTACAACGCTACTTTCCCACCAAGTGAGTTTGTTGTTTACTCTTTTAATCATTACAGCTTACTTATGAGAGTCTTTATCACATAGCATCAGAATTATAATAGAAATAATCAATGTATTTTCTAGATATTAATGTGACGGATATGTATGATATATGGGGAGTCGAACCGAAATATGAGCCAACCTACACCAGTTCAGACCAGGTGGGCGTTTTCATTGTGTCACGCATACAAACAATTGGGTTATATGGTTACTCACATCCCATGAGGCATAAATGTGTTCGTTTATTAATGTACTTGATATGCACTGTACCTTATCAAGTGTCAGATTAATACAAAAAAACTTTTACGAAATAAAAGCCACATTTTTTGTAGTCATATATTTTTTCAAGGTCTTGAGTAAAATGAATACCCAGACATTACGCATTGACGTCTCATAAAAAAGTGCATGGAAACACATAACGAGGAGGGATTTTCATACTATTTTGGCAATAATAAATATACAAGACATACACACTTGTTCATCACATTTATAGCCAGGTATAATATATAAATATAAAGTTATGAGGATTTCAATAAACTGATATTTTACCTTATAATCAAAGCATTGAATAAATGCACATTTAAATCAAATTATGAAAACAAAAATGTTCTTGAAGATTCTACAATTCGACCATTAACCATATAAATGCATTACGAGAAAGTGTTTAATGATTGTCTACTTTACATATTTCTGGGGAAATAAAATACAAAATAAAACTGCTTTTCCACGAGTACATTTTGTCCCAAAGCCAAGGGTTTCAATATATGAATTTTGTCTATAAAGGTAATTAACCGAAATCTTAATTACAGACAAAATTACAGTTAAATCGTTTTGGAGAGAACATGCCTCGCCCTTACCTGCCAAATGAAAACATCGAGCTAGTTTTATTGTAAAGTACCCCCCCCCCCAATAGCCAAGTTAATTTGAACCTCTGGCCCAGCTGTCATACCGTTATAGAAAGTATCAATAATTAATAAGTAAACAGAACAAAACATCAAGATAACTGTAAATGCTCAATATAAGCAAAATGTTGGATTAATTATTGCAGACAAATGGTTAGTTTCAGCAGATGTCGTCATGTATATTTCATAATCATTCGCACGGGTGGAAATATATCTTACGCAACCATTCATATTTGTGTCGTTTTACAGATTTTGGTATATTTCGTAAATGAATTATTTGGACATATCGCGGGCTTCCAGGGACTGTTCATCGCATGCATATTTGCTGGCACTCTGAGGTAAAAAGCATTAATGTCACACCTCACATGACCCTTGACCCCTATTGATGTGATCAACAAATTATTTAATGGGGATACAACGTTTATAAAATATAGAAGTCTCTGAGCATTTTAGAATGTACTTAATATCCACCAAAATTTGGCACAAATGCACAAGAAACAATTATTATTGACTTTAAATATCGATCGGCCCTTTATGCGTATACATGACTTTAACCTTACCTACCCCTAGCGAATTATTTGTCACCATACGTGCGGTTGACCAATGACGATTGATATATCTATACCATAGTACAATGTCATCAAGTCTCAACGCCATGGCTGCCGTTACTTTGCAAGATTACGTAAAACCATGGAGAAAGTGGAGAGCACGAAAAACAGGACAGATATATGAAAATGATAAGATCGATACCATAGTCTCAAAGTTGCTCAGTAAGTCATGCCCGACTTTTACTTCTCCTAATTGGTGTGGACACTAATACTACACGACTTGTACTATCTCTTTACAATAATGGTGTACTCACCAACCATCTCCATTGAAACAGGGAATTTTTAACAACAAACCTCATGGGGGGGGGGGGGGTATGTGATTTAACATTGTAATTGCAACAACTAAGATACCTTACTGGGATTGATTGATTGCTGGATGGATCAATTGGCCACTTTCTCGGCCAATTTATGTAACATATACTTTGAATATTCTATTTTGCAGCTTTCTTCTACGGGATAATTGGTATATTTTTAGCGATCTTGGCAGCTAACATGGAATCGTTGGTAACAGTGAGTAACGCCGTCTTCGGTACATCGGGAGGTCCGATGACCGGTGCATTTGTCATGGGTTTGCTCTACAAAAGATCAACTAAATGGTACGTACACCCAGTCTACATTGCAGGGGTATTGAGCAATGATCATTATTTGATTGAAACTGGTTTGCAGATATTACGATATTGTTATATGAAATCTGCTGCAAACCCGGTTAGAAATTATTAGGCCAGTAGTATTATAAACTTCGCGAAGTTCATATCAAAGGCAGATCGAAAAAAAAATCGCGTTTTTACAATACACAATAAATGTATTTATGTTATGTTATTGTTTTAGTGTTTTATATCAGGTAATACAGCAGCTCTGTAATATTTTCTTGTTAAAAGTGTCTAAAAAAACGCGCTTGTCTTTTATACACTGGTCACTATTATAAATTAACTAACTTACTACTATTATACGGCATAGGATCCCAAAACACACAAACGTGTTTTGAACATACTAATATAAACAGTGTAAAACATCAATGTGGTATTAAATCCTATTTGGTGGTGCATGCACATCATATTATCTTAATGATAAATCATAATCCAATGTATCCATCAACATACAGTGTCGTTTTGAATTCCACTGAATTCCCGGTCACGCTGATCGATCTATATGTTTAGAAATTGGCTTACTTGAATTTTAAGTTTTAGACACAACAGCAATATTGAGACGTATTGTTCATTTCATTGTCACAGTGACGTATGATATATTTCTATTTTAATTAACAGGGGTGTACTAGCCGGTATGATTATAGGTTTCTCTATGGGGTGTTGGGTTGCTATCGGTGCTATAATATACTCTGACTGTCTGGATGAAGTGCTTCCCATTTACTCGGTATTGTCGCATTTCTAATTGTTCTTATTGAATGTGAGGATATTATTTCGTACTCAAAATTAAAGATTTTTTTTCTACTTGTATTATTTTTGCGAAGCGTGATGTTTGGTGGCAAAAACTACTTATGCGCATATCTAATTTACATGCAATTTTGAACTCGTAATTAGCACTGCTCTGTTTAGACGTTGTTTCACGCGGTGTTTCATTTACCCATACGTTTTCTTGTAGTTATCATTTATGTGGTACAGCACGTGGAGCTGCTTAGTCACCTTGGTGGTCGGCGTGTTGTTTAGTGAAATAAACAGATGCTTCTCTAAAGAAGAAAGACAGTTATCGAAGGAAATCGACCCTGCGTTACTTGCAACGTTCCGCAGGTAAGTGTGGATGCATTGTTCCAAGATGTATGGATAAAATCGTGTAGTAAATTGATAATTTTTGTTTAGTTCGTTCAATCAGTTATTGGCTGAGTGAGCGACGTATTCGATGGTATGTTATATTTGGGGGGAACATCCCAGCAACTGGATTCGTGTTTAATTCTGGTAAAATTGTCATTTTATTGATTGACAGACCCAAAGACTGGATGCTTAAATCACGCTATGTTACGCACGATGTCGAAAAAGACGAGGACATCCTGATCATAGAAGGCGACCTACACCATTTACACAACGAGCCTAGTTCGACCAGTTTGGCGGCTATGGTAACTAACGAGAAAGGTATGGGAAACGGGGCGCACGAGATGGAAATACGTTACAGGGAAACCGAGTCACTGGAAAGTTTTGACGGTATTGTAACGACGGGGACAATGAATGACGGCACTGAATTCACAAGATTTTAGAGATCACATGATACCCACCGAAAATTACTCTTTTATGCATAGGCAGTCGCAATAGTTCCGTACACTAACATTTACTCACCAATACGTATTGTGTGTTTAGTTGTTAATATGCGTGTATGCATTCTTATGTTCTCGACTTAATTTGTGAAGGAATCCGCTTGTACTCAGTAAACATCTGATTCATCTCAATATTTTGAGTATCTATCTAAAATGTCATGGAGTTTAAGCAATTCGCTCGGTAGATGTCAACAGAGCATACACTATGAACTGAGAGTTTTTAATATATATTGTCAATTATTGTAAAATATAACTTTTTTATTGCTGTATGATGATGAATACAGTATTCGCTAACGTGTGGACTATAATGAACTGCATAAACTAGTATATTGTGTTAATATTTTTGTTGTTAATAAGAAAGACAAAAATTAAAAATGTCAGCTCAACTTAGACACGTACCACTGTGATCTACATATCCTCGTTGTCTAATTTCCGTTTAAAGAGCGATGGTCGTCGCGCCACGCATGCGCGAGATATATGGGTCTCAAATGAACTGTTGGCCAGATCAACGAGTACAAACTGAGGCGTTACCGATCCTTAATTGGGTATTTTTAGGTGATTGGAAGGTATTGAAGGAGTCATCGGCAGTGACTAGTGCATGTCGCGCCCAGGTCAAACCTCATACTTATGATTTACATTAAAAAAGACAGAAAAGAGCGCATTGGATTGTGTGAAAATCAATGCTCATCGACACAAATGTCGCACATGCGCAGTGCGACGACTACCGCCCTTTAAGTCTCAACATCCAAGTACGATGAAAATAACCTGTGACAACGAAGGTCATAGTGAAGATGGAATTTAATTTTCTAGAGGAAAGTAATAAATACAGTATCCATCGTAAGGATGTGTTGGCTAGGAACGTAATCCAACCATTTGATAATGAAACACAAGAGAAAAGATTCATCTTGCTGCTCAAAATAAATAAATGCGCATTCAAGTAGCACATATCACTAAATAGAGACTTAATATCTATCACCAAGCCTCAAACTAACCCAATATAATTTCTCTTGTTTGAAAGAATTGGTTTTGTCTTCTCTGTGTGAGTGTTATTAAGCATTATTAAACACTGTCGGGTGTCGAATGGTAAATGATATGCTTTCTAATAAAATACAGTGCATTGACGTTCTAAATTCACGTTTTAAAATTACCTATAGTTCGTAGTCACCGGACGTATACTGGGAATCACAAACGGGAATGACAACTAATAGTTGTAAATATCATGTGTAGCGTGCATACCGCGTAATTTATCACGTCAACATCGTATCATTTATATTGATAGTTTATCAATCAATAAGCGAGTCAATGCAAACGTTCCTGTGAATGAATGGCTGGGTTAATACAAGTCTGAGATTTTGCTGTTTAACGAATATTTCAATCCCTATAAATTAATATACTTTATAACTTTTGAATAGAACATAGTCAAATACTATTCTAAGAAACAAGACTAAAACTACAAAAAAGAAGAGATGAAAATAAATATACTGTTGACACTGGTTTAGAAAATGGCACTTTCTTTAATATAAATTGCCAGTTCTATATGTATGTTGCCCATAATATATATAAACTTTGCTTCATTATCTAACATATTGAAACTATAATTTGTGGTTTGTGCTGATTGAAATAACCTCATTCTTGCTTCCATGTGTTGTGGACAATCAATCAGATAGTAAAATTCATCCTCAACTTTATTAGTATCACACCTTTCATACATTTCATCATCCGCTTTCGTTTTTGGTCTCGTATGACAACCTTTTTCTATCATTAAATTATGATCACTAATTCTGAGTTTGCATATATATTTTCTATAAATTGGATTTAAATTTTTTGTCAAGTACTGCTCTGTTATAAATTCTTTCTTGAATTTACTGTAAGTTATTATTTTCCTCAGATTTAGATTTTTCTGAATTAATTGCTTTTCTCCACAAATCTACATAACTGGCTTCTATTAGATCACTTATGTGATTTATGCTTTTCTTGGTCTCTTTCCAATAATTATTAATTTCGCTTTCGCCTATTATTTCTTGTATTGATTTTGCCCATTGTGATTGATCAATAATATTACAGTAAATTGCCTCATTTACTAGTTTGTTTATACCAATATCTGACCATCATTTTTTAAATGAAAACTGAAATTGGGTATCTCCCCAATTCCCCACGAACTGCTAGATTTGATGATGACTGGTTAACTTGTAAAATCATTTTACACAATTTCAAATTCAATTTGTCCATGTATGTTTTATCTGTATATTTTTCTGAACCCCATATTTGACATCCATAAGTTAGTATTGGTCTTATTATATGGTCAAAATGTTGATCCAAGTTGCTATGTTGATATTTGTTGATGTGCTAATTATTTTTTTTTTTTGATATAGTTAAAAATGATTTTAATGCTTTTTTATATCAATATTCATTTGCTAGGTCAAACTTTTCACTTGGTTTAAATTCTATTCCTAAATATTTACTATAATTTTTTAACTATATCTAGTTCTTCATTTTCATAACAAACACAATACTTATGATTTAATAATTTGCCATTTTTATTAAAAATTATAATTTTTGTTTTAGATGTGTTTACTTTTAGGTTCCACATACTGCATAAGGATGCCAACTTATTGAAACAATTTTGTAAACCTGCTTCGGTTTCTGAAAAAAGACAAGAAAAATTAGGTGTGTCTTTATGTCCACCCATGTCTTTTACCTCCATGGTCCACCCAAACACGACGGGATGTGCTTACATTTTAAAGCCCCTTTTACTTGTTGTCTATGTTAACATAGTCGTTAAATTAAAGGGCAGTGGTCGTCGCGCTGCGTCCTGATCGCAATGCGTGTAAAATACATCGTTTGTTTACATAAAATTCGAATTTCTGGTTTGAATTTTTCAACTCTCAAGTGACTGCAAACCCTTTCCACATGAACAAATCAACTACACGTCACGTTACTGTAATTGAGCATGAAACTGATAATAAGTAAAAGTTAAAAATAGTTCCATGGTTATATCTGGACCCGTGGATCATGGCGCCCCGTCCAAGAAAGTTATAGCGGGGCAAGGTACGAGCATCTTGTCAAAACTGACGCATTGTGGGTAATCACTGAGGTCAAAGTGCGACGACGTTGGGGTCGCCCTTTTGTTCATGCCGCCTGTGAATGTTCCATGTCACGCACGCAGGTATTATTATACCGAGTAACTGTCGCTTTGGATGAGCAGTCATGTCGTCCGCAATCGTCCAACAGCTGGTGAAAGCTGTGAACACGGCAATGAACCCATCAGTGGACCACCAAAAGCGTCTAGATGCGTATCAGGTATTTATTTTTATGTTAAATAAAAATACAACCCGAGTACCATAGAGCAGCTGCCCCGCTTGGAGCGTGCTGTTGTAAACACATGCTTGTTGAATACTAGTACATAATAAACACCCAGACCTTAGATTCGAAATTCTTGGTAGCATTTTACTGACGAATAACATAGTCTATGAATGATTTGTAGTAACAACTTCATCAGCCACTATGGGTATATACATTACTGTGTATTAGGATTTTTATTTTTCAAACATTTCCATTATATACCTAAAAAGTTTCCATTTTTTTGTGTTGGTTTTATTTTATTTTTCGAACAATTCATCGGATACTTAGTCACAAATCATTTGTGGCCGGAATACACTGCAAAAGTTTTTTTTGGTAATGCTATCAATTGTATTTACACATGCTCTTGATCATAGTTTCAAACAATTCCTAACTGCAACTGAGGTGTACACTGTGTATGAAGATTTATCTCTCAGATGTGACAAGTATTCATCGAGGTACAGCGAATAAAAAAAAATTGCGTGGTTATTTGAATTTCTGTGATATTACTGGCAAGCACTGTTGCACAAGGCGTCTGACAGTCTGGCACAACAATTCCGGGTGTGTGTAACCATACAAGAAGACATTCATCATATTTTCTTTGTGTTTATTGATAAGAATTTTTCACATGTCATATACTCATCTACTGATCAGTTGGTGAACCTGTCCGTACTTGGTTTTTTAACATTTTTGCATTTTACTGTTTTAATATGTTCCAAATTCAACAGCCTGCATGGTGCGTTTACGTAATGTATGGAACGTTAGCGTGATTTGCCTAAACTCGGGAAGTATAACGTGATATTTCATTCCACATGGCTGCCTCTTCTCAAATCACTTTGGCACTCTTGTATATGAGAGATGATAAAATAGTTCTCAGCGCAGCTCAGAAAACATTATCTCTAGTATTTCCAATGAATCTGGAATCTATGGACTTTTTTGGTTTATTTTATGAAAAAAGATAATAATTAATACCACTATTATTCAGACACTCGATCTCAGAAGTGAAATAATGACAGTGACTTTGATTTGAAAATTGGATTACAATCAAAATAGTGACATTAAGAAAGAGTTCTAAACTGTTGATATATATTGTGTTACCAGGTGTGTGAAGAATTTAAAGAGAAGTCACCTGAATGTGCAGCATGTGGTATTGAGTTGGTTGGTTTACATCATTCACCTGTTATAAGACATTTTGGTTTGCAGCTTCTGGAGCACTGTGTTAAGTGAGTCTATTGTAATATATAGAGTCTGTTTGAGTATGTGTGATTATGATTATCAAATAGAAACTTGGATAATCATGCATGGTGATGTATGACAACAACTCCAATGGATTCAAGAATCAATTACTGTGTGTATGTGTATAATTTTTTATTTCATTGATGTTTAAATATGCAGGTCTCCCTAAATGTCACTTATCTTGACACTTTCTTAATTAGTCAACTAGCAGTTTCTCAGTTATTGAGATTTAAATTTAAAAACAGATAATGGAAATTATTGCTGTTATTAGGTAATGATACCTCAGAAAGTACCAGGATGTATGACCTTTAGGGGGTCATGCAAAAGGTCCATCAAACTCCTGACTACATGGTAACTACATCAGCAGACATCATGGACATGAGAGACAAATTTTCATGAATTTTATAAAATTGATAAATTTTGTTGGAGTTTATGTTTAAGTTCCTAAAGACACAGTCACTGAGACTTTTGCAAGATCCTATTACATAATAGGTTTTCTGTTTACTGCGAAATTTTGCATATTGCGTGAATGGTGCATAAATAGAATTTGAACTTGAATTGACCCTTATTAAATATGTATAGTATATTATTATTAATAATTACGCCATATAGGCTACCTATTTCATGAATAAAAATGTTAGTGGTTACATGACCTTTCTTGCCTTGTTTTTCCTACGAAAAATAGCAAAAATCTTCTTCTTCAGAACCACTGAACTCATTGACCTGAAATTTGCTTTTTGTAGCATACATGTATAATGGTCATTAAAGTTTGCACTGCTTTTTGTGATTGGTCCAGTGGTTAGGCTGCCATCTTTGATTTTTTTTAAACAGGACATAGTTTTTTTTATTTATTATTTTAAAATTTGTTTTGTACTGAACTTCTGTAGATAGCAAACAAATTATTCAGATATTTGGCATGTAGTAAATATTACCATGGATAGCTAAAAATAAAATAATTTTGATAAGTCATTATTGGCGGCCATTTTGTTTTTTCTGCAAAAATGGCCACAGTTTTAACCAATCAACTTGATATTTTGCATGTAGAATGGATGGCCAAAGGTTCTGATGAGAAAAATAAAATAATGCTGATGTGACTTAATAGTTTGTATTCTATTTTGGATTTTTGAAAAAATGGCAACAAACTGGTGCATTTGAATGCTTTAACCACAGGGAGTTGGACAAACTTATGTATTTTAATAAATTATTAAATTATAAATTGTTATATAACTTTTCTTTTACCCCCCCCCCCCCCATTCCTGGTATCGATTTCAAGTAACCACTGATCCTTGTAAAGTTGTTTATACCACTCTTTCCTTTATCACAACTTTGTAACGCGCTAATGTTACATGTACAAATGTATATGCAAATTTTAACGCGCGATGTAGGCACGCCCTATTATAGTAAAATATCCCAAGGGTTGAAACGCGCCAGGACTGTGGCATAAAATCACGCATTCGAACCTTTCAAAGTTCGTTTTCTTTACATTTATGGCTTCTGTAATGACATGGATAACATTAGAAAGTGACACAATTGCATTTGCACTTGAATATTTGTCAAATTAAAACTTATTGCGATCAAGCGACATGGCAGGAGCACAACCGTAAAGCCGGAAACCGAATGTAGTGATCTTTGACCTCTATCGCAGAGAATGGCTCATATATTGTTGTCACATGATCAGAAGTAAACAATTTTCCCATGAATTGTGCTGCTGCTATGTTGATTATTTTCATTAGAAAGATCTCGAAGAGCAACGCGAACGACATTTGAAGTAGAAACCATTTTACAGAAGAGTCACTGATTCATTGAAGTTGCGTAGCGTCGGAGATTACACTTGCCGGATTTAAAAAAATAGTCGTGTGCAGAATTTCTTGTTTATTAATGCATCTCATGAATAAATTAAATGCCCACCGGCTTTACGGTTGTGCTCATGCCACAGTCCTGGCGCGTTTCAACCCTTGGGATATTTTACTATAATAGGGCGTGTCTACATTGCGCGTTAAAATTTGCATACAACATTAGCGCGTAACAAAGATTATGATAAAGGAAAGAGTGGTATAAACAAAGATCAGCGATTACTTGAAATCGATACCAGGAAGGGGTGGTAAAAGAAAAGTTATATAACACTTTATTATTTAATAATTTATTAAAATACACAAGTT
Source organism: Saccoglossus kowalevskii (assembly GCF_978046115.1). NCBI lineage: Eukaryota > Metazoa > Hemichordata > Enteropneusta > Harrimaniidae > Saccoglossus > Saccoglossus kowalevskii. The sequence continues at coordinate 16,306,839 of NC_140642.1, read as the reverse complement.
TGTCCAACTCCCTGTGCTTTAACCGATCAACTTGCTAATTTGCATATATCATGCATGATCAAAGCACCTTCTGAGAAAAATACCAGACATAGCAATGGGTACATAATATGGCATATTCTACTGTCAGCCTTTAAACTTATACATGACAAAGCTGTTCCACTTGTATCTCAAAAACCAATTATAGTTGAAATCTGTGTATATTAATGATCTGCTTTGCATGTTAATTAGACAATTTTAAGCATTGCCCCTTGTTTCTCAAGTACCATTCAATTTTGTACATAGATGCTCTTGCATAATGCACTGACCAGATTAGTCATTGCTTGAAATCTGTACTTATTAATTACCCTAATTTGCATATTAATTAGCCAATTTTTAGCTGGTCCACCAATATCTCGACCACTTATTAGATTTCAATGAAACTTGGATAAGCCATATACAAGTTTAGTTTAGGGTTAAATTTTGTGCTTACTCATTACCTAATTTGCATGAATTAAGTAATTTATAGATGCTCAACAGATATCTTGAGTACCACTCATCAAATGAGTACCACTCATTTAATGAAACTTGGTACATAGGTCCTTTTAGATAATCCACAGATCTGATAACTTCAAGGTTGCAAATTAATTACCTACTTTGTACAAATGGGTTCATGTGACCTCATTAAAATGCATAACTGTAACATTTCAAGCACTGTTGTGACCTCATTAAAATGCATAACTGTAACATTTCAAGCACTGTTGCCGATAAGGACATACAAATACTACTAAAATGGAGGCATTTGACAAGAGATGGGAATAACATATCAGATGATCATATATGGTCATGTGAACTAGTAATTAATATACATACCCGAAATGAAATGATGAAAATATGACAAACATGACATGTAATCATGAATTCAGCTCCTATTGAAAGCACTGAAAAAGATTTATGCATCTGAGCAGAGGTTGATTGTTATTTGTGTTTTATGTTTTATGTTTTTATGTCCTTTTGCTCAATTTACGTTCTTCATTTCAACACCTGATTTTAGATTTCGTTGGAATTCAATGGGCCCTGAAGACAAAGTGACCTTTAAAGAGACCGTGATGCGGCTACTCAGCACGGTAAGTTGTGTTTCTAGTTATTGCTATTACCTATGATTTTGCCAGCTGGAAATGCCAGTGTGGTACCAGAGTCTTTCAGCAAGAATGTCATGCATGGTGGGAATTGTAATCTTTTGTCCTTACTCACAAAGTTTTTGCATTTATTCAAGCAGTCACATTCTAAAATTTGTAGTCGCCGGAAAAGGTAAAAAAAATCTTAAAAAAGGTGTGATCAAAATTGGAGATAACGGGTAGTAAAATTGTCTTGTTTTTGCCAAAAAATAGTGGAGTAAACATTTTGACAAATAGTGAGATTTATTCCATCAAAAATGATGGCGCAACTTTTTTTTTAATTTTTATATATTTTTTCATATTTTTTTTGCCATCATCTGTTTTTGAGTCGTTGATAGAATCTCACAAAAAGTTTGAATTAATTTTGTTCATTTTCTTGTATGCAAAGGGGACACTAGATATTTTAAATGAGCAGCTGTACATCAAAGACGGTTTGTCAAGAATTGTGGTGGAAATGGTGAAACGAGAATGGCCACAAAACTGGCCTACGTTATTAAGTGAGCTGAATTGTCTTTGCGGACAAGGGGTAAGCACTAACAGGGATTTTGTAATATTTCTGTTATTAAAACCATGTGATATATTGCATCATTAACAGCCTTCAGTTTAGGAAATTTCATTTCTCCCAGAATTTGTTTACATATTTCCTATTCGTACATAACTGGTCATTTAGAAGTCTTTGATGAATTATCAGTTTTACTGCATGTAAGGGAACTAAATTGAGTATAAACTGTGCATTAATTCGCTATCATTTCGTGCCTGAATGAGGCACAGCTTTTAGCAAATTTCATGATGACTGAGTTATATTTTTATCACAACCTGTTGAGTAATGCTCCAGTAGTCATGCAGCTGCTGACTGCAAGAAATGCTACGTCTTGCAAAATGTTTACCGCAACAAAATGTTTTGCCAATATCCAAACATCACTCACTGAGCATTTCAGTGTGAGATTCAGTTGTGAGTTTTCAGTGTCTTGGGGCATAAATCATTAAGGGGTGATCTTGTATTCAAACATGCGGGTCAAACCTTCGAAAATCCAAACCGCCCTAAACCGCCCGAACAAAACCCAGTTTTGCGGTTTGGAAGTTTAAACAATAGACAGTGCGGTTCAGGACGACCGCACGAATTTGCATAAAAACTGCAGTTCGAACCGATCTCATTCACACCTCATTCAAGCTGTTGTTTATTTTGAGGATTGACAGAGTTTACATTGCTTTTTGAAGACTAGATAGTTGTCTCTCAAATGTGTCGATTTATTGGTATACAGTAGTCATTTTACCGTGTGCCTTGCCTAAAAAAACACTCTTTTATATATCGGTGAACAGCGTGCTGAATAAATTGTTTTGTTTTGATAAACTGTTATGCTCGAGTCGCAAATTGAGCAGAGGACGTGAATCAGACTTTTCATTGGGCTGGACAATTGATACGTGTCTCTGACAGCTAATAAGTATCAAAAGACGAACATTTGTTGATACAAAGTTGCACTTGAGACTTACGCTACAGTGTTCAAGCCTTTACTACTGTTGCGCGTTCAATTTTCTAACAGTTCTTTCAGGAGTGCGGCATCGCAAAATCTGGAAAAACAAATGCAGCGTACGCCATGAAAATTTATTTCGATTTGCTGCACATCGGTTATTTGCAGTTTTTGACTCCCGTGTGCGAAGCACAAAAGGGAGTCTTTGCAGTTACCCTGTCTGTATGTCTGTATGTATGTATGTATGTATGTATGTATGTATGTATGTATGTATGTATGTATGTATGTATGTATGTATGTCACTTTTTTTGTTCCACCGTTATCTCAAGAACCACTAATCAAATTTTGGTGAAACTTGGTACATAGATGCTCTGGGATAATGCGCAGAGTTGATTAGGTTTTGTTAAAAATCTATGAATATTAATTACCTAATTTACATGATACTTAGCTGATTTTTAGCTGTTCTATGACTGTTCCACTGATTTTTGAAGAACCACTCATTGGATTTCAATGAAACTTGGCACATGGATGCTCTGAACTAATGTGCAGATTTGATTAGTTTTGGGTAAAAATCTGTTAATATTATTAATTACCTAATTTACATAATGATTAATCAATTTTCGGCTTTTCCACTGATATCTCAAGTACTAATCATAACATTTCAATAAAACTTGGTACATAGGTGTCATATGACACTGCACAGACCTGATAAATTTTAGGGTAATATCAGTACATATTAATTACCTAATTTGCATAATTAATTAATTTTCAGCTTTTGATATTTCGAGTAGTAATGATCATGTTTCAATGAAACTTGGTACATAGTTACTTGAGGACTGTGCAGAGACCTAATTAGTTTTTGGGTAAATATTTGTGCATATTAATCATCTTATTAGCATAATTAGTTAATTTTCAGCTTTTCACCTGATATCTCAAGTACTAATCATCACATTTCAATGAGACTTGCGACATAGATATTCTAGGACTATGCAGAGACCTGATTAATTTTGGGATAAATAATTGTGCCTATTAATTACCTAATTTGCATAATTAGTTAATTTTTTGCTGTTCTATGGCTGTTGCACTGATGTCTAAAAACCACTCATTGGATTTCAATGAAACTTTTAAAGAGTACCCATCACATTTCAATGAACCTAAGACTATGCATCATATTAGTTTTTGGTAAATATTTATGCTTCTTAATCACCTAATTAACATAATTAATTAATACTGATATCTCAAGTATTGATCATCACATTTGAATAAAACTTGGTCCATAAATGCTCTAGGACAATAGACATCCTGATTAATTTGTGTTAAAATCTGTTCATATTAATTCTCTAATTAGCATAATAACTAATATTTTTTGGGTTCTAATCACATTTCAATGAAACTTGGTACATTGTGCAGACCTTGTTAGTTTTACACTTAAATCTGTTCATATTAGTTACCTTATTTGCATAATTAGTTTTCAGCTATTCCATCAATATCTCAAGCATAAGTAATTTTGAATTAATTTTTAATGTGTCTCCAAAACTCTCAGCACACGGGAGTTCTTTCTAAGCTTTCTTTGATTCATTATTATACTTAAAGTTTAACTTGAGATGTCCGCTCGCTGGACTCGTGATTTGTTTCCTGTATAACAATTAGACACCTCTCTTTTGAGTTTATAGAATGACTATCTTTACTCATGCTATCATTGCGCTTGAGCAAACATTGAATGTTATGTACTTCTTAGATTGGTAATGTTTAACGCATACCCGAAGTCTAACATTAATGCATGACAAGATTTATGAATAGAAAATAGAATATCTCAGTTGATAAATAACACAATGCGACAGCTTTTGTTCTGTTGAACTTGCAAAAGCCGTAACTTTCATGTTTGATTACTCAAAATTAAAAAGGGCTTTCAACTAAGTTTTGCCTGCAGTACAACTTTAATCATTGACTTAGTTGAATTCTGTAACAACAGTCTTTTTTTTTCATACATGTCCTAGGAAATTCAAACTGAATTGGTATTGTTAATGTTTTTGAGGTTAGCGGAGGATGTGGTGGCATTCCAAACACTGCAGTCACAGAGAAGACGAGATGTACAACAGGCCCTGACGGCAAATATGTCAGAACTTTTTTCGTTTCTTCTAGCGTTATTGAAAACACATACAACTCAGTATCACTTGATGGTAAGCACATACTGACATAGTTCAACTCTGACCTTTATTGTACCATTTTTTGTAACTTTATAGCTGAGCATGGGGGTTGGGTCAGAAGTCAGAGGTCGGAGTACATTTACCAACTAAAACAGCTGCAATAAAATGTTCCCACTTCCAGTGTAGGAGTTTTATCTAAATACAATTTTTTCATCCATTTTTCTAAAATTGTTCAAAATATATTGTATATATAAATAAGAAATGATATCTAACATATTATTTTATGTGTCAGTGTGTTAAAACTCATAAAAAAACGAATGATATCTCTGTTCTCAGATGAATGCAAGTACTGATGCTGAGAAAACCAAGGTATGTGTGCATCCTCACTGTTCATTAGAATATCTAATTTAATTACAATCATGAAAATTCAAGAATTGTGATTTATTTGATTAATTCGTTTTCTGGGATATCAGTACAAAAGTGTTGTATCTCCTTGTATACATTATATATAGTATACAACATATATTTGGTTAGGCAACTTAATTTGTTTTCTTATTCTGTCTGATTCGACATGGTGAATATTTTTAGAAATCATAAAATCCCCCACACTGTCATAATTAGACCTATTTTATCTATAAACTGTATTATTGAATTGATTGAATTTAATCATTTACACATTTTGGATTTATTCAAATTTATTAAGGCAGCTATAGAATCAATACCTTGTGTGAACACCACATACAATTCTGATGTATTTATATAAGTTTTCCAGGAAGAGGATGGATGGTAATTTTTGGTAGCATGTATATTTCAGGCCATGGCACATTGTCGGGTAGCGCAGGCAGTGTTGATGGCATTCACAGGGTACGCTGAATGGGCTCACATCAGTAATATAACGGCACAAGACAATGCACTTCTGCAGAGTCTCTGTCTGCTACTCAATGATAAAGAACTGAAAGAAGGCGCAGCGGAAGTCTTGCAAATGATTGTAAACAGAAAGGTACACTGATTCATATAGTCTTTTGTTTCATGTGTGTATGGACTTGCACATGGTTAATATTGAATTGTATTGTTCCTGCTCATATGACCTCTGGAAACTGAACGTCTCTGTAAACTGAACAACTTTCTCAGTTTCAATGTCAGTGATTAACATTATCCAAGTCATGATATCGTAGTTTGACCTTTGAATATGCATTATTGATCAAGAATAGTTGCCATATTTTCAGGGCAAGGTTGAAGAAAGAAAACCTCTGTTAGTGTTATTCAGTGAGGATGCCATGTCGCTTATACTTCGAGCCGCTGAGTAAGTCGTGAATAGGAGTATCATTTTCTGTTCACTGCGAGATCCTGCGTTATGCGTGAATTCGAGCGTAAAAACAGGACAAACAAACGTCATAGCGTATTGGCGACAAACATCAAGAGGGATTCGACAAATGTGAAAGTATTTTGGGGGATATCATATTTCCATGCTTAATTAATAATATGCTGTACACATTTGATGGTCAATTTCGATGAAGTAAAGGTATTCAAACGCAATATTCCCCTGTCAAAGATTGACCTTTAAATTTTTGCCGCAGACGTCCGGTGCACATTTTTCACACAACTCCCAAGATCTCGCAGTCGAACAGAAAATCAACTGTTCCACACACCTGTTTTGAAATATTGCATTCTTTCATTAAATACTGTAACAGTGTATGATAGATTGCTGCAGCAATTGTACTCATAAAAGATTCCTACAGAAATGCAGTAAATTTCCTGCAGTTAAAAAGTGACCACTGAATTTGGTTTTACAAAAAGCGTAATCTCATTTTCAATTTCTCACTTCACTGTGTCTTATTCAAGCCATTGTTATTTGTTATTGACGCTGATTAAACTTACAATTTGGCTGCCACAAGCTATTCACCGACAGTCCCCTGTACAATAGTCCCCAACCCTTTCCGTACATATATTTTACATCTAGAATTAATACTAGAAACGCATTGCTAGAATCGTAATAAATAAAAGTGGGTTAAAATAATTGATTTTTTCTGATAGGTCGGCAGCTGCGGAAGGGATGGATGAGAGAAACTACGTCTTTCTGAAACACCTTTGTCAAGTATTAACTGGTCTTGGTAGTCAGCTGTTTGTTCTCTGGGTCTGTATATATTTACATCTTTTCTATGAATGGCATGTTAACATAAGCTCCTCAATCCCTCGTTTGCACCAGTGCATTATGCAGAAAGTAATCTGAATGGTCCATCCATCACATGTGATGCCTGCAAACTTTATCAGATTTATTATTCCTATATGCCAACATCTTTGCTACACCATTGTCTGCCATAAAAAAATGCATTGACACTGAAAGTTTGGATTATCACTTTTATTGACAGGCATTCCGAATATTGACAAATTAAAACATGGTGTATCATTAACTTTTAGCCAAGATTTGTGCTTCAATCTTGTCAACAAATAACCTTGATGTGGCTTCCAAAACGATGTTTTATTTTGCATGTTAAATGTAATGTTTATTCACATGAAATTATAACATTATGCCTGTATTTAAATAATGAATTCCCACAATGCCATGTTAGATGAGGAGGCGGGTCTATGGCAAGATAATGTATGAGGCGAAGCCGTACTAATTGTCGCGTCTAGACCATTTTCCGCGTTCAATATGACACTGGAGATTTATTATTGTTATAAATCACTACCATCAGAATTAAACAAATTTAATTAAATTTGAGGGCTTTTTGTTAAAATGAATTAATTGTGAATATAGGTTTACATTATTGTGCGTGTTATGACATCATAAAAACCTATAAAAAGTCTTGTAGTGATAATTACATCGCTACCTTGTATATTACTCATATCTGGTCTCATAACCTTGCAGGGTGCAGAGTCCACTGACGTAGGACAGCCAACTAACTTCAACAAGTATTTACAAGCCATCTTAGCATTTACACAGCATCCAAGTATTTATTTAAAAGACTTAACACAACCACTTTGGTCATCTTTCTTCCGGCATGATATTATTTCCCAGGATGCCCTTGTACTTAGTGCCATTCCAAGTTTTCTGACGACAGCAATGAAAAACTTAACCAAGGTATTTATTTGTTTGTTTATCTATCTATTCGAGTCACACAAAGACAGTAAAATAAACTAAAAAACAAACTAAAGTTACCGGTAAGTTGACAGAAAAAGAGTGTAGGGTCTGGTGTATATTCACTACGTTTTTTGTTCCATGGTTAAATTTTCATAAAACTGAGTTTAACTTTGCATTTATGAATCTGCAAAAATAAAGCCAAGCTAATAAATAATTAAAGCATTTGGCAGATACCCGCTTTTAGCTACAACACTATCAGTAATGCTAACAACAAAAATATTTGTGTTTCTTGTTGCCGTGAGTGCGTGTTAAAACATGCATGTCACAGTAAATTAAATTGATGAGAAACATTTTTTTTAAGCCCAACTCTTTTCACATTCCTTTTTCATTGGTTGCATCAAAGGTGAGAAGAGTATTCAGGTTTCCAGAGAATAATAACAGTCATTAGTGTTGCCTCCTATAAAGCCAAGAGGAATATTTATTTTTAATAAAGAAAGATATTCCATTGAGTGAAAAGTTGACACCGATATGTATTTGTGTTTTACAGTATGGTTTCCCTTCCCAAGATAACCATCCCAGCTGTGCATATTCAAGATTAGACTTCGATACGGATGAAGAGTTCAACCATTTCTTCAATTGTAAGTAATATTCACAGAAAAGAAGTATGATATTGTAAGAAGTACCTGTTTTTGAGATGAACTGATTTTATCAAGGTTAAATGTGCAGTCGATTCTATTATTTGTTTTTACTGTAATTATTACGAGTCTGTTGATGAATAAGAATCCAGGTAGTTACCATCAATTTAATTCATTTTTGACGATTTGTATACCTGCCTGTGATTTGCTAGTTTCAGATGATTTTGAATACATGTACTATGTACTGGTTGGTTCTATTCAGTCACATGACTGACTATACATAGGTACTACTTGAATGCACAGGTGGATATCACTCAATACGATGAGATCTCGGTGAACTTGCACTCGCATCTCAAGTTTATATTGTAACGCTCATTATGACTTTTTTAGTCAATAAACAGCCGTTTATTTGGACATTGAGTCATAGGTTGACCTTCAACATGTGATGCAGATTACTGTATTGTTATATAATTCCTTCCACAAATATTTATTAAATTTATCTTTTAAATGTATATCATTTATTTTCATGTCTTAATATTTTTTCATGGTGTCAATAGTGTTCCGAGCACACCAGATAGAGTCCATCAGATTTTGCAACAGAATCAAACCTTTAATATCATTCGACCTTGCGAAGCAATGGCTAAGGCAACAGCTTAGTGCCCCAACCGACAGTAAGTAATTCCATTCAAATTTCTACTGTCCTTTCTACTAATTGACCCAATCATCTGAAAGGATCAATCTGTCGATTATTCAACTATTGATGCTAAGGCCTGATGCTGTCGACATTCTCAAATGTACTTAGACTGGGATGCCATGACTTGTTTTATAGAATGTGCAAGGCCTCAATAGTTTGACTATGTTTACTTACAGGTAACACTCCATGCAGTCTACATTCTCAAGTTTACTTAGACTGGGATGCCATGACTTGTTTTGTAGAATGTGTGATGCAAAAAGTATTTTTATTAGAAATTCCACCCATTGCAGAATGCACCGAATTATTAAGCCAAGTTTTGTCGTATCAAGTTCAGGTATTTGTTTATTTGTATTTGATGAATTAAAAATGACAAAATTGCTGAGAAGATTGAATCAATCATTTATTTGTGAGTTATTTGTTAATTAATCACACATCGGAGTTTAATTAGTGTTGTTGATTACGTTGTTATTAATTGGAATTAATTTAAGTTGAGTGTGCTCTCGCGTAATCTGTTTTAGTGCTACTTGTTAGCACAAATTTGGTGGACTCATCTTGCATAAAAATATGATTGCGAGCAGCACGATTGAATTTCGTCTTAATATGCAAGTTAATATGCAATTAAAAATAAATTTTCGTGTCAATTTAACAGGATCCGCTATTACTGTCATGCGCCCTCACTTGTGTCTCGTCATTATTTCCTGTTATGAAGTATTCCACACAGTTGCTACCACGTGTGCTACACAGGGTAAGTAACCACTGTCATGTAACTCTCAGACATAATGCGTGAAGTGTGACCTCTACATCAATATGAATGCGTCACTGATGCTCAGAGATTTTGCGAGGCTGAACAAAAGCTCGTTTGTACATTCCCTGATGCAGCAAAATCATACCTTGAAAAATCATATTAATAAATTTCTCATTTTATGAAAATAAAATCAGGGGCCACAAGATTTTAGTTTTCACCTTCAGAAGTCACCTGCAATCGCATACAAGACATTTCTTCCCAGCAGCCAACAAGCTCAACTGAATTTTTGGGATTCCGTTTTACATTAAGATCCCTACAAAATCAGTCCATAGAGGGCATACTAACTGCATATTCATTTGCATATCATTTGCATATTTATCCCAGTGTCATTTAAACTGTAGTTATGAAATTGACAATGCTTTACACATTTTTCTTATTTTCCATTCTAGTTGTTTGACTGTGTTGTATTCTCCTTGCCTGGTCAAACCAAGGTATGTTCATTCTCTCTCTCTCTAGCTACCTTTAAATCTACCATTTTTTATCACATTACCAGTGATTTCTTCACCATTACAATTCAGTCTCTGTCTGTCTGGCCAGAGTCATATTTCAGAACCCTGTAAACCAAATCTGTTCATTCTCTGCAAGTGCCTAGTACTTTATCTGGAACATATGCACATGCAGTGGTTTACTGATTCAATCCAAGATGGCTGACTAGGAGCCATTTTGTTTTGTTTTTGTTTAAGTTTAGTACATACATTATACATGTTAGGACATGTAATCTATGATAATTTGTTTTGCAATCAGATTAATGATGGCCAACTGGCACCCATTTTGTTTGTCGGTTTTCACTCAAATTCGATACAAACATTAAACATATACATTTCTATAATGATTTGTTTTGTGTTCAAATCCAAAATGACCAACAGGCTGCCAACTTGTATTTTCAAAACGTATCATTGACATGTTTTTTTTCGCTTCAAATTATACATGTTAGGATACATATCCATGACAATTAGTTTCACAATTGAATCAAAGATGGTTGTCTGCCTGCAATCTTATATCTCTGTACATGAGCCTGGACAAATGAAATTCAGTTTGGATACAAAAAATACATGAATACTATATCCTGTTTAATTTCAGACCATATATTTCGATTTTGAAAGAGTCAATTAATACATCTAATTTCTGTTGATGCTAGACCAACCAATTATACAATCTAAATCATTTAACTATGCTTTTGATCCATATTACGTTATTTTAGGCATGAATAACTTTTCCACTAATTACAATGGGGACTATGTCATTAGCAATGTTACCGTGAATTTTGCCACACTGCTTGGGTGGGTAGTTTTGATCTAAAGTTGTCATAGTGATACATTACACGCGCACACACACACATGCATTTCATTTCAGGATTGGATTTCACTATGGCTGTCTGGAAGCCATTTGCATAGGCAAATTTGATCCAAAGCTAGAACAGAGATCACACTTTAATCTAAGTACAGCAAGATTTGCAAGCATGCCGTTTGCTTTTTTTAGCTCCGCTGTCGACTTTGTCGAGCGGAGCTTATCATATGAGTGATTGTCCGTCGTCGTCGTCGTCCGTCGTCGTCCGTGTCAATGTTTTACTTTTTCGACTTCTTCTTGAAAACTACAAGCCTGAATGCTTTGATACTTGCTGTATATGTACCTTGGGTAGACCTCTCTTAGGTTTGTTCATTTCATGTTGATATCTTCAATTCTCTAATTTTGGTGAATATTTTTGTAATTTTTGGTAAAAAGTGATATTTTCGACTTCTTGTTAAAAACCGCAAGTCCGATTGCTTTGATATTACATATATAGGTACTACATGTGGACCTCTCTCAGATTTGTTCATTTTGTGATGATGTCTTCAATTCTCTAATTTTAGTGAATATTTTTGTAATTTTTGGTAAAAAGTGATATTTTCAACTTCTTGTTAAAAACCGCAAGTCCAATTGCTTTGATATTACATATATAGGTACTACATGTGGACCTCTCTCAGATTTGTTCATTTTGTGATGATATTTTCAATTCTCTAATTTTGGTAAATATTTTTGTAATTTTTGGTAAAAAGTGATGTTTTCGACTTCTTGTTAAAAACCAATAGTTCAATTGCTTTGATATTACACATATAGATACTACATGTAGACCTTTCTCAGATTTGTTCATTTTGTGATGATATCTTCAGTTCTCTAATTTTGGTGAATATTTTTGTCATTTTTGGTAAAAAGTGATATTTTTGACTTCTTGTTAAAAACCGCAAGTTCGATTGCTTTGATATTACATATATAGGTACTACATGTGGACCTCTCTCAGATTTGTTTGTTTTGTGATGATATCTTCAATTCTCTATTTATTTTGGTGAATATTTTTGTAATTTTTGGTAAAAAGTGATATTTTCGACTTCTTGTTAAAAACTGTAAGTCCGATTGCTTTGATACTATACATATTGTTCATTTTCTAATGATGTCTTCAGTTCTTTAATTGAAATGTGCATTGCTAACAGCAGAGCTATCTCAGCCGACAGGCTGCTTGTTTTATATATATTTTTTGTTTTTATTTGTTTGTAAATGTTTATCAATATACTCATTTCACTCTTTTCTTAGAAGACCAGAAGCCGTCCAGTTCAAAACGTCAGACGACACGCTTGCTCTATCTTTGTCAAAAGTTGTAAAGATTTTCCTACGTTACTTCTGGTGAGTTTCTTTTGCATTGTATAACGAACATATCGTGTCACTCTGGCTCCCTGTCTTAAAGACCCCCCCCCCCCTCCCACAGTGAAAATTTTACTGCTACAATGCTTTATGGTTTCTTTGACTTGTGAAATTTGTCTCTTATGAAATGAACACATTAGAGCAGTTACGATATAAAGATTTGCGTAAAGTCAGAGATATGGAAAGTTACTTTTTATTGATTTCTGTCATGTCAGTTAGAAAGATCTGACATTCAGTTGCATTTTGTTCATACCAAATGAATGAGATTCAGATTTTGTGACTGTTTAAACTCAACTATCAAGATAACAAAGAAAAACAAATTTTGCATTCAAGTTTCATCAATTTATGTTGCTCAGTTATAATTAACTGAAAATTTAAAAAAAAATTTTTCCCTTCAGACTTTTTTTGATGAAATCTACGATAAGGTAAAGAACTTGAGTACAGACTTGGAAGAGCTTACGCAGCTTGAGAAAATCACGCTGCTAGAAGCCCTTATACTGCTCAGTAATGAAGTCAAGAACTTTGAACAACAAAAGGCTTTTATTGATGAAATAGCTCTGCCGATTCAACAGATATGGCTTTCAGATACAATGAAAATGTAAGTTGGGTATGGTCGCAAGTGTGTTATATTTAGTATTAAATACATGTACCATAGATAAGTAGGCAGTATGTAAAAACAAATGAATATCATTGTTCACCACTGAGGGCACGCAACAAGTTAGTAGTGCTCTATGTTTCGTATGTATATTCCTAATGTACTAAGATGAGCACCAGGAAATGTGTAAACTTTACACAAATAAAGGCATGCAATTATTCATTATATTCAAATCTGTACTTTTTTAGGGCATTTTCCTCAGCCATTAATTTCATTCACCACATTGGACTAGACACTCAGCCGGTTGCACCAAGCACTGAAGACGTTGTCGGTGTGAATAGATCCAATATCGTGTACTGCATCAACACTATTCTAGCAATGTTGAAGAGAAGCAGATGGCCCAGTGATCTTGAGGTAAAGTAACACTCAAATCATATGATTTTTCTGATTTGTCACCTATACAAAATGTATGTGTCCACGTAAGTGATGGTGAGGGCTTGTAATCAAGCCTAACAATGATTGAATGCCACATGCAGTACAGAAGGAGGACGTTTTCTTCAAATTGCGAGATGATTTCGTATTATTCTTACCTAACTCATAAATCAGTAGGAAAGTTCATTTTTGAAAATTAATTCTGCATGAATGTGATGGGATTCATGTGTTGTATGAAAAGAACGCTGTACTCATTTTGATCATGACCGTGACCATGGCTATACATGTATGTATTCACATGATGAAATGACTCAGGAAGTAATATTTGTCTGATCAAGAGCTTTATTATATGTAATGTGATTCAATGTTCATATATTACATGGAAGGAAAAATCAGATAAAAACTTTTGAATATGATGTAGCTGTTATTCTCATTATTCTCTTTCATTCATAGGAAGCCAGAGTTGGTGGTTTTGTGAGTGGTCAACTTAAGAATGATGTTCCTGTATTGAAGAATCCATGCATGAGTGCTGCATCTGTTCTACTTGATAACGTCTTCTCACTGATCAGGTCAGTTTTTTTGATTCATTGCTGTATGAGCGGGTGGGGGTGTTAATGTGTAGTGTGTCTTACCTATACCAGCATCTAATCTCAGCAGAGCATTACAACCCAAATTTTGATATTGATCTTTACTTGACATTGATAGTAATTTACCACATATTCAAGATCAATTGCATCACGAAATGTGCCACATGCAGGGTTCCCCACATGCTGCCATCATGGAATTAATTACTTGGATGTGGCGCCAGGCATTTTTTGGAGATTTGGTTTTGAGATTAGGTTCCCCCCAGAGTACAGAGGCTCATACTTTGCAGACATGTGTGTATGTGATTGGGATACTGTTTTTTTTTTTTTTTTTTCTCCAGGACATTCAATCATCTGTGGTTACCTGAGATGAGGGCTAAACTATCTCCTGAATACAGCAAAGTTTATGATATGCAAGAACATGAGAAATTAGCGGCTTTAGGTGAGAAAGTTGCCTAGTTGCATGCATTGCTTTAATTACTGAGTGAGAGGAAAGGTATACAAGAGGGAAATGTCTGTACCGGTACTCATTGTTGTTGCTCCCTCAGTAATTACTACCGTAACTAAAAACGTCAATGAATGTGTGTAAAAATTGCTTCTGTCCTAGACGTCATAGCTTTAACTCTATTTTGAAAAAATAGCTATATGCAAATATTTCCATTTCTTCAGTGATCTCACAGCAAATTACCATGCAAACTTCTCTGTATTGTTTCTCTCCAGGTATCAATACAGCTTATCTCTCTGGGGAAACCGCTGCTGAAGTTCCTGTCAATAAATCACCAGTGGAACGAATGCATAATTTTATAGCCATTAATCACGATAACTGGTATGTGTGATTTAAATTTGCTGTACATACACCTGTTGTGTTGATATGATCACTTTTTATCAAGATATTCGTTATTCTAGTGTCAAAATATGGTTTCTCTTAGTGTGGTCAGAAATTGACTGTGATGTGTTTAAATGTTGTCCATGTAGCCTATAGTTGTCTTCTACATGATATGTACTTCACTTGATTGAAGTTAATTAATTGGGAAAAAAGGCCAATTTGATGATTTGAAAATGCTTACTTACCCTGATACATTTATTTAGTTTGCAACTCTGTATTCACATTCATCCAGCCATTCCACTCTACCATAATGGATGTGCAGACAGAATTATCTAATTGAAGATTTCAGAGTTTCTAATTGAATATCTGTATTAACTAAAGATTATAATATAATCACTAACAGACAAAATGATTATATTCTTTGTTTAAAAATTGAGAGAATCAGTTTTGATTTCTCTTATGATTTTCCACCAAGTTTGCAAAGAAATGGCAAACTGTGCTGCAAATCTGTGTTTGCCACACAGCATAACTAAATCCATGACAACACTTAT
Organism: Saccoglossus kowalevskii; assembly: GCF_978046115.1. Taxonomy (NCBI): domain Eukaryota; kingdom Metazoa; phylum Hemichordata; class Enteropneusta; family Harrimaniidae; genus Saccoglossus; species Saccoglossus kowalevskii. The sequence continues at coordinate 16,291,189 of NC_140642.1, read as the reverse complement.
GATAATGAAGTATTTTTCAAATCAATGCTATCATGTCTTTGTATCCTCTTAGCATTTCACTTCTTTTCTTTGTGACTTTTCTCAAATACTGTCAGATATTTCAGGTTCTGCTGTGATAAGCTCTAAGATAATAATCAGCATGTAAATAGTTTTATGTCCAACGCTTTGGAGCTAAACAAGGGGGAATCTGCATAAAAAAAATAAACACTGAAAAATTGAAAAGTTTGGAATATGTATACAGTTGTACCGTACTTACAGAATTTGTCACATTCTCTGCAGAAATTTACTATATTCTTGTTATTATTTACAGCTACCATATTCTGGCGAATGCTGGACTGTGCCTCGGTTACGAGTACTACACAGTACCTAAGCTGACTCAGGTCATCCTGAATTCAATATTTGTTAACATGGAACACATACCAGATCACAGACTCAGGCCAATCATTCATATCCTTTATGTTCGTTTCAGATCAGTCTTATTTCACAGTCTGCCTGGTATAACAGTAACATGACATGGAATTACCTCATTACGAAATACAAAATTATTGAGAATCTTAAGTTTGTAATCTCAGCAATATTTTTCTGTACATTACAGTGATAGCAAAGAAAAGTGAACATGCTCCACTAACATGTACATGTCACTAATTATGGGACCCCCCCCCCCCTTCCACCAGACGTGATTTTTTAATCTACTGCATCACAATACTACTGTATTCCAGGCCTGTATGTTGATAGCAAAAAATACTGGACTTGTTAATATCACCGATAGTTTGTGTTATTTAAAAAAAACATAAATTTAAAACATTTAAAATACACTTTTTTTTACCATGCATTTTTCCTTAACTTATTTGATTTCACGTGTCTTTATGAAATCATTCACGCAGTACTGTCCTAGTGAGTGTCACTCCACAGTGCTTGTACCAATACTGTATCAACTGTGTTCGTTTTTAATCACTAAACTCAGCGCAAAATGGGAGGTTATACGTAAGAGAAGTGAAACAAGGTAAGATATTGGAGATGATAGAAATTTAAGCTGTCTTGCACATTTGTACTGGTGTGTGGTATTAGTATTGTAAGATAAAGTTATAACATCAGCACAGATTTTTACATGTATGTACACTCTCATCTGCCGCTGTAGTACTCGGCCAAATACCAACAGTATGGTATGCAGATACTGGTTAGTTATTGTGCCTTGCCGCGAGTATGTGGCGACTATATTGTATATATTGAATATGTGAAAGAAAGACCCATGAATGAAATTTACTTATCTGCCCATTATATTCTAGTCAAGTCAGAACATTTTTGAACTACCATACCTCTGTACCCTAAATGTATGCAATATTCACAATGTTTGTGTATTTCCACATCAGCACAGAAAAAGACAATGATGATGACCAGGAATCACAGGAAGTTTTGGAAGATCAGATGACAAGATTGCTCACAAGGGATTATATAGATTTACTAAGTAAACAAATACGAATTGTGTTATCAATGAGAAATAGACCATATCGCAATTATAGTGCATTCTGGGATAGTTGTTAGGTTGAACGACTAGGCATGAGATGGGTGGAGTTGGTTCGATTCTGTCAAAATTATCCCACAATGCACTATAATTTGGAATTGTGTTTTGGTCTTAGAAATATAACCAATTATTTAGTTTTTTTTTCATTTACCAAAGTATACTCACTATAAACTGCATGAGAGGCATATACATTAATTTGTTGAATCAGTTGCACATATTTCGTGGCAGTAAATCGTGAAATTACAGAAATGCCCTGCTGGTGTTTTATGTAATGTATAGTCCAACAAGTGGATGACTTAGAATCACTAAGGGCAATGCCCAATGAGATTCCAATTCAGATACACAGGAAGGCTAATGTTATCTGACTTGAACCACACGCCCACTGTCCAATGGTATCCCCACAGTATCAAAACAGACAATGGTGATTTGAGCAAGGTTCTACACGAACCTATCGCTTTGTTTCCTTCGTTTGAATTAATAGATATGTCTGGTATGATATGCAACTAACTGGATGGTACATGTGATACATGCATGTATGATCACCTGCTTAGCTCAATCAGTAGAGAAATAACTCTTGGACTTACCCGATTTGAAATTGTGATTTGACCCGAAGTCATTTTAAAAAGAAAGAAGAAATAGCACTCACTTTCATCATGGAACATTGATAGTGCACATCATTACCAGAACACCCCTGAATGGCCATTTCAGGGAGGTTCTGCCAAAGCCACTGCAGTGGTGGCACTTCTGTGAAATAAACACTACTAATAGTGTGATATTACAAGTGTGGTTTAAGTCCAGAAACAGTTCTTTATTTCTGTAAGACAATACGAGTAGCATTGGACAATATATATTCTTGCTATTCAGTCAATTATTAGATTCCTTTCTTACAGCTTTATTATTTAGAGCTGGCAAGACAGCTGAGAGTAGTGTCACCATGGATATGGGAGGGGAGGATGAAATGGACACCATTGCAACAGTCGGTGATGACAAGGCCACTGTGAGTGAACTGGGCAAATGTCTGTTGGAAGATCAGGTAACAATGGTTGTTTATATGTATTTTGTATCTCGTGTTGTATCTCGTGTTAATCATGGTCTTGGAACAAATACTAGTCTTTGGGTAATACTGAAGGGCTAAAGCTATATGCTGAATTTATGATGTAAAACAATTATAATTTAGTTTAATGTGTAATTTTGCTAATGGAAATATACTTTTTCTACAGTCCCTATGTGAGATACTGTTGATGTCCACTTTTTCACCGCTAGCATGGGCTGATACAACAACCTGCATGAAAGCTGTCAACATATGCAAATTAGTTTTACAACTGGTGAGGGACAGTTATAATTATTACATTTCAGTTTATATGGGGCAGACTTTGATCTGTTGGGTTCCATGCCATGTAATGATACGATCAATGTTGCAGTCGTTTTAGTTTAATAGGTGTTGAAAACGAAGCATACCTACAAATGTATGCATTTCTGAGTGACTCGCATCAGTATGTACACACCCATTGGGGAAAGTAATGCAATGGTGAAAGGAAAGTAACAAAGCCAATAATAATATCTTTGGTTGGTTTCTCGTTAGGTGGTGTCCAAACCGCTACCTGCAGACGCATCCACTCAGCTGTTTGTCATGGTATTGTGTGGTTTACAAGTTCACGGCCAGCATGACGCGTGTCAGGCGGCACTGGTTGGCCTTGCATTTGAAGCATACTGCGCAATGGTAAGATGGTGAACTTCTACGACCAAAGCCGTATACCATGTTTTATTCCCATCTTTGTACATAATAAACAGTATTCATCCAACGACAAATTGTTGTATCTAATAATAGATTATTTTTAATTTACCACACATCATTTATATATTCTTAAAATATATAGTGTACTATGCGTGTTATTACTGCAATACAGTGGGTTCAAGTGTAATTTTCATTTTCATCGTATAATTCCCAACGACGATGATTGGGCAAAAAGAACATGAATCATCACTGGTAAACCAAAAGCAGTTCAAGATGGCTTGCTCACTTGTGTGTTCGCTTGAATTCTCCATTAAAGTCAGTCCACTTAGATGTAAATACAGCTATGTCAATTTGTTTGTGTGTTTTTCTCATAGAGACCCATGTACGAAGAGATTGCCTCAGTCCTGCTGCAAATCCCAGACTGTAGTTACGACAATGTTAAGAAATTTGACGACAGATTCATTCTGATGAATGCAGCCAATAAACCAGTATCGGAAAAACGAAAAAAAGACGCTTTCAAGAAACTGATCTCTGGAGTTATAGGGGTGAGTCATTCTTAAGGTAGAAGCCCACTGATAATTTTAGAGAAAATCTGTCATAAATCGCATGGCAATGTTCATTGGTTTATTGTGTAAAATCATGGAGCTACATGTATTCTCCCATGGCACCATGAAATAACTGACATATTTTGAGAAATTTGTCCTATCCCCCGGTAATATTTTTCAAAAATACGCTTTAGAACAATTCCATTGAACACAATGTTAATGAAAAATTGCATTTTTTGGCACTTTTTAAAACCCATATTTTTGAAATAACTTAGAACAATAAGTACCCCATCATTAACATAAGATTTTTTCAGTCTATGTCATTGGCATAATATCTCTGCCATATGGTTAACGTGTTACAATACTTAACAAAATAGCCACAATCCACTAAAATATAACCATCATTTTCAATTAGACTGGTGACTCCCAATATCATTATATTGCCCAGGAGTACAATTTATTGCAAAATGTATAAATTGTGGGGAGGAATCTGAATTAACTCTCCATATATGAGATGTGCCCTAGCTATCATAACTGAATATACAATGTTACTAGTATGTTTTTGACTTATATATATTATCACATACGGCTATCATAAAATTTGTAAGTATTCTGCTGAGTAGCATTCTAACTTCAAATTTTTATTTCATTTTTCAGCAAGCTTTGGGTGAGCAATTCAAGAGACACGTCCACATTCGGGATCTGCCGCCATTATTCAAGTCATCGAAGAGAAGACTTCGTCCAGTTCTTGAGCAAGATTCCACAGAAGCTGGGCTTGTATCGCTCTTTAGTGGAAACTGAGAACATTTGTATTTTAGATTCACAGTTTTGTTTATTTAAACGAAAAACATCCAGGTCATTTTTATTTTTTAAATCTTAAAACTGAGAAAACTTTTTAAAATTCAAAAAGTTGGCCTTTGAGATTCTGTTCTGTAAATTAACGAAAAATTGATTTTCTGAATTTGACAATATACACCATGTGATCAAATTATATAAATTGAGAAGCTAGCAATAAATCACTGCCACTGCAATTTAATTTATACATCAGTGCCCCTCGCTGTCTAGACAGTAAAATATATCACACAACATACACACAGAGTTATACCGGTAGTATTGCAATTTTTAATACTAAAGAGTCCAATATTACATGTACATACTAAATTAGGTGTGTAATGCCAAATAAATAAATAAATATTGTTTATTTGTAGATGAAGAAATGTACAACTGAAATAAATTTCTGTTATTTCATATTTCACATTGTATGTATGTATTTTATTGAGAAGTTTCTCTATTATACATTGTAAATAGTTTGATCAGTACAATTACAGCATACAATCTAAAATGTTCTCCATATATTTCTATTGCAGCGAGTGAAATTCCTACAAACTATGAAGTTTGATGCTGTAAAAACAAAACCTGGTATATAATTATATGTAATTAGCATAATGCTGCTTTCATTGTTCCATCTCGCTTTCTTTATCCATCAAATGCTTAAGTTTCCACAGTTTGGGTTTGGAACATTTCTGAAATGAATTGATAAAATAAATTATTGACAAGTACCGATTTAATTTTAAGTGAAAAACAGTAGAAGCCATACATAGTGTATCATTTCCATCAAAACGCATTCACTTACGATGTTCCATGGCCATAAAGAAAACAGATTACGAATAAGTTATCACCGTAAAAAAGACTTGCAGCGGAATCAATGCCAACGAATCATACTGCAAATTTGATATTAATGAATTTTACTTCTGCAATGCGTGATGATTGCAAATATTTGGAAACTGTCGGTATTACCAAACCAAAAAAAAAAAGCCATGCATGGCACAGTCCCCGTTAGTTATCAAATTTAAGATATATAGTTTTGTTTAACATTAAAATGATTGACATTTGTATCTGATCATCAAACTAGTACTTGTCCATATTGGGAGATATTAATTAAAAAAAATCAGCCATTTTGAAAAAATAAAATTTGAACATAATCAGTCGAAGCAAGTCAGAGATATGGGTCTAGAAGCCCATTAATTGAAACAAAATGGCTGCCAGACATTTTGAATCCAATCTGCAAAAATAAAATTGTTTGCATAAGGTATAAGGTCCAATGGCGGCCATTTTTGTGCTAAAAATCATCAAAATCAAGCATTTTTCGGCTGTTTACAGATGGTTTTTGTTCAAAATTGGTATATACATTAGACATTATAAGACCTTGATGCACATCATTTTGTTTTTCTGATTAGATTCAAAATGGCCGACTGGCGGCCATATGTCTGACTTGCTTTCACTGATTACGTTCAAATTTTAAATATTCATTATACAGATATATTGGTTTGACTATCCTTTTCAAAGTAGCTAACTGGTGGCTATTTTTGTGATAAAAAAATCCCCAAATATCAAGCATTTCTTGCATTTATGGATGGGTTTTGTTCAAACTTATAACATACTTTAGACATTACAGGTTCCTGATGCACGTCATTTTATTTTTCAGATTGGATTCAAAATGGCTGACTGGCGGCCATTTTGTTTTAATGATTGGGCTTCTAGAGCCATATCTCTTAAATGGGCAGGGCAATATCTCTCAATATGGACAAGTACTTGTTTGACGATCAGATACAAATGTCAATCATTTTAATGTTAAAAAATCATATTCCTGACATGGTTATATTCCAGTTATATTACTATAAACAAAACTATATATCTTAAATTTGATAACTAACAGGGACTGTGACATGCATGGCTTGTTATTCATGTGTATGTCGATTGCTCACTAATCCCATATCACCTGATCCAGTTACAAGTACTATACTCATAGGTAGTATCGTGATATTTCGTGATTTGTTGAATTGACAACCATGCAAGTCTGTATGTACGTGTCTGGATATGGGAGAGCATATTACCTGACCTACCTCAGTATCCAACTGTTTGCGGAGTATATCCAGGTCAATGATGGGCATTAATGAGGGCCTACCATGGGCACACTGGAATGGTAAATCACAATGTGACAAGGACCTGATCAGTGATGTGCACTCATGGTGGTCCAAAGCATCACCAAATTTGATTGCCCCTTGTAAAGAGAAATGAATCGGACACCATTATTATCATATACTAGTATTAAAGTGGCTTTTAATGAATACATACAGCATTTATGGCTGCAAACAGTTTCACTCATGGAAACAATTGGTGGGTCTACTACATACATGGCATTCACATCTTACCATGGCAGGCTTGTGAGTTCAACACTTTTGTGAGTGTCCTTGGCAACACAGCACATGCACCCGAGGTCTTCTGTAGCAAATCAATGTGCTCTTTCAATAATGTCTGAAACCAATAAAGACTTATTTGAAATGTGAATTAAAATAAATATACAAGTACATTAAGCATGAAAAGTATTAGTGATTAGCATGGCAAATCGATGTAACTCACCTTATGACACATACTTTAGTATGATCCACTATGGTATGTCATAAGCATCTATGCTAATTGGCCAGTTTAAATTCTCCCACAACCACACAGATACTTGAGATTGTGATATTAACATCATTTTCATTCAACTAATCAAAATGACCGCCAATAGCCGTCGTTGATGAAATATTACTAGCATCATACCTTTGCTTAGTTAATGGCAATCAATAGCTGACTGTGATGATTGTAGGTCCTAGGTAAGTGGCATATAGCAAGTGGAATGCTGCATAGATTCTAGGTGCTAGTGGAGTGGTGTATAGTCAGTAGACCTCTGGATAGATTCTAGGTATTAGTGGAATAGTGAAAAGCAAGTGGAATGCTGCATAGATTCTAGGTGCTAGTGAAGTGGGGTATAGTCAGTAGACCTCTGGATAGATTCTAGGCATTAGTGGAATAGTGAAAAGCAAATGGAATGCTGCATAGATTCTAGGTGCTAGTGGAGTAGTGTATAGTCAGTAGACCTCTGGATAGATTCTAGGCATTAGTGGAATAGTGAAAAGCAAGTGGAATGCTGCATAGATTCCATGTGCTAGTTGGGTGGTGTATAGTCAGTAGACCTCTGGATAGATTCTAGGCATTAGTGGAATAGTGAAAAGCAAGTGAAATGCTGCATAGATTCTAGGTGCTAGTGAAGTGGTGTATAGTCAGTAGACCTCTGGATAGATTCTAGGCATTAGTGGAATAGTGAAAAGCAAATGAAATGCTGCATAGATTCTAGGTGCTAGTGGAGTGGTGTATAGTCAGTAGACCTCTGGATAGATTCTAGGCATTAGTGGAATAGTGAAAATCAAGTGCAATGCTGCATAGATTCTAGGTGCTAGTAGAGTGGTGTATAGTCAGTAGACCTCTGGATAGATTTTAGGCATTAGTGGAATAGTGAAAAGCAAGTGGAATGCTGCACAGATTCTAGGTGCTAGTGGAGTGGTGTATAGTCAGTAGACCTCTGGATAGATTCTAGGCATTAGTGGAATAGTGAAAAGCAAGTGGAATGCTGCATAGATTCTATGTGCTAGTTGGGTGGTGTATAGTCAGTAGACCTCTGGATAGATTCTAGGCATTAGTGGAATAGTGAAAAGCAAGTGGAATGCTGCATAGATTCTAGGTGCTAGTAGAGTGGTGTATAGTCAGTAGACCTCTGGATAGATTCTAGGCATTAGTGGAATAGTGAAAAGCAAGTGGAATGCTGCATAGATTCTAGGTGCTAGTGAAGTGGTGTATAGTCAGTAGACCTCTGGATAGATTCTAGGCATTAGTGGAATAGTGAAAAGCAAGTGGAATGCTGCATAGATTCTAGGTGCTAGTAGAGTGGTGCATAGTCAGTAGACCTCTGAATAGATTCTAGGCATTAGTGGAATAGTGAAAAGCAAGTGGAATGCTGCATAGATTTTAGGTGCTAGTGAAGTGGTGTATAGTCAGTAGACCACTGGATAGATTCTAGGCATTAGTGGAATAGTGAAAAGCAAGTGGAATGCTGCATAGATTCTAGGTGCTAGTGGAGTGGTGTATAGTCAGTAGACCTCTGGATAGATTCTAGGTATTAGTGGAATAGTGAAAAGCAAGTGCAATGCTGCATAGATTCTAGGTGCTAGTAGAGTGGTGTATAGTCAGTAGACATTAGCAGAGAGGTGTACACATAGAATCCAGGCTAATAATTACTAGAAAACTTGATAAGCTAGATATTAATAAACACATAGATATTTGTGTAGCTTCCACGGTGTTAAACCCACCCTCACCTCAACAATTGATAAAGCCACTCGTTGTCGTCCTCGCTTTACTTCATTCACCTCCCTCTCCATCAGACATGCGGGTAAGGTGTGTATTTCAATGATGTCGCTACCAGTGATGTTAAATGTGACTCCTAATTTCTCAATGTTTGACTTGAACGCCTCCATTATCCGAATCTCCCCCGGTGTTAATATTATTGTAACTGCTGGTATTACCCGTGATGATCTGATCTTTCGGCTGATTGGATCCTCATCATCTTTACTGTCATCATAAACATCTTAAAATAAGAGTAATGATAAGTATTGCTGCTATGAACAATGAGGAATGTGAGCATGTAGTTCACAGATTACCAGCCTTAGAGAAAATATCACAAATGTATTGCAGAAATCAAGTATCTGCATTGACAAGATGTCAGGGTCAGAAGTTGATTTCAATTAACTTGATTCTGATTGAATTTTCAGCATCTTAGTTTAAATGTCGATGAAAATGGATGTGCATATGCAAGTCATTGTACATGGTCTTTGCTACATCATGAAGTCCACAGCCATGCATGCAGGACTTTTCAACCAACAAGTCAATTCAAAATTATTTGTGAAGCATTTACCATGACACCTATGTTTTAGACTTCTTCCTTCTTAATGTCTGTTGGCATTGTGTCCAAGCAAACTTTTCATACATCCAAGGTTAGTTATCTTGAGCATGTTCCGAAGGAAGATTCAAAACATGACAGAATAAAAATTAAATTAAATTAACCGCTGCGTGGCAAGTTCCAACATGCATGATCCATGGACGTCATAACAACTAATTTCAAGTTTATGGCTTAATTTACTAAGTTTAGAAGATAATACAATTTTAATTATCTCATTACTTTTTGAAAATTTTGTTTAAAACTAGTTCAGTGCCAAAATATTTTCATGCAGGAACGCCATATAAATTAACCAAATAAATATTACACCAGGCGAAGAAATAAACTGATCATGAAAACGGCCATTGCGTGAAATATTACTAAAATAGAAAATATTTGCATGATGGGAGCATTCTACAATTTCAATTATTATCCTCGGCCAAATATAGTGTGTACTTTTGATATGCAAATTTTCAATGATTGAACAGACAAACAGTGCCACAATTCTTCCAAGGGGTATTGTAATGTTCCAAGAGAAATTAGATAGGCAGATAGCAGTTTGCATGATCAGTTTATTTTGGCGCCCGTTGTAAATACTGATTCAGTTGAAATATTACTCATTTAAACAAGTTGGAATATGCATTACAGTGTTTTACCTGCAGTCAGTTGTTCCAGTCGAACACGTTCATGGGCAGCGTGCTGATCTATCAACACCAGTAAATTTGGTTCATCTGTTTTATCAGTGGTCTTCACTAAACATGCAATGAACTTATCGTCCACCTGACCACACATCTGTAAAAGATGAGATGAATAATTAAACACATGTACTGTTTGACCTGAACAGTTTAGACGTATGCCTTGCAGCATTGTGGTTGCATTAGTCTTAAAGAAAATTAGATAAAGATTGGATAACTGATAAACTGGACTACCAGAATGACACTGGACATCAGTTCCATTATGTACTACTAGTATTTTACAAGGACTAGGGAAATGACACACTTTCTTGTTTCAGAAGATTCTTTTGTCAATCGTAATCAACCTTTAGCGCATGTATTCAGAGCATTATTAAATAAATGGTAAATGTTGATCATGTATTTTGTTGTTGCATTATTGAATATCTTAAAACATTCATTATAATGTGATGATTAATTCTTTAAAAAATCGGTAGAAAGCTCAAAAGAAAATTATTATGCAAATTAGGTCATGGATAAATATAACTGAAAACTAATTAGATCGTTGCATTGTCGTAGAGTATTTGTGTACCAAGATTCATTGAAATAAGTACTTGAGATATTGATGGAAAAACTGAAAACTAATTATGCGAGTCAGGTAATTAATATGAACAGATTTGAGTGTAAAGCTAAAAAAAAAGGTCTGTGCAATGTAACACAGTTGAGACCATCTATGTACCAAGTTTCATTGAAATGTGATTAAAACCAAAAAAATTACGAATTATTATGCTAATTATGAAAATAATATGAACAGATTTTAATTCAAAATTAATCAGGTTTAAACATTGTCCTAGAGCAAATTGAAACTAGCAGCCTATTGGCTGAGATATCTCTGCTGTTATCCAATTAAAGAACTGAAGATATCGTCAGAAAATGAACAATATGTATAGTATTAAAGCAATCGGACTTGCTGTTTTCAACAAAAATTCGAAAATATTACTTTTTATCAAAAATATTCATTAAAATTAGATAATTGAAGAAGAAAATCATCACGAAATGAACAAATCTGAGAGAGGTCTACCTGTAGTACCTATGTAGTATATATAATATCAAAGCAATTAGACTTGCGGTTTTTAACAAGAAGTCGAAAATATCACTTTTTACCAAAAATTACAAAACATTCATGAAAATTAGAGAATTAAAGATATCATCACGAAATGAACAAATCTGAGAGAGGTTCACATGTAGTACCTACAGTACAGTTCTCGCGGAAGCTTTGGCTTTTGTGGCATCATTGTCGCCTACGCATGGCTTCATTGTCGCCTCAGCATCGCATCATTGTGGCATCAGCTTCGCGTCATTGAAAATTGAAGCTGTGTTCGCCTCGCTATTTTGTGGCATCATCGTGGCCTCAGCTTCGCAGTCTCATGGCATCAACATGGCATCAGCTTCAATTTATTGTGACATGAGTATGACCTCATTATTTGCACGCAGAAGGGCAGTAGACAAAAACATGTACAGAAGTTCGATATGTAATCGATTTGAAATTCAAGGCGAATAAAATATGATCAAGAGTAAAATGACATTTTAAAAAGATATCTTGTTTAATTATTTTAGTGTTGCGAGTATTGGGCACCAAAAACTTTGCGAAGTACATTACAATCGGCAAGGTGACGAGTTTCATATTGACTGGAAGGAAAATCGTGATAAATTCAAATCACACATGCAATCGTCGTTCTGATACAACACAATTTGCTGTATACGAAGTGAAACTGTTCTTGTCATAAAATTTACCTTTTTTCGCTCATTTTATTTGCTGCTAGAAGAGCAGATTCAGATTCCTCATTTCGGTGGTATTTTTCTATGTTTCGTTTAATTTTAGCCGAGTCCGACCCCATGCCCGGACTACTAAAACATGCAATACACACGTACGCCGCCTGGTGCGTCGGCGTCGTCGCCAGTCATCTTGATACAAAGTTCCAAAACAAGTGTGTACATTTCCAACATATAATTGGATGGTTGTGGTGGCGTCGGTCTGGTAAAATTTGACAACCAATTCTCAAAGTTAAGTCACGATCAGTGATCTGAGCTCAGTCTATACGTACTTTAAAAGTATTCTCACAAATATATTTTCGAATGAAAACGAGCCACATGCCCTGTAAAAAATCGAATAGCGCTTGACATGCAGAAATAATTTATTGGGCTTCAGAAAAAAAACGTGTCCATTTAGTGTGGCCGTAAATATTTGGTGACCAGCCGATGAACAATTTGAAAATCATGATTCACACGGAAGTCCTTCGATACTGAAAATCATCGACCCCAGGCTGGTTTACCTTATTTCCCAACTTGCAAAACTGATTTGTATCTCAGCCCTGTTTTTTTTTTTCTTTTTTTGAACTGAGGTAAAATCCCATCCGTTTGTCAAAATATACCGATGTTTTTCAGTGAATAATTGCGAAGCCTGTCACAGCACAAAAAAAAATTGTGAATCGACGATGGAGATTGGATGGTACGACGACCCTTCAATTTGCGTTAAATATGTTTTGTTACAACATCATTGATTGGCTGAGAGTCACCTGATCGGAGCACGACTTGGGTCACAGAACCATATTTGTCCGTATTATCAACAGGACTTTGCGAGAAAACCACACCCACATTTTCAACCATTTTAGCGCGGAAGTTGCCAACAAATGTCGAAAACTCGTGAATTTTATGAATTCGAATAAAATAAAGCTAGCGATTCGTAAGACTGGTTAATATTATATCCCCCGACGCTCTTCGATTTTTTTATTTCAAGGTGAGAAATGGATACTAGTAGTTGAAGTTCCATCGATTTCAAGGCGACTATTTAACCGCGACAACTCTACGCTCTGTTGTAGTTTCGCGAGGTAAAACAAAAATACAATAAATAGTACTTGTTTAATTATTTGGTTGTACAGCCCGCAAATTACGAGACATGATCCCCATGAACTGCGATAAATAAATGCTGATTGTGTTGAATGACGGACGTCGGGACCGTTTGGAGAAACAAATTACGGTCGGTAGAAATTATTAACGAAAGACGAGATTTTCCTAGGTATTTACGATCATACGGTCATATCAAATATATACAACATTGACAAATACACAAAGAGGTGTAATAGTAGGTCATTTTTATTTTAGCCTTAGAAATATTTTCTTTCACTCAGTCCACGTCCATGCGTGGGAATTCTATTTAGCTTCATGGTCCTTCGGCTTGTCTTCTGCTTGGGGGGAAACAACAATAATTATACAAATCGTAAACTCAACACAATCAGGAAAAGAAACCCAGACAACCATGTTGTACTTCTGTTGAATACATTTTGTAGCAGTGCGTCACGTCGGAATATTGTCTAAAATAAAATATTCAATCCCAGCCAAATCTAGGTCAAAGGGTCAGATTGCGTGCATATAATTATAGATAGTTAAAACAAAAAGTATTTGAACTTTTGACGGTTGTTCAACATCTATGCACGGTTACTAAACTAGTAACCGTGATCTATGAAAACCAGAAAATTTTTAGTAGTCCGAATTTTTGCACGGTCGAAAATAAAACGGAAATTGACCGGTCAAAAGCGGAAGCGGTCAAGAGGTTTGGAGGAAATGAGTACAGTACTTCTTTGTTTGATGAAGCGATGCTGATGCCACATTGTCGCCATAATGAGGCCACAATGAAGCGAAGCGATAATCGCCTAACTTTTTAATGTCGCGACATTGAAGCGATGCTGAAGCCATAACAATGCCATAATGATGCGATGCTGAAGCGAAGGTGAAGCTGAAGTGAAGCCAAAGCTTCCGCGAGAACTGTACTGTAGATATGTAATATCAAAGCAATTGGACTTGCAGTTTTTAACAAGAAGTCAAAAATATCACTTTTCACCAAAAATATTCATGAAAATTAGAGAATTGAAGATATCATAACGAAATGAACAAATCTGAGAGAGGTCCACATGTAGTATTTACATATGTAATATCTAAGCAATCAGACGGTTTTTAACAAGAAGTCGAAAATATAACTTTTTACCAAAAATTACAAAAATATTCACCAAAATTAGAGAATTAAAGATATCATCACGAAACGAACAAATCTGAGAGACGTCCACCTAAGGTACCTACATACCGAGTATCAAAGCATTTGGGGTAGCGGTTTTCAAGAAGAAGTCGAAAATAGCATTTTTGACCAAAAATGACAAAAACATTCGCTATAAATAAGACAATTGAACATATCCACACGAAATGAACAAATCTGAGAGAGAACCATCCAAGGTACCTTCCTAGAAAGTTTCACAGCTATACATTTTGTGGAAATTAAGAAGAAGTCGAAAATGTAAAGTTGAGAATGGCGACGACAGCGCCGCCGCCGACGGACAATCAGTAATACGCTAAAAATTGAAAATTGATTAATTATGCAAATTAGGTTATTATTATGCACAAATATTTACCCCCAAATTAATCAGGTCTCTGCATAGTCCTAGAGGATCTATGCCCAAAGTTTCATTGAAATGTGATGATTAGTACTTGAGATAGTGGAAAAGCCGAAAACTGACTAATCATTATGCAAATAAGTAATTAATATGCACAGATTTTCATCAAAAACTGATGTATGGTTCTTGAGATATCAGTGGAACAGACAGAAACACACACACAAACAAACACACTAACTGCATTGTGTGCTCCGCACACAGGAGTCAATAAACTGACGTGCATATCAGTTACATCACCTTGATGTTGTCCAGCATGGCCTTGGTGAATTTGTACTGGTTGATAGCTCCTCGTATTCTCACTGACTGTCTACTGACTGGCTGGTTGCTGGCATCAGAAATACAGCTTTCTGGTACTGCAAACATTGGGTTCTCCCACTCTGCAAACAATTCCGCTACATCTTTGCTTTCTGGAGGAGTGAAGTCAAAGTTACCCCGGTAACACTTGAACATTTTCAAGAACGTCTCACACTTTAAATGAGAAGTCAAATAAATGAATGAGTATTCACATATTTACCACTAATTTTGTTTGTTTTGTCATCTCTCCATTTTGAAGCCACATCTTCACTCTGTTTTACCAAGTGTTCATCCCATATGGTACCAATGGTTGACTTGTCTAACACAGCAACACCACCACCACCACTACCATCACCGGCATCATTACTCTGACTAATGTTAGAGTGGTCTTTCACAAGTGGCAAAAATGGTGTTGCATTATGGGATAGAAAAGGATGGACTCGATGCTGCTGATCTGACAAACAAGAAAATGTTGATAATCAGTTGATAATTTAGTAAATGTCTAGTAGAATCAGAAACATGGGGCCCAGGGGCACCGGAGTCCTTTGGAATTAAGTAGAACTTTGGTCTGGTAATTGATACAAATTAGTTACCGGTATGCATGGTTTGACTAAAATCTTATCAGAATTTGCATGTTCCATATTATCAGACTTGTTTCATCTGAATATGATGATCGCTTCTTGAGATATCATTTGAACAAGTTTCCCACACAGACAGACCGAGCGCTCATTTTGTGCACATTGCTGACATAAGCTCCCCTTTGTGCAGAGCACAACTGGAGCGAAAAATGACAACTGTTTTAAACAATATTTATTAACCTTTCTTTTGTCCAAATTACAATACATTTATTCAACTCAACTTTTTTAACAAAGTACAAGGCAGGATGGCTACAGGTATTTTAACAAAAGTCTGTTTTTTTTAAATAACAGTTTTTATAGCAATGCTTTATTTTTCTCTTAAAACATTTATTCAACTCAACTTTTTTAACAAAGTAGAAGGCAAGGCTGCTAACATTTATTCAACTAACTTTTTTTTGATAAAGTAGGTGGTAAGACGGCTACACACAAAATAGACTATTTTATCTTGTCGACAATCACGTTTCGTGTACTTCAAGCGTTCAGTCTGTCATGACATCACATGCGATGAAAGGTGGCTGGATGGAGCTGTTTTCCGAAAAGAAATGAAATTTCCCCCTCCCTGGCATTACAGCCAAAACAAGGTCAGCTTGGACGTTCAGTTGCGAGACGTATAAAAAAACGTAGCCAGTGATACATTTGGAAAATAAAATTACAAAATAAACGCAATCAGAGGGGCCGACCAAGCGCGTTGCAAATAAATAGAATGCGTTGTGACAAAGTCTCCCCAGCCTCTTTCACTCACGCAATATACTTATGCTATTTACCAACGCATTTATATTGACGAAAAACACCACCACAAAAATGTAAATCAGGCTTGTAATTACTAGTAACTCAACTCGAACGCAATAGTCATCACTGTAAAAGTGGATAAATTCAAACCAGCCAGCTCATGACCAGAGACGTCCGGTCGTCTTCGTTGATAATTCGCCAATTCACCATAATCGTGGTGGTAAACTGTTTAGCTGATTTTTCAAAAGATGGATATTCAATTCATTTTTCGTCTTAGCCTTGTCTTTTCCTCTTAAACGTCGTAGTCCGCTTCATTGAATGTTTAGTTTGATAATTGATAAACATATATTCAGTGTGAGACTGTTGCTTTCAAGTTGTGTTAATGCAAAGATGATTTAAACTTGTCCTTTCCGTTGTCAACGTATTCAATATACGGAAATAGCATGTGTGTGCGTTTGCGTGAGTGAAAGATGCAGGTGAGATTTCTCGTCGCAACGCGTACTATTTATTTCCAATGCGCGTGGTCGGCGCCTTTGATTGTGTTTATTTTGTTCTTTCGTTCGCGAAATCTATCGCTGGCACCGTTTATTTTGTGATGTCTCACAACTGAATGTCCAAGCTGACTTTGATTTGGCTGTATTTAATAAAGTACATTAGTCTTTACAACTTTTGGATATATATCAACATAATGCTATCGTCGACGCTCGAGTTCGTTTTTTTCTTCAAAATGTTTAATTTGAAAACGACAAATTGACAACATCGAGTCGCGTTTCGATCGGTTTTTAGGATTCACGGGGCCAAGGAAACAATGTCAGTACCTACCGATGATGTTGAATAATATTGTTGTGTTTACCCACTGACATGATTGACCGCATTAGGATTTCGTGTGCTTCGCACAGACCATGAAGCTAAAAAAAAAACTCCAGGCACAGACCACCCACGCTCAGGTGAAGCGAACGGTACTCGTTGAAATATATGCCTAGCCATGTGTACGCTACCCTACAGTTTTTAGCGGCCGGAACATTTACACAGGGCTGTGAAATGCCATACTGTTAGTACCGGTTTAATATTCTCTCAGTGAAACTCCGTAAAACATGTCAGTACCTTCCGATGATGTTGAATAATAGGTTTGCGCTCAGACACGACTAACATGATTGACCGCGATTTCACACGATTTCATGTGCATTCGCACAGACCATCCACGCTCAAGCGATGCGACGGTAATCAGTGCAATGTCGCACTATCAGCACCGGTTTAATATTTTCTCAGTGACACGCCGTAAAACATACTTATCTTCTAAATGCACTCCATGATGCAAGACACCCGGGATACGCTAGGAGTTATTACTAGCATTGTATCGAGGTTAACCTTGAACACACATTTCTGTACCTCGTGCACAGAGTTCTGGGTAAATCAAGTGCGCATACTCATTTTCAGCCAATCAGGCGTGCCGTAACAGCGAGTATTTCCTTGATTTACCCAGAACTCTGTGCGAATCCCCCTTGATTCTGGCTGCTGGCCATTTTCGTTCATGAAATCGTCGGATATCATCAGAAAACGCGGGATTTGTGCAGTTTTGAATAAAACCAAGTTAGCGATTATGAACAATGGTTATTAACGTAACACCTGATCCCCTCTAAAATTTTTGTTTCGCATTTTAAGGTAAGAAATCGACATTTGAAACCGACAGGGTGTCGATTTACTAGATGCCGTGTTTCACAACTTGTTTATTTATATACGTATAGCGGATGATTTTTTTGTTGAAAATTAGTATTTATTGATTTTCAGCCCCCAAGTGACTGTGACCTCGTGTATTTATTCCATCATGATTCGATGAATAGCCGTATGTGATTCATAGCTCTCTTGTCGCCGCCCGACTTTTTTATTGCTCGACGGTATTAGTCGGCCCCAGAGGCGACTGACAAGATACAAAACCATACTACGAATATAAATAAAAATGTAAAAATCAGTTGTCAGTCGTACAAAAGAGCTATGGAATCGCAGCTATGAGTATAGCCTCTGGTTGTTGCCTGTCAGTGCCTAGTTCGCACAGCAAGTGTTCAATTCGTCCAATAACACACACTACTTTATTAAGACAGCGCCCATGTAATCACAAATACACATCAGGCATTGTATTCTATCAAAACAATTGTTATACTGTAATTTTCAGTGCGAAATTTGAAACATCGAATCACACTGCCATATCGCCGAATGGTCGTTTTATGCGTAACTGCGCATGCGTGATAAATTCAAATTAGTACTATTTAATCTATCATTAAACGAATAATTTATGCGATAAACTATCACAACATACATGAACACATCAAATAATATACATTCTTTATTATGAAACTACAATTTGATAAGAGAAGTGTGTATCAGGAAAAATAACACAAAATGTTTACTATGCAAATTGTGCCACTCACCATGTATGGTAATTGGACAGAGATTACCTACACTAGAAAAGCCTGATTTTGGGGGGTTTTTGGGCCAAAAAGTAGTTTTAAAATGATTCAAGCCAAATAAAAAAAAAATGCCCTGGAGATATTCACACAAGCTATCATGATGCCAAGTTTCAGAAAAATAGACTGAAGGGTTTTTGAGATATCTTTGTCTACAGCACACGGACTACGGCCTACGGCTTACAGATCGTGATAGCATTAGTCCGTTGGACCGTTGGTCCAAAGGACTAAAAAAAAATGTTCAAATTAGAAACAAGCAGCCTGTCGGCTGAGATAGCTCCGCTGTTAGCAATGCACATGGCAATTAAAGAACAGAAGATATCATTAGAAAATGAACATTATGCATAGTATCAATGCAATGGGACTTGCTGTTTTCAACAAGAATTCAAAAATATCACTTTTCACTAAAAATGACAAAAATAATCATCAAAATTAGATAATTGAAGATATCACCACGGAATTAACAAATCTGAAAGAGGTCCACTTGTAGTACCTATATATGTAATATAAAAACAATCGGACTTGCGGTTTTCAACAAGAAGTCGAAAATATCACTTTTTACCAAAAATTACAAAAATATTCACCAAAATTAGAGAATTGAAGATATCATCACAAAATGAACAAATCTGAGAGAGGTCCACATGTAGTACCTATATATGTAATATCAAAGCAATCAGACTTGCGGTTTTTAACAAGAAGTCGAAAATATCACTTTTTACCAAAAATGACAAAAATATTCACCAAAATTAGAGAATTAAAAATATCATTACAAAATGAACAAATCTGAGAGAGGTCCACATGTAGTACCAATATATGTAATATCAAAGCAATTGCACTTGCGGTTTTTAACAAGAAGTCGAAAATATCACTTTTTACCAAAAATTACAAAAATATTCACCAAAATTAGAAAATTGAAGATATCAACATGAAATGAACAAACCTAAGAGAGGTCTACCCAAGGTACATATACACCAAGTATCAAAGCATTCAGGCTTGTAGTTTTCAAGAAGAAGTCGAAAAAGTAAAACATTGACACGGACGACGACGACGGACAATCACTCATATGATAAGCTCCGCTCGACAAAGTCGACAGCGGAGCTAAAAAGATACATACTGGCAACAAAATTATGAAGGAAAATGCATAATATTGACAACTACCAACCAGATACTACATTACCTTAAAATACTGGTTTAATTCTTACCTGGCAATTTCATAGAAGTACATATCGTACTGCTTGTCCCCATCTCTGACTGCTTCCTTGTCTCTGGTGGTTGTGTTTCTTCTTTACTTGGTGGTACAAGTCTTGTCAGTCCAGTCATTAGATCAACATAAATCCTTTTGCCAAGAGAAACGTCAAATTTGCTGATCCAATTATGACCCAATTCTTCTATATCACTGAAAGTAACATTGTTGTTGCAGTTTTCATTATCTATTGCAGTAGCAGAGACTTTGTGCACAGCAATGTCAGGCATTGAAACATCGTAGGGCATGGTATGTTGACTATCACCTGCATCCAAGTCATCGGCTACTGAGGAAGGTTCGTCATCAACATTTGTAAATCCCTTTTTGTTTTGGTTCACACCATTACAACTATCGGTGGGGACAGAGTTGATAGGATCTCCCTCAAACACTGGCAACAATTCTGCGGTTTCCATCTTTGGTATTACATCAATAGTAACCATGGCGTCATTCATCTGATTATCTATGTCATCCGAAAAATGATGAGATTGTGTAGGATTCTCTTTTTCTGTCAGCAGTGTCACCGTGGATATATCCTGGATTGACTCCTCAAATTCAACACTGGATTGGATTGTGAAATTATTTTTTCCATTCTGTAGAAACAACTTGCCTTTTTCACTGATATCTGTAGGTTTTGTATCCATCAATGTATGCTTGGTGTGTGCAGTAACATCTTGAGTTGAAGTAACACTATCAGTACGTCTTTGGGGACTACTTTCATTTTTTTCTATTCCAGAAGCACCATTGTTAAATGTCTGAATGAAACTCTCTGTGGTTGCAAACCTTTTAACTGCAGGTTGTGGAAATCTCGCAACCTTAGCATATGCAACTGCATCATCATCACTGTACATTCGTTTCTGCGTTAATTTCTGCCTCAATTTTCTCAGATCAGGCTGGGGTGCAACTTCCTTTTTCTTCAATGTCTCTATTGTTGGTATTGTGCTCTCTGCGGAGTTTAACGCTCCTGTATCTGTAGTCTCTTTCCCTGATTTACCTGCACTATCAACTTCTATTGTAGCTACAGCCTCATTCTGTAACAGACTTGCATTGCATGGCTTCTCAGGCTGTCCTAGATTGGATTCTTTTGTGTGTGATTTGGCAGCAGGGAATCTACTCCTCAAACCATGGGAAAATGTTGCCCTCAACATCACAGGAAAGTGCTCAGAGTCCCTAGCTACTTCAGATCCAGAATATTTACTCTTGGTTTTGTCAAGTCGAGAGATATTCCTGAAAAACTTACTAATTCTCTTTGCTGAATCTGTTCTACCAGAGTTTGATACTGTTTGCTTGAACTGGTGCAAAGAGCTGGTGTGACTATAGCTGTTCAACCCTATAATGTTACAGGAACTCATTGACTTTCTTTCAGTAGCTGGTTTAAATCGAGACTCTCTCAATTTGTCGTACATCATTTTCACAGATGAAGACTTTATCTTTTTGTTGTGAGAAATGGTGTGCGGTTCCTGATAATCACAAAGTTCCTCAGCCAAGTCTGATACAAGCTGCGTTGATTTGCTGCTACTTATGATGACTTCACTATCGCCATGGCATAATTTTGTTTGCAGCGGAAACTTATCAGGTGGACCTGCTACATTACATGTTTTTGTGAGTGCAGCCAAATTCGGAGACTTAGTTAGCGAGTTGATTTGATGTTGCATGCTGGTCACTGTTTTATCATCACATGATACTTCATCTGATTTGTTTGGAAAGTCTGCACTATTTTTCTTTCCATCATTGAATTTGCAGCCATGGCTTTCGTCACTTTTGATATTACTTTGCATTTCTAAAGTTTTGGCATCTCCATCACATTCAACAACCTGAGCAATGTTACTATCTGTATTACTAGTATTGCCATCGTTTGCTCCATCCTCTTCATCATCTACCTCATTATCCCCCTCATCTTCAGTTTGTTTGAATAATTCATTTAAATATTGTTTAAAAGGTCTCCTGACTATGTTGGACTGCAAGGTTGATCTCAGATTTTCTGTGGAAATATCCTTACCGTACCTGTGTGTAGCATTTCTTGCAAACATGCTTAAATTGTACTTGGGCTGATCATAATCGCCAGACAATTCTTCCTCATAGACATCGTCACTTTTTTGATTGCAAACTGTGTTGTTCTCTTCATCATTGAGCAATGCTTCCAGCTCCGTCAGATTATTTGGTATTTCTAATTTCATGGTCAAATTCTCCCTTTTCAAGAATTCAAGAATAAAATTTTCGAGACACAGTAATATTCCGTCCCAGTCTTTAAACTCGACCAATGTCTTAGAGGGTTCCAGGCAGATGTCATATTCAGACAATGGGCACTGGATATTTAGGACAAACATTGGGTGTAAATCTGAACCACGCGACGGACTGGGTATTTCACACATCCCAGTCTCTGTTGATTTGTCTGCAAAGTTAGTACCGTTAAGAGTGGCTCTGCTTTTCACAATCACAGACTTTGAGAGCAGCACATTGACCACTTTATGCAGTTTTGTTTTCAAAAGTAGTCGACCATTGACATATATAAATTGTATGTTTTTATTTGTGTGACCATCCGTACCAATGTGACCAATAATTGTAAACTCATTATAAGAATATTGCATTTCTTTCATGATCCGTGCCTTCCCGACACCGAAAAGCTGACCAAAAGTACCAAGAATAGAGTCTGATTTGTGTGTTTGTAAGGTCTTAACTCCAGTATAATCATTTCTTAATGACAAAGAAACAAATGGTCTCATGAGAGCAATGCCTTCCAAACACTGACGGACTCTCTCAAACTCTAACACTGGCGACATCGTTTTCCTCCTCACGGGTAAGTTATAGAAGAAATCATGTACAGTTATAGTTGTACCCTGACTTGGCCTCAGCTTTTCTGCTTTGAAAACTTCCAGCGGTTTACCATTTTTAAATAGCTTACAGTAAGTGCAGTTGGACGATTTTGCTTTTGAGACAATCTCCAGGACCCCGGTGACATCACATATGCTTGCTAAAGCCTCGCCTCGAAAGCCATAGTAGGACAAGTTTTCTAAATCTTGAATGTTGTGACATTTGCTTGTCGCATATCTCTGCCCGATTAGTTTCATCTGCTCAACTGTAATACCAGTGCCATTGTCGATAACATGGACCTTGTAGCATGGGATGTCGACTCTGACAGCGATACAGGTAGCATTTGCATCTATACTGTTCAACACTAATTCTTCTACGCACTGAGTCAATGATGTGATAGCGATGCCCGATCTCAAACGAGATCTCACTTCATCTGATAAGGGTTGGATTGTGGATGCCATCACCTTTGATACAGGCATATCTAGAATATATTGAGATTAGAACAATGTTAAGTACCTGTTGGTGGTTTTGGTTGCAGTTATACTCCCAGAATCTGAATCCAGTCAGAATCTACATGTACTTATTTATTTCGCATTTTTTTTTTAGCTACCGGTACTCTCAATTTATTTTTATTTTTAACAAGCTATTGAGAATGTCACAGCCCCTCTGTTCTTGTATATCAATACATGAGAAATAGAATGTCAACATATATATGCTCCTTTTTTATCAAGTGCATGTACCAGTTCTACACTTAACTAATGCCATGGACTGCCAGATAATTTAAACATGTGTGAGTCTCAAATGTCTATGCACAGGGAGTTGGACAAACTCAAGTGTATTTTAATAAATTATTAAATAATAAAATATTATATAACTTTTCTTTTACCCCCCCCCCCCTTCCCCATATCGATTTCAAGTAATCACTGATCTTTGTTTATACCACTCTTTCCGCGATACGCGCTAATGTTATATGCAAATTTTAACGCGCGATGTAGACACATCCTATTATAGTAAAATATCCCAAGGGTTGAAACGCGCCAGGACTGTGGCATGAGCACAACCGTAAATCGGGTGGGCATTTAATTTATTCATGAGATGCATTAATAAACAAGAAATGCTGCGCGCGAAATTTAAATCCGGCGAGTGTAATCTCCGACGCGACGCAACTTCAATGAATCAGTGACTCTTCTGTAAAATGGTTTCTACTTGATAATACATATAATTTTCTACGGTAGTCTAAATAAAAGCGTCGCGTCATCACATAAGATTATCGAGCATAACCTTTAACCTTTAAGAACCCAATATGATTCGTGGAAAAATTGTTTACTTCTGATGTGACACAGCAATATACGAGTCATTCTTTGCGATAGAGGTCAAAGATCGCAACATCCAGTTTCCGGTTGTGCTCCTGCCATGTCGCTCGATCGCAATAAGTTTTAATTTGTCATTACATATATGTACAGAAAACGAACTTTGAAGGTTCGAATGCGTGATTTTATACCACAGTCCTGGGGCGTTTCAACCCTTGGGATATTTTACTATAATAGGGTGTGTCTACATCGCACGTTAAAATTTGCATATAACATTAGCGCGGAAAGAGTGGTATAAACAAAGATCAGTGATTACTTGAAATCGATACCAGGAAGGGGGGGGTAAAGAAAAGTTATATAACATTATATTATTTAATAATTTATTAAAATACACAAGTTTGTCCACCTCCATGTGGTCTATGTTGGCAAAATGTAAACATATACTAGTATCACAATTCCAAATTACAGTGCATTGTGGGATAGTTATGTCAGTTATTGCAGGAGCAGACAAGTTTTATGACAAGAAGAGTTGTATTTGATCCAACAATACATTATGACTTGGAATTGTGATATGGTCTATGGCTGCCGGTCAAAATTTTATTGTGACACAAATCAACTGTTGCTGGAACACGACTGTCTGTGCACCAAGTTTGGACCAAATTGAACTGCGTGAATTAGAGATACAAGCCAAATGTGCAAAAAAAAAGCCATATTGCATAGAATCTTGACGAAAAATCAATTTGCATCTTTGTGAAATAATATTCTGCCTCTACTCTTTGTTATATTACTAAGTTATAGGACAGAAAACAAAAATAAGTATTTTGGATGAACAAAATTGCCACCAGTCGGCAAATTTTGAAAAAATTTGAAAAATAATGAATGTGCCTCAGTATGACAACATGTGCGTTCGGGCCAAACGTTAATTATTCATTAATGGAGTCAATTTGTATACTTTTCTTGATTTATAGGTAAGGCTTTGGCGAAATTTGAAAGAGCAACTAATATTCTTCAACCTGGTATTTTTTATAGATTTTATTTTTCATTCTGTTTGTCTGTTTTTTCCAGTTTAAAAAATATGAGCTCGCTGGAGCCTTCATCCCTTGTCTATTTCTTACACAAGTTCCCAGCCGATACCCCCCCCCCCCTGCTCATAGGGAGTGCGTATAGTTGTTCATAGTTGCTGGGCTCCCTGTGGTGAAACATGCTCACTCGAAATGAGATTAGGGAATCCTTGTTGTTAGCGGTGCGCAACTTTTTTTCTCGAAACAGATGAGTAGCATTTTAAAATCGAGAGGTAATATTTTTACATACACGTGTCTAGAACTTTTTGTTTACACTTTCCTTTTTTCAATTTTTTAAATATAGCAGTAGTGTATTTCAATCTGATTAAAACAAGATCCTAGTTTGGGCTTTTTTTTTTAAATAATATCAATCATATTTTTTTCATATACATGTATTCTATTATTTTTTTTTTTTTTAATTTATTTGCTGGTGTTCTTTTTTAAGCCCACCTTTCGCGATTTCCAAAACTTTAAAAAAATAGGAGCAGATAAATTTTTTTTAAAAATAATAGATTATATGAAAAAAAATATGAATGATATTATTTTAACAAAGGAAAAAAAAAGCCCAAACTAGGATCTTATTTTAATCAGATTGTAGTGTATTTATTTCCATAAAATGTTTTGCAGTGTCAACAAATTTGTTTCGTACACAGTCAGCATTATCATCAGCTAATTGTCTGAAAATTCGAATACTGCCGTGTTACAAGAAATGTAGCCAGTGGATCGTTGTCAGATTCGGATGCAACATTGCAATATTATTTATCTGATTAAGATCATAGACTCTAAAAAAGGGTCTAATGGTCAGGTGTAACATGGAGGTCTATTTTTACCTCCATGGGTGTACGAATTCGTGACCACAGACTGTAAAGGACTAACTGACTTTTACAGTCACCGACATACACCATTGCAGAAAGCGTATTTGTTTGTAAATATTATTAGACACCATCGATGGTACCAAATCAAATGGCGAGTGCTATGTTATTTGTCATTAGAACTTACGAGAGTCATTGTTAGGTTGGTGATTCCATTCGTATCATGTTCAATCCACCGAATTTTCTCTATAAACACGGCATACACAGCGCACATCCATTGTCGTGTGATTTTGTGTTATCTACTTCACAACAGGGCACAAGTTCAATTGTATACAAGCAAAACCGAAGACGTACTCGCGTGCCACCATGTTTTCAAGCGTTTTAAAAAGACAGCCCTCGCGTGAAAAGTTGAAATGACGCGTCACTTCCAGTGGACCTTTACATCTATTTACAGGAAGTTAGGGTCACCAGAAGAGGGTAAGCTGAATTCGAAGACTGTATATCAGCGCCATAGACGATTTAAGTGTATAACTCATTATATAAATCCATGATGTATTTCTCCTGTAAATTTAATATAAGTTAGACTTTGCAACCCAAATCGCCAAACAAGTTTAATACA
Source organism: Saccoglossus kowalevskii (assembly GCF_978046115.1). Taxonomy (NCBI): domain Eukaryota; kingdom Metazoa; phylum Hemichordata; class Enteropneusta; family Harrimaniidae; genus Saccoglossus; species Saccoglossus kowalevskii. Next base: position 16,264,429 of record NC_140642.1, on the reverse strand, counting down.
CATAGATTACACTCAAGATGTAATTGCCTCGCCCGAACGTTTGTTTATAGCTGTTGGTTAGCAACAGTCACTGTAGCCTTTCGGCATATTAATCCGCAGATACTCAACATATATCAAAACAATACGTTAACAATTTTCCAAAGAATTATATGTATATGTGATCGTATCTCAATGCGTGCATAATTGTATATTAATATATTCGTATAATTAGTCAGTAAATGGTTTAAATTTGAACTATTTTCGCTTAGCGGAGGAACACAAAATTCAATATCAATGCGTTGTTTGGCTTGTGGATCGAACGAACCACACCGGTTTGTGTATGGGATATGCTAAAGAAAACATAATCCTGAGATACGTCATTAGGTTTTTAGAGTAGTGGAGCTGACAATAAGTAGCAGGTGAAGCGTCGGGAGACAGCCGACTCTCAGAACATTGGATTTTTATCCGTATCGAGAGTTGAAATCGTCGTTCATTTCGAACACAGAACTCCCTACCGGAAGTGGACGAGCGGTGTTCTTGCCGCCACAGCACCCGAGCTCTGCTAACAGGGCCGAAGGTATGTCTGCTTCTAAACTGTTGAGTACATTGAAGTAGCGTGAGTCAATCGGTAGCTCACTGGGTGAGTATCAGATGTGTTTTTGTCCTGTTTACCGTGTTACACACAAGAAAGTCAGCCCGATCAGTGTAGCTATTCACAAAGTGTTCAAAAATGGAATTCCGAAACGGAATATAAGTATTCTGAATGAACGACTCGTCGACGGTCTCTCACAGGAACCCCTTTCGCAATGTCTGAACAAATGTGTTTACCAGTCAATGGAAGAAAAACAACATATTGACTGTCAATACTTCAATGTTTAAAGTGCGTTTTGGGTCTCCGTTCTCAAATCGGTTTTCATTCTTTCGTTTATTCTTCTTTATTGCTGATAGGTTTTATTACGAGCAAGATTAACACTCCCGTTACATATGGCCCAGTTGCAATCACGTTCGGAAATTCCACCGTCATTCAAGTCTTACAACATGTACTACGACAATCACGAATCTCCACCGTCCCGCATTCCACAGTTGAAAAACAACTATGGAAGTGGACACCGAGCTGGCAAACCACCGCCGTCCAAACTTGAAATGCTGCAAAGCGACTATCAGAAAAAACTGTTGCGTGAAAAGGAGGCTAAGATGATCGAGCTGTACCAACGGAACCAGGAAAATGCGATTAGGAAAGTGTCGGGTAACAATAAAAATCGAGGCATTGTCAGGGACTTTTTTCAGGAGAGACGTGCCATGCAGAAACAGTCGAGTTCGGAGGATCTGCCGACTATGGCAGCTCACTTTAAACAGAAGAAACTTGCCCGCGACAGACTGCTTCATGTAGATAAGCCAAGGAGACCAAGTGCTGGAGTCACCAGGGTTAAACCACTGGCACCAATTGAGCGCCAGAAAGGATATGCCGTCCCCGTACGAAATGGCTACAATCACAGTCAACACAATGGGTTGGAGTACAACTCGGATGAAAGCGACAAGTTACCAACACCGCCAATATCTCGGAAACCCAGGCTGGTTAGGCATCATCGTGTGAAACAGTCGCCTGATGCCACTTTTTACGATGACGCTACCCCGTACAGTGACGAGGACGCCCCTCCAAGTAAGAACAATTTAAAACATTTACATGAAAAGAAAAAGAAAGAACAGCAGTGGAACGGCAAGAGAGAGAAATTGAGCGATTTTCAGCGATGGCAAATGAACCAAGATGCGGAGAGACAGAAACGATTAGATAAATTGAAAAGGAAGCCACAACCCCCGCTGTCTGACGACGAAGAGGACGAAAACTTGAATGAGAATTTTCTGGCTCCAGTAACACCCAGTAATCCTAAATCACCCTCCCACACATTGCTGCTGAACAAGAAAATCAAGGAAAAAGAAATGGAGTTACAAAGGATGATAGACGAACAGCAAAAAGAACTTAACCAGTTAAAACAAAATGAAGAAAGGGAAGAAGAAGAAAGAAAGCGAATGCAGGAGCAACGTCTTCGAGAAGAGCGTAGGCGCAGGGAAATTAAAGAGCAGGTGAGGTTGGAAACAGAGAGGTTGGAAAGGGAGGACAGTTATAACAATGACTTTCACGATGATTACAGTGTCCAGGAATCTTACAGGGAGTCTGAACCAGAGCCAGAGCCTACACCAGAACCTAAATACTTCCCCAAATCCAAAGAATCGAAACCTAAATCAGTTCATAGACATCCACCTCCTCCACAGCCAGAACCGGAGGAAAGGAACGATTACTTTGGCAACAGCGCAGATGAAAACAATATATATGCTAATACGATTGACGAAGAGACAAGTGTGAGCCTCGATTTAAGGAGATGCAATACTTGTGGACGGAAGTTCGCTTCGGATAGATTGGATAAACATGCCAAAGTGTGTCTAATGAAATCATCTAAGAAACGTAAAGTGTTTGACCCCGTTAAGTTACGCACTGAAGGCACCCCGATGGCCCATTACATACGACAAGGAAAACATTTGAAGCCAACTCCAAAGGTATGTATTAAAAGTGTGTATTCTTTCACGACGGGGATAATCCACAATATCCCGTAATTTACTGACACAGTTTAGTACGCACTTACTTTATCCTGATAAACAATCTCCTCGATTCATACTCGAACCATTGACATTGAAACAACAAATAATTGACGTCAAATCGTTACTGACATATCTCCATAGCGTCGCTAAAATACTGTGCAATCCGCAGCTGGCCAAGGAAATTCGATAAAATATTCATGCGGTTCCGATTTCACTCGAAATGGCGACTGAAATAGAACCCATAATACGAATCAAATGAGTCGTGCAGTCTTGTTTTATCTTTATCTTTATTGATCATTTCACCGCAACGAACTCATGCAGGTATATCATATTGGAAATTGCTCAGTTTGAGCCGAGACTCTCTAATTAAAAATAAACGTGCAAAAAACGTGCGCGTAAATTCTAATGAAACTTTGACGTCTTTCAAAAAAACGACGTCTGTCAAGGTTTTGTTACATTCAGGTATGATAAATAAACTGTTGTGTGTGTCTCTTTTCGTAAGCTCGGGGTCGTTTCATTCATGAGTACAAAGTGACTGTGTATCCACCTGGCAAGCAGCACGCATGATACGTACTTTAGACGTCCGCTATACACACATGGTATTACTGAGTATATAATACATTGTACTATTTATTAACAGCTGTGAAAAAAGAATCAGAGTGGTCGACTGAAATCGATAAGTGACGTATATACTCATGTGGATAGTTGAAATGGTACATGTTATCTCTGGGGGGATTTACGTGTGGCTGTTTAAATTACCGACGTCACGTTTAACAACAACAATGCTGTTTTTCCTTTTTATCTTGCAGGCGAAAGGCAGAGGTGGCAACTGGAGAGCGAAACACGAAGAGTTTGTGCGTTCCATCCGAGATGCGCGCAAGATGCAAGCGCATATTGCATCAGGCGGTAAAGTATCCGACCTGCCCCCGCCAGCTCCAAGCAGCAATCCGGACTACGAACAATGCCCGTACTGCCAGAGGCGATTTAATCCCGATGTAGCAGTCAGACATATTCCTAAATGCAAAGACATCAAAAATAGGCCCAAACCACCTGCCAAACGGAGATAACCGCTTACTGACAATGGACATGACTCGCGTTTGTATTGGAGAAATTCAATTATTTGTCGGAAGACGTTAGTGTGCTATTTTCGCCAATAAGGCATTTAGCGTCTTAAAATAGTGTGCTTTTATAGCTCTCAAATCAACGAAAGCGTTTTACCAGTATATCTCTATTCGGCAGTTAATCACTGTTTGTAAATTATAAATGAGTAAATTTTAGTCATTTACAATACTTATGCATTGACCATGACGTCATAAGCCGAAAGGCTTCTGTTTTGGTGATTACATAATGTTGCTTCTTTGAAAACATGTAATATGTGCGTGTTTTACTCTCCAATCAAAGTAATTGGTACAAAAGTAATCATTTTTCAATAACGCTGATTGGTTTAAGTGTATGCCGCGTGCACGTAGCGATTGTACGTTATATTGCTTGCTAAATTGTATCGCCACATGGTGAAATTTACAACAAATACATGTAATATTAATTCTTGGAACCCTGGTACTGTCGATTTCATTCACTACGTGCCTCAGCACACACTGGCTCCCGTACAATGTATTTGTTTCTTTCGTTGTTGCGCGTGTTCGACCAGAAGCCATGGCAGTGGGCCACGTGAAACTGACAGTAACAGAAATAGATCTAATGCCAATCCGTGTACTGTTCATCGATCCCATGTTCCTGTTACATGCTAGTTATGTTTTCGTGAACGTAAATCGTGCACATGTAATTTTTCATTTTGATCACGTAGACAGTCGCATCCGTCCATGATGCGTGCGAAATATCTTGCCTCCAAAAATATTGCCAACAATCACTGAACGTTCAATCATGCTCGTCGTGCCTATCCTTTTTCTGTTGTGAAGCTCGTATTTATTTATTTAGCACAACTGTACGCGACATGCAGTGTACGTTAAACTTAATCACGTTTGTAACAACTGTATTTCAACGTATCTGGGTTGAACTCTAAGAATAAAAACAAATACATTTGTAGTTTTTAACATTGTGTGTCTTCTCAATAGAATACATATATGTATATATGGTATGGTGTGTCTATGACACCAATATTGGCGGTGAATATGTGCTGGTAACCATAGCGACGGGAATATAACGATTTACCAGTTATGATAATTGTAGTGTTATGAGTTGATGTAATTATGCCTGCCCACAAAACGGAAGTTCGTCATCGGTTGAAAATACTTTTTTTATTTTTTATTCCTTGTTATTTGTACTTCTCAAATAACAAATGACGATCACGTGACGTACCGCAATGTTGCCTCCGTGACAACAACTGTATTGCCGTCTATTATCGGCACTATTTTTTCACGAAGAAGGATCTGGCAGTACAAACTCACTCGAGCGGAAAGAGCTAGTAACCCGAAGTTACTGTCGTTGACAACAGGTATACGTATCATTTGGCTACGTTTACAATCAGAAAACACCTACGAAAGCAGAATACGATCAGCCCACGGGCGTTCAGATATGTACGTGGATACGATGCCCTGTCCAACTTAATCCAGTATTGTAATGGTCGGAATCCCCCAGGCTCACTTAAAGTACGCTTTATTTCATTTCAATTTGAGTCAGTCGGTATACTGAAATATACAATAGGGTATTGTCCAGTTTATTTGTATATGTGCGTTTCGCCAAGCCCGCAGAAGGCCACTGAAAAGATAAAAGCAATTAATACACAATAAGTTAGTATGATTGAAAATGATTAATAAGGAGATTGTTACTTGTGACACGTCCTGGTTACTGCGTGTCAATCGCAAATATAAATAAATATCTCTTGTGTCCTAGGTTGACATTTGAGCGTTGAAGGAAAGCTACCAAGTCCATACTACCTGGAGTATATTTGTATACAGCACTCACAACTGTGGATGTGGTGGTCACATGCACTTGACATTGAAAGGGCGGTGGTCATCACGCCGCGTCTCGTTCGATATGAGACCCATGGCGTCAATAACGACGCACACAACGCGTGTAAAAATACATTGTTTGTTAACAAGAGCGACAAAAATGCAACTTTTCTTTAACATTGTGCTCTATGGAATTGTTCTAAAACAGCGAATTTTGATTTTTGACCAACTTTCTCAAAAATTATGAGTAGGATTCTTGTTATTTAATTCGGCATTCTATTCCGATACCGTGTTTGTGCCATAACCATAGTTACCTGATACAGTAATCCAACATTGAATTAGATTTTTATTACTAACAAGTCACTGAGAATGTCACAAGCCCATTTTGCTTTTTATTGAATTGTTTTATTTAATTGAAGGGTCAGCATTTATATGTTCTATTTTGTACAATACATACTGCTCCGTGTGTCTTGGATGGCGAAACAACCCAACGTTCAAGTGCCTATCGTATATGTGCCAAGTGTTAACTAAATTGTAACACGCAAAAAAACGAGGTGAACATTTACTGTATTCGTCATCTAAAATGGCGGCCGTCTGTGTTTAAGAAAACAAATGGTTGTGCCTTTGAAATGTAGAATTGTGTAAAAAAAATAGACATGTGATCATATTAGCAGAGTAGTCATGTGACCATATTAACAGTATAGATATGTGACCATATTAGCTGTATAGACATGAGATCATATTAGCAGAGTAGTCATGTGATCATATTAACAGTTTAGACATATGCCCATATTAACAGTAAAGATATGTGGCCATATTAACAGTAAAGATATGTGGCCATATTAACAGTATGAACATGTGGCCTTTATTAACAGTTTAGACATGTGACCATATTAACAGTATAAACATGTGGTCTTTATTAACAGTTTAGATATGTGGCCATATTAGCTGTATAGACAATAGACTATATTAGCAGAGTAGTCATGTGACCATATTAACAGCAGACATGTGGCCATATTAACAGTTTAGATATGTGGCCATATTAGCTGTATAGACATTTGACTATATTGGTAGAGTAGTCATGTGACCATATTAACAGTGAATACATGTGGCCATATATTAACGGTAAAGATATGTGGCCATATTAACAGTAAAGGCATGTGACCATATTAACAGTATAGATATGTGACCATATCCAGGATGGATATGTGACCATATTAGCTGTGTAGACATGTGATCATATTAGCAGAGTAGTCATGTGACCATATTAACAGTTTAGACATATGGCCATATTAACAGTAAAGATATGTGGCCATATTAACAGAAAATATGTGTGGCCATATTAACAGTGTAGGCATGTGACCATATTAGCTGTATATACATGTGATCATATTAGTAGAGTAGTCATGTGACCATATTAACAGTTTAGACATGTGACCATATTAACAGTATGGGTATGTGACCATATTAGCTGTATAGATATGTGATCATGTCAGCAGAGTAGTCATGTGATCCTATTAACAGTGAAAACATATGGCCATATTAACAGTAAATATATGTGGCCATATTAACAGTGAAGATATGTGGCCATATTAACAGCATGGTCATGTGGTCATATTAACAGTGTAGACATGTGGCCATATTAATAATTTTGATATGTGACTATATTAACAGTATAAACATGTGATCGTATTAGCAAAGTAGTCATGTGACCATATCAACAGTATGGACATGTGGCCATATTCAGAGTTTAGATATGTGGCCATATTGGCTGTGTAGACATGTGATCATATTAGTAGAGTAGTCATGTGACCATATTGACAATTTAGATATGTGGCCATATTAGCTGTGTAGACATGTGACTATATTAGTAGAGTAGTCATGTGACCATATTAACAGTATAGACATGTGGCCATATTAGCAGTTTAGATATGTGACTATATTAGTCATGTGACCATATTAACAGTAAAGACGTGTGGCCATATTAACAGTAAAGACATGTGGCCATATTAACAGTATGGATATGTGATCATATTAGTAGAGTAGTCATGCGACCATATTAACAGTTTAGACATATGGCCATATTACCAGTAAAGACATGTGACCATACTAACAGTAAAGACGTGTGGCCATATTAACAGTATAGATATGTGGCCATATTAGCTGTGTTGACATGTGATCATATTAGTGGAGTAGTCATATGACCATATTAACAGTTTAGACATATGGCCATATTAACAGTAAAGACATGTGACCATATTAACAGTCTAGATATGTGACCATATTAGCCGTATATGGTATCCCGCTTTACCCACAATCCTTTGCCGGAGAATCAAGATGGCGGACTACATAATACCATGGTTACTAGAAACCGTGATAATACTGATGAAAAGGTAAATATCTAAAAAAATGATTAATACTATAAAAACGCTGTCAATTACATTCTTCTACATTTGTGGAGCTCTTTCACCAGGAAGCATTATGTTGTTTGCCTTGACCTCCCCTCAAATGACAGTTACACATTGTCTGGAGTGCAGTGACATAGGCTGTTCTAAATTATGTCTGATTCACACGCGAGTGTTTGTGAAATGCAGGAAGATGCAATCATTTCGTTTAAATTTTCATGAGACTGAATTCAAATGAAAACTGTTGGGTTTATAAATTTTAACACGTATATTTACATGCCTGTTAATGTATTACGTAATGAGATGTATAATACGGTTGATAATAATGTTATTGAAAATGTTGTAACTCGACAACATTTTCTCAGACTGTTGGATCAAAGCGAAAAGTGAAACGTCTCCTCCACACAGTTAACGCAGTGGCTGCAGGATGGGGGACAGAGGGGGCAATCGGAAAAAAATGTTAGCAATGTGTCAGCAAAATTTGCCCTTCAAAATGCAGGAAATAGCGTATCAGAGGGTCTAAATTTCAAAATATTAAAGGAGAGCATGCCCCGGACCCCCAGAAAGGTCGCACCTTTGGCGCGAGGGATGGTGAGCAGATCTCGCCCCTCAATGCAAGATTTCGTCTGTAATACGGAAATATATCATGATGGTTAAACGATACGCATTAATGAATCATGTTGTCAGTTTAGATGTGGTCAATGTGATAATTAGGGGGCACGATCTTTTCATCGAAATTAGGTTCCTCAGCTCCTTTCGAGATATGTCTTGTTAAACAGGAAGGCACAAACAAAGTTCGGACTGAAAGAGATAATGAAATACGTCAGTAGTGAATGCATTAAAAAGAAGAAGAAATGGGTGCAATGCACTATTCTATGTTATGATCGATGACATTTATTATTGTGTCAAAACATCGACTTTTGTACAGCTATAATATTCAGAAAGTTGACACAATTGCGACGTACAGTTATTGCCTGTCTTTGTCCGTCTTTGAAAAGCCACTCAAATGGGAACAATGAATGGTATAAATTGATGTAATAGTAGCTGTAGTAGTCTATACAGAGTACTGTACCGGTCAGTACCACCCGAGGAGCCCTTGTCGGAAACCATTGGGGTCAACGCATTGTGACAAATACGTGATACAACGCTGTGTGGTTACGCGAATTAGCAAGTCACTTAGGAACAGCAGATGTGTGTGTGAAAGTGCCCGTTAAGCACGTAATTTGGACAATCTTCCAACTTGAGTATTGTTGGGTTGTCTTCATGATGTGGAGGCGAGTATCGCTTGCATTGTGACTCGTCGCTTATGAATGGTATACTAGTATTCCCCAGCAAATATACAGTATCCGGTCTATTACCTACTCGTATATTTAGTGTTCAAAAACTGTCGTAAGTTGCTAACTTGTGTTTTGATTCAAACATATTTGAAAGGGTTGTAGCAATTACCGGAACGTATTAGAAAGAATTCATTAGAAAATATACCCCAGGCACCCTATAAAAGGTTCCGTAGTACTGAAACTGCTCTTTATAAAGTTCATGATATTTTATTGATCGCTATAGGGGAGCTCAAAATGTTATTTGGTTCTTTTAGATCCGAGTATTGCATTTGATACTGTCGACGTTGATGTCTTACTTGGTCATTTGAAAAGTCGTTTTAATATCACTGGTGTGGTTCATTCATGGTTTAGATCATACTTTACTGAAAGGCATCATCAATATGTTAATGGCAACACCCCAGTCTAGCCCTCTTTTGATATCGGGTGGTCCCCAGGGGTTTGTCATGGGTACTATTTTATTTAGAAAGTACTGTAACACTCCCGACTCCCGACAATGATACGCAGTTGTACATTTGTTGCGTTTGAATCAAATTCTTTGAATAGCCAGGATCATTTGTTCTATTGCATTCACGATATTAAGTGTATATAAACAAGTTGAAACTGAATGCTGGCAAAGCATGTAAACATGTAATTGTCTGATGTATGTTTCATCCAGTTTGTTGATTTTTAGATAATAGAGGATATATAATGTAGTAGCCAGGTTTAATTATCATTAGCAGTAAAATTCTGAGCATATCACTCCAAACCTTTTAAAAATTATTTTGGTTGTCGGTAAAATTCAGAATAGAGTTCATATCCTACTGCTACTACTACTACGGGGACAGACACCAGCGTATATAAGCGACAATACGCAGATGCAATACGTGTCACTTAAATTTGGGTTACGTTACCCTTACCGATCTAATTTATTCGCTGTCGGCGATATGGCGTTATTTCCTGTCCTGTTGGCACTCATATCTCTATTTGTTTGTATTGGCATATCCCACAGGACTGTTGGTATCTGGTTCTTCATTGATTCTTAAATACTTGTACCCCCCCCCCCTGTTCTAGGTCGTTGATTGGTTGTGCTAGTGTTTATAGTCTATGTTGTCAGCTTGATTTAATTTTCTCCGTTTGAAGGTTGCCTTGACACACTTTTCTAGGCCGAACTCCAATGTGATGCCATTGCTGAAGGTCTTAACTATGTGGAGGAGACCGGTTTGTTGGTTGTCATCTTTTATCAAAAGTATTGCGATCTTACTGACGCAACTTTCAATAATGTCACAACTTGTAAAATATGTAACTTCAAGTTCAAGCTTAAGAGTAATCGGCTCACACCAAACACACCTGACGCATGGAACTTACAAACAAAACATAACCGGACAACTTGTGAACCCAAAATATACGATTGTTCGCATCGTTTGTAATTAACACTGGCCAACTCAGTTGTGTGTGCACCTGCACGCAACCCCCCCCCCCCCCGGTCTACTTCATACTGCTAGTTTGTTAATGAAACACCAACTGAAGGTGTATTAGCTATCCCACGCACGTTTTCTGGACATGGTTAGTTTCTTCCAAAAAACTTCGCGAAACATTCATTTATTTTCCCCACACTCGCATACATTTCAATGCATCATAATAAAAAAAACCTGTCCCCTGCGCTGCTACGCATTTGTAATAACATGATTATTCACTACAATCGGGAAAGTTATTCTTTATAACAGCGCGTCAATGGCATTGAATAAAACAGAGTACACTAATGTCACGTTTCAACCTGCAGCGATATGGGTACCACTCCCATATACGACTATCTTTTATAGTTATTTTTAATGACAACTTTCAAGGTGAAGACACAATACGTGTCATTCCGTATATCACTTGCCGTATAACATCAATGTACAGTAAGGCTTTGTTTGTATTTCACGTTTTTATTGCCCGTAACAAATCAACTATAGGCTTACAAAGTCACGACTTCTCTTCTTGACTTTACATTTCTACTCAGAAATGTATCAGGACATCTGCATTCCTTGGTCTAATGAAGGCTATAGCTCCTGGTCAGCATAAATAAGCACATTATGACATGGATGAACTAACGCCCAAAAATAGCGACGTCTTGATGGCGGAGAAGGTGCTGCGAGAGGAGACTACGATAAAAGCACGCGTTTTATTGACTAACAAACTTACAATCACTGTTCCTGTTAATTACTAGTACATACATTCTTGTTCACACAGAGAAAGTATGGTTAAAACGCATATCTGTAGGAGATGTAACTCAGGAAATGTAATAATATCCGAATTCATAGTACAGTGATATGACTTAGTTATCTATATTATAATTATCTACTGCAGTATATTGAGAGTCAACATTAATAACATGGTCACCCTGGCAATGTTCGTTTCCATGGTTCAGCGTATTGACAGGAATACAGTCAGAAGGCTGATCACATCATAAAGCTATAGCTATCATGTTTGCACCAGCTTATAATAGTAGACACAGTGAACTAATATACGGTACTACTACAGTCATATTATAACCATTTAATAGGCTTGATTACAAGTATTAAATATTGACAATTATTTAAATTCAGATTGTATGTGTATTTGAATAACAATTATATGAGCCTTCCATTAATTATACTGCCCATATACCTGATGTCTAAAAAACTTTCCCACAACATTACGCGAACAAAAAAAAAACGTTGACAGAATCATATAATATAACGGGCTTGGTATGCCGTAATTCAGGACAAATTTATATAGTTTGGTTATTAAATTGAAATTAATCTGTTAATATTGCTAGTTATTTGACGTGCTAAACTATAAATTTCTCGTCAATCTTAATACACGTCTCACGTGTGATACTTTGAATTATACGCATAACCCTCTGACACCCGAATTATGATCACCAACCTTAATCATTTCACCACTGTCTGTGGGTTTTTTTATATTTGACACTTAAAATGTTAAGTAAATTTAAACACCTAGTGTGTCCATCGTTAATTGTGGTAACCGTACGCCATTCATTATTGCAACACGAACGAGTGATTGACCGTAATGACTGGTCAAATGACAAAGAATGTGCCGTTAATCCATTTAGCCTATATTTACTTTCATGGCCAGTCAGCGGAGACGCCACGGTCACGGAGAACATAATTATTCTGGATATGAATCTTATGAAAATGTAAAGATTGACAATGGACATTGTTCGAGTGTCAGTTGCAACCCATGGTCGATCGAGGTAAAATTAGACTAGATCTTCTTGTTGATATGATATACTTATATGACAATAATATAGGGGCATAGGGGTAATGAATAATAGCTAACTGTACTTGTTTACCTTGGAAATGAATGGCCTGGAACAAAAACAACAATGACATACTGTGTGTATAATCCCATCACATTGCCGGGTTGAAGGGACGTGATAGTAGCCATGACAAGTATTGTGCATATATGCTTTGTGATTACCATAGTGTACGTCCTACACATGCAAAGAATGTCTGTCCACAGGGCCCCTGTTTGTAATGTGCCGCATACTCAGCAAAGTTTGATATTCGAAGGTGACAATATCAGGAAAATCTTGTTGACCCGACAGCCAATTGAAGAGGACATGAACTTTGCCTTTTTGCTGTTTGTTTGCATATGCCTTATTCCATGCTATAATGGACGTGAATACTGGTAATATGTGTGGCACTGTGGTTGTACTAAATGCAAACTATTGGGATACAATGTTGTATAGATATGAAAATAACAGAGGTGAAAAATTATTGTTGAATTCCCTATTGTCTGTATGCTATATAAGTCGTGTTTATTAACACATAATATTCAAGTTATTCGGAAGGGGTGAAAACGGTTATTTAAACATTTTTAAAAAATAAATAAAAAGTAAAAAAACATCAAAAAAGGGCAAAGTTGAATAATACAAAAAACAAACTAGGATGTGTGTTGTTGTATATGCGTTGCGCACTTACATGTACTAAATATACTTAAGGTAGAAACCTGATCATGATTTCAAATACCCGGAATTTATAAATTTTCCAATAAATTTTACTTCCGGGCAATAGAAGGTTATTGACTTACACAAAGTTGGGGTCACCAGCTTAATTTTAGTGTATAATGGCCATTTTGATAGTATTATAGTACATAGATTCCTATGGGAGGCTTGTGACATAGGCTAAAATTACTAGTATATATTGTGAATGGTGGAATACTGTTTTGTTGTTCTCAATTATTTCAACAATCTGGGTTTTAAAAAGTGACAAAAAATGAAATTTTCCTTCAACATTGTGTTCTATGGAAATGTTCTAAAAATTGCGATTTTTGAAAAAATATTAGGACAAATTTCTCAAAATACGTCAATGTAACATACAAATGAATGCTATTTCATGGTGTCACGAGTCAATAGTATTGTGGTGTACATAATAAACTAATAAACATTGTCATGTGATTTATGAACACTTTCTCGAAAATTAGGAGAAGGATTAATAGGATTCTGCGCGAGGATCATCGCCTTTTAACTGTGTAATAGGTATTAACATGTTATTGTTATACATTTGGTATTCATATTTATTCTGAATTAAATGAAATTTATCATTATGATAGATTTGTTTTAGCATAATGCGATTTATCCATTATAATTTTCCACAATTTAATCAACATCACAGAGTTCACTAATTCTTTCATTATTGAGTGGTCGGAGTCTTGCAAGAGATTCGAGAAGAGCAATATTTGTTAAGTAATTTTTTCACTGTGGGTATCTTTTTTAAATAGTCTATCAGTAAGTTCACAATGTATTTATTTTGCATTCTGCAACAATTGTTGATTTCTTCTGTAAAATGTTAAATATAAGATATAGACCATGCGCTGGTACATTGCTATATATTTAATACTTCCATGCTTGTATTTATTTTGGTGTCAGTATTTCACATGAATTCAAATCTATGTCGCAAAACGTTTTTTCTCCACACTACCTGTATATGCTGTACGTTCCTGTATAAGGTATAGACCATACCTCATGGTACATTGCCTTACATTCAATACTTCCATGCTTGTACATAATATGTTATCAGGAACAAATGGTATTTCTTTAAGGTTCTATGACCAATAAAGTTTAAAACATGACATTAGATAACTATGCGATATTTACGTGTTGCCGGGCTCGTCATGTCGCGGCTTCCGTAGAAATAGGACGAGTAACACGGTTTTATAAGTCAAAGCAGACGAATATACGATATAATTACTTCTTTGTCGCTATAATCACCTTATTAGCATACATTTGTTTTTAACTTATCTGCCAAACAGTTATTGTAAAGAATAGTACTGCAGTTAATAATTTATTTAATTACCCGGATGTGAATAATTTCGTCTTCGAGTTGAAACATCGGTTACGCTAAGAGGGAATAGGATGAATGATACAGACCAAAAGAAGGACACGTTCACATTCAACAAATGAGCGGACGATTCGCTTGATTTTTGGCTTCCCTATTGGTCTGGTCTTCGAATTCGAACTAAAATACGGGTACAAATGTGCTCTCTTGCTCACGGTGCGGGAAACAAACACAATGTTTTGATAGCTGTAATTAGAAAATAATATTTTTCTGAGAAATATTGTAAATTACGAATGAATACACAAACAAACATAGTTGGTGCTTTCGTCCCTCCCCATTATTTTGACGTCATGGCGAGCCTTGTCGTTAGAGGGCGCCACATAAAAAATGATAACACGAAACACATAGTCACCGTCCCTCAACGAGGAACGTTGCCATAGTCGACACAACCACATTCGACCTATCGTAAAGTAACATTTCAAGTGATAGCTGTTCACGTACATATTCATGTATAAACTGTGTAATTCGGGGGACATCTCAAGAAATTTCGCCGGTGGCGCATTATTTATTTAACATCAAATTAGAAACTTTTTTCCTGTGTTCAAACAAATAACAAAAAACTCAATGGATTTTTGTAATCGTATCGTTCACCCTTAATTGTCGATATTGCAGACTTTAATGATATGTTTAATGTATCTCATATACATAATTAAGATTTCGCGATTCACAATATTGTTTCTGTATGATATACTCAAAGATTTTGATCCATCATCAATGTCTCTAGCTTTTTAAATGTTCGCCTTATTTCCTTTCTACTTATTCTTCTTTATTGCTTTCTACTTTTAATGTTTTTGATTGTGACTACAACGTGCAACTGTAATAAGTATATCAAGTCACTGACTAGTAACACACTTTAGACTGGTGCTATTGATTGCCGACCAGGGCAACGAACTTACCTGGGATTGGTAAATGCATGGAGGTATAAAGGGTTCACACGTGTGATTGCGATTTTCAAACAGCGCCCCCTAGTGACAATGTTAACAATTTTATTACATTTGACCTTTTTCTGTGAACTGTTTACTTCCGGATTAGCGTCCGCTCTCGTCGCGTGTTGTTTGTTTTCAATTTTCTAGCATTTGGCTCAGTTTTTCCGACCCTGCTCTTCTATGAGATGAACACGTTGTAACGTTGAAGAAGTTTTCCACTGTCAAAACAGACAATACAACCATGTACTTACTGTTTTGATCGAGAAAAGTCGACAGCACCGTGACCGGCGTCAGAGACAGAGCGGCAATTTTGAACAGCGTGAATACAGTAATTGACTGCCGCGATGAAACTTGCTACATACAGGGAAATACTGGAGTATATGCACTCTTGTGGTACACGGGAATGCTTGAAAACATTAGCCAAGAAATACCCCGAGTAAGTAGACAAATTCAAATCTTCTTGTTACTAGGGCTGCTACATTTGATGTCTGGGGGGAGTATTTCAGCTGTGTAGACTTGGCTCTCCAGTGTGACTATTATTCACCTTGTTTGATCCCAGGGATTAATTTCACGTCTTGGAGAAGTATGCGCAGGGCTTTGAATTGAGAGGCATCTATTTTCAAGGCAAAAGTTTATATTGGTGAGTGAATAGGAATACAGTATTATTATGTAAGGAAAGTCTGTATTTTTCAAAAAGAACCAGGGCAAACCACTAGGCCATCGAGGCAGTTGCCTTTGTTGCTGCAGTTTAGCAGCTCTTATTGGCCGCTTAAGCTATTTTGATATTACGTTGCGGCCATAGAGCTGCAGATCGCGTCCATTGAGAACCGCACAGTTCGCCGCCCCGGAATCCCGGGGCGCACGCTATTTTTGATGTTATCGAACGATTTCAATGAAATTTAAAACGAATAAAAGTTATCCTTGCAAACACAAACATCTTAGGTATCTACTGACCGAAAATGAAGGACTATTTCTTCTTGAAAAGTATATATTTCTGTGTATAATTAGACCGAACGTAATTTAATCGATTGAACGACGGATTTCAAGACGACCTCTGTCATGTGACCTGATCACATGACAATGACGAAACATGCGCAGTTGACATTTTAACTGAAAATTGAGAATGGCAGGTTCTTGCATTCATTGTGGAGATGAGTTCCAGAAGAAAGTTAAAGGGTATCGCAGGCAATCCATTGCATCTAGACTTAAAACCTCGGAAACTGTTGACAATGCATTAGTGAATGTTCTAAAGCTGAAACCCATTACCCCGTTGGCTTGTTGTCTCTTTCCGCATAATATTGAGGAGCATTGGTGGTAAAATATACATCATACTTTTGCCATACCCTGTTGGTAATATGGCCAATGTGTGTATATTATTTAAAATACAAGTAGTACCTTCTACTTGTTGAGCTTTTAGGTCAAATTTTAAAATATCTTTCAGATTCTGGTCAAAAGACTCAACAATTTTGTCCTTTGTGAATTCCATGCTGTCTGCTCCTGTCACTTGTAACACTCTTTGGCAAGTTACAAGATTATTTTTAGATTTTTCACAATATATAAATAAAACTGCTTGAAAAAAATATTTGTAATAATACATGTACTTTATTTGATTTTTTCAAAAAAAGATGAGTCACTTAATGGTGAAATGAAATTAAAATTATAAAAAGCCGTCTGCCGATGTTTCGTCACATGAAGCGCTGTCCCAGACAGGCGCCGATGGCCGTCTGCTGTAGTCACGTGATTACACTCGTCACTAAAAGAGCCAAGTCACGTGATAGAGGTCGGCTTCAAAATGGCGGCGTTCAATCGGAGGTTTCACTTCGGCACAGTTTTAACGTAAAATAGTCTCATTTACACGGGCAAATTTGCTTAAAGCTTGCTGTAATCAGTAACAGATATATTTGTGAGAACATATTTGTCTATTTTTTCCTGAAAGTCGAGGTAATTTTATTACAATCACAATTTTAATGATACATAACTGGCATATTTAAAAATCTGTGCATTTCTTTAGGGAAGGGAACTGCAGCTCTCTGGTCGCCCCGCAACGTATACCACGACCAAGAGAGCTGCATAAACTGCAGCAATTGCCTTTGATGCCTATGTGAAGTTCAAGCTCTACCATCCTTATTCCAAATAGTCATACTGATCATGAAAACTACAGTAGAATTCAACCCATCTTACATGAATGTATCAATAAATAAATATGGTGCTTACATGTTTTTTTACGATTATAACACAGCCACTTGGGGGCTGAAAATCAATAAATACTAATTAAAAAAAATCATCCGCTATACGTATATAAGTTGTGAAACATGGCACCTAGTAAACCTAGTATTTTCTTGATTTACCCAGAACTCTGTGCGAATCCCCCTTGATTCTGGCTGCTGGCCATTTTCGTTTCTGAAATCGTCGGACATCATAAGAAAACGCGGGATTTGTGCAGTTTTGAATAAAACCAAGTTAGCGATTATGAACAGTGGTTATTAACGTAACACCTGATCCCCTCTGAAAATTTTGTTTCGCATTTTAAGGTAAGAAATCGAAATTTGAAACCGGCAGGGTGTCGATTTACTAGGTGCCATGTTTCACAACTTGTTTATTTATATACGTATAGCGGATGATTTTTTTTTAAAAAATTAGTATTTATTGATTTTCAGCCCCTAAGTGACTGTGGATTATAAGATCTTACCTGAACTGATACAACCAAAGGCTTATCAAATTATCATACAAATACGATTAATATGACCAAACACAATTACAAACCCAACTGTGTTACTTTGCTTTTCAGTGATTTTTTTGTGAACAGAACAAAACCCTCAAAATTGTTTCAATGTTAGAATTTACGATTGTTGCTATTTTGAGTTATGCTTATCCAAAAATGAACATCTGTGTGAATAATTAATCAAATTTCAGCAGATGCCCTAATTTTAATCTCCAAGCTAGGCCTGTCTAACTACAATGTCAGTTAATCGTCACTATCCTTTACTAAATATGCAAAATCACGACTTTTGTTGCTCAAAATCTTTTTCACAGTCGCAACAACAATGCCTGGGAGAGAAGTTAATTGGACTGCAGAAGAAATTATTGATTGTTATATCATGCAGGGATAAACAAATTAATACTCCATGGTTATATAGTGGCTATTCTGCTGTAGTTTTATGATCAAAGTTTATTTTTCCTGACATATTCTATTCTCCAGTATGCTACTACCATGGCTTGTCATTCCTGGGCTCCCTGTTGTTATATTTAGTATATGTAATTTAAAAAATAAAATAAAAGAAAACTTTTCTTCAAATTTCAGACATTCATACAATACCCTTGTAAGTATATGTGGTCAGGATTACCAGGTAAGTTAACTTCTCATCAAGCTTAGAATACGTCTGTATGGGCAGTCAAAAACCCCTGATGTTGCCCTCTATAGACGGAAAATGCAATAATTGAATACTATTGTTTATGCAGAGTGGCGCTGTTCTTGATTTGCTATTTTTATTTACTAGTATAACAGTACTTCAGGTTTAAACTGAAATCACATTTCATCTACACATTCACAATAAGCAGTTATTTTTTCTTTTCCATTTTTGTGGTATTTGTTTCATTCTGGTGATATTTTACAATGCTAGCGAAATATTTGATTAGTTAATAGATACTTTCTAAGGTCAATGTCACAAATGACCCATTTCAGTATTTGCATTGTCAGTTTTAGCCATATGGACAACATTTATCAGGTTTAAAATTTATAAAATGTGTTTACATTCTGAATGGAAGCACTAATAAATAATTGTACCGGTATATGCCATGTTTTCTCTATTAGTAGCACACGTGCTTATGTAAATTGTGAAACTAAGTGATTTTAATGATCCAGTGCTCAGTAATGCAAAGAAAAATAAGGAAGTTTGCTTGACCAAAATAACAATATTGAAACATATTGAAACATATTGAACGGATAGCCAAAGTATTCACATCAACATCAGCTCAAGTAATCTTTACTGTAAAGTCTGTTATTCGAATTCTAGAAAAAGACTAGGAAGTCGCATCACAAGCACCACAAGCCAGAAGTGATGGAGGAATATTATCAAAGGTGTGTTATACCGCCCTCTAGTGATTATATTTATGTATATATATATTTGCATATTGGGGGAAGGGTTGATAATATTTTAATGACAAAACCCTTTTATTGTTTGGTGACTGTGACTGGTATCCACAATTAATACAAAAGTCTTACAGTTATTACAACCAGTCCATGTTTATTCTTTGGAGGTATCAGGCTGTCCTGGCTGGCTACTTTCAATATATGCTCTATCCCACACTGTACATGTAAATATTAATGTCACATTTTTTTTTTTTTTAAATTAAAATTTAAATAATTATGTGCATACATTTACTTTAAATGCTCGATCATTAGCTCATGTTTAGAAGTTTAATATTTAATATTTTTTTGATTCAGTATAAATTAAATTTGTTTTATGCATTACTATTGGAGGTGTGCTTCTAATTGAGCCAATACTGTATTGGTGCAACAGTGAAACCAAGTAGAATCCTTTAGTTTTGTTGTGATGATTTTTGAATTTTTCCATTCTTACATTAGTCAGACTCGCGTAATTTGCAGGGACTTGTCTGTCTTTGTCTTGTATGTGATGTCTGGTGTGTTTCTGTTTACTTCATACTAGTGTCCTTCCTCAGCATTTTGTCATGTCACACATTAAATGTTACATGATTTCTCTTCACTAATCTCTTCAATCTAATATTACATAATTCCGATTTAATATTCTGTATTAAATTAAAAAGGATCAGTTATGTAATAATAATATAATAATATTATTGAAGAATTGATTTATTACAATAGAATAATTACAAGTAAGTTCTATGTATTCAGGAATAATAATTCAGTTCAGGACATCCATCACGCATTGATGTCATGTTGTATTCATAGTAGAGCACACACCCCCCCCCCCCATTCATACTGTAGACAGCTTTCCACATTTAATAAAATAAATATAGAAATAAAGCTTTTAATGAAATGAAAATGATTTTATTTGCAGTACCCTTTCCTCTTTCCCTTATAGTGCAGATGCTTACCAGATAAAAAAATGGTGAATGCGAAAGACTGCCCTCTTGTGATGTCTTGTCATATTCAATATGGTGTGTGGTTATACCTTTGATATTAGTTGATAGTAGGACTGCTTTAAGGCAGATATGACGGAAAGTGGGTCAGACAAGGTCAAGACAAGGCCCGGGAAACAATATGCTTCTTGATTCGGAACATTCAATCAGTGCATAAAAAACATGGGCAAATGCTTTTATCTGCTTTTGTCTGCAAATTGAGTTGCCATCTTGTATTTTTCAGTCTTCGACAAGCCCCCAAATGCGTTTGCCTGTATAGCGAGGTCAGGAAGTCAACCCCTCCATTGTAGCATTTCCTTGCGAGTTCCACGAGTTAGGGTCAGGTTCTTTAAAAGCCTTTTTAACATCTTGTATACGCTGGGTTCAACTTTGACTGACTCTTATCCCTGAGCTGAATTACCTACTGTATTCAATTCGATCAATATACCATATTGCCTCTGTGTTTTTTCCCTTTCCTTTTGTGCCCCTGTCCTTACGACTATGGTGCCATGTGCTGCACATAAGGACTCTCATAACAGATCAGTAATCAGTTGAAATATAAGATTTTCTTTTTTTAACATGACATTTGCTTGCCCCTAGGCCTTGTCATTTTGTCTTCATTGATTCATTGTTTATCTTGACAATGCTGCTAAGAGGTTTATTGGCAAGAACACCTTGGCAACATGTTTGTTGTCAGTCATTGTGAAACGCTCAATTATGAAATGTATTTTTCACTGACAAGCTACTTTTAGAAAATTACCATTCAGTCTCAACTTCTGGCCTTTTCATTTTATAAGTACTTTATAATGTTCCCAACGTCCATTACACTCTGTCTGATACAAGTGAACTGCATTCTGATATGAATCCCGCATATTGACGCTTCTCGTCTGTGACGCCTTTTCTTGTACAGCCTGTAAATTACTAACAACAATTCCTCCTTTTTTGCTAATTTTATCAACTAATCTTATTTGTACAGAAAGTATAATTTGTTGAGTTCGATGCCAGTTATAATTTTAGTTTGGGAAGTACCGGATACTTCACAAGAGTCTGACAGGATAGAAATTAGCTTAACACGTTACTCTTGATGTTTTGTGGTTTTTACATGTACTGGTACGTGTTGTCTCTGCCTTTTCTAAGATTACCCTTTCCCCCTTGATGTTAAACTCATGACAAATCTGTTTTAATTTATCAGTTGTGTTTTAGTTTTTTCAAATTTTCTCATCTATTCTCCAGTGCTTCCAAAATGGATCCAAATTGAAATGTAAAATGTATAAATAATATCATCAATTCATTTTATTCAGTTTTCACATTGAGTGAGTGTATAAATGTTGAATGATGAGTGCTCCATGCTTGTTTTTCTGTTCTGTACCTTCAAACAATTATGGCTGTACTTGGCTGGAGCAAGGATATCTTTCTATTTGAACAGGTTGGTGAAAAAAAATGCCTATCCCAATGAGAAGAATACAAAGATGTTCATAGTTAAATTGTATGGGGAAGTTTTTACAAACTCTTGAAGACATTTTTTCAACATTTAACTTTGTGACTTGTGGGAGTATGTAAATTATTGACTGTCTTTTAAGAGAAGAGGAATTTTTACAATTGCCTGTCCCAGGTATAATGAACCTTTTTTGTACAGGTGGACTTTATCTTGCATAAGGTATACAAAAAACATCTTCTTGAAGAAAATTCTGAATATGCTTATATACTTATTGCTTATAGCAAATGAGAATTTAACAGTCAGTAAATAGTATATACACATATTGACTAAATATGCTAAATTGAATATATTGTTTGATTTACAAACCAGTAAATTTAAAACCTTTACTTAATGAATATCCCATCAACATCAAAAGTTAAACCTATAAATATTTAGCTGTTAAATATCTGTTTATTTTTGAAAATTAAGTTGACTAAGATAAACACGA
The DNA here is from genome assembly GCF_978046115.1 of Saccoglossus kowalevskii. NCBI lineage: Eukaryota > Metazoa > Hemichordata > Enteropneusta > Harrimaniidae > Saccoglossus > Saccoglossus kowalevskii. The sequence continues at coordinate 16,241,890 of NC_140642.1, read as the reverse complement.
GTTTAGTGGCTGACTTGCATTCAGTAATTAAAGATGTTTGTTCTATTTGCGTCTCTGCAGTTATATTACATACACAGTTTCTGACAGTTTTCCCACAGAGAAAAGCACAAATCATGTTCCTATGTTGTTGATGTCAACTACTGCCAAGACTGACATCTTGTTTGCAATCATTATTTAGTGAATATCCAGCCAATTGTTTACTCCATCAAGTATTGCCCCATGTGACTGGATTGATGAATCACAGCACAGAATACTAGAGTATTCATGTATTTTTTGGAAACTAGAAAGTTGGATTGTTCACTACTGATGACTATCATGTAAAGTAATAATGCGTGGGGTTTAGATAATAAAAGATTTACAATGTTTATAAGATTGTCATAAGCTAAATAAATATAATGATTTGACAAAAGTATTTTTCCGGCTGAGAGGTGGGTGTTCCTCGCTTACAATCATATTGTATATGGATGAACTGTATACAGTTACTTTAGTGAATGTATTTTGATCAAACCAATGAAGAGAAGAACATGTGAAATTTATGCATGTGCTGTTGGATGAACAGTTTCTATTTAAAGTTATTTGTGGACATTCAACCTTTAGATAATTTATTGTTTCAATAATTACATAATTATTGATTTTGACACTAGTCATTAACTTTGTTTGAAATTGTTTGAACATAAACTGTCTGCAAAAATGGAAATTTTTAAAAATATTTCTATAGGACACATCCAAATTTCTTCTGGGATCTAGACAATGCTTGGGTATAGTACTTGCATGTAATTTTACTTAGCTGTGTAAATCAGCCTCTGTCATATTGGTGCATTGCATCACATTTTGTGTTTTTCTTAAAAGTAAAAAGACTAAAAATCTGGCCCATCATCTATCTCTGAACTCTTTATTTATTTTTCTCATCTCAACTTTTTTTCCTACTACACACTAGATATTTGAGTGGTGTATGTAAGCCTCACAAAGAACCAGTTCTGTTGCACTTAGCAGAGGAGGTAAGGGTAAAATCCAACTGATATTGCGGTAGACACGATTCATACAGCTTAGCATTTCATATATAGTGTCAGTGTATCATCCTGTTCCGTATGCCATAAAGTGACCTGCTATTTGTAACAATGAAAGAATAGAATGCCATTTATGTCTCATCCATGATACGTTAATGTACACCAGCTTATCGCAACCCTGTTCTATTGTCATCCAGGTCAGCTGTGTTGGATCAAAACGTTGTTGTGCTTGTATGTTCTTTGTGCATGCAAGGTATAATGTGCTTCTTTTGTTTCCTAAACAATTGACATATAACACACATGGTAGGACTTTAGTTCAACAACACCCACCAAGTGCACTGATCCTTTGCCATGTGATGTGGATGATATGTAGGAGATATTATTTGAGGCTAAAACTAATCTATAGCATTGATTTGAAGTACAAAACAATGCCCAACATTCAATATTTCTTGATCCTCTACTGTCCTGTATTGTGTTTTGGAAATAAAAGGTTTTACCAATTCTCTTTTGTTCACATATTGAATGTTTTATCAGAATTGCACTGTATGAACTAGTTTTGGATTATTTTGATTCGTTGACTAAAACCTTATGTTGATATACTGCTATTTTGCATATGATTGGGATGGTATTTTATTTTTTATTTTTTTACATATGCTTTAAAGTCTTGGAGGAGGGCTTTGTAAACAGCTTGCAAAACTTAGACTTATTTTTTTTTGGTGGGACACGTTTAATGATTTTAATAATTTGAATATATGTCACAGCTAGTGGAAGAAAATAATTTCTGAATGTGTTATTGAAAAATATATATCATTATCATCTGACACTGAAAACTGTTGCAGTTCTGTATTACAACAAAATATTATAAAAATTGTGTTTCAAAGTGCACATGGTGACTGCATATGATATTAGAGAATAAAAGGCCCTTTAGGTCGCTGAAAGAAACTAGGACGTCAGTCACCAAAATTGCTTCTTGATAAGGCTGTTGTGGACATTGCGCAATAAATCAAGTCTGACACAATGAAAAAAATGATGCATATTACCAGAATTTGCATGAAAATAGCGACTCAGTTACTGGAAAGCGGAAAAATTACAGACAAGGAAATTTTTGTGGCGAGGGGTAATTGCTAGTGGTAAGAGGTTAAAACCACACTGTCTTCAGGTGAAGGGGAATAAAAGATGTGGTAAATTGAAACTGGCAACTTGTTAAACTAGCTGAAAGCCTACGAAAAACATTGTACTCTCTCTTTATTACCTGAAATAACACCATTTAAGGAGGAAAGTAACGCTGGTTTCTTGACGTTTATTGGCTTTCAAAAGCAGTATCAGTGGTGATTTGGGGTTTTGCTCACTTTAAAAAAAATTGATGTCCTTGTTTGAAAAGTCTAAATTTAATCGGCAGATGTTCTCGCCAACAAAGTGCGAGTCTCGTCTGACTTGTTTGGTTCTAATTCTTTAACAAGATATTTCTGAAATTCAAATATTTTGTTGAGTATAACATTTACTCTTGATTCATTTTTCATCCAATTTTAACTTTTAAATTTTTACTTTAGCAATTTTTTTTACCAGGTTTAAAGAATACAGTAGCCAAGAATTTGTATTTTAATTTTTAGTTCTTTATACCCTAAATATGACATTCAAGAAGATCATTTCTATTTTAGCTTGATTTGTGTGAATTGTCTAGAGCAAGAGCGTTTCAACATACAAAATCACTGCACTTTATGTTCTGTAAATAAAACAATTTGTTTGATTATTTGAATATACAAATCGCTTTCAAAATATAATGCAGTGTTTCTTGTCCAAGAAATGTGTTCAGTATTTTGGTATCTTGTAGTTAAATATATCGCATACCCATCTTCTCTCTACCTCTTTGTATACAAGTTGCCATTCCCCAAAATGATCAATACTGCATATTTTATTCTTTTGGATGTTTATGAATCTTGCTTATCCATGGAACTGAAACTTTCAACATTTTTTCACCCCATGATTATCCAAACCTTTCGTTGACTATACCTTTTTCATCTAAAATGTGATGCAACTAAAGTTGTGTTATTCTGTATATATGTTTTTTCTCATTCAGTTTCCATTAGAGGTTCACAAATGATTATTCTTGACCAAATCCATCAAGTGTAAGGCATGTTACATGTAAAAATGCGTGGAACGGGAACAGGCAATTTAGATTGTAGTAGTTTTGTTATCTAGAAGTATGTACATGTAGCATCCACAATCCTCTCAAGGGAAAACATGGTTATGAATTGATATAGTGGCAAGAGAGAATCAAAATTGACTTTCATACGCTGAAATAGAATATCACAGCCCAAAATTGAGTGCGTATTAAAGAAACATAATAGGTTATTTCTCGTTGAAATATCGCACCCGCTTCTGAATCGCTTTTGCAATGAGATACAACCACAACACGGTGATAAAGTGGCTGGATAAATAGGTCGATTCCCGGGGGTCCAAGGCTTATATCCCTAGTGCCAAAGCTCGCAGGTGAAACAATGTGAGGTATAGTACATTACAGATGAGATCAAATCGTCAAGAGGAAATTGAACATGCTAGTCAATTTTGTACAGGATACAATAGTTTTGTTATCTGATAATTTGTTTTGATTTCAGGTAGACCTGTCACATTCTCTATTAGCACGTATTGTGTTGGAGCGTCATCTCGCACATAACAAGTATGAAGGCAACAATCGTAAGTTACACCTTTGCACTTTCTCGCGACATTTGTTTGAGTTACCAGGTGAAATAGGATGCAGCTCTGTGTTGCGGATTTTTTTAGCAAAGGGATATTTTTTCATTTTTACACAAATGGTTTTAGTATTCTATACACCTATCATTGCATTTAAATGTGTCCAGGTTTCATCCATAACTTGTATCTAGATCAGTGTGAATAGAACTGAATAGAGTACAATAGAATATTTTTACAATGCTTTGTCAACCAGGAAAATTTGATAAAATGTCAAATAAGCTCAAAATCATAAATGAAAAATGTGTCAGTGAGAGTGTCCCCCTTTCTTAGTACTACAGACCTTGACAAATCATCAAAATAGTGCCCTCTATAGTCATCAAACTGTATAAATCCTGAACCGAGACGGATTGCACCTGCTTGTAACTGTTAGTTAAAAAAACCAACATTTTATTTCATAAAAACTTTATGCATTATGTCTATGGTGAAAAATACATATGAATAATAATCTGAGATGTTGGTGTATGACAATATCCTCTAGTTTTTAGCTCCGCTGTCGACTTTGTCGAGCGGAGCTTATCATATGAGTGATTGTCCGTCGTCCGTCATTGTCCGTGTCAATGTTTTACTTTTTCAACTTCTTCTTGAAAACTACAAGCCTGAATGCTTTGATACTTGGTGTATATGTACCTTGGGTAGACCTCTCTCAGATTTGTTCATTTCATGATGATATCTTCAATTCTCTAATTTTGGTGAATATTTTTGTCATTTTTGGTAAAAAGTGATATTTTCAACTTCTTGTTAAAAACCGCAAGTCCAATTGCTTTGATATTACATATATAGGTACTACATGTAGACCTCTCTCAGATTTGTTCATTTTGTAATGATATCTTTAATTCTCTAATTTTGGTGAATATTTTTGTAATTTTTGGTAAAAAGTGATATTTTTGACTTCTTGTTAAAAACCGCAAGTCCAATTGCTTTGATATTACATATATAGGTACTACATGTGGACCTCTCTCAGATTTGTTCATTTCATGATGATATCTTTAATTCTCTAATTTTGATGAATATTTTTGTAATTTTTGGTAAAAAGTGATATTTTTGACTTCTTGTTGAAAACCACAAGTCCAATTGCTTTGATATATTATACATATAGGTACTACATGTGGACCTCTATCAGATTTGTTCATTTTCTAATGATATCTTCTGTTCTTTAATTGCCATGCGCATTGCTAACAGCAGAGCTATCTCAGCCGACAGCTGTTTAATCTTGTTTATATTTATTTTTTGTGGAAAACAGGGACTTATGGTTTGCATGCTTATCCATTGGTGTGCTCATTATGTGTTCATCCATCCTAGTTTATGTCAGCATCCTTTGTTGGACTGATAAATGATGGCTGGTTGGTGGCCATTTTGTATACTAGCATCTATTCTACCTGTAAAGTTGTATTGACCAAGTTGATTGAAACTTGGTACTATGACAATGACATTATAGGGATGCTGTACATGTGATTTTATTTGACAATCTGATTAAAGTTGAACAAATTACATCTGAGAGATGTATGTACCATCTGATTGAAACTCTGACTAATGGCTGGCTGCAGGATCTAGCATTGTCCTTTTTTGCATTATCAAGCTCGTTCTTCAAGATAACATATCCAACTCAAGAAATACCGGACAGGAACCACATAGCCAATGCTTGTTTATTCTCTTATGATAGTTATGCAATACGTAAATCTGTCATTAAATATTAATAATGTAATAAACTATTATCTGATTCAATTTTTACAACTTACCTGTATATTGACAAGCATGAGCATACTTAGTATTCAGAGTACGAGAATCTTGTCGCAATATTTTATTGCTATTATGCATAATATACTAAAAAGTGTCTGTTTACTTTTAATCTCAGAATCTTAATAGATAAATGGAAACAGAATATAAAAAATGTAATATATTAACATATTTGATATTTATTTTTTGCATCACATATATATAGAAGAAGTATCGGTAATGAAATTCAAAGAATTAATCAAGGGGTATAGTAATTTCCTGTTTATTTTTATTTTATTAGCTCCAAAGAGTGTTGTTTCCCAAATGATGAAAGATACATCGAAAATTGAAGATGTGGCTCTTTCATTTGAAGTGAAGCAGGTATGGTGTTTCAAATCGTTTGTAGTTAAGCCTGCATGTTCGGTATTAGAAAAAGCATGGTTATATACTAGTATGATGGTTATGACATACAATCGCGAACGTGAAGTATAAGTCTGGTCATGAGTCGTAACCATCAAGTGGTCATGATTAATCTTGTGTGTTAAACAGATGTTACAAATTGTAGGGAGTTTGGCCAATCATAGTCATTTTAAAAATAAATTGCTCAATGCATGCGATGATTACGCATACCCAGCAATAACCTAGGTTACTGCATATATCTATGTGAATTATTGAACGCTTATTGGCCAATTCATAACAGCCATGGTACATAGATAGGTCATGTTAGTTATTCATTACACTGTATATTCCTATACCAACCCAACACTGGCACATGTTATGTAATCCCTTCTGACAGTTCATTTACATAAGCGCATACTACATACCACTAAATAGATCAGATATGGTGCTCAGATAATCCAAAGGATGCAATTACAATGGAATGTCATATTTATTTTAATTGATTACATCAGCAGTGAAAGAGTTCATAAGATTTATGACATTCATTTGACAGTTTGTAATTTCATCAAATGCATGCTATATCCTTAAAATATGAAGTAATACGATATTGCGATAGGAACAAAGTGAAATAATTAGATTTTTTGTTGGGGGGGGGGGGGGGAGACTGTCCTGGGCTCACTAGAGTCAGATGCACATCTACACTTTTGAACACGGGCTATAATGGTGGTCTTATGGGATAAAATTCTTTATTCTTATTACTCTGGTGTTCATACAAAAAATGACTTCACTAGGATTTATCCCCTATTCCTTGGTGCATTCAGCACTGTCTCTATTTGTTCTGGCATTGTCTGCATGGTAGCTTGTGTATTCTTGAAGAATATATATACCGATGCTACGTATCTCAGCATCCAGCTATTGGTTCTCTGATAAACACTTGAAAAAAAAAGGAATTGAAAATAGAAAAACCACAGTATGTAGACGAGGACATCATCAATCTCTATCCATCATATGGATGTAGATTATTGTGACACCTTCCTCACTCCGCTCAGAAATGTATTGGATCTGCAGCTGAGATTAAATTAAGAAGCACAGCCATTCTAACAGTTTGCACATGCTAGTTCATTAGACCATAAAGAACGTTTTGCTGTAGCTGAGTATTCTCAGTGTCTAGGTCAGTGTCTACATCAGAGTTCATTACCAATATTAGTACTGTTCTTTAGTAACTAAGGCGTGAATTGACTATAGCTGTGGTAAAAATCAACCGTACTTTGTTCCAGATTTCAAATCCACAACTAGACTTAAATTACTGCTCAACTTTTCCCTGGGATTTTTTTTTCATTCTATATAGTAAAATATTGAAATAACAGCGGTCGTAATTTTAGACTCAAATTTGTTTATAATTGCTCTCAGCGAAATTGATTCAGCTGCATCTGTGTGTTTTATAAGGCATTTAAAGCAGTGTTTATACCTTGAAGCAATTTGGCAATAAATCATCATGTTTTAATTGTAAATGGCTTGTACAAGCTCTAGCGGATTTTGTTTTTACTATCTTACTACATGCTATTTCTATTTGGCTTATCAAGGCTTACAAGTACGCAGACTTCCTAATTTTGCTGTGGATTACTGGTGAGATTAGTTTTGTTAAATTTTGTGATGTTATGTACATTAGAAGTAAGTGGCTAGGCATAATTTCACATGGTTGAATAATTTATGCAGTTCAGAGTTTGATTGCATCGATGTGGCTCGTATGTTTTATGACATGTACGTTTCTTTCGATATTTATAGTAATTGTGACTAGCACTTCGGCATGCTGGAATAGTCATTGATATCAGCTGCTGGAAAAATCATTGGTCCAGTTAGGGTTATGTTATGTATATATATATTTTTTCTTGCTCCCAACAAAGTCTGGGCTTAAGTTTTACATTCAGTGTGTTTGTATGTATGTTTGTTTGTGCATTGACCTCTTCATTTTCTCCAAAAATTCACACTAAACTTAGTATGTAGTTCGTACAATTTTTATATCTAATTTATATTGGCTGACTGGCAGTCATATTGTTCCCAAAAATGATTTCTCTGATATTACTTTGAATATTTGGTAACATCTTGTCAGTAATTTGTAATAATATGATTGAAACTGATATACTGGTAACTATTTTGATGTCACTAATTCTTAATTTGATCAATTCTTCTTATGCAGTGTAATCACTATATAAAGTTTATTTAAACTTGCAACAGTGACAGTGTGCATTTTATGATAGTAGATTTTGAAAGAAAAGCTGCTTTCCCCATTCTTTTTGGGTATATTGTTACAACTGCTCTACTCTCAAAAGAACATTAACAGAGTCTTCTAAACTTTGGTTCACAAAGATTGTGTTGTTATACCATAGACTAGTATTATGCACAGGATAAAATTTAATTTGTTGATCTGTAATCCAAAATGGCTGACAGGTGGCCAATTTAGTTGACAGAATTCAATTTTTATTTGCATATTCTGGTCATATATCAAAAGCACATTGATTGAGTTTCTTAACATTTTCAGGTTGTTCATACTGTAAAAGTACTATATTTTCACTTGGAATTTATTTTCGCTGTCTTTAAATCAAATCAAGCTAAAATAAAATATGAACTATGGTGCTTTGATGTTCAACTTTCATCTGGGTTGTTCATTGTCTTATTGGTTGTGTTGCCTAAAACTGCACATACTCACTCAGTGAAGGATTTAATAAAAAAAAATGGTTGGTGCTGCCATGATTCTTGGGCAATAAAGTAAAAATTCCAATTTACGAGTGTACTGACGAGTAGAAATGTACATTGATCAGACAGCCTGTCTACTTATCTTTTTTAATATCGGCCAATGTGTTTTCAGCTTCAATTGATTTTAGTCCAGGAGAGAAAAAAACCGAAGTAATCCCAAGATTCTTTGCAGGAATCTTTATCACCGTAATAAAATTATTGCACAATGGAAAGGATATTGAATTTATGAGGCGGATTCATTTCTTAATTGATTATTCAAAAGTGGGTTCTGTGAGGCAGAATATGCACAGCAAAAAAGAAAAACATAAAAAATGTATGTGATAATCGTGATAGAAAAGAAGTTATCTTATACCTGATTATACTATTGTACTTTGCAAAGGTAATTATATTTTCAACTAATGAATGTGATTCTGTCATTTATATTATTGCACTTGAACCTATATTAGCTCAGTCAAGGTAAAACCATATTGTCATTTTGCAGTTATTGTATTCAGTAAACCAATTTAATTTTGCTTGGGACAAATTTTTGTGAATTTTGCTTGTCTATGAAAATTATGAAATTTTGTAACGGTGAAAATTTTCCTGGGTTCCTTGCCTCAAAAACCTTTCAAAATTTGTCATGACAAATTCCATGGAGTTATCAAATCGTGAAAATTCATAGTATTGAAAATTAAGTAAGTTGCTCACAGGTAGGTGACGTAGTAAATTATCAAGTAATAATATTATTTTATCAACCTTTTATGAAGGGTCAAGTCAATGTATGAGATTATATGTCATGTATGTTCATCATACTTTATTTATTAGGGGTTCATACCATGAATGAAGGTTATCGGATGATTTTTCAAAATACAAAAACTGAAATGTCATGGAAAATGTTCAAAATTCGCATTCGTTTCCATGGTGTGATCATTTCTTCATATCTCAAAATTTACTTGGTGACATGGGATGAAAAATTCATGCATTGTGATTGATATTAATCCTAATATATTACGGAAAATTGACATATAATTTAGTGAGTTTCCAGGGTGATAACATTTTTTCGTTATATATAATTGAAGGTTATCTCCCACAATGCTGTGCATATGTGTGCAGTAACTTGCTCACTGCTGCAAAATTTGAATTTGGCACATGCTACCTACAATCCCCATAGTCAGAAAATGGGTCCCTATCACTTTTGTGTACATGCATCTCTGAATCTCTGTGTTGTTTCTATAATCTTACCTCAATTTCTGGACATTTAAAGATTAGTTTTCAGTTTTGCTTGTTTTCTTGTGTTTTCTAATTTCTGTTATAGTTTGACAGAATGTGTTCAGTAATTTAGTAGATAGACTGAACAATGTTCATTTATCTGTTTTGCTTTTATTTAACCCAGTATGGCCAACTCGACACCCGATTATTTCTAAAATCCCATTATTTCATTCAAACTCAGTATAGTATATATATGGTACTTTACTGTTTATTATTTTGTTTCAAATGGTTGCATAATGTTTTAATATTTTTCAGAAGGAGTCTGGACTGCAGTTGTTCAAAATTGGCACAAAGATAACTGCAACATTCTGTTTGGGGGGTCTGATTCAATATGGTCATCTTTAAAATAATGAACTGATTTTGAGTTGCTTATACTTTTATGTGTTTGCAACCTTTTTTCTTGAAAATTGTCAGGTTCTACATTGTGTGCATTGTCTTAATATCGTACATAGACTGATAACATTGCATCTAAGCTATATTTGTATTTCAATTCTAGCATCTACTCAAATAATGACAGATTTAGGCCATTTTAGGCCAAGTCTTGTTGCAACTTACATTTGTTAGTCTTTTCTCGGATATGTATTACGGACATATTTTATTGCACGTATGCAGAGGTACATTACTTGCCGTTTGCAACTTGCATAGTACTGTATGGTGACATCATGCCAAGATCCCATTCAAGTCTCATCTCGTAGATAGCGAGACTGATGCTACGACCTTCTGACATGACATAGGCGGTTTGTAATAAAACAATAAAACATGTATTACCACATTCATAGTGAAAAAATGTAATACATCGAAAGTGTACAGAAAATGTAGTTATCGTAATCCGTCATATCGTGAGCACCTATTTTGATCCACCTGGACATCCCAGTGTGCTAGTTACCTCAGGCATGCGCATTCGTATTTTTCTGAGTTGGAATGCTTATGCGAGAGCAAGATCGAAACAGGATCTTGGTATCATGTCACTGTAGTTGCAAACCCCAAGTAATGTACCTCTGACGTATGCTAGACTAGATGCCGTCTATTATTTTGAGTCTTTGAAAAATCATAATAGAATTGGTAGGCCTTATGTACGGCTCAGTCTGCACAGGTGAGTTACCGTGGTAATGTATAGAAATCATGGTGACAGCCAATCAGTGATGACACAGAATTCTGTGTTGTCTGCATATTTACGTGGCGATTCACCAGACCATTCCTGAGCGCACTGGGATTCCAGGCTACTTAGTTCTTTTGTTTTTCTCAGTTCAATATGTTTTATTGAATGCCCTATACACAATGTGCTTTTTAGTCATAATAACGCATACACCAGATGTATTTTGCTCATGCGCAAGGATAGTGCATACCTGAAGTACATATTCTGAGTTGCTTGTGAAGTCACTGTGCCCAAAAAAGTTCAATCTTGTAAAATGAGCATGTGTTGTCAGTATAATTTCTATGTGTCCAGTCTACACAAGTGTCATATCTTGTCAAAATTGCCATTTGATTTTTGTCTATGGTAACATTGCAATATGTGAAAACACACTGTACCATCGCATGCATGCTTTATTTGTCTACTAAAATGGGAAAACTCTCTGAGTTGTAATAAATAGGTATAGTTCTTTTTTTAGTATTAATTTTGGGTTAAAAAGTATATTTTTGACCATTTTTATCCAGTCATATAATAATTATTAGTGATTTTTAGGGTGGCAGCTGATGTCAAACCTTTTTCTTTTATGTACCATTGCTGATCACTTAGACACACAGTATGTAGGTGAAATGACATTCTTTGTGTTGTCTTGTATACAATACAGAATATAATAAAAAGATTTGTAATTTTCCTTGTAATCATACATTATGTATTTAGTATATAAACTGTACTGTTCTATACTAGATACACAAATTGCAATATGTAATTAGGATAACTTACATGTTCGCTAAATAAACCACTAACTAGCAGAACAGATAATCAAATTCACAGAGGATGACATGGATTTAACACTGTAACACGAGCAAGGTATCCCCGGGGTATGTCCCAGGAATCCACCTGATCCCTCAAAATGTGAATAGCTAGAAATCAACTACTGTATTTATTCTGTTATAAGCTGATACGTTTATGAATGACATGTGTGTTCAAATTACCATCACAATACTGAATTCATCGTACCGTAGTCACCACAGTATGGTCTGAGCATAACTTTACATTCAGATAGCTATAAGCTGGCTTAACTTGCTTTCAATAATGTCACATATGTAAATTCTGTCGAGTAATCTACCTATTAAAATATGTCTCGTCTTAGTAATATGTGGAAATACTAGAAAGAACAAGTTAAAATTATTGATAGCTATGATATTTGCTTTAATAATAAATATAAGTTTTTATGGAAAGGCAAAGTCAGCTGTAGCCAGCTTAGAGGTTAAGCTACGCCAGGACTGCACATGACAGTGTAAGCAGCATCTGATTTTAAGTTACTGTTGAACTAATTGTAATATTATGTAAACTTGATATATTCTTGATGTAAGGTGCTTTATCCATTTCCATTTGCTTCTTGTATTTTGTAATAGCGTACAATACTAGCAAAAATTAATTGAATAAAAGTTACAAAATATTACCTGAATCACCTGATTAAAAAAAAAAAAACTCAATTAAAAATTATATATTGGAACAAAACTATGCATTTTAATCAGCAACTTTATGATAGTGTTCTCATTTTATGGGGATGGGGGTATCACCACCACCTCCCAAAGTGCTCATAAAATAACACAAGTACAATAAAAAGGAGTGCTTTCCATCTATAGTGTAAATGCACCAAATTTTTTTTATCTGATCGGAGATAATACCTGTAAAAATGTTCAGCTCAGATAGCATCAGTAAAAAAAAAATGATGTTTTATACTTTATCTTGATTGGGATTTAAATTTGATTTTGATGTCTTAATACATGTACAGTTGCATCCACCAAAGATAACCTTGCCTTTTAGTGTTGTTACTGGATTTTAAGGGAGCAGCTAGTTTTTCAGGAATGCCCTTGAGTGAACCACCAGAGTGGTTCCCTTTTATGATTAGTTTCCTTCTATGACTATATGAACCCAAGGGTCTTCTAACATGTACAATTAGACATCTGGAGTTGGTCCTACTTTACATGAAAGTCAGTGAACATTACATCATGTGTAATACTGTAAAACTCCTTCAATGCAGCCATTTCAGTCAATTCACTGGTCAATGGCTAGATTAGAAGAAAATTAATTTAACTAGCATGTCAACAATTTTATTGTGAGAAAAGAGTATTTGCAGAACTAATTGAGCTGTAATTGAAATTGTTCTCATTAGCTAAACAAATTTACAATCTTCAAGCTGTGTTTTTCAGTAAAACTGCAGTAATTATGATTCTAATTATTTGCCGTTCTGCAGACGTCGTGTTCCTAGAAATATTACAATGGTTACATTTTATATTATTAAGAGCGTGATGTAATAACCAAATTTTAGTTTCACCAGAATTCGTCTTGTACAAATAGTTTTTAATGATCTTAATCACCCCTCTTCCTTTATACATGTATATGGGTAGCTTTTGTTCCAAATATGTTAATGACTCAGAGTTATAATCTCTTTGTTCTTCATTGATGTCGCTGTTGCCATGCGATGAAACTGCAGTTTTTTATCAAATGCAGTTGGTGCTCAAACATGTTATGAGCCTGAAGTTATGGATTGACCATGACTGTTTCTCTTCAGGCGACTCCCAGTTACGAAGTCTAAATCATAATATTTAATCTTCCCAAAACACCGACAGTTTACACGCGGGTAACAAAATGTGAATTGTAATTGAACTCATTTTCAGCCCGTGATGTAATCTGAAACGTTTGGGTTTCGTCTATCCAACAACTTTTGACCAATGTTATTTTTTCGGACAATGCTTATTAGTCCTCATTTAAACATCAATTTGTTTCATGATCTGGTTCAGGATGACAGTAATTTTTGTGCTAAAAATCATCAAAATGCAGCATTTCTGGCATTCTAGAACTGAATTCTGGGCTGTTTACAGATGGATATTGTTCAAACATTGGACATTATAGGACCTTGATGCACGTCATTTTGTTTTTCAAATTGGATTTAATATGGCCGACTGACAGCCATTTTGTTTCAATTCGGTGCTAATGCCATATCTCTGACTGTTTATGTTCAAGTATACATCATGTCATAGATATACAGGTGTATTGGTTTGACAATCTAATTCAAAATGGCCAAATGGCAACCATTTTTGTGCTGAAGAATCATCAAAATCGGGCATTTCTGGCATTCAGGAGCCAGATTTTGTTCAAACTTAGTACATACATTGGACAGTATGGGACCTTGATGCATGCCATTTTGTTTTTCAGATCAGATTAAAAATAGCCAACTGAAAAAACTGTGTATAAGTATGAATAGTTGGCAGCAACATTTTTTTTTGTTTAACATTTTCAAATGTGTGTTTACTGTGTGACGTTAATTATCTTGAAAAACATAAAAATACCAGTAGCTGTACTGTGTAAAGTCCATTTTTCAGTGCATTTGTAACTTTTTAAACATGTGAAATAGTCTAGCAACTTTGGGATGAGTGAGTAATATTTTGGGCTTGAACCCACAAGTTTACATGTTTATATGAGATACGCTCTAATAGGGTCAGTATGGTAGATCTGTTCTTATTGATGTTCTTAGTATTAAAGCACCACACTGTAGGAGTTTAGTAATTTACAGTAAATCCAGACTATAGGGATCATCTATGATCGGCCCCATGTCATTGGATTTATGGCAACTGCATTTTATTTTGTGAATTATTCATGCTTATGTAAATTACATTTCTGTAACAAAAAGACACAGGTAGAATGGTTTAATCACTGAGATAAATTGGTTGTGCTTATAAGCATGAATGTGTTTGAAACCTGTATGTATACGCATGTTTGGATTCATGGATCTTGGGGAATATGCATCAAAATGCACATCCATATATTTGACTTGGTGACTCCAGTGTTTTATGGTTGTGAGATTTTGATTAGCAGCCGAGTACCCTTGATACCGGAATGGGGGATTCAGTTATACGTCAAATGGTGACTATATATCAACTAACGAGCTTGATGGAAATAAGATATCAAGTTTTATTAAGTGTACTGTAAGGTGGGCATGAAGACAGTACAGTAGGAGTGTGAACCATTGTATAGCAGAGGTTAATGCGAGTGTGATTTTGTACGAGAATATCATAATGTAAGCATGAAATGTCTGTCTGTGACATGATTCTATTTATGATGTAAACAAAGAAAAGTATTTAAATTTGTGATGCAAAATGTCCATACATGTATGAGGAAGGCACCCACACATCTTGAATTATCAAGGGATAATGTTCCAGCTTCCATTTTTTACTTTGAAGTATCTTAAAAAAAAGTCAGTTGTCAGTGAACGTTTAGGCCAGACTTTTATTATCCCTTGTTTCGCGAACCCGCCGAATGAACAGGAGCCGAAAATGAAATGAAAATTAAATTTTATTTCAGCGTAGTTTCCCGCGCCCGCCGACTTGTATGTGCAAACAATTGCTAAAAAAAACTTATTTTTCTCTTCATTTTTTTTTTCGCCCGTCGCATAACAAACCAAAGTTGCATTTTCATGGGAGTATCATGATCTAAGTACCGAAGTCTCACGCAGATGAGAAACAAGGTTATACATGGAATAAAATTTTATTTCATTTCATTTCAATGATCTCACTTACAATTCTTTGAGAATCACACAAATCTAATGGAAAAAAAGAATTAATTTTTATTTTTTTTCCCGCCCTCCTCAAAAAAATTGCTTTATAAAAACTCGAGAAACAAGGAATAAAAAAAGTCTCGCCTTATCATAGTCGATCAATACCAATCGAATATGATAAAATACTGTTGTGTCAGACATAATTAAACATCATATTTTTATGTTGAAACTTCCCTCCAACTGCACTCTTAAGAACAGTGAAAGTTTATGGGCTGTAAACACATTAGAATAAATGAAACAGTGATTGTTTATCATTGTAAACTGCTCACAAAGAACAAGGCATATTTAAAATTGGAATATTTGTAGCACCCCCCCCTCCCCCCGCCATAATACATTTTAACACACTATAATACGTCTTCAGATTTATAGGGATAGTTGAAATCTATTATTTTCAATGTCAGATGTATAATCATCGTTTTAAAGAATGCACTTTCTGCACGAGCTATAACACTGACACTGGTTTTGACCATTCATGTTCAAGCGGCATTATATCACACATATGCATGTGTTTTTGGTCCAAGATAGACGAACTTTTTAGGGAACTCTATATCAGGCATTTGAACTTTATTTGAATCTGATATATATTTAAAAGATGCGAGTCTGTGACACATTTTGATTGATTGCACATTCATCTCTTTGATATATTCATTATGGAACATGTTTGTGAACACGCACTACAATAAAATCTTGCATTTAAAACTGCCTGGGTCTATGTAATGTCATTACTTCGTCTGTTTTCGTACATACATTCAACAATGGGTATTAAATTTATGTTACATTACACGAATACATTACATGATTGCCAGTACTGTTCTACTTATGTATCTAAACTAATATGCTCGTTATTTTCAGTGTATCCTGCATGATGCTAACTATGGTCCATTGGTAGATAATATCAAACAGTATCCTTTGTTGTGTTATGATACAGTCACGTGAACAGTAGTACTGTCATGTGTCACAATTTGTAGCTATTTGTAGGTACTTCATTATTATTTCTATTGTGTTGAGGGATACACTGTATTAAAACAGCTTTAATTTTGCGATACGTATATGTGTTGAGTGTTGATGTGTTCTTATTAATAGTCATTTTTGCTCGGATCAAGAACCTTTATAACTTGGGTTACATGTATATTCATTCTCCTGTCTGTCAAACATAATTTATGTATATGTTAATTTTGTTTGGGAATTGTTCACCATTGCAGCATGTGGTCAACTGTTCCTCGGCATGCTTGGGTGAATTTGTGTGAAAATGATGCAATGGAATACTGATGACAACTCCCTCCATAATGTATGTGTCCTGAAGTGTCAGGTCTAAGCACTATGCTGTTGACGATGAATTGTAAGAACTTATGAATAAGACCAGCCTTAGGCTTACTAAAATTTCATGCGTGAACATAAACCTAATTTTAGTTAATAAATTCATTGACTGTTATATGGACATGAAACGATCTCAGCCCGAATAGCAGATACTGAAATAGATAGATAATAGATAGAACGGCAGCACTAGTAAAAAGATAATTGAGACTACTGTGGATGGATTTTCAAACTACAACAACAATCATTGTGTCCACTCTCATCACTATGCACGACTCAAATTAGTTGTGAGAACTCCAGGATGATTTAAGACACCATTCCAATGATGCAAATTACGTCTTTGTTGAGATTTACTACATAAATACAGAAAACCTCTGAGAAGAAACAACTTGTTGAGGTCTGCAAAGCTGGACACTTCTAACGTAACAAATCTGTATTGCAAAGAAAAAAAGATGCTTTAGGCCAGCCTAAATCATGATGTTTTGACTGTATGAAAGGGAACCAAATTTTAGTTTTGGTTATTCAAAATATGTGATTTCATCAATCATGACAAATACCAGATAAAATAAGGAATTCTACAGTAGCATGTGACTGCACTGATCAGGTTTGTCGGTTAGTTTTATATTTCACCATAACATAAGTCCTCTTTTTTGGCCCACCTAGTTTGTTTTAGATCAGCTACCTTGCAATTCAACCACCTTGCAGGATGATATGCCAGGACACCTCTGAGTTACATTTGTTTCCATATTTGACATATTAAACTCAGCTTTCTCGCTCGCCTGATTATTTTTTATACCTATTTAACTGTAAATTTACTCAGAAAAATACATCAGCAAAGGCCCTATTTGGAGAACTATGATTTGAATATTCTTGAGTAAACTTCATGAAAGCAAATGACCAGTCAATGGTTGTTTTAGAATAGGGATATAAATCTTTTGTTTTTACAAGTAAATTAGTTGGTCCTCTGAAGCA
Organism: Saccoglossus kowalevskii; assembly: GCF_978046115.1. Classification (NCBI taxonomy): domain Eukaryota; kingdom Metazoa; phylum Hemichordata; class Enteropneusta; family Harrimaniidae; genus Saccoglossus; species Saccoglossus kowalevskii. Next base: position 16,223,982 of record NC_140642.1, on the reverse strand, counting down.
AGACAATTTCAAGTTCCTAAATTTTACATTGTAGGCTTATTTTACAATTATTTTCTTGTGTTAACACATCAATTGCTGAGAGCCTCCACGAATAGCTGAAGTGAATTGTACGTAACGGCGTCAACAAGCATGGGTTTTACGACAATGCAAATTGATAAATATAATTGTAATTTTTCTTCTAACAATTCAGCCACTTCAAAAAATAATCGTGTATTCATGGTAAAATTAACTGAAAGATTACAGATATATCTGACCACCTCAGGCACGGTTTCCCCAACCCACAGGTGTTGTAAATGTATTAAGTGAAGCAGATTCATTTATGTCTATGGCTTACTCACTCAGAGTATGAATCCCTTTTCAAAGCTCATTCCCAAGTGGGTTTTTGAGTCCTGGAACATAAGCGCTTAGCAATAACCACAATGCTAACTGATCGGCTTAAACAACTTCTGTTATATATTGTTAACAACTCTATATGAATTATTATTTATAATCTCTGACTCGATTTCCATGATTTTTTCTTTTTTAGTGCAGCCTAATTTGATGTAGGTTGTGACATCAGAAGACAAGTTGTCAGTTTAAGACAGCTTTACATGCGAGAAAAGTTTTTTTTTTTTAAATATTGAAATAAAGTGAACAAAATGGCAAAATATAATAAAAGAGGCAGTGTAGCATGAAGCAACTCAATCTAATGCCTGCTGTTTACAAAGAAAGCTAATAACAAAGAAGCTGTAAAAAAATTATGAAATATGCAGTCTGAGGGCAGTGGCCCAGCTCTCTAAACTGACCCTGTAGTGGTGAAACATCCTGATCTATGAGAACTGCATAGTATGCCTCGTTTTCAATTTGTTTCCTCTTCACATGATCTGCTTCTCTGCAAATACCTAATGGACATGCTGACAACAAGTCTGATATACAAAATGGAATATCAAATTCAGGATGCTAAAGAATAAGGAAATGGTTGTCAAGGTGATAACAGATGGGCTGCTGAATAGGGGATGGATGTAAGCACACATAGGTTGTCATGACAATTGGCTTGCATCCATTAATAAATGCCTGGGGGTGAAAAAAAAAACGATCTAATAAGGAAATAAAACATTTTATTTCATAAACAACTTAGAAGTTATTTTAACCTTGTAATCCACTTTGTCATTATAAATATGGCTTTTAATATTAGTTTTTCTTCCCATGTAGCTAATATGACCCACATCTTTCTTGTCCATCAGTTGATAATTTTGTCTCTTTCACTTTCATTTCTAAGGCTGTGACAGTTGCAATGATAATTTCTGTTTGAATTATTAAACCATGTGTAAAACCCTTTAAAAACTAATCCTGTAGTCTTTTTGATTGAAAATATCTTATTTATATGGCTTCAGATTGGGTCTTTATTGCTATTGATTTGCATATCTATGTGGCTGCTAACAATTGTGCCTCAACAATGTATCTTAAATGCTGTCAATTCCAATTTCTCCTGCTTACTGTAAAGCAACAAATGAACCAATGATAAATTCTTCAAACCATTTGTTTTCATAAAACTGTAGTAACTACCGGTAGGTAATTATTAGTTGTTAGGAATTCTACAAACTTTATTAAATTGTTCATTGTGCTATAATTTATAACTTAATGAGTAAAAGAAAAAAATGTTTTAACTTTGTGTTTTTGTTCAAATTCAAACTCTTTTAATTAATTTAAGATTACTTTGATATTAAAATTGTTGTTACCCACCAGAAGGGTTGCTGAATAATGTGAATAGCAATTTTTTTTTTTTACAAAAGTCTTGCAGAAATTATTCTTCACAAAAAAATAGTGTTTCATGAATAGTCTTTCATAGAATGTATTAGGTGAAAAGGGTTAGTCTGAAGAGTTTTTGCATTGTGCTGTCTCTGTTTCTGTCCTCGGTTAGTGGACAAAGACTTCTCAATGTGCAGATGGGTGTTTGTTCATAGGAAGTTGATCCACCCAATATTATCCAAATAAGCTTGAAAAAATGAATAGTTTCAATCACAAATGATTTGTTTTTGTGTTTTTTTCACTAAGATTTGCTCAATATCTTTTGTTTACTTTGGTTTAATTATTAAAACTGTTGAGCGACTGGACATTGATCTGTTTTGTTGCGTTATATATGCTAAGTCAATTTTCCTTTTATAGTAATTGCTATCTAATGTTCCATTTTATTGTTATTTTGATAGACTAATACACCCAACAAAAGATTCTACATATGTGTTAAGCAACCAATCTTCTTCATTTTCTACTTTTCAAACGGTATAAAAACTCTGCATCAAACTCGGTTGACAATCATGTTATTAAGTGAATCTGTAAATTTTGTAATAATACTTTTTTTTTTTCGTTTAATGCATCAGTATTAAGTACAATTGATGGCTTGAATAACATTCATTCTTATTGTGCTGTAGCATTTAGTGTTGGCCATATTGCAGGATTGTTCAATAGCCATACTGTCACAATAGCATATGGTGAGTGATGACAATTTAATAACAAATTTGCATTTTAAAACTGTTGGTATAACAAGCCTTGTTAAACCAGGACTCAGTGCCATACATTTAAGTGGTTCAAATTTGTTTGTATCACTCGTGACTAAGATTTTAAAATTGAAACTAAAAGTAGATGAAAACACTCAACATATTGTACCAAAGCAAAGTTAACACATGTCCTGCTGGCGCTATTTTTTCCTATTCATCAATGGAGGCTTTCAGCCATCAGTGTGTTGATAAATTATATTCCACAAACAGAACTTGTACTTTTAAGCCAAAACATGGCACTGCACGAATTATTCTAAATTCTACGTACTGTAAAATAATTTATTTTAGCTGAAATTAATTTTTGCTTAAAAGACTTTTTGGGTGTTTTGTATGAAATTCATTTTCACTGATTTTTGATGAGTTGAATGTAAAATATAGTAAAAATGTATGTTCGCTGAATTTTATTTCAAAATATCGAAAAATTATTTGCAAGCGAAAATAAAGTAATTTTAATACACTATGCATATTTGAGTAATGCTTGTAAGGATGAATGAAAAGATACCCACAATACCATATTTGCTCAATTAAAAGCTCCTGTGTTTACATAATTGACCTGTTAAAAACGTTAGAATATAATAAATAAATCTGTGCGAGTTTAGTATAGTATTTTTAAAATCAACCTATATTTGAGCTTGCATTCATCTTTAATATAGCAAAATTCCTTTTCATTAAACATGCAAGAATTGTTTATTTGTTAATCATGCTGGACATAATTATTCTAATCTTTATTAGTCTGCAACATCAAATTGCTAAAATTAAACCCAGTATTTTACAAAGAACTTTCTTCCTATGACTCTTTGGTGATTCAAACAATGCACTTTACACCTGTATGCGTGTATCACAAGGTAAACAAATTGTAGAGTTTTCTCAAAGCATTGAGAGCCTGTATTGATATGGGAATAATCCACAGTGCTATTATATTTCCTAAGAGTTAATGGGGAAGAAGGCTACAACGTATAATAAAACATGAATTGCAAACGTTTCATCAGCAAATGTAATCTTCGCACTAGAAAAAAAAAACTGTAATTTTTCCCCTTGATTGCATATAAATCATTCCGGTTTTGATTGTATATTCCATTATGATACCAGATTATTATACTAGATTGGCATCAGAAATCAGATCAATGAGGCAAAGCAAATGATATTTCCATTTTTGAGTATAAGAAGGAGGGATAAAACCGGATTCCCCATAGATGACTTTTTATATAGTGCATTGTGATAAAAAAAAAAGTCCATTCTGCCATGATGAATGTCCTTATCTTAAATACAACAAAATTGTGCAATAAAATTGGAAATGGGGGGCACAGCATTGTTTTTTTTCCAACTGTTATATCAGTCTGCACAATCTCATTAGTCCAGCACAATATTAGTTTTTATGATGTACATGACGCTTTGACGCTGAGCTTTACTGTTTCGCTCATAAGCTCAGGTAATTGCAGAGAGGAAAAAAAAATCAGCGTTTATTGCTTAATATCAGCAATTTCCTTGGGAATACTATTTTCCATAACCATCAATTTTTCTCCATGGTAAAATGCTGCTGGGGAGACGCAAATGGCAGGGACTACTGATAGTTGGTTTTGATTAGGAAATAATATGTGGGAAACGACTCGGTAGGGGTCACAGTTTTCTCATAAAATTTGATCATTGCTGCAGTGAAGTCTGAGAGCGAAAATTTTGATTTACTGCCGTGAAATGCATCCTGGTGTTCCATGTGGAAGATAAAGGGAAAAGTGAACTAGATCCCAAAGTGATGAACTTATTGGCCTTTGCATCATTTGCTTTCCATTATCTTTAGTAATTATCTATATAGGCAGTTATGATGATGCTAGCACCAGGCATTTATGCATGCTAGGGTGGGTGGTAAGTGCGTTTTTGAGTGCTTTTTCCACACACCAATCACTTTTCTATAGATTGCTTGAAATGACAAAATAGGCATTAACCAATATCGCTGTTAATTCTCCCTCCCTATTGCGTCAATATTTCATATTTCTTTCTCAGTGTCATCCTGGCAGGTCAGCTTACAGCTATAAAGAGTGCACATACTCTCAATGCAACCTCAAGGATTATTACCCGCCTGCTCTGAAGCACGTAGCTTTTTCCTGTTTACATAGTGTCTTGGTGACACTCATCTATGCACGTATTCAACATTCATGGTCCTTGTTCATCATATGTAATTTAAAATTTCCCGTTGCTAGCAAATCAATATCTTAATCAGTTTCCTTGCACATATATATATTTGTGTCGAATAACTAATTTTTTAAATTTTGACCGTTTCTTTCTGACATTAATTTTTTTTTTTTGGTAACTTTTTTTCTGCATTTTTATTTTAGTCACAATCTACATTTTGAATCAGCTTATATTTAAATCAAAAATGAACTAATACAAAGAAAATAATAATCACATATTCAACAGGCAAAATTATTAAAATAAATTTTCTCCATATTAAATTGAAAATATTGATTTTGGTTGTGTCACTGTTTTTTGTGTGTGAATGTGCGAGTATGGTCAGTGGTGGATATAATGTGATACTTTGGCCTTTAGGCATGTTGATCAATCTGTTGTAACACATCACCTTCTGGGTGTTTTTTTTTCCCCCATTCATTTTGGCTATTGTCACATTTACGTTTAAATGTCAGCTTACCAGTTACCGAGAGTTATTGATTATTTTGTCATCTTCGGACGTTGGTGGTTTGATTAGTATTGACCACATTGACTGTTGACCTCTAAATATGCTAATAGACAATTAGATGTTTCTTAATAGGAAATCAGAAATGAAATTAGTGGGGTTTTTTTGTTCCATGCTTTTATGTTCCTTGACTGCTTTGTTACAGCTCAGTAGGTTCCGAGTATGAATACATTCTCCGCGAGAAGCTTCACAACAGAGGAATAGCTTTTATTGGTAAGTTTATTTCGTTATACACGGAGATTTAATCCTGTATTTTGGTACCAGTTTCAGGAAAAGTTTTTCCTTTGTCTCTTTTTCTTCAGTCACTATTTCTTTCCTCAATCTCTGTGATACTAATGGACCAAAATGCCAGTTGTTCACATTGCATTGCTGTGTTGTGATTGTACTTGTTGTGATCAAAACTGTTTAGGATTTTGAACCAAAATATTATGACAGAATGAAGTAGACTTGTCTCGGGCTAGGCGACCATAGTTGACAAGGGTGCTAATGGGGTTGGTCCTTCTGACTTTCTTAATTACCTTTGCTAAAATAAGGTGAAATTTTATTGCTTTTCTTTCCTCAATTTATTTCAATATTCAATTTATACCAAACTGACAAGTCTTAACCAGAATTAATGAGGAATTGAGCACATGTTGGTTAGGTCATATTTTTTTCATAAGAAATGGAGTGTACCGCTTAGGGCTACAATTTTGATTGCTTGAAATTTACATCCGCTCACCTAAAATGTCTGTAACTAAGTATATTTCCATAATGTTTCATTAATATGCAATTTTTGGAATTAAAATGAATAATTTAAATTTTAGACTTGTTTCCGCAAAGCACACAATGCAAGCCTTCCTTCCTGTCTGTCTGTCTGTCTGTCTGTCTGTCTGTCTGTCTGTCTGTCTGTCTGTCTGTCTGTCTGTCTGTCTGTCTGTCTGTCTGTCTGTCTGTCTGTCTGCCTGTTCCACTGATATCTCAAGAACCACTTGTAGGATTTCAAGAAAACTTGGCATATAAATGCTCTGGGACAATGCACAGTCCAGATTGGATTTTTGTTTATATCTGTGAATATTAATTACTAGATTTGCACAATAATTAGTCAGTTTTCAGTTTTCCCACCAATTTTTAGCTGTTTGACAGATCTCAAACACCATGCATCAGATTTTGATGAAATTAAATTTTAATTATATAGATGATCTTGTAAAAGCCACATATGTTTAGGGTTTATTTGTGTGCATACTAATTACATAATTTGCATAAATTAGCTAATTTATAGGTGTTCACAGATATTTCCTGTATCACTCATCAAATTTAAATGAAACTTGTACATAGGTGTTCTTGAATAATAACTTGCAGATAAAAATCCATGCATAATTTGATATCTCAATTATTAGATTTAAATTAAACTTGATACATACATTTGTAGGTGATCTGGAATAAACCACAGACTGCAAATCATAGATATACAATCAAATTTTACTACTTTTTTTTCTCTGTTATTATTACTGGTATGTACTATGGATCAGATTGCTTTCACATTGTGCATCTCAAAAAACAGAGCTAGAATACTAGTAAATGTTATGCATTTTTTTTGAAGGGCTAGTAGTGCCTCCAAAACACCCTTAGCCACCTTCTAAAGAAACAAATTATGCATATACATTATAAAACAGAGCAGTGTTCACCCCAGTGTTATGTCCCACCATGGCAGCTAATGAGTTTTGTTTGATTAATAGATTGAGTATATATAATAGTAATAATCCTTTAATTATGACTGGTACAAGCAAAATAATACAGTACAAGTTTTTCCATAATACTTGTGGGACACATTTAAACATGATAGATTAGTTCTTTGTTACTGGTGAGCACTGTGAACATATGAGTGCTTCTTTTAATTTTTAGCTCTCATCACAGGACACTGTCCGATATGAGGACTGGTGTATTTGGTTCCCTGCATCTGTTCATCTGTGTCACATCATATCTCAAAATAGGGGTGCAAATTACTTTTTTTTTTTTTTCAATGTTTAAGCTTTGTATTGACCAAATTCATTCAAACTTGCAATGTATACTCAGTATTATGTTACACATGATAAAAATGAATACATTTTCCATTTCAATAAATATTGTTTTACTCCCATCTAGGTATAGAATGCAATTTGTTTAAATGTGTGAAACCCTTAGCAACCCATTATTATATGTCTCCTGGGTGAAGCTTGTTATAAGGTGTACAGTTGTAAAACCTGCACATAAATATACCAAGTTTATTGTTTTGTGTGTATTTAAATGCATTTTTGGAATCTATCATTTGAACAAATCTATTTTTCCATTATGGTTACAACAGTTTAATGCTTTATTCATTACCTCATGCCTGAACTGCAATAAATTGTTTCCCTTGATGCTTCCTAATATGCTGTGTCCTAGAAGAGGCATCTAATGCCTTGACCTCGTACCTGCACTGGAAACTTCCCATAATGCAACACAAGTATGTTGTCATGGAAAAAGTAAAATTACTACTTCTTACCTAAGACCTACACTGCAATCAGATACTTCCCATAATGCAACACAAGTATGTTGTCATGGAAAAAGTAAAATTACTATTTCTTACCTCAGACCTACAATGCAATCAGATACTTCCAATAATACATCATAAGTAGGTTTTCACAGAAAAAGTAAATTAAGATTTCTTTACCTGCACTGCAATCGTAAACATCCCATAATGTAACATAAGTATGTTGTCATGGGAAAAGTAAATTTCTATTTCTTTATCCCATACCTACACTGCAATCTGATACTCCCCATAATACATATGAGGTAATTCAACTTTCTTTACCTCATACTTGCACTGCATAACACAACATAATTACCGGTAATCTACCGTGAAAAAATTCAACAACATATTTGTTATCAATCATATTATGCTGCAAATAAGTTGTTCTGTCTAAAAAATTTTAATGAATTTAAAAATGGGGTAATTCTCATAATGGATCCTGAATATTATGTATTATGTGCAAATTGGTTTGACTGAAATCCTCTGCTCAATAAGCTTAGCAGCAACTTAGAGGGCAGGGTGTCACTCGATGTGAACAGAGCTTCTCCCCAGATAAATCACCACTCCTAACTTGTAATTCAATTTTGATTAGGAATAAAAGTTTGGGTTAAGGTTTATAGGAGTTGTCAGCTAACCCAGAAACAGTAAAAGGAGTAATTTGCAACCACCAACAATTCTTACTGAACATTTATATAATGATGATATTATTATTCATATGTACTTAAATTAACTGATACACTGATAGTAATATGACTATACATGTATATAATACAGTTTTTAATTGGAATTCTGTTTGTATTTTCTTTTTGTATCATATATTTTATAATTTCTTATTTGATATGATTTATTGAAATGTAATATTATCTTCACAAAGTTGAAACCTCTTGAAAGTACAGAATGGTATCACCCATCAGTTTCCAAACCTCTGGGTCCTCATTATCTTGAGGAGCCATGTGAATAAATCCACTCTCCTGGAATGTCTACAAACAAATCTGCTATGATAATTATACTTATCTAGTCCCCTAACCCCCTCTGTAACTCGTCACCTACTGTGTTTATACTACATGCATATCTGGGTGATGTGTTCCCCAACACTGTAGGACAGTGGGATGATGGATGGACTCAACTTATGGGAATTGTTGAGCAGACTTGTTTGTTTTGTCAAAGATCACTAATGGTGCAGTTAGTATGCAAGCACACAGTTCAGGATCATTAGCTTCTTGGCTTCTTGGCTCTTGTCACTTGCAATTCTACACCACACAACACAGTAACCCTTCAGTTGAGAGACAGAGGGCATGTATCCATAACACCTCTTCTGACCTTTGCTAGACATCTCACTTGTAGTTTTCCTGAAGTTCTTTTCTCTTCTTTGGTACTTTAGGCACTCTTCGGCTGTTCATAATCTCTTCTCCTTTCCTCCTGTGAATTGGAGATATTGGGAAGGTTCCCATTGTACTATCAATATTTACGTTGGCCAGTGAGTGGTAATGTGAGAGGGGGCGTGGTTTTTCTAATGATGCCCAGGCTTTGTTAAAAAGTTGAAATACTAACTATGCAGCGGAAGGTGATGAGGATGTTGTTGTTTGTGCTGGTGAAATCAGGGTGGCTAAACTTTACTTCTTACACCTGTATATTGCGTGGGCGAGTGTAGGAATTACAGATCAGAGAAACAAGACAAGAAAGATGCTTGGTACTGCTCTCACTAATGCCTTTTCTTGGTAATGGAAACTACTTAGAGTGTGGAGTGAAGGGGACAGTCAATGTTGTCAACAAACATTACAAGTGATTTCCAGGGCTTGCACATTTCTTAAATTTGTTTTTCCTTACTGTTGAATTGGAGGACTGAAAAGTATTGGGGAAATATGAATTTTAAATTATAAGTTTATTCACTGTTGACAAACAAAGTAGCATAACAAATTTTGTGGATATTATCATAGCGTAACATTTTTCATTTAGTTAAGGGATTTCTATGCCAGAGATTTGTTGGATAAATTAGAGCCAGAATTTACTCATTTTAATGACTGATGAATGAAAACATTTTCATCTTAATTCAGGAGTTGCTGGAAGGATCAAATGCCAACCAATGGTTAACGTTTTTAGCCAGCAATCTACCATATTTAGCGCCCTCCCCCTATCAAATTAGTAGCTTACATGTGTTGAAGGGGTTTTGGTATTTTACCACAAAACAAGAACCATTCAATGTCTGAAGGCCACTATAATACATTGATCTTTCATGAGTGGTAAGCAAAAACAAGCAGGTACAAAAAAGCTGTTAAGAACACTAAAAGAAGAAAATAAACAGTTGATATGGGTCAAGAGCTTTGCAAGATCGGGTTTAAGGCCTGATACTACCGATCAAATATGTGTTGCTGCCAATGAAATAGAACAATGGTATAAGGACACAGGTGAGGTCAGGATTTGACCTGCTTCAGTTTACAAGGTAATTTCTATGGCCCTGGTTTTTTTAGATTTATATATAAATACAAGAGTAATATTTACAGACTTTAAATTTCATTAATGTTTCATAACTTCTAGGATTAATTTGACATAGTCGCTAGGTTTTAATTTTAACACTCCATTTACCAATCAGTAAAATTCCAACCTTTTGAATAATTAACAGACTTATTAAATTTAGATGTATAATGACTGCTTTTTTACTCTATTCAAGCATCAATGATTTTCGATTTGAGCATGCCTGAATGCTTGCACAATGATCTAAGACATGTAATATTACCATAAGTATTATTAACTGAAGGGATATGAAGTTTTCTCTTCCTGCCCAATGTTGTGATTATTCAATGAGGTAAATAATTGTTTTATGAGGTTGAGAAACGTTTGTGGTTAATAATGGGGTTTTTTGTTGTCATCTCAAATTCTTAGTGAAGTTTGAGCAGGTTAATTTTTTTCGGGGTGGGGGCGACACCTATTTTTTAAGGATTTATATATACAAAGTATATTGAAGGTGCCATCAAAAATCTAGCCCGTATTTATGAGTTTTTTTTTTTTTAGTCGTCTACATGTATATGCAGGTGGTCTTTATACACACGTCTGTTTACAAATAAATTGCATTGGGACTGCCCAAAGGTTGTCACTATATGCAGGTGGTCTTTATACACAGGTCTGTTTACAAAAAAATTGCATTGGGACTGCCCAAAGGTTGTCACTATATGCAGGTGATCTTTATACACAGGTCTGTTTACAAATAAATTGCATTGGGACTGCCCAAAGGTTGTCACTATGTGCAGGTGGTCTTTATACAAAGGTCTGTTTATATATAAATTGCATTGAGACTGCAGTCATTCTGTTTTCTAAAGCATTTAGCTAATTTTTGATCTTCCAAAAATGTTATTTCAGGATTGAAATTAGGTACTCTGTGGTGCTTGTTTGTGTACTTGCATTGCAGGGACATGATCGGTTACTGACATCAAATACTAGTATGATTTGCATATGTGATCATTCCTCATGCAATCAGCATATTTTTCTCGGAAATGATAGATAATATTCTATTGGCGTCCCCACAATACAATTTGCTCTTAAAGGCACATCTCCAATATTCCAGGCATATGCTAGCCAAATATGCTTTTTGTGTTGTATTGGATGTGTTCCAAACTAAGTATGTCAGTTGTTATGGTAACTGATAGACAGGTCCTTTACATTACATGCCCTTCTTGTGGTGAAAATATTATATATTTATAATTATAATAAATTATCGTGTGACTATTATTCATTTTTAAATTGCTGTTCTATATTCTTTTTACATTGAGGTATAGTCCATAGTGTGTGACTATGTTAATAATTTGGGGACTTGCATCAGATGTTAATTTGCAAGCATGCTGGACTGACAGTGTTTATAAATCATAATACATGGGTTACATTTGCACATTATTTTGTTTGGCAATTCAAAATGGCAGTCTTGTGGCCATTTTGTTTTTGTACTATCATTCAGGCTTTAACATTGTACATGTACAAATACAAACAAATAGGTAATCCTCAATGTGATTTTGCTTTACAATCATCCAGTCAAATACTGGTATATAGCCAAACCTGTGTTAGTGACTACCTTTACAGGGGTGGACCCCAAGACCCCCCCCCCCTAGATCTGCCACTGCTTTATACATGTATAATGACCACCTGTACATAGTGGCCACCTTTGAGCAGTCCCAATGTAATTTATGTGTAAACTGACCTGTGTATAAAGACCACCTGCACATAGTGACCACCTTTGGGCAGTCCAAATGCAATTTATGTGTAAACTGACCTCTGTATAAAGACCACCTGCACATAGTGACCACCTTTGGGCAGTCCCAATGCGATTTATATGTAAACTGACCTGTGTATAAAGACCGCCTGCACATAGTGACCACAGTTAGGCAGTCCCAATGCAATTTGTGCGTTAACTGACCTGTGTATAAAGACCACCTGCACATAGTGACCACATTTAGGCTGTCCCAATGCGATTTATGTGATAACTGACCTGTGTATAAAGACCACCTGCACATAGTGACCACCTTTGGGCAGTCTCAATGCAATTTATATGTAAACTTACATATGTAAAAAGACCAATTGCACATAGTGGCCCCCTTTGGCAGTCCAAATGCAATTTATGTGTAAACCGATCTGTGTATAAAGACCACCTGCACATAGTGAACACATTTAGGCAGTCCCGATGCAATTTATGTGTAAACAGACCTGTGTATAAAGACCACCTGCACATAGTGACCACCTTTGGGCAGTCTCGATGCAATTTATGTGTAAACATACCTGTGTATAAAGACCACCTGCACATAGTGACCACCTTTAGGCAGTCCAAATGCAATTTATGTGTAAACTGACCTCTGTATAAAGACCACCTGCACATAGTGACCACCTTTGGGCAGTCTGGATGCAATTTATGTGTAAACATACCTGTGTATAAAGACCACCTGCACATAGTGACCACATTTAGGCAGTCCCAATGCGATTTATATGTAAACTGACCTGTGTATAAAGACCGCCTGCACATAGTGACCACAGTTGGGCAGTCCCAATGCAATTTATGCGTTAACTGACCTGTGTATAAAGACCACCTGCACATAGTGACCACCTTTGGGCAGTCTCAATGCAATTTACCGGGTATGTATAAACTGACCCATGTAAAAACATCACCTGCACATACTGACCGCATTTAGGCTGTCCCAATGCGATTTATGTGTTAACTGACCTGTGTATAAAGACCGCCTGCACATAGTGACCACAGTTGGGCAGTCCCAATGCAATTTATGTATAAACTGACCCATGTAAAAACATCACCTGCACATAGTGACCACATTTAGGCAGTCCCGATGCAATTTATGTGTAAACAGACCTGTGTATAAAGACCACCTGCACATAGTGAACACATTTAGGCAGTCCCGATGCTATTTATGTGTAAACAGACCTGTGTTTAAAGACCACCTGCACATAGTGAAAATCTTTGGGCAGTCCCAATGCAATTTATTTGTAAACAGACCTGTGTTTAAAGACCACCTGATCATAGCCTCCTACTGGACATAGTCCAGAAATGCAACAAAATTCAAAATCCGCCATGTTTTTTTTTTATATTTAAGTTGACCTGAAATCGTTTTCTTTAACCTGATAGATCAAGTCGTTTTTTAACTAAATCAGAATGCTGGATGGTGCCAACACATTCAAATTGCAATAGGTCATTGAAATATGCTAAGTTACAGTTCAGCGAACTCATGGCAAATGCAATACGGGAGAGATTTACCAATGTTGTATGATCTTCTGGCATTGATTTCGGTGGGAAATTTTATTTTTTTTTTAATCAAGAAAGATAAGCTTATAAAGTAGAATTTAATTCCTTTACAGTGATAACAACTCATTATCGAAACAAAGTTTACCCATTCATAAACAACAAACATTGTACTCATTGAATAGGCGTTAGTGACGACAACAAATCTAAATTGGATACAACGCCCATAATTTAGACGCCAGGAAAGATTGAAATGTGTGAAAAATGATGCTGAAATTAGAGAATTTATGGTATATCATTTCTTGAAGATGCAAGTTGACTTTTGTCAAGATTCTATGTCAAGATTCTGCATACCGGTATATCTCAAATTCACACTGTTCAAATACATCCAAACTTTGTTTATAGATGCTTAGTTTATTTTATAATTTCTTTTTGAATGAAAACTTCATTTGGATGTGTTCCCTGATACTTCTAGTGTAGTAGACACCAATAGAAACTGAGATGTACATCCTCAATGCTTGATTTCATGTTACATTCATCACCCAAATATCACTACCGTAATCAATGATTGGTCTGATTAGTTTATCAAAAGGGGAAAGTGATAACTCAATGTTTAGTTTTCTATCATGATCAATCTTTTTTTTTTTCAGGGAGAACAATGCTTTGCGACCTTTTCTTTTTAGATTTTCTATAGATGATAAATTTGTTTTCAGTGTCAAGTTCCTTTCCTTCCTTTTTTAGTGGTCTGTTTGATTTAATAAATATCATAATTTTTCTGTATTAACTTTTTGGTTGCCATTTGATTGTGTATTTGGAAGGTTTATCCAGACAATTTTGCAAACTGGTCTTAGATTTTGTAATGTTAACTGTATCATCAGCAGAGAGAAGGCTGCTAAGACTGGTGGGTCATAGATTTTACGGTTGAAAATATTTGGCAGGTCATTAACAAAATAATTAAAAGAAGATTGTTTAACCTCTGTAGATGAAGTCAATTGTGTACTTAAGCTATCTTCATATTTGATATTACTATACACGTCTTCAATTATGTTGTACATTTTGTCGGTAATATTATTTTGCTGTAATTTTAAATGCAGGCCATCATGAAAAACGCTGTCAAAAGCTTACTTGTCCTCAGATGAGTGCTTTTAGAATTTTCTCCATGGTACAGATACAGGGAGTCACAGAGATCACTTAGCTGGGGGTCCTTGAGACAGAGAGTCACTGATCATTTCGATGGGTGTCCTCGAGACAGGGAATCACAACGATTTTTATTCTCAACATAGTTTATAGCAGTGAAAATATACAGTGTATTGAAATTATTAATGTTTAGTGATTTCTGACAGCTACATTTGTCATTGATTTGTCAGAATTGAACACACAAAACTTGTTTGAAGGTAACAAAACGAGTATTAAGTGGATGGAGTGACCATGCGTTGATGCAAGCTTTGTGTCCATTTACTATAACCATAAGGTACTGTCAATATCTTACATACCAAACTCTGAAAAACCTTTGGTAGTCTATTTATATTTATGCATATAAACTTTGTGTTTTCAAAAGTTTGACTGGCTGCTTCAGATCCGGCGACTAAAGGGAATGTCTAATTTGCAGTCAACCAAAAAACTTAAAAAGACATCTGTCATGACAATAGTGTCTTTCTGAACATGACACATTGAAGTCTTTTGATTTATTGTTAGCATTTTCAAGTGGCCCACTCTGTTCTTCAGTTTAAATCCTGTCCCCTAGTGGTGATACACTTTTGGCATGACACGTAATGACCTGGTATTTTATGAAGTGCTTTGGATAAAAATTTATACCAAATTGTCCTCTTTGTTGTTTTTTTTCACATTCTATAGCACTTATATATCTGTAGGTTTCATTGAATCCATTTTGTATTTTGTTCACCCACATGTAGTATTTTGCAACGTATAATAGTTTATTATGCCAGACTGGTACATAGTTTCTCTGCCTATGGACTAGTTCCATATTTTCCAAGCAGCACAAGAGAGTGATCAGTCAGTCGTGAAGGTGAGAAATATAGAAAGGAGCGAGTCTGCAGGAAGGTGGTAAAACAGCATAGCGATATTTAACCAGGTACAAGATACAAATTAGGTTTTATCACCTTGTGTACCACACATGCATTTCAGAACTCTGTCATTTGAACTCTGTTGGCAGTTAGACAGCAATAAATCTTCCCAGCTTTTTATGAAATGTAATCACTGAGCCTAGGTATTTGTAAACCATCATGAGAATCTTGGGTATAAATCAGTGAAAATGATCCGTCTGTCGCGTTGGTTTAGCAATAAATTCTCGTGTAGTTTATACCCCAATTAACCCTATGATCTGCAGGTTAGCAGCATTGGGATAACATCCGAAACAAAGCGTACACCTCTCCTGTTGACGTTTGTTTATTATGCATGTGTCAAGGCTTGTATGCTCTGGATGGTCTTCATCACAAGTTTTTGGGATTCCTGCTAAATTTAGAATCTCTTTCTTCAAAGAAGATGTTCAGCTCTCCTAGAGTGAAGGATGGGTGTTTGGGTGATGTCATTGGAGTGTTTTCATGCCAGATTAGGCAATGTGCAAGTTTGGGTGTCAGGACAAATCAAGTGTAATGCTGGAAAAAATAAAATGATGACATGTTGGTTGACCTTTGTACATGCACTGTCATGCTAGTTAGTTTTCACACAATTAATCATAGAGAAAAAAGTATCCTCCTTTTGATCTCATCATAGTCTTAACTGCACCAAGATAAAGTATTAATTGAGATATAGTCACCAGGTATTTGAGCTTTCAGTATTTTCCTCTTCTTCACTAGGCAAATTGGTTATTTCTCTGTATGTCAGAGAAAAAGGGATTATTAGTGGCATTTTTATTTTTATTGTAGTGTTTTGTATTAATGAAATGTTGATTATAATTTTCTTTCAAACTGCGATTGAAGCTTGAAATTCCATCCAGCGCTGATTTTGTTTTGAATGTAGTATTTTCTATGCTTTTTTTCTATGTTTCTATGCACTTTAATTTATAGTGTTTTTCCCCCATAATAACTTTTATTTATTAGTTCAATCGAACATAAAAACTGAACTGCAAGGATGGCAGTTCACAGCTCATCATGTGAAGGTGAGAATGTACATTAGTGGAACATCAGCTATATCTGTTACATATGTGGGTGGCATATTTGCCAGAGGCACGCACTCTTCCATGTAAAAGCTACATTTAATGCAATAAATATGCACATGTCATTGTTATGCTGCTTTTATGCTTTATTCATCTTTTTGAGGAAGCAGAAAAACTAATAGAAATCCATCATCAGAAAACATCACCACCTTGAAATTTCTCATTCAGTATTCCTCAGACCTGAGTTGTTCCTCAGTCTGTCTAACTATGGGATTGCTGTACACATAGACACAATATTACACCGCAGGTCAGTAAGCTGTCAAGGAAGCATACACAACACCCATGCATCACAATGATGGATGAGCTCCGAGGTTAGCCCTGCCAAGTCCATTTACTAACTCTGCCAGTCCCAAAAGACAGAAAACATTTACTGGCTTAATTCATCAAAGTGTAATACTAGACCTACAAATGTGATTCTAGACAAGTTTTTCACTGCAGGGAGGCTTACAATGAGCCATGTGGGACAGGAATTTGTTGTTCATCAAATTAGCATATTGCAATTTCTGTAGTTGGGGTTGATGAAGTACTAATTGAAACATTTTTCATCTGTGATATTTCCTTTTTTTCTTGCTGATGGCCTTTCCTGATGTTTGATTTTAACGAGAGTAAGGTGAGAGTTATTGGCAATAAGGAAAAAAGATGTGGTGTCAAATTTGATAGAAGTGTTCTCTCCAAATGACTGTTCACACATTATTTTTTTTTTTTGTCAATTTATTTTCAAATACTTTAAACAAGACTGTTTTTTTTAAATTTTGAGAATGCATTTCAAATTTGATATAATTTCTTCAAGATTACCATATTCTAAATTATTGAAAGATTTGATGTAAGATTGTGCATATAATCTACCTTGGACACACATGACCAAAACAAGTATGATACGTAATGTTGTAATTGAAAATTTAGAGAACATGCCCTGTGTTAGTTGTGCATTTATTTATTATAGAATTACAGTTTGGTTTTTGTGTAATTTTATGTAGGTTCTTTGAAATTGATATTTTCACCATTCACCATGCTGTAACTTATTTGTTTTGTCTGTTTGTTCAGAGCCATTTCTAAGACATTCTTTGACCGATCTCATTCAAATTCAATAACTAAAAGACCATGTAAGATGACTTACATTTGCATGTCGATTGTCATTACCAGTTATAATCAAATATTGCTGACTGGCAGCCATTTGGTCTTCAAATTTACTGAATTTGGATACTTAAATGTGTCCAGTACAGTTTCTCTGTGATTGGCTGGTCGATTTCATTCAAACTTTGTATCGTAATCATGCATATTCAGATAAAATTACCAACTGGTAGCCATTTTATTCATGTTGATTTCCCAGTAATATATTACCTGATTCTGCGAAAGTTTGCACACAAGTATTCCTTGCTAATACCATAGGTTTTATTATTATTTTATTTGACCTAATTTGTTAAATTGATAGCCATTTTGTGTAAAATTGACAGGGTGATTTCAATTAACTTGTGTCCTGTGCATACCGTTTTTTGTTTGAGAATCGAACAAAAATGGACGACTGGCGGCCATTTGGTGTTGTGGGGTTTTATCATAGTTTCACAGTCTGTATGTGTGATTATAATACATTACAGCATTGAAATTGATAATGATTGGTAGACTTGTGATATATCTAGATGTTACTTGTACAAAGCATTGTCAATGCTTGTTTTTGAAGCTTTTTGAAAGTCATCAATGCCCATACTATCAGCAGTAGTTGATCACTGTGCACCTTGGGAAGTACTTGCTTGTTAGCGTTTCTGTACACTATTTCTACAACCACATAATCAGTCTGATTGGTAAACAATTTCCACACATCATGCTTTGCTCAAATTTGTACATATTTCATACATAATACCCTGTTTTGGATTTTGTCAAAACAAATGATAATAGGATACATATGCTCATCATGTTTGTTTCAACTTGACGGACTCAATTTTACGGACAAGTTTATTATCTTGTGGTTATAACTCAGAAGTGCACAAATACATCTATAAGACACCATTTTGATGTAAAGAGATGGTGTAATTTGTGCATCATTAGCACACATCAGTAGTCTCAATAATCAAAAATGCAATAAAATATTTCTTTATATTTGACTGCGGATAAACAACTAATTTGTTTTCGATCATTATAAATATACAGACATTTGATCTACTGGGACTGTTATTCTGTGAAAAAGTGCTTGAATGTCACCTAGAAAGTGACAAAACTGAGCAATTTCATCAAGATAGTGATTACATGAACAAAATTGCATATTGCATCCCTAATTTATCCCAAACCTTTTGTTACGCAGCTTAATCAGTATGCAAATCAAATCAATTGTCTTTCATTCGTCACTTGGCCTGGTTATGTAAACGGACACAGGGTAATGAAATAAATGAGATTTAATAGTCTTCACAGAAATATTTGGTGTTACATGTGTTGAAACTTAGGGGTTGTGCAAAAATGCTACAGAAAAAAACCCATCTAAGTGAAGAAACAAATAAGTGCAAAACTTTTCTCCTCACCCCCATAGTTTTTAATGGTCATTCCCTTGTTGCCTTAGTTGCTTCCTAAGCATTCAATGTAAACGAATCATACATCATATTGACATAAAATATGTCTTCTCTTCCATAGAAAGTATCCCTATTGTATCCGAATTTCTCGTGCATTAAAAAATATTTCATTTCATAGTTGTTGTTTTTAGAATCAGGTGTTGAAGAATTCAATATTTACTTGCAATATTATAATTTGCATATTATCTATTGTTGCTGCCATCTGCATGCATAAATTCTCACATTTAACATAATGAATGATTGCTCACAGCCAATGGTTGAACTTCACAATTACATATGAACCAACAATCAGAGCATTTTTTTTCAGCAGTCAAGATTTTCATGAAAATAAGACAAGCATGGATAATTTCAGCCATTTTCCGCAGACTCGCAAACATTGCGTTATTCACCCTGAACCTCCTTTTCATCATGATTCATCGTTCAATACCTTGTCCATAATTAGGGTTGCCTGAAAACAGACATCAATCATGGAATCAGGTCGGCTAATCAGTCTGACTCATCAATGACTGAATTACAGCTAAGGTGTTAGAAACATCTCTGGCTTCCACACAGTGTAAAGCCTTTTACTTTTCTGTCATCAAAAAGATCAATCATCTGCTTCTCAATCTACACTCCCTATTAGTATGCATTATGCAAATGATATGCAAATTTAAAATGTTAATTGTACATGCAGTGCTTTGTGTTTCTCTGTATCTGCATTTTTTTAAGTTAGCTGATGTACGATTTATTTTTGTCACATAAAATTGTATTTGCACAGGATGTTCTTTATTTGTAAAATAATTCAATTTTGTGTAATTGAACAAGGGGGGCAATGCTCATGTAATTTGGGATACATCCTGCAATTCATTTACAAAGTACTTTAGAATTAGCTATTTTTTGTGTTTTTTTCTGATTACAGTAGCCAGTCATAGAAATAATAACTGCTATTTCCTGTCTGTGGGAATTGCCTTGTTTCCATGATTATTTGAAACTGATTTAATGAATAGCATCTGTATGAGTTGCTCTCAGGTGAAATGTGGTTTTCCATATCCACCCTATCAGTAGAGAATCTTATGTATCTGTCTATTCTATTATTTCATTCCATCTGTCATCCATGCTCTTGTGTATACTGTATGTGTGTCTATATTACCCCACTCCTATTTTCTACTCAGTTTGCCTGGTTTGTCTACCCTATTCTATCTTTGTCTTCTATGTGTTGTTATATTCTGTTCCATATAATAGCATTCTTAGTCTAATTCTTTGCATTTTTATTTCATTCTGTTTCTTCCACTCTATCCTATCCTAGCTTAGCTTAGCCTAGCCTGGTGATTTATTCCATTATTCAATCCCATAATACTCAATATTCTTTTCTATATTAGTCTAGTCACTTGTTCTATTCTATTCAATGCTATAGCTCAGCCTATTCAATCTTTGTCATATTTTCTACGCTTCTTTTCCAACCCATTTTATTAAAAACAATTTTCTATATTAATTGGTTCTAATCTTTTCTATCTCAGCATATCTTTAGTATGTATTCTACTTTTTTTTTCATCCCATAATATTCACTATTCTTTTCTATATTGAGTATTCTAATCCAGCTTACCAATTTTTCTCTTTTATTCCATTATTTTTTCTATCCCATAATATTTCAATATTCTATTATGTCTTTGTCATTTATTCTACCATTCTTTTTCATCCCATAATATCCACTATTCTTTTGTATTTGAGTCTTCTATTCTAGTCTAGCTAATTTTTGGGTTTTATCCAACTATTCTTTTCCATCCCATATTTCATATTTCAAAATTCATCTATTCTACTATTTTTCTCCATCCCATAATATTCCTGTCTATATCAGCCAAGTCTACTATCCTATTTACTGTTTTTCTTCCCATCTCATATCGTTTTTTACTATATTCTATTCTATTCTATTCTATTCTATTCTATTCTATTCTATTCTATTCTATTCTATTCTATTCTATTCTATTCTATTCTATTCTATATTATACTTTTGCATTTTCAATTGCTGTTATATATATATATATATATATATATATATACACATTCTAATGATACCTGGCATTGACATACTAGTATTTTAGGGCTATATAACTCAGCTTTATGCCTTAATTCCAGGCTACAGCCTCAATTATAAATGCATAGAATAGCTAACTCCAGTCTCTGATTTATTTTACGTGATTTCAATTTTTATCGTACATGCAGACTGATCATTTCTGCATTTCAATTTCAGATTGCTAAGAGTTTTTGGCTTAACGTAATCGCAGGTAATTTCTCAGTCATCCACCGCTTAATCCTCCACAATCCCCTTTCCATATTACACATAATGTAAGCATATCTAAAAAAATATGAATGGCAGTATGCCATTTTTCCAATAAGACTTTGCCTTTTGATCTGCTTAAAGGCAACAAATAATTTATCAGTTTAGTTTTCATATTTGGACACAGTGATGGAAAATAATATTTTAATAGTGAACACCATTTGTAATAAGTTTTTGAAAATCTAATTTGTCTCATTTTAACAATAGATTTTCCACGCTTTGTGTTTTTGATGCATACTTGCCACACTCTGACATATTGAATAGTTTGGACGGGTGATCCATCATATCTGTGGAAAAAAAGAGTTTGGGAAAAAATAGGAAACAAAACAAGCGTTAATAAGTGCCCCATCTATGCATCATATCCTGACAATGAACAATTTTGTTTTTCATTTTAATCGAAAAGCATATATACATGTGGGATTCTGGTATTGTAACAGTGTAACAGAGGACAACAATTAACCTTATCATAGTTTATGAGAGTGACAATGTGGGTGATAGATACATCATGTCACTTTTGATTACATGCGCGCTGATTCCTTTGATCAGATATTGACACCAGCTATTTGATCATATTCTCATTACAGTGCTATTTCAAGCAACATTCATTCACTCATTGATAATAAGGCACATTAGTACACAATTAGTGTCTTTGTGTGATATTTGACTATGTTTAAAGGGTTTCAAATTTGTATATTTGAATTGTAAAGGCAGTGTTTTATTTGTTGAATTAAGATCAAAATTTAATTGATGAAAATGCCATGTGTACAAAAGCTAAAATATAAATGTGATCCTGTAGGGTCTATGCCTGAACACATGCTTTGTATTTGCATGTCATAAACTTTAAAACTTGTATCAATGCTAAGGCCTGAAATAGAAATATAGTTAGATTTTTACACAGCAACCAGTGTTCACTGTTGTGAACCCATCAACACCCAAGACCTGTTCTGTCAATGAGTTTTTAATCCAAATTAACATCATGGTTTTTTATAAATGAGTATTATAAAATTGTCATTAGGCTCCAATTAGAAGACCCAGAGATAAATTAAGAGAATGGTGTGGCACATAGATCATGTAATTCTCTTTAAAAAATTTTTATAAATTCTTTTAATCCTAAGTCTATATATTTGCTTCAAACATCTTGCTTGTTAAGTAAATAGGTTTTCACTGAAGTCTAAAAAATGTGTATGATTTCTCTTATTAGTACAATGCAGTATAATAGTATTTGACTTGGCTATTGTTCTGTGTTCATGCTTTGATCAGCAGAGGGCATCAAAATTATTTCAGATAAATATATAAATGAGAGATTTGGTATGTCCATAGCCTAAGCATGTTGTACCAGACAGTATGAGCACAAGTAAAATATGCAATATGGTTCTCATTCAGTCACGTATGGTTGATAATTTGATAGAGATATACCATTTAGATGTCATGTTTGTCTTCGAGAGACACGTTTATAGAATTCACTCACACTTAGAAATACTGTAAAATATTTGTGAGTCAAGAAAAATTGTAAAATTTTGTTCGATTGAAAATTTAGTCGTCTACGACACTTTTTACAAATTGATTGGATGCACAATATTTGTGTATGAACCAGAATGGGTTGGATTATTTATATTGATTTCAAGAAAATCTTAAATTGTTAGTTGGGGGTGTCTTAACATGCATAATACTATATCAAACTTTTTTTTTAAATAAATTTTGTTTATGATAGTATGAAACAATGGCGGGCTGAATCAATTAAAAGAATTCAGTACCTGTGGTCTATGAAGAATTCATGTTGATTGTTTTTACTGTTGTTTCTTTTTCTATAAATCTATATGTATACCACATATGGACAATGAGTCTGGTTATTGGCAGTTCATCCCTGTCTGAAATATGTATATAATGTTTTTTAGTCTCCGTTCGGATGCAGTCTGAAAACAAGGACTTAATGATTGACCTCTGTGCGTCTGGGTCTCTATGTGTTTGTGTGTGCGTCCGGACCTATATCTTAAACATGCCTAGCCCAATCACATTCAAACTTCACACATATATCGTACATAATATTTCACATATGCACATCAATTTGTTTCATGATCTGATTTAAGATGGCTGAATGACGGCCATTTTTGTGCTGAAAATCATCAAAATCAAGCATTTATGGATGGATTTTGTTGGTGCATACGTGGGACATTATGGGCTTTCGATGCACGTCATTTTTTTTCCTGATCAGATTTAAAATGGCCAACTGGTAGTAATTTTGTTTTAATGAATGCAGTTCTAGTGCCACATCTCTGCCATGCTTTGACTGATTGTGGTCAAATGTTATATGCATTGTATTCATTATAGATTATGTCATAGATATATAAATATATTTGTTTGACTATCTAATTCAAAATGGCCAAGTGGTGGCCATTTTATTTCTAAAAAAATCATCAAAAATAAAGCATTTCTGCATTTCGGAACCAGATCTTGGTTGTTTATGGATGGATTTTGTTCAAGATTGGTACATACACGAGACATTATAGGTCCTTGATGCACTTCATTTTATTTTTCAAATCCGATTAAAAATGGATGACTGGTGGCCATTTTGTTTTAATGAATGTTGTTCTAGAGCCGTAACTCTGACATGATTTGACTGATTATGTTAAAATTTGATATATTCATTATTAATCCTGTTATAGATATACAGATATATGACCATTTTGACAATATGGACAAGTACTCGTTTGGCGACTGAATGTCAATCATTTCAGTGTTAAATAATCACCATAATCACTATATTGAACTATATTACTATAAACAAAACTATATATCTTAAGTTTGATAACTAACAGGGACTGTGCCATGCATGGCTTGTTTGTCATAGCCCTCTCCACGAACCATCAAAAATATGTGGTTTATTCAATTTATTAATGTATGTTCTATATCAAAAAACAAGACAAGCAAGGTATGTATTATTGATGAAATGATTGGTACCCCTTAAAAGTGTTCACTTCAAACGTATGTCGCAATATGCCTCTAATGTTACAGTAAAAGAATAAACATGTTCAGCATATGGTATCCCCTACTAATAAAAGAAATATTAGCACTACAATGAAACCATGCATGCTCACTAAAGTGACAGTAACGTTGGGATTCCGTCTATACAATCTGAACTAACTTTGTTTTACATACATGTATTACAAATCTTGGAGATGTACTGTATTTTCTCTTATAATAGAAATGCAACTCCTATAGTAGCCTGAATTTAATGTTTGCTGGATCATTAAAGCATGACTTATTTTGACCATAAACACACGTCTATCAAGTTCTTCTAACAAGCAAATACAGTAAAATAAAAATTTTCCCTTGGATTTTATTTTCGCTGAAGGGATGATTCAGTGAAAATATAATCAAACAAATACACATTTTTTCCTATATTTTACATTCAATTGTCAAAAATCAAGGCACCCAAAAAGTCTATGCAGTAAAAAATTAATTCCAGCTAAAATAAAGCATTTTATAGTATGTATTTCTAATAAACAATAAAATTAATTTATCATTTGCGCTGTCTGGAAAGTATACTAGTTATTTTATTAATGCATCTTATTATTTTGAGGTTCCCATTCCCGCTTGATACCATTACTATATTGTCCTCACAAATGACCAACTATCTTTCTTGTCAGTCTGCATCTATACTCCTTAATTGCACCAAGCTTCAACAGGTATGACATAGATCAGCATGGACAGGTGTCCAAAGGGAAGAGGTGCTTTTATGTGTGGCTAGGTACATGGCCTTTATCATGGCTGAAAACCATATTCCTTACTTGGTCAGATATTTAGAATTTGAAAATTACACATAATTGGACTCTTAATACAAATATTGGTACAGCGACCCCAATATTTGTTCTCATCCTCAAAGCAAACAGAATTTCAGAGAATACCTGTTAAAAAATATGTGTTAATAATTTGTAGAATGTTGATCATGTCATTTATATCACATTATGAAGAAGTTTAAACAGGGTTCTCTTCAATACTAGTGTAACGTGTGGCCCCAAAACTCAGATATGGGAAGCTTGTGTTGTACAAGTGTTAGTAACTGGGTTTCACTCACTCATTCGTCAATTATAATTATCCTGCTAATATCATACAGGATCCCTGCCCCAACTTTAAAAATTCTCTTAACATCTGTGGCCTAATGCTTGATAAATCCTAATGAGAGCACTAATAAAGTGTCACTTATTTTAATAACAGAGATATTATACGTGTTTCAGGAATTACACCATTCTCTAGATTTAATCCTCTTTCCCCTGGGTCATTAAAGTATAAGTTGACCACTTCACCAGATATCCACTACAACTGTCTCCATTATCACCATGGTTCTCGTAATTCTGTTTCTATTGTCATTTACATGTAGTATTTTATTTGTTTATGCATATAAACATCATCATGTGTGTGACGCAATAATGACTGTTGTGGATAGAAAGATAAGTGTATCTGCATCAGGTGTTGATGAGATATCCATTTTGTTAGGTTGGCTTAAAATTGTTTGGTTCTACATCTTGTCTACCTCTCAGTGGCATGATTGCACTATTATCCCCCCACTCAGACTGTTGACTCGCCAATTCCAATATTTACTGCTGGGTTGTTAAATTACAGTAATTGACGTTTAAGAGGGAATGATGATTAATTGCAAGTGGGATATTTGTGAGAGAATTATGGTCAAAATTAGCACAAGTATACCAGCTGACCCCGCTTATCCTTAATTAATCAATTATGCTGTCATTTCCCATCATAACATTGCTTAATTACCATAATAATTAACTCTTGGAGTTATTTTTGTTATTAATCATTTTGTTAATAGTGTATCATAAAATTAGTCGAGAGAATTGCAGTTGAACTTCCCGTTGTTTTCTTGTTGTTGCCTATTAACCAAGTTTACAAAATGTGTGTTTCGCCTGGTGGTTGAGGTTACATGCTGTTGTCACCCAACCCTACCATACACACTTGTCATGAGTTGAAACTACAATTTTTCTGATTACATGTGCAGCAAATTTACTTAGAGCATTTAGAGTTCAGTGGGCTATGAGACAAATGCAGAATGTATACAACACAGACGATAAGTGTCTTAGTATTATTTCAGCCTCAGAAGACAATATTTTTGTTGTACCAGAAACACATTGTATTCAAATTTAATAACAACAGATTGAAATATTTTTCTGAAGATAATATTATTTTTGATGTACCGTGGTTCAATTTGATCTGCATGATCATAATATGATTATTTTGACGTAAGTACTAAAATTAGGAAGCTATTCAAAATGCATAATCATAATCATAATTTTTTCTTGACCTTTTATTTAACACTATCAAATTATTCAAAATTATTTATCAGACCATATGCCCACTGCTAGTTAAAAACCTTCAGGAAATACTTGTGAGTCCAGCCATTGCTTGAGCTGTTCGGTTTGTCTGTCTGCTATCTATAATTACAATAATCACAGTTTACAGTGTGATGTTCCTGATTGCCAATCACTATCGTGATTGGTCATAAATGATTCCACAGTCACTATCGTGATTGGTTGTAATGAAACATGCAATGATCATCGTGATTGGTTAATTATGATTGTACAAAACCAACTCACACCGGATGAACTATCTATTTGGGGGATTTGGGCAACCTGGATGCTAATAAAAAGTTAATTGGGGATACCAGAAAAATGTTTCATACAAGGTTTAAACTGGATACGTATTAACTTAAACTAAAAGTGAAATGAAGAACTTATTATACTTATTTCAACGTCAGTTGTCGAGCAGGGCTTATATGAGTGATTGTCCATCATCGTGAATATTTTTGTCATTTTTGGTAAAAAGTGATATTTTCAACTTCTTCTTGAAAACAAGGCTGATTGCTTTGATATAATACACATAGGGTACTACAGGTGGACCTCTCTCAGTTTTGTTTATTTCATAATATCTACAATTCTCTAATTTTGATGAATATTTTTGTAATTTTTGTAAAAAGTGATATTTTTGACTTCTTATTGAAAACTTATTGAAAGTCCGATTGCTTTGATATTATACATATATGTACTGCAGGTGGACCTCTCAGATTGTTAATCTTCAATTCTCTAATTATGATGAATATTTCTGTCATTTTGGTAAAAAGTGATATTTTTGACTTATTAAAAAAATCGAGTCTGATTGATTTGATAAAGATACTACAGGTGGACCTCTCTCAAATTTGTTCATTTTGTGATGGTATTTTTTTTTATTGAAATGTGCATTGCTAACAGCGGAGCTATCTCAGCCGAGAGACTGCTTGTTTACTTATTTGTTTGTCTGAATTGAACAATGAATAATTAATCACATTAGATAATGCTTAGAGATGTAATTTGTGACATTAGAAACATTGGTAGCAGGTGGGATAAGATACTTGTAACTAAAATAATAAAATTGTTAACAGATCTCTATAGTTTGAATAGATAAGGGTAATTGATGTCGATACATGTTCATATTTATCGTCATCAAAACTAATCAGTACTTATTTTACAAATTTTATTCAGATTAACTCTGTAATCAGTCTGAGGATCAGATAAACCTTCCAATAAATATTTCAAATTGTTAATCAATACCACCATAACTCATGTCTCTCAACATTTAGAGAAAAGTGCTTTTGTATTAAACTAAAGAACATTCATCTTTCTCGTATTCAAACATGTGTGCCAATTTTCAGTGAGACCTGTCAATAAAAAAAGTAAATTTTCTCAATAATAATGAAAAATTGATACTCTCGCTCAAAGATTAATTATGAAAAAAAAAAAACATGACCTAACAAACACATGAATTATTAGCTGTCCAGTGTTGTGTTTGTTTGCCAGTCTGGATCATGACAAACAATGTTTGTTTTTAAAGTTAATGCTCATATGTCTTTGGTATGTAAACAAAGATATCCAATGTATACATCAAACTTTTTGTTATACCATTTGTCATAATTTTCGTTTTGCTACTCGAGTCTACACAAAGTTGTGTTTCTATTTCTTTTTACTTCTGCATTTTAATGTAAGTGGTAAAATATCGATTAAAGCTCCACAATCGTCACACTACGTACTATTTGATATAGGTCTCATGTGACGTCAAACACACACACACCCCCCACCCCACCCCCACCCCCCGTTAGTATACAAAAAGTGTACTTTTTGTCTATGTGAAATTTGAATGCATGCTACGTGGCAACTTTGTCGCTTTAGCTTCAGATATCTGAGGACATACTGTAAAACCATTAAATAAAGAATTTTTCATTTTGATGATAAGTAAAGTTTGATAAATTAAATCCATGTGAATTATAACAATAATGTTTTATTGTCAAATCAGTGAAATGAAGTGAAAATGCCCAAACGTCAAAATAGTGTGAATCTAAATGGGAGTGAAAATTAATGCTTTCACCTTATTGCATAATGTCTGACCCTAGGTTTCAGAGAGTACACGTTGATAAAGGTATAAATGTTAGCTGTGTGCTATTCAAATAATGAGATTTCATCAATTTTGGCAAGTAGTAGCCAATTTAAAAATAATCGTGCTTGTAGATTTAACAAGACATCCACATCAATTTATCAATTTCCAAATTCAAAAATCTGGAAATGATTTTCTATTCTATCAAGGTTGGTCTTTTCTTCTATATTCCTGGGTTTCCCATTTGATTCACTCCTATGAAAGCTGATTTCAAGTTGTATTTATTAATGAATGCCTGTCACTTGCAATACTATGTGTAATAAAAGGTGACTTTATACACTAGATTTCCACAGTCAAAAGAAACCTTGGAATGCAATATAGAAAGTGCAAATAAGGCTCATCTAAAATACTAATGTCCACATGCTAAATTTTGTTTAAACAAAGCAAATCTAAAAATGAGAAAGTAGTGCCATTCTCCCTAAATTTAAAACTTCTTATAAACTTCCTGATAACGCTTTTCTGATGCCTCAGTTGACACATGTATTATTGGTTGGCGATTGTATTAATTAAGAGGGAATAATCTTACAAGAGACAAGAACAAGCCTCTATAAATACTCGCAAAAACAAATATGTAACCCCTTTAAATTAATTCCATTTAAATTCATTTTGTTTGTTTGTTTGTTTGTTACACATTGCTTGTAATCTTTATCAGGAAATGATAATCCCATTGTCTTTTCCATTGTGTTTTGGGTTTTTAAAGTGAAATTCTCCAGTGTATTCAGGGTTTTTGTGTCCACAAAAGCATGCCATATGGCATGGTGTAGAGCCTAAAAACTCCTTCTGGGATGTGTTTGCATATGCATGAGGCACAGCATGCAGCAAAATAGATATTATGCTTATTCGTTCCTAAATTGGTGCTGCATCAATTACACAGATTGTGTCATTCGACCCCCCCTACATGTTATATTCTCAGGTTTAATTTCGGAGTCAAGTGAGATATGAGAGGGGGGGATAAATCACTGGATTATAGTTTCATTTTAATAGAATATAGTCTGTTTAAAAGCATAATTTGAAATGACAATTCTCATTGTGCGTTATTCAACTCTGGCATACTCTGAACAGGTTAGGGGAATGTAGCAACTTATTATTATGTAAAATTATGCAACAAGGTTGACCCACTCCTGATTGTTGGTGACAGGTAGCAATTAAATACATAAAAACAGTATGACTAGTTGTCAATCAAATGAACGCAAACTGTTACGTTTGTCTGGATGTTGGCAAAACTAGTACAATTTGTCAGTGTTTTATATTCAATTCTCAGCTCAACATGGAACATTTCTATTATCAAAAAATTATCCTCAATTGTAGGGATTAAATTTTTATAATTTGATGGAAGTTATCTGTTGTTTGTCATTTGTAAACGCTTCATGAAATGAGTGAAATGTTGTCGAGGGATGATTTAAATTTCCAGTCATATTCTCCTAAAATGACATCAAGGATCCTGAGATCAAAGTATAAGAAGATCTTGGGAAAATTGATTCAGACAGATTGCAGGTGAGGGTTAACAAAGGTCAACCAATAAAGCGTCTAAACTTGTTTATTGCCTTTCACTAGATATGGACTTTTTTTTCATGGGATTTATAATCTTTTAGTATGCCTCCTTCGATTATTATTAATAAAATTAAATAAAAAAACAAACAATGAAGTGTGTTGTTTCCAGCATTTTCATATATTTGGTAAAGATAATTAAGATCAAACTCTATTTTTCTTGAGTGAGAAATGGTGTATGTATTCACAAACAAACCAACCTTGTATTTCCTCTTCACTAGCTGTGATTGTTCAACTTCTCTGATATATTGATTGCAAGAGACTTTTCACAATTCTCACTTCATGCTTTTTATAGAAAACTTTACACTATAAAAATTTTAGTTTTAATTTTGTAACTGTGATAGGATTCTAAATGTATCCAGAATGTGACTGTGTCATGTTGCCTTGGATTCATTCGTTTTTATCATTTAATTTTAACATGTTTATTGTCCAAACTTTTCTCTAGCTACTCACAAAATAGATAACATCTGCTTTCTTGCTTTCTTTCAAAGCGTTGTTGAGAAACTATGCAATAGAAAATAGTTGTCCAGAATTGATGTATAACAAGCACTAACTAGACATGTTAACAGTACCCAAGTTTATTTGACAGAAAAACTACATCTAGTGAAATGTTCTTCTTTTACCGAATCATACATGACAAGAGAGCTTTGTGGCTGATCTAAATTTATCTTGAAGTAAGCGCCTCAAAGTGAGAAGAAGACTAGCTCACTCCACTTTATTAACTCGGTGTTTTTTTACTTTATTCCACAGATGAAGATGAGATGAGAAGTCGGGGCTATGATAAAACTCCTGATATTAAATTAGAAGTCCCAATTGGTAAGCATAGGGCAGCAAACTGCAGCTAAGCGTATCTGATCTTATCCTAATGAGTTTTCTAAGTTGGTGGTAAGACATCCATTATGGTATGGGTCTCTGATAACCTTTATATTTGGTGGCAAACCTGCGTCAGACATAGTGACTGGGATTATAACACTCCCGTCACTCAGGGTCAGTTGAACTCAAGCTTTTTTCATTGGCAGATGTATTCCTCATCTAATGTCACAGCAATATTGGTAATGTAGGCAAAGAGGAAGATATTTTTAGCTCTGCTGTCGACTTTGAGCAAAGCTATTCATATAACTGCTAGTACACCAGTGTAAACTTTCACATTTTTAACTTTTTCCATGTTCTGTAGTGTATGAATTTCGTACTCAATACAAAAGTACCTTGACTGTTTTTTTCTCAGATTTGTTCATTTTGTGTTAATACCTTCAATTCACTCATTTCAGTGAATATGTTTGGTAAGAAAACTTGTTCTTGAAAACTGCATGCCCAGTTTCTTTAATATTTTATATTTAGGTAACTTTGGTGAAACTATATTGGATTTGTTCATTTAGTGAGGATACACTCAATTCTCTAATTTTAGTGAATATTTATTTTATTCTCATGGAAAAAAAACTATTTCATGTGTCTTTTTGAAAACTACCGATTGTTTTGACATTTTATATGTGCGTGTCTTGGATTGACGTTATCACATTGATTTGATTCATTTTTCTGTCAGATAAATTCATTTAGTGTTTAATTTTCTTATTTTAGTAAATAAGTAAATATTGAAAATGGCTAGACTGATTGATTTGATATTCTTTTCTCGTGCATCAGGCACAGCAGAGCTATATCAGCCAACAGGCTGCTTGTTCATTATTTCTTCCTGATTCAAATGCTCACTTGTATCGAGCAATTTTAGTTTGTGGTGATATTCAAATACATTCAAATTTTCTATTTTTGTGCAAAATTGGAAGATAATTTGTCAAATACTGTCATTGTTTGCTAGTCAGGTGGTATGGTTATATACAGCTTTGTTTTGAAAGTTAGAAAAAGAAAATGCTTTAGATCTGAAAACTTGTTAGTATCACCAATAAATGAATAAATAAATATAACCATGTCGTCATTTATGAGATAAACCTGCATAATCTTATCCACATTTTTCAACAAATTTGGGAGATTATGTACAATTTGGTCCAAAATTATTCAAAAATACCAGAAATTGGGCTAAAGAAATGTATGGTGTTCAAAGGGTTATACTATTGGATGGACAAGAGTCCTCTGCTATTCATCATATCAAAATGTACCACTTCTAATATTCCATAAATCACTTTTCAAAATGCATGTTTTTCCTTGAAAAAGATTTTTTTTTGCAGCTGTTGATGGACAGGTAGTGAACTGGATCGAAAGTAAAGCATCTTTTGGTGATGAATACAGTCATAACACATACTTGAAAGACCAGTTTTGGAGTTACTGGAACAGGTCAGTTTTTCTCACCTTCCCCCTCAGTAAAAATCTACATCTGGTATGATTAGCTGAACTTTTGCCTGAAGAGGAAAATGTTAATGGCGCCACCAAGTGTTGAAACAAGGAAATGTTATGTTGGCTGCAAATGTTATCAGTGGGTAGAATGAAAATGGATTAATAACTTTGGGATTAACACTTAGGGGGAGGCTCCATGAATGTAAATATCATTTTAGACTTAATGACTCAACACAACTTATTGAAATGGTTTGTTGTTTACATAAATCATACCTTATATGGTTATGTTAAAATTTGGTGCACTCGCTATATAGATTCAGTCTACAACAAATAAAAAAAAGAATATTCTATTCTACCACTTTGTTGCATTACATTCGAAAATGAAACCGCATGCTGATTATTAATGAATAAGTCTTTTTTTTGCTGGTTGAGTGCGAAATTATTTAAATATAGGGACATGTTTATCCTAACAATTTTTTTTCATAACAGCACTTCCCGTATAAGTTACAGTGTTACTTTTCTCACCTATGTATGCTTGTTTGGAGAAATGTGCTAATGACAATTTTATTCAAATTAAATCATGATCTTACAAGGTAACACTCTCTGGCCTTATGTCCTGAATTCACAGTGGTCTACTAATGCTGGGGATTGGGGGAGGGCTCTTTCTGATGTAAAGTATATTATTTTTTATCCACAGACCTACATTTTACATGCTTTTTATAGTGGTTTATAAACATACTGTGCATAATTTTTTTTTTATTTCTACTTGTTTAACTGTAAAACAAGAGGTGGCATCACGAAATTTTACATGGGGGGGGGGGGTCCTGCTTACCATCCCATAGGTGCTAGTGATCGCGCAATTTTTTTCCGGGGGGGGGGGGGGTGGTGACTGAAAAACATGACAGAACATTTTGGAACTTTGGTTTATAACCTTATTTCTACATGTATCTAGCCATTTCATTGCTCAATTCTACAAACTACAATGACCATAAGAATGCCATTATTTTATT
The DNA here is from genome assembly GCF_978046115.1 of Saccoglossus kowalevskii. NCBI lineage: Eukaryota > Metazoa > Hemichordata > Enteropneusta > Harrimaniidae > Saccoglossus > Saccoglossus kowalevskii. Next base: position 16,190,143 of record NC_140642.1, on the reverse strand, counting down.
TTATTTTCCACTCATCAAACACATCATATAATGATGTTAATATTCAACTAAAAGTAATAACCAGTCATGAATAAAGTAATTGTGTTCTTTGAATATTTAAAGTAACTAATTCTCTTGACAATTTAAAGTGTAACAGACGAGTGAAACCAAAGTTATTTTAAAAATTTAGGAAAGGTTAGTCTCTGCAACCACAGACCATGCTACATGGATTTTGGGAGGGCATGGGGGTTCTCAGTCTAATTTTTCCAACTGGCCACCAGAGGGGGTTGTTGCACTGTAATGAAACCATGAACTAGTTGTTTTCAAGTCTTACTGCTACCTCCTTGTTATTTGTCACTTACAATCTTGAACTTGAATTGTTGATATTTTAGCTCACTGATAATATCACAAGTTTTGTCTTCTACTGAAATTAAAGTCACATACCTTATTTTGTCATGTTGTAGTAGCTGCTGCTTTCAACTCTAAATCTGTTGTCACATTTATATTCATTTAATCAATAATTTTGTCAAAGTCACATGTACATAATCTCAAAATTAATTAAGTTATTTAAATAACAAGTTTTTTTCACTCTGAGCTTCATTGTAAATTTAGACATTAATATACATTTATCTTATGTATCAGTATCTATATATCAAAATTTAAAAAATCCCCACAATCAATTCAAGTTAGTTAGTGGTGCGTATTCTTCATCCCTACTAAACTTGCTGGCATTGGTGTGTGTAAATAATAATTTATTTATTATCCCAATTCAAGCTTGAATGTTTTATCAGGCCATAAAAATATCTTGTATCAAAGTTACTATTTGTTTTGCATGGTCCAGTTGTGTTTGTTTTGTGATAATTATTGTGGTAAAATATTATGACATTTGTGAGTGCGATAATAAGTTACATGTTTTAAAATTTAACTTGTTACACGTGACAATGTGTGTGACATAGTTTTTATTATAATATGCAGGTGACACATATGTAAGGTAAGCCTGTAACATCCATTAATAGACAGCGTTTAAAAATAAAACATGTGATGGTGGTCTGTACAGGCCCTGCATATAATGCCTCGGTATTGACATGTCTTTTATCACAATTCTATTTAGTGCAGAGAAAATATTGTTTTGTTTTGTTGCGTGTTTTTTTTTTTAAACTAATTTCAAGCAGAATTTTGGGTTCTGCTGGTGCCCAGTGATCATTTGAAATATTATTTTTCAACCTCTGAGTGATTTTTACAACAATGGTTGGGTTTATTATTATCTACTATCAAATGCTGGTGTAAACATATCATTTGAATAAATGTGACTGCTACATGTACAATATATTGGTGGGTTTAATCCTATGAATTTTACATCATACCAGTAGTCTTGTTAAAACTCCATAAATCTATATTTTCTCCCTGGCCTATTAGTGTTTCAAAATCGGCTCTGTTGTAAATACTCTAAGGTATTAGAATTTGAGTGTGTGCATGTTTCAGTAGTTATAATATCGCGAGTATGTTAATTAGCCAAAATATTACAGCTGCATGATGTAAAACTATGAACACATCATTTGCTTCTGGTGACACTAGGTGAAGAATTGTCTTGTTTTTCGTGTTGTTGTTTTTTGGTTGCCAAAATCTTTTATAAAATGCAGACTGAGTACATTTCATACACAAGTAGTTTGGCTGCCATTTGGGTTATACATGTCTAGATGAATTACATCATCAATTTGTGCACATTTTTAATCATCGTTTTCCCTGTATTGTATTTTTGCTAATTTTCCTCACAAAATGTTGGATCTGACTAGGGGGGGTATAATTTTATTTCTTTGGCTCAGCTGACAAATTTATGTTGTTTGTGAGTTGTACTAAAAACATGTTTACAAAATTTGTTCTATTAAAAGCATCTATGCATGTAAAATCCCTGTTAAAAAAAATAGCATTAACAAGTCACATTACATTGTATTTATTTGCACCATAAAATATTTATAATAATACATGTAAAGGAACAAATAATATGAATTGTATTTTTGAAATCCTACCAAAACAATAAAATGCACTTTACGTGTGCTGGAGATACCATTCTAATGCTGTGTTACAGAGTGTGTGCTATTGAATTGTTACTATATACTGTAAAAAACATGCTATTTTTGCTGAAGGGATGATTCAGTGAAAATAATATTCAGCGAATATACTTATTTTCATATATTTTACATTCAATAACTCGTCAAAAATCAATGAAAGTAAATTTCACAAAACACCCGAAAAGTTTTTTCAGCGAAAATTCATTCCAACTAAAATAAAGTATTTTACAGTAGTTACTTTTGAATTGCCATCATAAACTGTGTATTATTACATGCGTTTTAAGGTGACAGTTGTAACTATTATCTAGTCAGTAATCTACTCCACTTACAGAAATAATGTAAAATACTTTTTAAGCTATGAGAACACAAATTGTCATGAATTTCATGAGTCTAGCAAAATTATAAACTTGTATAGAAGTAAACCTTCTATGGGGAAATTAAAACCAAGTTAAGTAATTAATGCATTTACAGTATGCTCTTAAATCATGAAAAATTCTGATTGCAAAAATTTAACCACAACATCTTGGCTAAATAGGAATACATACTGTATAGTATATGAGCAAGGTAATATAATAGGTCTACTGTGAAATATTTTATTTTCACTTGGAATTAATTTTTGCTATTTTCGCTGAAAGAATGATTCAGTGAAAATAATATCCAATGAATATACCTTTTTCCTATATTTTACATTCAACTCATCAAAAATCAGAGAAAATAAATTCCATACAAAACACCCAAAAATTCTTTACAGTAATCCAAAAATTCAGTGTTTTATTTACCGTTCTTCAAGGCTTGGTTTTGTTTTGTATTTCAAATTTCATGTTATATTCTTCGTATTGATCTTTTTCAAAAAGAACAAAAAACTGCCTACTTCAAAAGCTTGTATAAAACTTAATTGTAATCGTGAATGATAAGGTAGATTTGGGAATGCATAGCCGATATGCTCGGCTGACAGTGATGTTGTACTTGGTCAACCAGTCTGTTGAATTGTAATTTCCTTGTGATGTCTTTTTTGTTCACTCTGCCACTGTCCCCTACATGTGTAACAATGACTTAGACTTTAATGGATGACATCTTTTATTGACTGGTTGCAACAAAAAAATAAAATTGTAAAGTTATTAATTTAGACTCATGTCACACTTTTTCATAGCCAATGAAGTGTACCACTCAGACTTGTATAGTCATTGAAAAGGGGGGGGGGGCAGAAATTGACTCTATTGAAATCCTTTCATCTGTCTCTTGCTTCTCAGCTTGTTGAAAGACAAATGACAAAGAAATGTAACATCTGGAACTTGATTACATGTTCCTATCTGGAGTGAAAGATTCCATTCACTGTAAGGTCAAGTTCGTTTGTAAACACAACCCTAAAAAAAAAAACAGGATGATGCATGACTTTGTCAATTGCAGCTCTTTTTTTCTCTGTTTCTTCCCAGACTTACTCCTCCTATTGAACTAGTCCTGCCTTCATTAATTGATCGTTCGTATCAACACCTGTAGATGGTGGGTGGATGAGTGGGTGGCAGCTAATGATCACAGCTCTAGCCGACAATGACAGTGATATACATGTCCCCCTTCAGTTCTCTTCTTGCAGCCTGCCAGCTTGTTTTCTTCCCATAGCTACAAGTACTGTAATTGTCACGATTTCATGATTTTATGGCATTCATGAAGGAAATAATTTGTGTAAAGTTACAGACACTTTATGTTGCAAGACCTTAGAGAAATTTTCAGTGCTACAAAATTTTACGATTTTCATTGAATCATGAAATTAAAGCAGACTACATTACTAGTATTACTTGTAAGGTTGCTACCCTTGCTCTATAATAAAGACCCATGTAATATCCCAGTTTAGATATGCAAGAAAAAAGACTTGTAGGATCTAAAACTCAATGAATGACAACACTAATTCAGAATCCACAAAACACATGCAATTGTGTTATTTTGTAATTTTCTTTCTTTTTTTGTGAATGTATGTACTTATTTAAAGTAATAAAAAAAATATTAAAAAAACAAAAACAGGCAATTATCATATTTTTTTCTTTTAAAGAGGCAGCTCTCAATCCCTGGGATTTCTCCATGGACACCATTGTTTATATTATTCCACTAATAGTCTGTTTGTTATACATTTTAATCTACATGTAGTACTGTAAAACGATTAATTATTCACTGGATTTTAATTTTGCTTATTTCGCTGACTGGAAAATGCGCTAAATTAAAACCCAGTGAATATGAACACATTATCTAAATGATAAAACCGTGAATTTAAAACCCACTGAATATGCCTGAAATGGTAAATCATTTAAACCCAGTGAAAATTAAGTAAGTAAATTTACATCAACATTTTGCCTTTCACCCAAACTCAACTTGCAGTACAGAGAATTGTAGTGCAAAAAATGCTGGTATTTGCCCCGATGACCCCTCATTTTTTGCTTGTCCATCATTAGTATGATTAATAGGTGGCATAGTATCCAATTTACTGAATTAATTTAATTCTGTTTATCCTAACATTACAATAATTTATTTTTGTGTTAGAAGGGTTTAACTTAATCACAATACAAGACAATGTCACAAGATTATCGTGGATTAACCTCTAAATATTGTGAATTTGAGTCTCAGTTGTTAGGGAAAAAGTGGTAGTATTTCTAATGCTAAAATTACAATGAGAAAGTATTCTTTGTTTTCTGTCTCTTTTTTTTTTTTTTATTGAAATAATCGATAACTGCTGTAATTTGTGAAAATATACATCATTTAGGAAGATCGATTTGCATTGGAAGATGATTTGTCATTCATGTACATTCACTGTTATGGGTTCAGGTTATTTTGATGAAGAATATGCAAAAAAATAAGTCACGTGACGATTTCAAGAAACAGGACACGTCTCAGTAAATTGTAAAATTTGAATTTTATTATGGTTTCTCTGGTGTATCTCTTCATTTCTCAATGACATACATTTTTGTAAGTTAGTCATATATTGTTATCAATATGATACTCATATTTATTAATGTTATAGACTTTTTAATAAATTGTCATATTTCCACTGTGATATTATTTTGTTTATTATATTCAATTGGAATTCCTTATAGCACTTAGTCTCAATAGCCCAAAATTTGATATGGCTCAAACTCTTAAACCAATACTGTGTTCTTAGTATAAAAAGTCACACTGATGTATGTTGATAATTAAATAAATAGAAATCTCATAATCTTGCATTTACACTAGCGTTTCTTACAAAAGACGTAAATACGATGACCACTGGATAATGACTCACAGATAGGCAATGTTTTGTTTGACCATGTATTTCTGTCTTTTATGTACTTTTTCAATCAAATAATAATAGTTGACAGTTCTGGACTATGTAAAATGTCATAATATACATGCATATAAAACTTGTTGGAACCAAGCGATACATTTCAAGTTTAACTACTGTGTGATGGGACTGTGATTTAACAATGTGTAAATGTCAATATAACAATCTAAATTTCCTGAAATACATACATATTATGAGTATCTACTTCAAAATAAGATAATTTTGTGCTGCTCAAAATCAGTTTAGGACACAAATGCACTTATAACACCTATTGTGATTGGTCGATTGTGCTGCCCCCCCCCCCCAAAAGGGCTTAAACTCTGCCGTATTCAAAACATCATAACCCTGTGTTCACATCTGGTTTTCTCTTACAGTCGCATGTTCACATCTGTTTTTCTCTTACACCAAATAAAGTGATACAAAAAACAGATGTGAACAAGATAAAAGTTGCATCTTTTCAAATCAAGAGAATATAAATTATCATGTAAAAACAAAATCTGAAGCCAGGTGAAGTATGAAAAAAAAAAACAATCATTGGGATAGCCTCCAACCAATTTGTGGATGTGTGCAAGTTTGTACCAGGGATCCCACGCATGCACTATCATGAGTTGATTATCAGATACTCAGGGGGTGTCAGATTTTGAAAGAAGAATTACTGAAACAAAATATACTTGTATACAAATGTTTTTTGACTGCACAAAGCTGCATACATTGGATAAGAAAAGCAGGAAAATAAAATTTACGTGAATATTCAAAAATTTAGTTAAAAACTAAATGAAGGGGGGAAAAATAATTTGTGCAGTTTTTCTGCCATCTCAAGTCCAATCATTGTCTGATTCGCATGGCCGTCCCTATGAACCTGTGTGTGATCGTGTTAGGAAAAGCTGTATTTGACCCCAGTAGAACTGAATGATTTGATTGGGTGGGCCAAGGAGCTGAATCCATCAATCAGTGTAATCCATGGATTTAAAATTTTTGCCATCTAATATCATGTCATAGCTTCACTGACAAAAACATGTTCCCATGGAAATGCATCACAATGCTTGACTATGTTCTCCATTTACCATGGAAACGCACCAGAGCATGCGCTGTTCTGTTTGATTTCATCCAATTCTGCCAAGATATAATGGTGAGGTGAACGCTGAGTAAATGAATCTTGGCTAACGAAGATGTCCTCCAAGAGTCTCTAATAGACCATTTTCCATTTTCTGCAAGATCCTGTGTTATGAGTGAAATTAAACGTTAAAACAGGACAAACGAAGGTCATAGTGACGTCAAAACATTGCATAAGATTAACAAAATTATTTTATTATATATCATATATTTAAGGTGTTTCTCTGCTTAATAATATGCTATACTCATTTGATGATAGGTAATTGTGATCAAGTATTGGGGGAACCTCATCGCCATATTCCCTTCAGAAAGATAAGCATCTCTACATTGAACTATAAAAAAAGTAGTTCAAGTTGTAAATCAAATCATTCATTTTTTGGTGCAGACTTTCACCTTTCATGCATTACGCTAGATCTCACAGTGAAAGGAAAATCACCTATTGTCAACCCCTTACTAACGAAATGTCTGCAGCATGCATATAACCTTTTACAATCAGACCCAATTTACTATTGATGCTGATCCTATGGTGTCTCATCTGTTTCCCCCTTAACCATGCTATATGATGATGAAGAGAAGCTGGACAACTCAAGCCCATCACAGATGAAATCACTTGATAGACAAGGATGCTGACTGGCATATTTCATTAAATCCAGTCTCCCTCAATCTTATCCACCGGAGGTAATTTTCTCAGGGACTTCTTCTGAAGGCAGTTTTTAGGTTACTAATCTTTTGTTCTTTTGTAGAGAGATAGAGAAGGGGGTTGTTTGATGTTTCTATTGAAGCTAGGAGAATACTGTAGCAATCCAAATTATTTGATGGTAAGATGTGGACATGATCTGACAATGTGACAGACTTTTATATGTAATGTACTGTAAATTCTAACATTTTGCTATCAGCGAATTTCCCTATTTGGTAGTGATTACTGGGGTTAAATTTCTCAGAAAGAAATTGTCCCTGTCTGTTGCGTAATTCATAAGAATTAAAGTAGTTTGTGGTATGATTGCATCATTTCATTAAAGTAGTAACAAGTATGTACTGTTATTGCAGTCTGGGTTTTTTCATTTTAGAGCTTATATTTTTACTTACTAAGCATCTGATCCAAGTTTAGACAGTAATAGCATTCAAACAAGTAGTTCATTTTTATTACCCAAAATTCTGTAATTTCATATATTGCGCTTCGTATGTTGATGAGTCGCAACAAGATTATTCACACATAAAGATTATTTCGCAAAACATTTTCTCAGTTTCTTTACATCACACAGTTCATGGGGCACTTCATAGTGGAAGATAGAACGGTGATCAGTATATTTGAACAAGAAATGTAATTTAATACTTTATTTACAACTGATTTGTAACTCATTTATATTACAACAAAATTACAATCTTTAATGAAATAACCTTGTCCACTCATCTACTGCGATTTGAATACCTGCTTGATGAGTGGAATTATTGGAGTTATGAGTTATAACCTGGCGTTCCAAATGTAATGCAGTGAAATGTTTTCAGTTGATCAAGGTAAAATAGATTGAAAATTAATAACACAATACATGCATGTATAATTGTTGGTCAGTGAGACCACAGTCAATCTTTGAAAACATTAATAACATGCATATAGTTATGATAAATATTTAAACAAACCACAGAGTGAAAATATTTGCTCTGTGAACTGAATTGATTTCGCGAGAAACAAAAACTATGAATTTTGTAGCATTGAAAATCTAAAATGAGGACAGAGATTCACAGTAGCTTTCGTTATATATCCTCAAATCATCAAAAACTTGAAAATTGCAAGTGATGAAAACTTGATGGTTTACATTATTTCACTAGTGAAAATCTGGGGTCATGCAGTCTTATCTAAACAATTATAGTGGCCCCTCCTTCTCCCTCCACCAGAATAAAATCTGGTTGGCTCCTCAACTATATCATTTTGCAGTGAGGCATCTGTTCTGACAATGACTGCTCTTTATCATGTATCTGTTAAGTATGGTACTCATGTGACAGCTTGTTTGTAGTTATTCTTTTGTTTTAATTTGAATGTGGTGACATATTTCTTTGACATATTTATAACTGATAGCTTATCACTGGTACAAGTGTGCAAGCTGATTGAATCATGATTATGAAAAACTAGAATATAATTTGTAAAAATATGAAATATTATTGCTCCCATATTTGTTGGAAGGGTAGTTTCAAAAAAAAAAAACTATTGTTTTTTTTTTGTCTGCAATATTTCGCAGGCAGTTATGTAAACTTTTTACCTCCCAAGATTTACAGTGATTGTCTGAGACATTCATACAGTCTCCCTGCTAGTAAACAAAGAACCAGTGACTCAGTTGTGGTAATGAATTCTTGGCATGGTATTAGTTTAACCACCATAGTTTTTATACATCCTGTTCTGTAGATTCCCAGGCCATGGTTCTTGTCTATCAACACAATATCATTCTGCACTGTCCCCACTGCTATTTACCCCAAACCAAGAGCAATTCTGAATATCCGATGACAGAGAAGCAAATGTAAGTGAGGCCCATCTCTCAAAATTCACTTCTTTGCTTTCTCTGCTCTGTCAGTGATGTGAGGAGGTATTTGTTGAAAACTACATCAACAAATGTATATCTTATACCATGAGATGAGATGTGATACCATTGTATCTAGGTTATTGGAATCGTAATATACTGAGCAGTTTTAATGACTAGCTTCTGATTTCATCATACTCTATGGAAGGAAGGAAAGAGCCAGGGAAGGAAGCATGTACCGGTAATACATGGTGAGAAATAGGAGAAAATCCACGTAGAGTTGCCCTGCAGCACATGCGTAATTAAACTATGTATGACTGTGGTTCTGGCTGTATAGTCTTAGAAAAGAATCACCATTACTTGTTTTAATGGAAATTTGTAATATGTAAATATATACAATTTCATTGGCTATAAAAGCCATTTGGTAAATGCTCTTTACCCATGAGTCTTTGTAGATTTCCTTCAGTCATTGGCTGATTTCCTGCCTTGCACCCATTAACGTTCTGTGATTGGTCAATTTTTTTTCAGCCGTCATTTCAAATATATAAAATATTTTATATAAAAAAACAGTCATGCCTTCATGGAATTCATTGTACTAGGATCTTATTGATTTTATTAATGCATACCAGTTACACATACAAAACATAAAGTGCATGATATTGACATTATCAACAACACTGCACCACGCAACACTACTCAACTCAACTGAAAGATAATTGCCCATTGCCTGTTAGACTAAAAATCTAATTACTTTTCATAATAAATTTTCTATACACTAGCTGATAGGCTTGTAATAATTCTGACTTGACTTGGGCTTTATTCCTACCTTTTGATTAGACATTTTTTTTTTTTGCAAAGCAGGAAGACAATTATGATTTCATTAAAATTCCCTGGAACTCAAATCACATTTTAGAAGTAACGTGTAGAATCGCTGGCCCAGTTAATGGCACATGAATCATTTCTGATTGTTTTCACTAACAGTACTTCTGCAGATGTTCTCTTCCAATTTCAGCCTACGGGTAGGATTGTCCCACTGGAAATCCCCCACTTCCATGCCTACATTCCCATTGCTACTTTACATAATACATGGATTAAAGTAACATTCCAGACACATTGCTAAAAGAAATTAAATACTTTACTGATAAAAAAAAAAATTGCAACTATATTAAAGCTGAGAGAAATTAATTTTTATGCAATTCCAGCAGAATTTAAAAAAGTTGTGAATAATAGTCAATAATCATTTAAATTTAAAAAAAAAACACATTGCACATAGATTTAATCAAAATTTATACTTTTGTTTAATGGAAGAACTCAATCTTAACATAGAAAGATTGTTGCAACCTTGCCTGCCTGATCTTCAATTCAGTCTTTAATAAAGTAATTCATATTCATTGTTTTGAACACTGATAAACACCAGCATTAATGCTCTGGTATCATGCTTATAAAAAGTACATATATAGATTAACTTATTCTGAGGCAACCTTCTCACATCACTACAACATATGCAGAAGAAGGTTGCTATGACTACTTTATTATGTAATCATTTTCTTTATATACTATTTAAATCAAATCAATTAATGTGAGCAGTGAAGCTTTTGGTTTTAACATTAGAAAACATGGACTTTAAAGTAAGGTTTCTGATAACTTACACAATTTTTGGTTCCCTGAGTATACCGTACTTGAGATTTCACACAGTTTTTTGATGCCCGATCTCTTGCACTCTGTGAGTTTTCGATTGGTCTGTCCCTTTCTTTGCCTGTGTGGTCAGGCAGGTTTTAGATGCTCTATCTCTAGACCTGCTTCAGTTTTCTTTCATTCATTCTTTACCTTGCCCATGGGCTCATTGAATTTTTAGATGCACAGTCTTTTGTACTTTTGCACTCCTTGCGCTTTTAATTGACTCGTCTCTAAAACTTGTATTTTGTACTTGCCTAATTTTAAATTCCTGATTTCTAACATTTTGCAATTTTTTTAGTTTTAATTAATGCATCTCTAATGCCAATTCTTTTATGTTATCATTTAGTCAGCCCTTATGATATGCCCTTCTCCCTGTACTTTCCCTAACATCTTGCATGCTTTTCTCTGCTTTCTATATTGGTCCATCCCTTTCCTAGCTCATACTTGGAGTTTGCTTTGATGCCCTTCAAAAATACAGAATTTCCCCATATACTATTCCTATAGGAAAAGTCAATTTTATTAATTTTAATTGCCCTCTGAACTACAAGTTCAAGTTCAAGTCTTGTTATTGTTACATCATACTCTTCTTGATATTGATTTCTGATGTTCTATTCTATAGATTGTCAGTTCCTATCTTTTTTCAGCTTGTCTATTGGTGACTTTGATTGAGTATTTACTGAACTGATGCCATTAATATCAATTTACTAATCTGAGAATAAATAAACCTGTGCAATTAATCTAATAATATAAAAACTGTTTTTATTTTCAATGTGTGTTTGAACTAAAATTATCCTGAATACAGAGTTTTTGTTGAAATCCTAAGTATTAAACTACATAATGGTGGAAACCATTGTAATATAATTATAAGAAAAACAGTCAAAGCCGTAGTTTCTTAAACTTTTTCATTTGAAATTGTACATTGTTGTTGAAAAGCGTTTTCACATATGCTGCCAACAATTGATGTCACAAGTTGGTTTCTCAAACCCCTAGGAGAAAGTAAGGTGGTGAAGAAAAAATTACCTTTATTTTCATTAGTTTATTTTATATGAAATTAATATAATCAATATGCCATAGTATCTATACTTTAGAGATTATTAAGAATTTAATACAATGCAACTAAAACTATAGATTGTTAATAATAAAATCTCCATTATCTTTGCAACGAAAATAAACTGAAAATCTATTTGATGCTTCACTGTCCACGGACACCGTGAGTAAATACAACATGTATTTATTATACAGCTTAAAAAGAAAATTTGTCTCAATAACTGACACCAGGATACAATCCATCAATTGACTTCTCAAATTTAAATGTGAATCTTTATACCTTACTCACCACATGAATTAATATTACATGTCCTTATGTATTATTTATTTTGATATTTATCAATTTATTTTTTCCTTCACCCATAATCTGAAAGGTTAAATAGAGTTTTTACAGGGCACATGCCTCAACTGAAACATTTATATTCTGTGATATTGTGTAACAGACCAAGAAATTTGTGACAAAAAAATTACAATTTATTACCATTTGTGAGGTTTAATTGTGCTGACAGGATTGTGTTATGTAACATGCACATTCAGCCTACTGCGTTGTATTACAATCAACTCTGTTGGCCATAATTGTGTGGTCACAATCTAGATGGCAAGGATTCAGTGCGTGCCTGACTCGCTGTCATATTCAACTCCATTGGCTAAACCTGTGACATTTATAAGGGCATCTATGAAGCTGCTCTCCAATCAACAACTGCAAACTAGAAGACAGCTATTTTGAGTTGCGTCAATAACATAGAAATGCACAGTATTTCAATATGCAATAACTTACTTAACCATTCTTTCATGCAGGAAATCAATGGTTATATTTAAGCTTGGCCACTGCTAGTTCTGGAAATGAAACTGACAGGGACAATTCATGTTTAACCATATTCCATGCAGTTGTATCTTGAGAATGGGTTTATTTTTATGCACGACAAAGGGATGTGCAATCCAGTATTGTGGTTCACCTTCTTTACCAAGCTTATTTGCAACAATGTATCCTGAACTTTTCTGTTTGAACTTGTCCAAACATAAAAAACGGAAAAATATATTTGTAAATGGTGGGGTCATGCAGTATTAAGCATCAATGCATTTGATGATTTGCATATTTTATTTTAAGTTGATTCAATATTTCCTTCATTATTTGGCAGCTGTGATTAAACTTGGTCATTGTGTTAACAAATTAACAAGCCATGCATGGCACAGTCCCCGTTAGTTATCGAATTTAAGATACATAGTTTTGTTTATAGTAATATTGCTGGAATATAACCATGTCAGGAATATGATTATGATGATTTTTTTAACATTAAAATGATTGACATATGTATCTGATCGTCAAACAAGTACTTGTCCATATTGAGAGATATTGCTCTGGAACAACATTCAAAATCAGCCATTTTGAATACATGTATATATATATAACATGATGTATAACGAATATATAAAATTTGAGCATAATCAGTCAAAGCATGTCAGAGATATGGCTCCAGAGGCACAATCATTAAAACAAAATGGCCACCAGTCAGCCATTTTGAATCCGATCTGAAAAATAAAATGACGTGCACCAGGAACTTGTAATGTCTAATGTATGTTACAAGTTTGAACAAAATCCATCTGTAAACAGCCGAGAAATGCTCGATTTTGATGATTTTTTAGCACAAAAATGGCCACCATTCTGCCATCTTGAATCAGATCGTGAAACAAATTGCATATTTATAATATAATGTATGATGTATGTGTAAAGTTTGCTTACAATTGGTCCAGGCATTTCTATGATAAAGGTTCGGACGCACGCACAAATGCACAAGGGTCAATACTAAAAAGTGGAGATAGTATATTTCACTAGTTCTCAATTAATTGAGCATTTGTTCTTTATGTGGAAGATATTTTGTCATGTAATTTAGGTAGAGCACAAGCTACAGCCCAGAGTGATGTACTGGTAATCAGGTGCAGCGTAAACTACATCCTAGCCAGAATGATGTAGTAATTAGGTGCAGCATAAGCTACATCCTATCCAGAGAGATGTAGTAATCAGGTGCAGTGTAAACTACATCCTAGCCAAAATGATGTAGTAATTAGGTGCAGTGTAAGTTACATTCTAGCCAGAGTGATCTAGAAATTAGGTGCAGTGTAAGTTACATCCTAGCCAGAGTGATGTAGTAATTAGGTGCAGCATAAGCTACATCCTAGCCAGAGTGATGTAGTAATTAGGTGCAGCATAAGCTACATCCTATCCAGAGAGATGTAGTAATCAGGTGCAGTGTAAACTACATCCTAGCCAAAATGATGTAGTAATTAGGTGCAGTGTAAGTTACATTCTAGCCAGAGTGATCTAGAAATTAGGTGCAGTGTAAGTTACATCCTAGCCAGAGAGATGTAGTAATCAGGTGCAGCGTAAGCTACATCCTAGCCAGAGTGATGTAGTAATTAGGTGCAGCATAAGCTACATCCTAGCCAGACTGATGTAGTAATTAGGTGCAGCATAAGCTACATCCTATTCAGAGGGATGTAGTAATCAGGTGCAGTGTAAACTACATCCTAGCCAAAATGATGTAGTAATTAGGTGCAGTGTAAGTTACATTCTAGCCAGAGTGATCTAGAAATTAGGTGCAGTGTAAGTTACATTCTAGCCAGAGTGATCTAGAAATTAGGTGCAGCGTAAGCTACATCCTAGCCAGAGTGATGTAGTAATTAGGTGCAGCATAAGCTACATCCTAGCCAGAGTGATGTAGTAATTAGGTGCAGCATAAGCTACATCCTATCCAGAGAGATGTAGTAATCAGGTGCAGTGTAAACTACATCCTAGCCAAAATGATGTAGTAATTAGGTGCAGTGTAAGTTACATTCTAGCCAGAGTGATCTAGAAATTAGGTGCAGTGTAAGTTACATCCTAGCCAGAGAGATGTAGTAATCAGGTGCAGCGTAAGCTACATCCTAGCCAGAGTGATGTAGTAATTAGGTGCAGCATAAGCTACATCCTAGCCAGAGTGATGTAGTAATTAGGTCCAGTGTAAGTTACATCCTAGCCAGAATGATGTAGTAATTAGGTCCAGTGTAAGCTACATCCTAGCCAGAGTGATCTAGAAATTAGGTGCAGCATAAACTACATCCTAGCCAGAGTGATGTAGTAATTAGGCACAGCATAAACTACATCTTAGCCAGAGAGATGTAGTAATCAGGTGCAGTGTAAACTACATCGTAGCCAGAATGATGTAGTAGTTAGGTGCAGTGTAAGTTACATCTTAGCCAGAGTGATGTAGTAATTAAGTCCAGTGTAAGCTACATCCTAGCCAGAGTGATCTAGAAATTAGGTGCAGCATAAACTACATCCTAGCCAGAGTGATGTAGTAATTAGGCACAGCATAAACTACATCTTAGCCAGAGAGATGTAGTAATCAGGTGCAGTGTAAACTACATCCTAGCCAGAATGATGTAGTAATTAGGTGCAGTGTAAGTTACATCTTAGCCAGAATGATGTAGTAATTAGGTGCAGTGTAAGTTACATCTTAGCCAGAATGATGTAGTAATTAGGTCCAGTGTAAGCTACATCCTAGCCAGAGTGATCTAGAAATTAGGTGCAGCATAAACTACATCCTAGCCAGAGTGATGTAGTAATTAGGCACAGCATAAACTACATCTTAGCCAGAGAGATGTAGTAATCAGGTGCAGTGTAAACTACATCCTAGCCAGAATGATGTAGTAATTAGGTGCAGTGTAAGTTGCATCCTAGCCAGAGTGATGTAGTAATTAGGCACAGCATAAACTACATCTTAGCCAGAGAGATGTAGTAATCAGGTGCAGTGTAAACTACATCCTAGCCAGAGTGATGTAGTAATCAGGTGCAGTGTAAACTACATCCTAGCCAAAATGATGTAGTAATTAGGTGCAGTGTAAGTTACATTCTAGCCAGAGTGATCTAGAAATTAGGTGCAGTGTAAGTTACATCCTAGCCAGAGAGATGTAGTAATCAGGTGCAGCGTAAGCTACATCCTAGCCAGAGTGATGTAGTAATTAGGTGCAGCATAAGCTACATCCTAGCCAGAGTGATGTAGTAATTAGGTCCAGTGTAAGTTACATCCTAGCCAGAATGATGTAGTAATTAGGTCCAGTGTAAGCTACATCCTAGCCAGAGTGATCTAGAAATTAGGTGCAGCATAAACTACATCCTAGCCAGAGTGATGTAGTAATTAGGCACAGCATAAACTACATCTTAGCCAGAGAGATGTAGTAATCAGGTGCAGTGTAAACTACATCCTAGCCAGAATGATGTAGTAATTAGGTGCAGTGTAAGTTACATCTTAGCCAGAGTGATGTAGTAATTAGGTCCAGTGTAAGCTACATCCTAGCCAGAGTGATCTAGAAATTAGGTGCAGCATAAACTACATCCTAGCCAGAGTGATGTAGTAATTAGGCACAGCATAAACTACATCTTAGCCAGAGAGATGTAGTTAATCAGGTGCAGTGTAAACTACATCCTAGCCAGAATGATGTAGTAATTAGGTGCAGTGTAAGTTACATCTTAGCCAGAATGATGTAGTAATTAGGTGCAGTGTAAGTTACATCTTAGCCAGAATGATGTAGTAATTAGGTCCAGTGTAAGCTACATCCTAGCCAGAGTGATGTAGTAATTAGGTGCAGCATAAGCTACATCCTATCCAGAGAGATGTAGTAATCAGGTGCAGTGTAAACTACATCCTAGCCAAAATGATGTAGTAATTAGGTGCAGTGTAAGTTACATTCTAGCCAGAGTGATCTAGAAATTAGGTGCAGTGTAAGTTACATCCTAGCCAGAGAGATGTAGTAATCAGGTGCAGCGTAAGCTACATCCTAGCCAGAGTGATGTAGTAATTAGGTGCAGCATAAGCTACATCCTAGCCAGAGTGATGTAGTAATTAGGTCCAGTGTAAGTTACATCCTAGCCAGAATGATGTAGTAATTAGGTTCAGTGTAAGCTACATCCTAGCCAGAGTGATCTAGAAATTAGGTGCAGCATAAACTACATCCTAGCCAGAGTGATGTAGTAATTAGGCACAGCATAAACTACATCTTAGCCAGAGAGATGTAGTAATCAGGTGCAGTGTAAACTACATCCTAGCCAGAATGATGTAGTAATTAGGTGCAGTGTAAGTTACATCTTAGCCAGAGTGATGTAGTAATTAGGTCCAGTGTAAGCTACATCCTAGCCAGAGTGATCTAGAAATTAGGTGCAGCATAAACTACATCCTAGCCAGAGTGATGTAGTAATTAGGCACAGCATAAACTACATCTTAGCCAGAGAGATGTAGTAATCAGGTGCAGTGTAAACTACATCCTAGCCAGAATGATGTAGTAATTAGGTGCAGTGTAAGTTACATCTTAGCCAGAATGATGTAGTAATTAGGTGCAGTGTAAGTTACATCTTAGCCAGAATGATGTAGTAATTAGGTCCAGTGTAAGCTACATCCTAGCCAGAGTGATCTAGAAATTAGGTGCAGCATAAACTACATCCTAGCCAGAGTGATGTAGTAATTAGGCACAGCATAAACTACATCTTAGCCAGAGAGATGTAGTAATCAGGTGCAGTGTAAACTACATCCTAGCCAGAATGATGTAGTAATTAGGTGCAGTGTAAGTTACATCCTAGCTAGAGGGATGTAGTAATTAGGTGCAGCATAAACTACATCCTAGCCAGAATGATGTAGTACTTAGGTGCAGTGTAAGTTACATCCTAGCCAGAGTGATGTAGTAATTAGGTGCAGCATAAACTACATCCTAGCCAGAGTGATCTAGAAATTAGGTGCAGCATAAACTACATCCTATCCAGAGTGCTGTAGTAATTAGGTGCAGTGTAAGCTACATCTTAGCCAGAGTGATGTAGTAATCAGGTGCAGTGTAAACTACATCCTAGCCAGAATGATGTAGTAATTAGGTGCAGTGTAAGTTACATCCTAGCCAGAGTGATGTAGTAATTAGGTGCAGCATAAACTACATCCTAGCCAGAATGATGTAGTAATTAGGTGCAGCATAAACTACATCCTAGCCAAAATGATGTAGTAATTAGGTGCAGTGTAAGTTACATCCTAGCCAGAGTGATGTAGTAATTAGGTGCAGCATAAACTACATCCTAGCCAGAATGATGTAGTAATTAGGTGCAGTGTAAGTTACATCCTAGCCAGAGTGATGTAGTAATTAGGTGCAGCATAAGCTACATCCTAGCCAGAGTGATGTAGTAATTAGGTCCAGTGTAAGTTACATCCTAGCCAGAATGATGTAGTAATTAGGTTCAGTGTAAGCTACATCCTAGCCAGAGTGATCTAGAAATTAGGTGCAGCATAAACTACATCCTAGCCAGAGTGATGTAGTAATTAGGCACAGCATAAACTACATCTTAGCCAGAGAGATGTAGTAATCAGGTGCAGTGTAAACTACATCCTAGCCAGAATGATGTAGTAATTAGGTGCAGTGTAAGTTACATCTTAGCCAGAGTGATGTAGTAATTAGGTCCAGTGTAAGCTACATCCTAGCCAGAGTGATCTAGAAATTAGGTGCAGCATAAACTACATCCTAGCCAGAGTGATGTAGTAATTAGGCACAGCATAAACTACATCTTAGCCAGAGAGATGTAGTAATCAGGTGCAGTGTAAACTACATCCTAGCCAGAATGATGTAGTAATTAGGTGCAGTGTAAGTTACATCTTAGCCAGAATGATGTAGTAATTAGGTGCAGTGTAAGTTACATCTTAGCCAGAATGATGTAGTAATTAGGTCCAGTGTAAGCTACATCCTAGCCAGAGTGATCTAGAAATTAGGTGCAGCATAAACTACATCCTAGCCAGAGTGATGTAGTAATTAGGCACAGCATAAACTACATCTTAGCCAGAGAGATGTAGTAATCAGGTGCAGTGTAAACTACATCCTAGCCAGAATGATGTAGTAATTAGGTGCAGTGTAAGTTACATCCTAGCCAGAGGGATGTAGTAATTAGGTGCAGCATAAACTACATCCTAGCCAGAATGATGTAGTACTTAGGTGCAGTGTAAGTTACATCCTAGCCAGAGTGATGTAGTAATTAGGTGCAGCATAAACTACATCCTAGCCAGAGTGATCTAGAAATTAGGTGCAGCATAAACTACATCCTATCCAGAGTGCTGTAGTAATTAGGTGCAGTGTAAGCTACATCTTAGCCAGAGTGATGTAGTAATCAGGTGCAGTGTAAACTACATCCTAGCCAGAATGATGTAGTAATTAGGTGCAGTGTAAGTTACATCCTAGCCAGAGTGATGTAGTAATTAGGTGCAGCATAAACTACATCCTAGCCAGAATGATGTAGTAATTAGGTGCAGCATAAACTACATCCTAGCCAAAATGATGTAGTAATTAGGTGCAGTGTAAGTTACATCCTAGCCAGAGTGATGTAGTAATTAGGTGCAGCATAAACTACATCCTAGCCAGAATGATGTAGTAATTAGGTGCAGTGTAAGTTACATCCTAGCCAGAGTGATGTAGTAATTAGGTGCAGCATAAACTACATCCTAGCCAGAATGATGTAGTAATTAGGTGCAGTGTAAGTTACATCCTAGCCAGAATGATGTAGTAATTAGGTGCAGTGTAAGTTACATCCTAGCCAGAATGATGCAGTAATTAGGTGCAGCATAAACTACATCCTATCCAGAGTGCTGTAGTAATTAGGTGCAGTGTAAGCTACATCCTAGCCAGAGTGATGTAGTAATTAGGTGCAGCATAAGCTACATCCTAGCCAGAATGATGTAGTAATTAGGTGCAGCGTAAGCTAAAAAAATCACCAGATTCCAACTTCTGAAGGCAGATTTTGTCAGTTTTTACAACTACAAGGCAGCAAAAGAAGGTTAGTCAGAACATCCAATACTCATTGACACCACTATCTCCCTCAAGTAAATTCTGCACTCAGTAGATGGCAATATTATTAAATAGTTATTGAAAAACTGCTTGAATTAAGCCTTGGAACTCAGAATCTGTTAATTTTTTAGCTCCGCTGTCGACTTTGTCGAGCGGAGTTTATCATATGAGTGATTGTCTGTCGTCGTCGTCCGTGTCAATGTTTTACTTTTTCGACTTCTTCTTGAAAACTACAAGCCTGAATGCTTTCATACTTGGTGTATATGTACCTTGGGTAGACCTCTCTCAGATTTGTTCATTTTCTGATGATATCTTCAATTCTCTAATTTTGGTGAATATTTTTGTATTTTTTTGTAAAAAGTGATATTTTCAACTTCTTGTTAAAAACTGCAAATCCAATTGCGTTGATATCACATATATAGGTACTACATGTGGACCTCTCTCAGATTTGTTCATTTTGTAATGATATCTTTAATTCTCTAATTTTGGTGAATATTTTTGTAATTTTTTGTAAAAAGTGATATTTTCAACTTCTTGTTAAAAACCAAAAATTCAATTGCTTTGATATTACATATATAGATACTACATGTAGACCTTTCACAGATTTGTTCATTTCGTGATGATATCTTTAATTCTCTAATTTTGGTGAATATTTTTGTAATTTTTTGTAAAAGTGATATTTTCGACTTCTTGTTGAAAACCGCAAGTCCAATTGCTTTGATATTACATATATAGGTACTACATGTGGAACTCTCTCAGATTTGTTCATTTCATAATGATATCTTCAAATCTCTAATTTTGGTGAATATTTTTGTAATTTTTTGTAAAAAGTGATATTTTCAACTTCTTGTTAAAAACCGCAAGTCCAATTGCTTTGATATTACATATATAGGTACTACATGTGGACCTCTCTCAGATTTGTTAATTTTGTAATGATATCTTTAATTCTCTAATTTTGGTGAATATTTTTGTAATTTTTTGTAAAAAGTGATATTTTCAACTTCTTGTTAAAAACCGCAAGTCCAATTGCTTTGATGTTACGTATATAGGTACTACATGTGGAATTCTCTCAGATTTGTTCATTTTCTAATGATATCTTTAATTCTCTAATTTTGGTGAATATTTTTGTAATTTTTGGTAAAAAGTTATATTTTCGACTTCTTGTTAAAAACCGCAAGTCTAATTGCTTTGATATTACATATATAGGTACCGGGGGGTACTACATGTGGACCTCTCTCAGATTTGTTCATTTTCTAATGATATCTTTAATTCTCTAATTTTGGTGAATATTTTTGTCATTTTTGGTAAAAAGTGATATTTTCGACTTCTTGTTAAAAACCGCAAGTCCAATTGCTTTGATATTACATATATAGGTACTACATGTGGAATTCTCTCAGATTTGTTCATTTTGTAATGATATCTTTAATTTTCTAATTTTGGTGAATATTTTTGTCATTTTTGGTAAAAAGTGATATTTTCGACTTCTTGTTAAAAACCGCAAGTCCAATTGCTTTGATGTTACATATATAGGTACTACATGTGGACCTCTCTCAGATTTGTTCATTTTCTAATGATATCTTCTGTTCTTTAATTGCCATGTGCATTGCTAACAGCGGAGCTATCTCAGCCGACAGGCTGCTTGTTTATTCATCTTGAGTAAAAAAATACGTCTTTGTTACATAACTGTTGAAGAATTGTTATTTTTTTCTTTCTTAAATTGGCAAGGTCTGAGATGTCCTTTCCTAACTTCTATCTGTACTTGTACACGCTTTTACTGACTGACTTGTGTACCCCATGAATTGTTTGTACTCACTATTGTTATGCAAATGTGACCAGTCATGTGACACCATGTCGTGTAACATTGGGGCTTGGAATTAGCTGTAACCCTAAGGCATATAGAAGATTAGGAACCAATTCTAGGGCTAGCAATTTTCAAAATTATTATTAACAAGATAAACTGTTAGATTGATATACCAGATTATCTTCAAAATGGATGCGTGTTCTACATTTCACAATGACATTAATTTATTAGTATTTGCATTTCTGTGGCTGCATGTACTAACAAGACCTGATATATAGCACCAAATATTACCATGGAGTAACCACCAGCTGTTATAACCCAGTTAATCTTGCAAGTACTCTTATGAACATAGATAATCTGCTCCTTTTAGGCAACAAATGGATGATAACACCAGCATTGTAGAAAGGTCCCCAATATTCACAACACTGGGATGCAGAGATATATATTCAATGTATATCTATATTGGTGGGAAAACCAAGACCAATTACAAGTTATTATCATCGGAATAGTTTTATGTCTTGTTGTTGTAATTACAAATCATAGAGGAAATTCATTTTTTTTACCAGTATATGAGAGAAGACAAATGTAAATGTTGAAGGCTACCTGTCAGTTTTCTCATATATATTCATAGTCTGAAGTTACTGTCATATCACTCATCATGGAGTAATACAAATATTGACAAATCAAATTAAAACAAAATCAATAACATCGGTAATTAGAGATTTTTCTATTTGAAATTGGAACAAGTTTGTTCCTCCCAAAAAGGTCACATCTAGAGTGGGGGTGCTGCATATGCTGGGATGATGTAGAAAGCTTTGAAATCGCTGTCTGAATCTCATTTCACTCCACTAG
Source organism: Saccoglossus kowalevskii (assembly GCF_978046115.1). Taxonomy (NCBI): domain Eukaryota; kingdom Metazoa; phylum Hemichordata; class Enteropneusta; family Harrimaniidae; genus Saccoglossus; species Saccoglossus kowalevskii. The sequence continues at coordinate 16,167,949 of NC_140642.1, read as the reverse complement.
AAATATACATTATGTTACATTACTCTAATTTGCATAGAAGATTGATGGTCTCAGTAGCAGATAAGCGGCACACATGTGTGCAGATGCGATGTGTTCCTTTTTAGAACTTTTAAAAAATTAGGCAGAGGGCAAGGTGGCCATTGTTTGGCAGATGTCAGATTGTTTTCTGTTGTAGATAAAACAGCGTATCTGTTCCAGGTATCAATTGTTGTGTTTACCAAATGTTACTGAATCGGCGCCACAGCTTTATGTGCTATTAAAACCAATATGTGTAAAATTGTTATATTTGTGCTGTTTTCCTTTTTTTTTAATGCTCATTTTTCATAATGCCATGTGCTTACAATTTTGGATATTGATGTCAATATAAAACCTAAATAAATCGATCCTACTGTATTAAAATGAGAAACATTAAAATCAAATGCTTTCCCAGTCCACTGGATGTCCATAGATGCGCCTTTTTAAAATTGTCATTCTCCGTAGTGTAGTCTGATCATTAATCGAATGAAGAAATATTTATGATGAAATTTGAAAATATGCACTAGTCATGTACCATTTTATTTACTATAGTTTTCTATAAATATAACAAAGTGTTCAGCTGAACAATACAACTACATTGGAGATTGTTGACGGAAGGGGAGTTGTGGTACATTTGACTGATGGGGAATTATTTGCGGTCAGTTAGTGAGTGTCTCTGTTGTTAACTCAATTGTGTTTGTCAATTAAGACAATGTGATTTCTCAAAATTGAGTAATGAACAGATGGGTATATAGAATCAAATTTATAATTCTTCTTCATTTTGCATTGATATCCTCATGTTGTATGGTATGTGTAAAACTTTTTTGATTCATTTCTCATCTGTCGTTCTATATACACGGAGTGATGGAAGCTGTAAAAAAAGATAAATACCGTATTTTCTCTTTCAGGAGCACATACACTTTAAATTACAAAGGTGTTTCTATGATCAAAATAGGTAATATTTTAATGATTTGTATACAGCAAATGTGAATTTTTGGTTTATATGAACTGTTATTGGAGATGTGCTTCTAATAGAGCAAATACGGTACATAGAAAATGGTAATAGGTAAAAATAGTCCTTGGTATAATTGATCAATATAATTACCAACGTACAATTAACGGCTATCATTTTCTATATATTACATACACAGATTGTGTGCGGTTGTTTTGTTTTTTTAATCCTTGGTTTGATTTTATATTAGGGTTTTATGGAAAAGTCAAATTGCTATCAGATTTGTGGGTTTGGCATTCTATATTTACATATAATTTCAGTTATAGTTTTGTACTTTTATTATATACGACTGTGATGTTATCACAATAACTTTGCAATAAAAATAACAATGCATTGTGTTATCATGAGTGATGTTTTTACAGGGATCACCGTTAGAAATGAAACAGGATTATGGATTAGAAGGATTATATGGTGTTTTATTTTAGGCAGTTGTAACCTATATCCTGGCCCACCCAACTGATTAGAACACTTAAATATATCTCTTCCTACCCTCACTGTTCTAAGTACATGTACATAACTGACATCCCGGATGGACACCATTCGTAGATCAAAATTCTCTACAGTATTACCTGTACTTTCTGTGATGTTTCATACTTTTTTTTTTTGAATTATTGCTGTAGTTGCGAAGGTTTAAATATGATATTATTTTTTTTTTGTTCGTCCCAGTATTATTCATTCTATTTATGGAAAGATAAAAGTAAGTAAATTGTGAATGTTCCATTAACCTTGTCACCTTGTTTTAAATGTTGTAAACCCAAACATAAAATACTAATGGATCAGCCAAATGGTACAGCGATACTAAGTTAAAAAGGTTGCAGCTAGTGAAATATTTAGACAACATTGTTTGTTAAACTTTCCCACATGGTTTCAAATAATTTGCTAGTTTGTTTCTCCTCATATCAGCATACAAGCTGCGGGCATATTAGTTGTTACTGATTAAAGAGTACAGGCCTCTATAAAAGCTTATCACCTAAACCAAGTGTACTTGCTAGCACATTTGTCAGTATTAAACTTTACGTATAGTAAACATGCTGATACATGCTGTGTTGTAAAATATAACGTTACCTGTACTTTGTGTGTGCAGAAATGATTTGTCTTTCTCTATTATTATGACAAATTTATCACACTGTTAATAAACCAACCATTTTGTCAAAAAGTTAAATATATAGAAACTCAATATTGGTTTGTTTACCTTACAACTCATCAAATTTTTGCCTGATGTCAATAGGCTTCTTTCATTCTTTGATGTATAATACTGGTACGTTGGAAAATCTGTTCCTGTCAGCGTGCATCTTGCTAAATTTAGACAGTTTAACGCTGATCTGCATTCCCACTGTATTTTCACATGTCTGTCAGTCATTGATGTGTGGTTGTCAGCCCACCTTGTTAACAGACAGTACTGTGTGGGTGGGTGCGTATATGTGTGTGTGTGTGCGGCATGCAAGGGGTGCTTCAACCAGTGTGTCCCACCCTGAGCTCTATGGATATTGCATACTCAACAGTGTTTAGTATCTATGATATTTGAGTATTAACTGTAGGGGAAGCAGGAACAGTATATAACGGATGTTTCCTTGTTTTATTCATAAACTTTAGCCAGCTTTCATGTCAAATGGTGTCATTTCATCCTAGAAGTCTACATACAGGTATCAATGCAAACTAAAATTCCTAAAACTCATTTTTTCGTGTCCCATTATTACTTTTCCGTGTCTTTCAAATTTACAATAAAATTGCATGATATTTGTTTTTATTTTTTCAGATTTGGTCCTGGCATGGTAATATATTGGTTTGGTTTTATTGAAGAGCTTGATATCCATCGTGATAGGGGAATTCTTCTAAAAGAGGACTTTCCTGATGATGACATTGTCACTCTGCAAGATACATTTAAGTGAATGATGGCACTATTGGCAGTAAAACATTTTGACTTGCATCATTGATAGGATGATTACAAGTCAAAGGTGGTGGTGATGTCATCCATTATGCTAATCTGACTAGCGTATCTACCAAGATTGACATTTTGCTGCAAAAATAAAAAATTATGAATTTGATATAAAACAAAATCTGGAGCAGTTTTCTAATTCCTGTTGCTGATTTGACTTAACAAGTTGTTATATAACACTGGGTCATACCAATATTGGTTGGGGGTGTTCTGTTCAAATAAAATTGAATATTAGGGTAGTCATACAATATGTATAGAAAATCATTACCACTTCCTGGTACAGAACAGAATTCTATGCTAGGGAGTATAATTTGGCTTGATATTTCATTTGATAGTTTTTTTAGCTCCGCTGTTGACTTTGTCGAGCGGAGCTTATCATGTCCGGCGTCGTTGTCCGTGTCAATGTTTTACTTTTTCGACTTCTTCTTGAAAACTACAAGCCTGAATGCTTTGATACTTGGTGTATATGTACCTTGGGGAGACCTCTCTTAGGTTTGTTCATTTCATGTTGATATCTTCAATTCTCTAATTTTGGTGAATATTTTTGTCATTTTTGGTAAAAAGTGATATTTTCGACTTCTTGTTAAAAACCGCAAGTGCAATTGCTTTGATATTACATATATAGGTACTACATGTAGACCTTTCTCAGATTTGTTCATTTTGTGATGATATCTTTAATTTTCTAATTTTGGTGAATATTTTTGTAATTTTTGGTAAAAAGTGATATTTTCGACTTCTTGTTAAAAACCAAAAATTCAATTGCTTTGATATTACATATATAGATACTACATGTAGACCTTTCTCAGATTTGTTCATTTTGTGATGATATCTTCAATTCTCTAATTTTGGTGAATATTTTTGTAATTTTTGGTAAAAAGTGATATTTTCGACTTCTTGTTAAAAACTCTAAGTCCGATTGCTTTGACATTACATATATAGGTACTACATGTAGACCTTTCTCAGATTTGTTCATTTTGTGATGATATCTTCAATTCTCTAATGTTGGTGAATATTTTTGTCATTTTTGGTAAAAAGTGATATTTTCGACTTCTTGTTAAAAACCAAAAATTCAATTGCTTTGATATTACATATATAGATACTACATGTAGACCTTTCTCAGATTTGTTCATTTTGTGATGATATCTTCAATTCTCTAATTTTGGTGAATATTTTTGTAATTTTTGGTAAAAAGTGATATTTTCGACTTCTTGTTAAAAACTGTAAGTCCGATTGCTTTGACATTACATATATAGGTACTACATGTAGACCTTTCTCAGATTTGTTCATTTTGTGATGATATCTTCAATTCTCTAATGTTGGTGAATATTTTTGTAATTTTTGGTAAAAAGTGATATTTTCGACTTCTTGTTAAAAACCAAAAATTCAATTGCTTTGATATTACATATATAGATACTACATGTAGACCTTTCACAGATTTGTTCATTTCGTGATGATATCTTCAATTCTCTAATTTTGGTGAATATTTTTGTCATTTTTGGTAAAAAGTGATAGTTTTACATGTCATAAATAGCCCCATGAGGTGCTGTATTTTATTCAGGTATACTATGAAGATGTGAACTGACTGCTCACTTTTTTGAAACCATTTCAACTTATTGCTAACATTCTTGACAATATATTAAACTTTTTCATGTTTACTGGTACTGAGTCACCTGTTATTAAACTTAAAATTACACAATAGACAGTAATTCAGTTTTCTGTTGTAAAAATATTTTGTTTTTATACATGACGAGTCACTCGATACATCTTACAGACTGTCCTAGATACCATAGTTTGGATAGTTCCAAGACTTAAACTAACCCCCATGGGATCTGGATGAAGGCTATCCACAATAAATAAAGTTTAAAGAAACAAATAAAACATGAAAGAAATAACTTGAAGTTGCATTAGCTTTTATTGACTTGTGGTGGGTGTTTGTGACATGTGACCTGAATGTGCACGTAATTAATCATTTGTGTTCCACACCTTAATGTATTGTGATTTGTTCTGATGGAATTAACACTACTGGGTGTGTGTATGCTATATTTCTTTGCTACCGCAACACTCATTTTGGTTCAGTATTAATATAAATAAATTAACAACAAAATTCAGCTGTTGGTCCTTTAACTTGTGGTGTTTGTAAAGCGTGCAAATGTTAAACAAACCACTCACAAGTTGTCAAGAAGTATGTCCATCTTGTATTGTTGATCCAAATCAATTATAGGACAAGCTGTTTGATTGGTTCCCACAGATTGGCTATTTCGCTATCTGTTTAAAGAAAGCATTGAAAGTGTATTTCACTGTAGATTTTTGTGGTAACCATAAGGTGCTGCAGAGAGGCTGTGGTTAATGCTTTACACTTACAGCTATGTCCATAAATCCTGACCTCTACCTGCTGAGTGTGAATGATTTAAAAAAATTGGCACTGAATTAACAATTATGACATGCTCTTTTAATAATGTGGATCCAAGGTAATTGAGATGCCGAAAATGAAATTCAGACTTTTTCAGAAATAAGAATCTGAATGGAAAATTGCAACATGTTTTATTGTATCTTACTTGTATTTCATATCTACAAACTGTGCCTGTTGAAATGGTCTGCACCCTTTTGGACACCATAGTTTTCACACCAAAATTTAGTGCAACAATTTGCACATTTGTATTCATTTTTAAATAATATTTGGACCAAATTGACATAATTTTATGTTTATTTGCTAAAAAAATTAAAATGTATTTGTAAGGTTTATTCTGTGAATAGTGACAGTAGTTAATTTTGGTGCTCAAAGTGTTGAGTTGAATATACTTCACATGAAGCCTAATATTATTACAAATTTACTGATTTTTTTGTGAAAATTATTTTCCCCATTATACTCAATGAAAATTCTCTCCTAGTATGCATTGCATAATTGACCATGAGATATGAAAAGATCAAAATGAATGGAAAAAGAAAATGGATGAAAATGAATTTGATTGTACAGTGCTATAACCCTTAGGCTTGCCATGAGAAAGGATTAGGTATTGTATTGCAGAGAATTGAATATTAAATCTATGGAGAGTCATTATTTTATACTACACTGGAGTGTTTTTTATCTTTTATGGAGGAAATTGTAGCAACTGGTAATATGACTGACAACTTTGGCATAAACTGACTGACTGTTGGACATTAAGAGTTCCTTGGAGTAAAGTTATAAGAGCAGTGTTGTCACGCTAGCCCTTTTTATCAGGTCTTCTGTATTCTCCAGACTACCCCGCATACAATATAGGACATACCTTAATAATGTGAATCATAATAATATGCATTATTGATCAATTAAAATAATGTGTGATGATTGCAAGTGCCTTTCAGTTTTATTCATTAAGGTTTTACCGCCAATGATAGGTACATGTCTGAGGAATGAAATCATCAAATTGTTGACAGTTTTTAATTTACTCACCTGATGCAACAAATAATTATTTTTAAGTTAAGCCTTTAGTAAAATTTTGAAATTAAATGTTTTCAATGCCTGCTGTCATTTTTTTACACTGAATACTGACCTTGGTGTAAATTATTGGCAAATTTGTAATTTTACTTCTCACCTGAAGCAATTTACATCACTCAAAGTGATTGGTAGCTTTTAAATGCTTAATTATAATACGTCATATTTGATTGGTTAATGACTAGCTATTTTCTCGATATTAAAGTTTGATGTACAAAAAAAAATCAACGTGTTGTATGTTTCTCTGGTACTGCAATATTCGTGTTTATCGTTCATCCTGTTTTATCTGTATGAATGTGTATTATGGGCTGCAATGTAGTCTTCAAATAATGAATTTTAGTTTCCCATAGGATGTATTGTAGTCTTCAAATAATGAATTTTAGTTTCCCATAGGATGTATTGTAGTCTTCAAATAATGAATTTTAGTTTCCCATAGGATGTATTGTAGTCTTCAAATAATGAATTCTAGTTTCCCATAGAATGCAATGTCTTCAAATTAATTTCCCCCAAGACAAAATTGATGTTTACTCCACAAGAAACATTTTTACTCATATAAAGCAATGCGATCTCAAAGTATAGATTGTCACCCATCCATAGCTCTGTAATGTAATGCAGTGATAGGTGGTTACCTGTAGAATGTAATGCAGTGATTGGTTGTTACCCATAGAATGTAATGCAGTGATTGGTGGTTACCCAGAGAATGTAATGCAGTGATTGGTGGTTACCCATAGAATGTAATGCAGTGATTGGTGGTTACCCATAGAATGTAATGCAGTGATTGATGGTTACCTATAGAATGTAACACAATGATTGGTGGTTACCTGTAGAATGTAATTTAGTGATTGGTGGTTACCCATAGAATGTAATGCAGTGATTGGTGGTTACCCATAGAATGTAATGCAGTGATTGGTGGTTACACATATAATGTAATGCAGTGATTGGTTGTTACCCATAGAATGCAATGCAGTGATAGGTGGTTACCCTTAAAATGTAATGCAGTGATTGGTGGTTACCCACAGAATGTAATGCAGTGATTGGTGGTTACCCATAGAATGTAATGCAGTGATTGGTGGTTACCCATAGAATGTAATGCAGTGATTGTTGGTTACCTGTAGAATGTAAAGCAGTGATTGGTGGTTACCAATAGAATGTAATGTAGTGATTGGTGGTTACCCTTAAAATGTAATGCAGTGATTTGTGGTTACCCACAGAAGGTAATGCAGTGATTGGTGGTTACCCATAGAATGTAATGCAGTGATTGGTGGTTACCCATAGAATGTAATGCAGTGATTTGTGGTTACCCACAGAAGGTAATGCAGTGATTGGTGGTTACCCATAGAATGTAATGCAGTGATTGGTGGTTACCCATAGAATGTAAAGCAGTGATTGGTGGTTACCAATAGAATGTAATGTAGTGATTGGTGGTTACCCTTAAAATGTAATGCAGTGATTGGTGGTAACCCACAGAATGTAATGCAGTGATTGGTGGTTACCCATAGAATGTAATGCAGTGATTGATGGTTACCCATAGACTGTAATGCAGTGATTGGTTGTTACCCATAGACTGTAATGTAGTGATTGGTGGTTACCCATAGAATGTAAAGCAGTGATTGGTGGTTACCAATAGAATGTAATGTAGTGATTGGTGGTTACCCTTAAAATGTAATGCAGTGATTGGTGGTTACCTGTAGAATGTAAAGCAGTGATTGGTGGTTACCCATAGAATGTAATGCAATGATTGATGGTTACCCTTAAAATGTAATGCAGTGATTGGTGGTTACCAATAGAATGTAATGCAGTGATTGGTTGTTACCCATAGACTGTAATGCAGTGTTTGGTTGTTACCCATAGAATGTAATGTAGTGATTGGTGGTTACCCATAGAATGTAATTCAGTGATTGGTGGTTGCCCATAGAATGTAATGCAGTGATTGGTGGTTACCCATAGAATGTAATGCAGTGATTGGTGGTTACCCATAGATTGTAATTCAGTGATTGGTTTTTACCCATAGAATGTAATGCAGTGATTGGTTGTTACCCATAGAATGCAATGCAGTGATTGGTTGTTACCCATAGACTGTAATGCAGTGATTGGTTGTTACCCATAGAATGTAATGTAGTGATTGGTGGTTACCCATAGAATGTAATTCAGTGATTGGTGGTTACCCATAGAATGTAATGCAGTGATTGGTGGTTACCCATAGAATGTAATGCAGTGATTGGTGGTTACCCATAGACTGTAATTCAGTGATTGGTTGTTACCCATAGAATGCAATGCAGTGATTGGTGGTTACCAATAGAATGTAATGCAGTGATTGGTGGTTACCCTTAAGATGTAATGCAGTGATTGGTGGTTACCAATAGAATGTAATGCAGTGATTGGTTTTTACCCATAGACTGTAATGCAGTGATTGGTTGTTACCTATAGACTGTAATGTAGTGATTGGTGGTTACCCTTAAAATGTAATGCAGTGATTGGTGGTTACCCACAGAATGTAATGCAGTGATTGGTGGTTACCCATAGAATGTAATGCAGTGATTGGTGGTTACCCATAGAATGTAAAGCAGTGATTGGTGGTTACCAATAGAATGTAATGTAGTGATTGGTGGTTACCCTTAAAATGTAATGCAGTGATTGGTGGTTACCTGTAGAATGTAAAGCAGTGATTGGTGGTTACCCATAGAATGTAATGCAATGATTGATGGTTACCCTTAAAATGTAATGCAGTGATTGGTGGTTACCTGTAGAATGTAAAGCAGTGATTGGTTGTTACCCATAGACTGTAATGTAGTGATTGGTGGTTACCCTTAAAATGTAATGCAGTGATTGGTGGTTACCCACAGAATGTAATGCAGTGATTGTGGTTACCCATAGAATGTAATGCAGTGATTGGTGGTTACCCATAGAATGTAAAGCATTGATTGGTGGTTACCAATAGAATGTAATGTAGTGATTGGTGGTAAACCCTTAAAATGTAATGCAGTGATTGGTGGTTACCCACAGAATGTAATGCAGTGATTGGTGGTTACCCATAGAATGTAATGCAGTGATTGGTGGTTACCCATAGAATGTAATGCAGTGATTGGTGGTTACCCACAGAATGTAATGCAGTGATTGGTGGTTACCAATAGAATAGAATGTAATGCAGTGATTGGTGGTTACCCTTAAAATGTAATGCAGTGATTGGTGGTTACCAATAGAATGTAATGCAGTGATTGGTTGTTACCCATAGAATGTAATGTGGTGATTGGTGGTTACCCATAGAATGTAATTCAGTGATTGGTGGTTGCCCATAAAATGTAATGCAGTGATTGGTGGTTACCCATAGAATGTAATGCAGTGATTGGTGGTTACCCATAGACTGTAATTCAGTGATTGGTTTTTACCCATAGAATGTAATGCAGTGATTGGTTGTTACCCATAGAATGCAATGCAGTGATTGGTTGTTACCCATAGACTGTAATGCAGTGATTGGTGGTTACCCATAGAATGTAATGCAGTGATTGGTGGTTACCCATAGACTGTAATTCAGTGATTGGTTGTTACCCATAGAATGCAATGCAGTGATTGGTGGTTACCAATAGAATGTAATGCAGTGATTGGTGGTTACCCTTAAGATGTAATGCAGTGATTGGTGGTTACCAATAGAATGTAATGCAGTGATTGGTTTTTACCCATAGACTGTAATGCAGTGATTGGTTGTTACCCATAGAATGTAATTTAGTGATTGGTGGTTACCCATAGACTGTAATTCAGTGATTGGTTGTTACCCATAGAATGTAATGCAGTGATTGGTGGTTACACATATAATGTAATGCAGTGATTGGTGGTTACCCATAGAATGTAATGCAGTGATTGGTGGTCACCAATGGAATGTAGTGCAGTGTTTGGTGGTTACTCGTAGAATGTGAAGCAGTGATTGGTGATTACCCATAGAATGTAATACAGTGAGTGGTTGTTACCCATAGAATGTAATGCAGTGATTGGTTGTTACCCATAGAATACAATGCAGTGATTGGTGGTTACCCATAGAATAGAATGTAATGCAGTGATTGGTGGTTACCAATAGAATGTAATGCAGTGATTGGTGGTTACCTATAGAATTAATTGACGGTACATTGTTTTTATATCAGCACTTTCTCTGGTTAAAACTGTGCATGGCTTTCTTTCTTTTTTGGTAGCACGGTCGCATGGAGCACGAACAATTTTAATTGTCCATTGTGTTTCGCATTTCCAGTTCTATGAAAGTTTGCTATTGGTATTATCGGCGATATTGCAACATTTTAATGTAAAATAAACAAATGTAGTATGGTATGACATATACACAGCGAGTTACATTTATATTTACACGCATTTTGCGCCGTGTTTGGTGACAATAATTCGTATGAATGCCGTGAAACCTTGTTATTGGGTACAATGATGCAACTCTTGTCAAACATGGTAAGCATGTTCATGAATTGTGCAAATGAACAGAGACCCACTAAAGTAGATCCCTGTATTGTGCAGTGCTTATGTTCACCAATAATTATTAACACACGCAGAAACAGCCTATAATTTGAATATTGAAAGAAGTGCATAGTGTTTATTTTATAAATTGGTTAGTAAATTGATTTGTTAAAAGCTATTGAATCTCAACCATATGATTGTTGATCTTCTCATTCAGAATAAAATATACCTATCCTTCATATGTACTCTATTAATAATGGCATTCAAAAATATACGAAAATTAATATTTTGTAAGACCACGTTCTGGGTATTGCGAGCCAATTCTAAGCTACTTACAAGAATGTGTCTGATTGGCTAACTATCCCTAGCACCTAACAGTCAGACCAATCAGAGAGTAGCTTGTTTGTTATCAGTTTTTTCGGCGTATCAAATTCCACCTTGTATATAAGCTTCAACTCAACTGAGATATTGTGGTAATAATTGTGACATTTTTTTCTTAATTAACTGTTTTGGCACACACTGCCTGTAATAGAATAGATGAGAATGGGTTTCGTCTTAATCACTTGAGCACCCCCTCCCTTTCAATTTCCGATGGCCGGTCACGATTAGACCGAACCCCCAAAGCAAAGTTTCTATTCAATTTGATTAGTTTTGCTTGAGGAAGTTGGCCTTGATCATCGTGAAATCGACTCCTATTGATATTCATGAGGTTTCACTCAGATTGGCTTGCAATGACATATTGGTTTCCATTCCAAAATAGTTACATGTCACGTCTGTGTACATTTGGTATAAGGGAAATCCTGCACGGGCAAGAGTCTTCGTGCCAAATATTTTATTTAATTATTCTGGCCACATCTAAAATACGTTTTAAATACATTTTTGCGGTGTCATAGTACATACGCCGATTTACGTATCTCCAGGATATTGATACTAAAGGTGAATCTTCCGAAATGTGGAAACCAGATTGCTCTTATCAACAAGAACCCATAATTCCGTGCTTAAAATGTCCACACACATATAAAAGACCCCGGGCCGGTGACTAAATGAGGTACTAGTTGCGTTCCTAATAATGTTAGATGTTTATGTTGTGGTGCACGATGACTGCATAAAGCAAGTGTGTCAAGCAATCCTACTCCTCTGCTATGACAAAAACTAGATTTTTAGGAATCCGTTGGTGAGCGCCTGGTGTATACTATGTTCTATCTCAGATTAGTAATACATTACATACATTGTATTACTAGTCTGAGGTTCTATGTTCGTGTTGCTATAAGTGAAATTGAACATGATCTTACGGTGTATCCATCAATAAGTGTCATTTTTCAATTTTGGCAAAGCTGCTCCTTCGTTTTGATTTTAACAGAACTTTTTCTTTAATATATCGCAAATTGACCTCCATTAACGATATTTGAGGGCATCATTGCTATGTGTGAGTGTTCTTTGTAACACCGGCGATGATGTGGACGCAGGTTGCAAGGCAGGACGTATGACTTAACTGTGATCAACAATACAGGAAGACAATAAAAATACGTCGCCACAAACAGGATTGCGGCGTATTAAGTCGACCCATGAACACGGGATCCAAACATCAATCAATTGATTAGTATGATTAAAACTGATTGGATATGATGAGATTACAACTGATCTTTTTACCATGGCAACCGCATTCACCTGAGCATAGAGGATAATCTCCTCCCCTGCCATGGCAACAGTGGGATGGATGCGCGGATGCAACTCGAGTACCATGTCATGGATGAGATGGCTAAGCCGGTATTAACGCCAATCAAATTAATTGACTGTGTTTCGCTTATCTTCTTTACTGCGTTCGATTGTGAGATTCTAATGAAATGAGCACGCTTGCGCTTGTCTGCAATAAACAACGCTGAACTGTAACGGACACGCACGAACCATGGCAGGCGCACTCCCGAAAATGGAATGCCTGTGTCGTAGAGCTTTCGCTGTTACAACAACGTATTGAAACGTTGTCGCTATTGTGTGCGCTTTACCGTGTGTAATTTCATAATCTATTTTCCTTTGACGATGGGAAACAACTCCCAAGTAGCTTTTTATTCAATTCAAATTGGATTACGAGAGGCAAGGTTTTTTTCTTGAAAACGTAGTCGACCAGTGGAGGGTGAAATCTGAATACTCTTTGGGAGAGAAAAAAGAATCAACGACGTACATCATCCGAGCGAGCAGTTTCGGACCTATATTTCCTTCTCATCAAATATATTTTTCTTATTTCTACGGACAACAGGCAACAAATCTAATTTACTGATGCCCGCAATCCATCAGACGCGGGGGAATTCGCCAAATTATCTTTAATTCTGTAGTTAAAAAGAACTGAAATGAAAGAAGGTTCATTGTTTGGTGGCTGGCTGACCCCTCGGGCACTCAGCAGAAATGTTTCTTCAGCAACACTCGCGCGTAATCTAATAATTACAATTACTACAATTGTGTACGCTAGAATAACAGTGAAGAATAGGCGAGTGCTATTAAATTTATATTGAAATCAGCGACTTAAAGGACACTTTACATCAGCCAAATTTACACAGTTTACGCCGCATAATAATGAAACTTACCATAGATTAATAGAGTGTAATATTTTATAGCGGCGGTGTTGTGTTTACTGACGCTTTGGCGGGATTAAGACGGACTTTATAACTCGTTTTGCTGACTCATTCACCAAATGTTGGCTTATTTATTATCAATTAAAGTTTGCTTTTAACAATACGTCGGTTGATACCATGTGGCGATTGACAATGCGCCGAGCGCTATGCTGTAATTTACCGTTTTATTGTCACTATATTCGTCGTAATTACCAGCGTGCTTCTCTATGTTTTGAATCTTTTGTTGTATTGCATCGCCGGTGTGTTTTCTTGTCACCCCAGACGTGCGGCTGTTTTCTTTTTTGTTGTTTTCTTTCGATGCCTTATATTAGGTATTTTTTATTTTTTATTTTTTTTGGATTATTGTGATTAATATTTATTTTTAATTTACAAATTCTGTATTTGATGTAGAAGTTGTGGTTTACACTTTTTAGGCTCATGAATGTTAAAACAAGTTTGTTAAAATACATGGAGAATACTTGCGTTAATTGAAAGAACACGATAAATTGACATATAATGTACGTTCTTCTAATGAACGTTTGAAATGTGCCGTTTGTTATTTCGTTCCTCCAGGCGTTGGTGTGAAATCGAAAGTGAGAAATGAAAACATTAATGGCAGTACATCAACGGATGTCAACTACTCATTTTTTTTTTATTTCTCAAAATAATTACCATTAGTTGAAAAGTGTGCATATTCAGAAATTGCGTAATCGCCCTTGTTTTTACATCATGTCATCATCACCGCGGCCATGCATATACACTGTCTTCGGCGTCAATGTACTCGGCTTTAGGTTGAAATGTTGAAATATTATTCAAGCTTGGTTGTGCAGGATAGATCGTAAACATTCAAGTCGTATTAAATAAAGTTAGACCTGCTTTAGGGATCCTTCAACCAACCTGCCTTGCAGCATTGCGGTCAGTTGTAGGGCAGGTAATTTCAATGTTGACAGAAATCGTCCTCCCAGTGCACACGCAATCACAATTGAAACCGACTCAAACTGACATTTTCTTTTTAGCTTTGTGCAATTTCAATGACAAGTCGAATGTTCCACGATTGGCACCGGAAAAAAAACTGGTAACTTCAGACTGACAAGACAAACACTGTGTGTGTATGCTTTCTATTGCTGGGACATATTGGGCCCAGTGTGGGGTCGTAATCAAACCGCTCAGTACAGTGTCTTGGGAATGACTATATGTTCATTTTGACAACAACGCAATATGCCCCGTACACGTGTCCAACAGTGAGTCCACTGCTCTTGGGAAGTAATCGTATTATACCGTAATTACCGGCATCGAGTAAACCAATGCATTTTCTAGCATAGGCCGTAAATTAAGATCGTGTCCATGACATATTTTTATTATTTAATAACTCCGTTCTGACAACTATTCTTATCATGAACCAAGCGAAGACATTTGCGGCGCAGTAACGATCGTGACATATCGCTCGTTTTGGATTCCATTATTATGCTAGGGACTAAATCGGAATGTTGCGGGGTTTTTTTTCTTTCGCGAAGTTTGTGCATGCATAGAGAGAATACGCATGTGAACTCATCGTAATACACACCGGAAATGGCGAAAATTGGGCGGATGATGGCTGTGTCGCACCGGCGGCCGCGTCGCTCGTTCTAGTTCACCTGCATGGTTTTATTTAGAAGAGGCTGATCATGGAAGAACGTTCTGCGGTTCTGTCCGGGGAGTATGAAAGCTGAAAGAGAGGCCACGCTACATTAGAGCAAGAGCAAACCTTACACCTGTCTTTGGGCTGCCAAAAGAAGCGTAAGAATCGAACGCGATCGGGGAATTTCGGCGTTCATCATTTTATTTCACGCTTGTCGGTTTCAGGTGGAGCCAAGGTTGGCTGGCGGCTATCCCAAATGTCTGTGGATTTGAAATAATTCTATAATCGAATGCCACTCTGTTCAAGTGTCCCTATGAGACCGAAAACACCTCCTAACCCCGCCACAAGGAGAACTTGTATATTGCAACAGATTTATTGACAAAATTGGTAACCGCAATCAGAGAAATATTCAACACGACCCAGCGACATACGAGGGTGTGTTAACAAAGTTATGCGTTTCATTTCATTCCACCTGTCCATCACATCGCACCACCTGACTGTAGTACATTTCACTGGGCTGTCTCCGAGTAGAGTACATTAAGGTTGTGTATTCTAGCCCTAATTCGACATAACTAATCATAAAAGCATTTTCATTTCGACGTTACCACGAATGCCTAACGCCGGAGGAAATTGTACTTTCTACTTCAGAAGACTCGGCGTAAATTGCCTTCCACGTTTGCGGTTTTTCCTTGCCGTTAGCGCCGGTCTTTCTGCGTTTTTTTTTTCTCGGGCAGACTCTGAACGCTCGACCTGCATTGGTATGATGTGATGTCCTACGAAGGTAACTCGATACCTCTACACGAAATATGATGAACAGAAACTGACAGATTGTGAGTTTTCAAATAATTACCGAGAAACCAATACTTATTTTCCCAGAAGTCCAAGTAAAAAAGGTCCTCGGGGTAGTGATATCGACACACAATATATGGTGGTTCATTTCATATAATACTACCCAATTATTGCTTTATGCGGGTTACTTTTTTTCATATTCCTCAACAATCCAAACTCAATTTTAGCACCTCGTCAGTTGTCATAACTATTTTTTTAATTTACTATTAATAACGCATATTTCCAGCTATCAAATTCAATTATAAAACTAACTGCCTTTGATGTCCAAGAAAAAGAACGGTTCCGCCTCATCGGTGTTTTTAATTAAATAGTATATATATATTTATTTTTAATATTTACGTATGCTACACTACCTTAGCGCGTTTAATGTTCCATTGGATACGGAAACCACCATCTCCCTTGGTTTTGAACTTCAAATTCCACTATTTTTATTGCTTGGTAGTAAAACAATGAATTATGACGTTGCTTTTGCCGCTAATTGATTACTTACTTGAATAAAGTCTGTGCGCTCTTTATTGGAAGTTCATTAAGCGAGAACTCATTTTCACTCCGTTAAATATTTCTGTCTTGCCAACAACATCGAACTATTTATAATCATAAACTTTTTCTATTCCTACCAAACTGAGAATGTTGTTATTAGATAGGTCATGTGACGTTGATCCCTCGAAAAACATTTCGATCTCTCGGTGTCGGCGAACCTCACTGATCTTATAGAAAGTACAATTACGTTATGATGATGATTACTTCGGCAGTGATTAATTAGGAATGGCCTCCGCTCAAATGACATGATATATGAGTAAATAACACAAAAACATTTTCTGTTCATAATGTCAAGTTTACTTTCGACGTGAAACCCTACACCACTTTTAGACTAATTTTTTTTTTCTTTTTTTCACGAATCTTTCGTCGAACGGACTCATATACAAATTCCGATCTATTTTCCGGTCACTTTTTTTCCTGACATGCACGTTTGTTTTGATTTCCACAACGTGACCAATCAAAAATTGCAATGTGATTCGTTAATTAGACGTGGTGGCAGAATTTCGCTGATAAGCATGCACGGACACAGTAGCCCAATAAGCCGCACATGAATCAGACATTCGTGGCTGCGGATAACGGTGACGCAGGCTATATGTTCATTACGGCGACGCTTGAGTAGAAGATTTACCGAATGACAGATTAATATGTGCGTGTTTTTCGGTAGTTTTCGGATATGTGGAGTCATTTCATTTAATTGGTACGCAAAAATATACCCCGATGTTTTTTTATGCTTTGTGATAACTTATCTATACCGTGTGGCTTCTGTATATAGTAAGAATGGCAGATAAACACCCCTCCCCCTCCCCCCCCAAACACAGCTCAATGAATACAGGGAGTGCATGGGTGTTCCGGAAATTCAAACTTGTCTTGACTTCTAAACTCGGTACAGTACAACATGAGTACATGGAAAACTTGTATTTGCTCACGTAACCCGAGTGCCGACAATCGTAACTCGCATATACAAATGTTGTTTCTATATTTGCTATTTCTACCTAAATATAAGGTACACGTCGGAATTTTCAGTCATCCACGTGTACTATGCCAGTATATATCCAGGCACCCCTGTGTTCTACATCTGTGCAGTATATTGATGGCTCGATATCCCGAACAACTCGTAATTTTAAATCACATTTATTTTATTCCAATATCACATCTGTCAGGCATTCTTGACAAATTTAATTTTGTTAGTGTTTCCTCTTGAAATGATAGTTACTTCTTTTATTGCGTTTGTAAAAAAAAAAATCTTGTCATCATACCTCATATATAAAAGTTGGCGAAAGGAGTTTATTCAATATCCGTCATATTTTTATTTTATGTTCGAGACAGACGGATATGCCACTATTCATTACGTAGGATTTGATGGAATATGGCAGCGGTAATATTGTAATAATTACCAGACGAGTTGTCGAATCACCGAGATCTCGCGAGCAATTGCGTAATATACCTCGACAGCTCAGAAAAGATAGTTATCTATTTTTGTAGGCGCCAAATAAGAGCGAGAAAGAAATGAAGAAACCCCCAAGGCGTACGGTATTTCAGCCAGCACCAGATGCACTTGCGCAGTGAGCAGGAATTCATTACAAACTCCGCATACTTCCTGTCTATGTTGTTCCTTGCTTGTGTAACCGATATGATATAACGTGACGTTTACATTGGAACCAGGGACCCGGATACTTTGAATTTGTCAGTTAGTTGTCACGTGGTACAGTTATTTTAAACAGAACAACGGAAACGACCAGGACAATTACCAAAAGTGTAATTCATGAAAAGCGTTAGAGAGTAGACAACTTTGATTGATTGTTCTCTTACCTGAACTGACCAATCATGTGCTCTGACTCAAAGCTTGGTCTGTTACAAGACATAAAATACCATCAATAGTTATCACATATGATGTAAACACAATTTTCACGCTATTTTTCGATACACATGTAGTTTTTTAGCCCATAAAAAGGAAAAAAAACATCCCGGTTTCGATTTTCGACAATTAATTCTGTAATACAGAAACGACAATCAAGAATTACAATGCCCAAAGTATTTGTACATTAAAATAATATACAAATCAACATAAAAATCATACTCATCTGCAGATGTGAGCGTATCATAGAGTATTTCTCTAGCAGCGTATGTAAATGTGAAGATACACCAGCTAAATTACATGGTGTGCATATATCCTGGCATCTCAGCTGTTAGGTCCGGGTAACCAACGCAAATATCGTATTGTGTTCAGCAATTTTAATGAATATAAGAATATTATTTTATTCTGATTATTAAAAATATACACTTCTGACGACATAATCACAAAGTGTATAGATGTAGCATGAAGGTAAAACAGGGATTATAACATTGCATATATATACATTGCTCAATAACTCAATGTTAATCACAAAACAAAGTGGACGGTACTAGTACATAAAACGGAATGTATTGAAGTACATGGCTACTGAATCAGTGAGTCAAAAATAAAGATCTGCGTTTCTAGAACTGATCATTCTCAGAAAAATGAAGTTACATGTTCTGTTTCATTAGAAGCAGCAATAAAACATTTGAAAAGTTTGGCCGCATATAATACAATGTCTGCTAATTCCAATAACACACATGTAGTGTACGTTTATTCACACTCTCGGGCCCAAAAACAAAACAAAATCAGTAACCTCTTATCAAACAACGATCAAACAAAGTGTAATATTAAACAATTAAATAATGATAATTAATATTGCTCTTAAATATAAAAAACAAAACAAATCCAAGTTAATTTATTTCTGTAAACATTGCGTAAATCAATGATGTTGTCGTTAATAAAACTAAAATAGCAATTCCGTTGCACATAATAGTTTAACTGGAAATGTATATATGTGTAAATTTGGTCTCATTTTCTTATTAAAAAGTTACCTTGCAACAAAAATCCTCAATAATGTTTATTTCATTCAAAATTAACTTCAAAATTCATTTTTATGAATCTGTAAACTGCTTTTTAAAAAAAATAAGTTCGACTCAATGCGACGCATTAATACTGAAAACACGTTTATTTTAGCATTGCGAGTACTAAGCACATTCTCTGTACCACCGAGTGATACGGGTCGCGGTAAATGAAATCGATGCCATACTCTGCGTTCCCAACCAGCGGGTTCATCATGTCTATTTAATTACCACTGTATTGACGATTACTATATCTAATATCATTATTACGACTACGTTACCGCGCCGTTAATCGTTACGCATATTAATTGCGTTTTCATTGCGACGGCACGAAATGTTTTATTCATTTCACTTTTGAACGAGATTGGATTTTGATGATGATGGTCGTTTTTTAGCGCTGCGATTGTTGGTATTTGGAAGAAGTGGTGATGTGTTAGTATTCACTTTAAAGCTTTTAAATTGAACATACATTACACCACCTACAATGCTGGACACCGTTCAGTTGATAATTGTGGTAATCATGGAAAAATGAACGTCGCGGTTGTTATCTAAAGTGACCTTTTATTTTAACGACTCTAAGTTTAAAGAAAAACAAAACAGATGCTTTGTGACTTTTCTTTGCGCCTAATATTTTAAAATAGACTTGCTGATGAGAGGCTCTTGAAATGTGTGTATCTCATACGTAATTAGATTTATTGAAATTTGTTTAAGATTAAATTGATTTTCGCGAAATGTAATATTATGAACTATACAGATTAATATATTAACATACGAGGTCAACTCGATGAAATTGACAAACTGTTAAATGTAAATAGGGACATCCAATCCAGGGCTCGCAAACAACAAGATGAGTCGATTTATATATGTTACCAACTGTCTTTCTTAGTTTAATTTTCTTATTTTGTTTTCTCCTCAGATGTTGAAAACTGACTGTCACGGTGATAGTTGAATCCCCAACAATACGTACTGTATGAAACTTACTTCCCACAGAGCACGTGGAAGCATCGGAAAAACAGACACTTTTTTAGTTTTTTTTCTAAAATGGTAGGAACAAAGACAAATTTCGGTTTAAATAAAAAATAAAAAAATTATTAGTTTCAAAAAATAATCATTTGTTGCCACATTTGCTTCGTTAAAGTATACATGTTGTTAATAAGCTTATTTGAGCTAAGATGACTCGAACATTAGTCTGATGTGTAGATTGGTTTATTCCATAACCTTTCTTCTAACTTCCGTTATATTCTCAAAAGTTGAAATCGTAATATACAGCTATCCCCTCAGTGGAAAACTCCTCCAGCTATCACGACGGCGAAGGTTCGTGGCGCGTTCGTGGTCGCTTCGGCTTTTTCCGCTTAAGAGCCGGAGATTTCTTATTTTTACTTATCAGACCCGGGTGGTTAGCCACGTGTACTTTATAATCAGGTAGCAGGTCCTCGCATTTTTCCAGTAGTGGCACATACTTATAGTGTATCGGATGCTTGGCATCGTCTTCTTCGGGGGGTACGTGTTGCTTCTCAACCAATATATAAGTTCTTAGGGCATCCAGGTGTTTGTCCGCGTAATCACTGCGGTGGGCGTCCAGTTCCTTGACCAATCCTGAAAAAAAACATACACACGTACATGATATTGTATGGTACAAGTTTGGGTGTAAATCCTCCCCTTGCTAACAACTTTGCTATTATTGCTGGAAAGGTCGAAATATCATGTTGGCGTCTTAGTGGTATTATTGATACTGCCCCGAACATGAACTTTAATCCAAAAACATTTTGAATCAATTATTAAATGTGAAAGGTATATTTGAAAGCGGTCTCAGAATCGCATTGTTTAACCGTTGAAGCTATATGTGGTACTTTTAATTAATTCTATGTTGATCAGTCTTTTTACCAATTTGAAGACTAAGGGTTTGTTTAATGTCAAGTTGTAGCTCTCAAACGAGATCGCAGCTCTTTAAGAGTTCGCCGAAAGTTGTATATGTTGACGACAGTATTAAATCATGCGTGCGACGTGGGAATTGACCGTAAATGACAGCAAAGACGGAGATAGGGACGAGTAATATTGTCTATTTGTAAAATACGACTTGGGCTAAATATCGGAAATCCAAAATAGATGTCTAACTGCTTCAATGCGGACGGTGAGTGACAGGTTTAACAATAATACACCATGGAAGTCAATAGTAACAATTTGCACGAAATTCATCCTGTCAATCTCCAAGCACTCTTTTTCATTATAACCTGAAATTCATTATTACAACACTGGGCCGAGAGATTTCGTCTTGACCGTTTGACCTCAACGATGCTCGGGATCGGGGAGTTACCAAGCCGGTGTCGTACTCGTGTAATGTAGATGAATATGACAGTACAGCGCCCACTGCCAGCAATTTACCCTGTCCCCAGACAAAAAGGAATTACTTTTCCTACCAATCAATGCTGGGTTCTCAAACGCAAAATCGAAAAAAAAAATCCATATCAGAATTGGCTTCCATGCGATACGCCACTTTTAGTAGTTATCAGTACAAAGCATTGATCACTTTTATGTTTAATAATCAGGAATTAAATTTTTTGTCTACAGTTTTTTTCCAGACCGGGGCAAGTGTATGACAATGACGATAAATTCGCTGGGATTTCCTTCTCATTACAACTCCAATTAACAACGCGATGTCCCCGGCCTCGTTCCTGTGTATAATTCGTTTCCGGTTTCCAAATAGCAAAGATTGTTAAGGCTGCTAATTCTGCGAATATGTGTTTTAGTGTACTATTTCGTAGTTCGTAAAATAGCCTGGTTGGTGATACAAAACAATAGGACTATTTCAAATTAATATCCGGGGTGTTTGATAACGATATTAGATATACGCGATTTTATCACTTTTTTTGTATTTCGACATTTTCCTCCGTTTACGAGAAACGGAAGTATTCTCTTTTCACACCTCTAAACTGTCCTTTGTTGCAATTTTCTTGAAATTACAATTTTTCAATTTTGCAAGCAATTTTGAGCTTTTTCCCTCGTCCCAATTTTCATAAGTGAAACATAAATTACGGTATTTTGTGTTTCAATAAGATCAAAAGGCGGCTTAACTTTGATTGATGTGAATAAGGAACTGACACGTTTGTAGAATGTGACGATATACCCGAGTCTCCAATAATACCAGCATTAATAACACTTGCCCTGGCCCAGTGCTAAGGCGACCACCTGGCCCGACTGCTGTTCATATCGTTTCAGCATCAATTTCAGTACACAACAGCCAAATTTAGCAAAGTGCAATGAATATATTGCAAAGTCATGCCATTCTTCATTTTTTAAATCAGATTTCGCGCCAAAAAAATTTCATTTTTTCACCGTAGATATGTAAATCTGTCTGTCTTTCTGTCTGTCTGCCTGTCTGTCTGTCTCGAATAATTCTACTCGTAGGTTTGTTCTGTTGGAATTCATTTTGTCAAATTATTTTTTTCAGGTACATACAGAGGTAAGAAGAAAACATAATTCGAACATCGCGTAAAGTCTCAAGTTTTAGGTAGTCCTACGTCGAATTTTAATCAATGTTATCTTCGAGTGTGCTAAACATGACTAATCCTTTATGTTCACAACATTAATCTGATATTAATCGCTATAGATATCACAAATACACGAAAAGTCTGGTTTTAATGTTTTGTTTGCATCGAACAACGATCTACGTACAACACTGTCTGTTCCTCGACACCGGTGATTGTGTTGCCACCAGCCGAGTATCGCCCGCTGACTGCGGCGGTAGAGTCACCTGTGCCGACATCATATCAACTTCATTGCACCTTGGTTCAGTACAACCGATATCGTATCATTGTTATAGTAGCTTGGCTCGTTTAAATTAACGCGAATTATAAGAGTGTTCTATGCAACATCGATGAGTCAGACCTGCGGTGACAGGGAGAGGGGGCACACTATTTTTTTCTGCTATAAACGGATTACTGTTTCATTCATTGTAAGTTTTCCAGCCTATACCCTCTTTTTCTCTTTCCTTCAATAGAGTAACGCTATCTCCCGGGGCACGGTATCCACGCTTAATCTCTGCCCGAGTTATCCATTTTCAGAGTTGTATCTTCACGCAGTCCCATCACCCAGGGTTCAAACAGCGCGTTCTATACAAATGTTGCATGAAATTAGTACATTCAAATCCATAGCAGAATGAAATTTTAAAACAGCATAAATAATTGATATTTTTTTTCTTTTCATACATTGTCCCAAGTGCTCCCCGTGTGTGAGTTGATGCCGGGAGACTACATTACTGTTATTACTTGTATTATAGCGTTTAATAATGACCGGTATAAGCGCATTATAATTCGTGACTTTCCGGCTTAACTCCTAGCGGGGTGAGTGCACCATCAAATGGAGAGAGATACACAACAACAAATGCAAGATTTTTATTTTAAATATTAAACGCAAACTTCTTTTTTTTCATTCCATTTTCGCGCCACGACTTTTGTGTGATTATTTATTAATATCCTGCGTGGAAGGGAAATAAGTTAATCGATCGCTTTTGTATGTGTCGAAGACTGGGTAAAAAACGGTGGCTACAACGTTAGAGGACGTCGATATCAAATGCGATGATTTCAATAGCTCGGCCGTGCATGCTTCACGGAGAGTGAAATTGATCACACTTAATTAACAAGCGGTGTAAAAAGAATCCACACTTCGGTTGTATTTGTGCATACCTAGCTCCATGTGCATACGAACCAGTTTTTGCTAAAGGACACAAGTTCAATATGTATTCAGATAATCTGGATTAAAAAACAAAGTTGTAATGTGTTTGTTTTTTTGCTGCATATAGCCGAGTTTAGAATTGTAACGGTCACTTTATCTACACGTAAATAAAAACATTAACTTTTAATTAAGAGGGTGTTTCTTATCTGAGTGTTGTTTTTATATTTGTTCAACAAACACGTGAATAGAACGCAAAAGTCTCGGGTTTCCTTGCTGTGGTGTATATTTCCCACCCCGCGGATTTCAGTCTATATGTTCATTGCTGTATTTAAACGTTGACGCGAATGTCTGTTTCATTTACAGCCGTGTTGGTTATTTTTAACCCGTATCCAATTGATTAACTTGGATTGGTGTTTGAGTATTGAATGTACAGTTCTACGTGCTCTATTGGTCGCCTTGTGGCGATAACAGCCAAGTTAATGTGTACCAACGGTCAGGCTAAAGCGGTTAAACATGTCAGCACGTACACAAACACGGACGCTTTTGTGTGTCAGTTTTTGTGAAAGCTAGGTTTTATCATGGCCCAGTCGTCCTTGCTGTGTTTTACTTTTCAATCGCCTAGCCATTTGTTTCGAAGGCAGCACATCAATAGATGTAGCCACCTTCAACAATAGCGCCTCGTCTCCTTCAATGCGGACGTATGAATGGTTTATGTTTGCGATCAATGTACATGGAACTACTGCATGCACACATCACGGCAACTCGTTTTTCCCTGCGCAAGAATGTTGTCGCTGTTTTCCCTAATCTATTCGATGGCGGCCAGGCATGAAACTAATTCCGTCTAATATGGACTACAACTGTACTGAAACATTTTTCTTTTCTTTTTTCTTGCGACCCTACAATGGTAACCGTGGAATTTTCCAAATTACTACGTGCTTTTTCTAACCGTGTTACTTATTCGTTGCGGCACCCCATAGTTTCTAGCCCCGGGCAATCGGATATTGCTCAAAAAACAACTTGCATCTTAATAGAGTTGCAGAGTTGCGAAGAAGGCATGTCACCTCCGGTAAGCTTACACTCTGATATTATCCGGATACGGACTCGCATTGAAAACCCCACATTTATGACAATAAACGGGCCATACACAGTCAGTCACACAACTGATTCTAGACCAGGACTTCAGAATTTAATTATCCCCCCCCCTTTTTGTTAATTGACTTTCCTAGCTGTTAAAATAACGCTCTGTCAGTGTATAGTGAAGCAGAGTCGTCAACAAATGGACCCATTAGGAGTGGCCGCCATGATGGGTTGGCTCCCTAAGTACGCCCATAGCGTTGGTAGCAACGCAACAAAACATACCCAAGTGTGTGTTTAATTTTTACCTGTCTCGTCCGAAAGATCGAGCATGACGTCAGTGTCGGCGTAGCCACATCTCGCCTTGATATTCGTCAAAAGATTGACGACGGCACATGCAGGATTAAACAACAGCGCCTGGTTAGAACCGAACTTCACTGTTATATACATAGCGGCGATAAAGGACCTTGCTCACTCAAAACAACCTGTTGTACGCTGACGGTCAGTTCATCGCCCCTTTGTTTGGCACACCACTATAAGCAGTTGCCTACCAACGGTCGAAGCGTTCACGGTACCGCGTAACTTTAAGTGGAAACAATTCGGCCGAGAATTATTCAAAAATCAGATATTAAACGCGGGGGTTTCAGTGGTGGTGGTTGTTTCCATAGGACTGGTATTTCGATAGGGTTCAAATAAAAGCTCCGTCAGTACTATTTGCCCCTTGTTTACGTTACTATTATCCTGGGGACAATGGCCGTGTTGACAGCGTGTAGTGGCCCGTCTCTATAGAGACCTCATCATCCATTCGGCTCTACTTTATATAGCCGGTTTAGCTGACATCTCAGTGATATACCACGAGGAGGCTGTCATCTTTATTTAAAAGAGACGTTGAACTTCGACTGAATTCTTAACAAACTAGATAATATCTTCGAAAAAAAATAAACACGTAATTTACTAGCAAAGTCAGCTAATTCAGAAGACAATTTACGATTTGTGAAGATCATTAATTCTAAACCTTGAAACTATAAATTATGAATGTTGCTTGAAAATCATCGCACTGTGGTTGTGTTTTGGCAACAGGACGAGGAGTTCCAAGTGATTTTTGTCGTAGCGTAAACACAAGTTAATTGCGTGTATCACTAAGTTGGTAATATATAGAGACCACTATTGTCAAGGCGGAAACACGCCGCGCCAGGTGCCTACCGTCACTCACCGAAACTCGTTACTTTTTTTCTAAATTAACTTTTTCTTTATTTTTATCTTCTTTAGAAACCAATTAAGCGTGTGGGCCTTAGTTTGCCCATCGGTATAATTTGGTTGTGTATTTAACCAATGAACAAAAAGCTCGCATCCTTTGAAGATTTTATTTTTTTGTTGGAAAAAAAAAACGGAGTAAACGGAACATTTTGAAATTGTTATTTTGGTGTATTCGGTGAATCATACGGAATGTACATCCGCAGCATGTTGCGTTTTGTAATGAGGCGAAGGCGAACATTTAAGTTTATTTCTCGTGCAATGACTGCCTTTCTTGTTATGGTGTATATTCATATTGTAACAATGATATGGATCAGTTAAAGCAACCGAATTGGTGCGTATTTTATAAAAGTTATAATGGTCACTACGTTGTAAGTCGTATGTTGTCGACATACACTCAAAGATCCCTAGTACAGCCATAGTATATGTTGCAACCACTCCTGTCCATCCTCCCCCAACAATGCGATTACCTCATTGACTGATTATCCTTGGATAAACTTTCTAAATGTATTTTTTTTATACCAACAACTCCAATATGCCGACTTCCAGGATACTTAGTATGTATTTATTACATTTGTTGTCGAAGTGAAATAAATAAATAATTTCAGTCATTACATCGTAACAAGTTGGTTCAATTTGTCGTTCACGGCAACGTAAGACGTCGACTAGTGAAGTTGTTTAACATTCGGTTTACGTTACATGCTTGTCGTATATTCTTTACGATCTTTACTGATCGATGGTACCGTAGCCGCTGGCTATGTCTCTCTCTCATCGCTCCATGTAGGTAAAACCTTTTCTCACAAGCTATGGTAATGGGTTTCACCGTCGGATATCGTACTATTATTATAGCAATTAACCCCAGTAAAAAATCCTCACGATCCATTCCTCTTTGAACGATAAAACGTTATACTATTTGGCAAACAACGCGCTCAGCATGTCGGATCAGCAGCAGGCCGCGCACGCCGACGACGCGGCCATAATTCACATTTGACTTGAATAATGTTTAATAGTATTGTTCTACAACTCCCGATGAAATAAAAACGTCACTCCTCTTCCTCGTTCAATTCAAACCAGAGTTATGTTAGCTATAAATTGGTAATCGCCGTATCTCGGCCTTCCACCGAAGTTACGCGACTGTTGATGTTAAAACGTCATACAAAGATTACTTTTTCAAATGATGAATAATTTCTATGCATTTTTATAATCCTATAGAATATTTTAAACCCCGACTTGATTCAATAGTTAGTAAAGTTTGACGACGCAGTATTGGAAATCAGCATTCAGTGTACACAGGGACGTTTAAAAACATTGCGGAACGCAGCCTTGCCAGTAAATTATCTACGATAAGTAAGTGAACGTTGGCAAGTTCCAAGACTGATTTACTACCACGGTGAGCGACGTGCAGTACGGGGGTCCCCAAACAGTCGTAACCGAAACATTGTTCGATTCCGCGTTCCTGTGAGTCTGAACATTTAATTAATTAAAGTTAATTAGCAACTAGGAAAGTCTTTTATTGAAATATCCCTTTACAGTGAGTGTATATAATTTGTATGTGTTGGCGAACAAGGTAAAGCAAACAGGTGTATAGAGAGCTATCAGGAAAGGCGAAGAGGTTACCAAAGCCGCTAGACAGGATCAAACGCACCTGCTAGTGTTCTACTAGGTGGGAGGGGGAGGGGGCAGTACCCCCATGTCATTCTGACTTCACTGTTGTCCATTTCTATTGTCACTCTAGTATTCAGTATCTCTATAAACAGATAAAATCGAGATAACGGAGTACGATTCTATCATTTATGCACGTGAGCGGTTTCAGTTCCCCGGTTGCAACTGTGTCTCACCCCTTCACAGGATTGTAGGTTAACCCACGACCCGGATCTCATATTATGAAAACATAATATGACATCATTTAAAGTTTCTTTCATATGAGGGATATATCCCAATTCCTAGTAATGTATTGCAGTTCTGTTGGACGTGTTATGTACTGATGTAATCTACGAGGTATTAAAACCAATGTTAACACTCCCACAATCACCAATAATAGGAATTCAGGTTTCTCGAAAAAATTTGAACACTTGTATAATCAGTCTAAATATCTGAAATATTTATTACTACTAGAACGTGATTATTTTTATTTGCATGACAAAAGTGAAACTAAGAGGATAAATTAAGCATTTCTAAGCGTATTTGACGGGTTGAATCCGTGTCACGTACTTTGGAGTAATTAAAACGTCAATCAGAACATTTCTACTATTCTGTCAGTTCACAATGGTTAATGCTTGGTTATTTCAGGTTCTCAGTTTTTTAAACAGAAGCATCTTTATCGGCGAAAAGTAGTGAGTGCTTGCGATATCCGCCGGTCTGTGGAAGTGATGTAATTGTGGGGGAAATTCTTAACCCTTGTTAAGTTCCCTGGAATCACTAATATGTTCAATATTTTCGCTAGTGTGAGAAATAAAGTATTAATTTACTATAAAATGCTTCAATGCACGATTTGGTATTTTAGCAACACTATTGCAAATAATATCAATTACAGATAAATATACACGTGATAC
This sequence comes from Saccoglossus kowalevskii, assembly GCF_978046115.1. Classification (NCBI taxonomy): domain Eukaryota; kingdom Metazoa; phylum Hemichordata; class Enteropneusta; family Harrimaniidae; genus Saccoglossus; species Saccoglossus kowalevskii. The sequence goes on along the minus strand of NC_140642.1, from coordinate 16,138,988 downwards.
TATATTTTTTCTAAGTTTTCAAAATAATACAACCCTTTCCTATCCCCTAGAAGACATAGAACACTGATTTTGAAGACAAAATTAAAGGTTGGGACAATATTTATTTATTCCACGGGTGATGGTATATTGAATTGCCCCACAATAACATAGATCGAATTACCGTGAGTATGAATCCGTCTAACACATGTCTTGAGTGGCTTTAGATCGTTGAGTCATGATGATGAGGACAGCATTTACGCACTCAAAGGTGTCCATTTCGGAAATACACAACACCGTCTTCAGAAATGACACTTCTTTATCACCGATCTCAATAGAATTGTAGATCTGGGGAAGGATTGACACTACAATATGTCTATTAGCGCTAGATACTGGTGTGCTGTTAAAGAACACCTGTTACCCATCACTATGCAGACAATCAGCGGATTCTCACCGGAGATCACGATGACGTGACGTTCGGATGAAAGTGAAAACCTGCACCAAGCATGAACTGGTACGTTTGAGAAGACTTTGATCTGCACGAAATGTAGATTTAATAGAATAAATGTAACAATTTACATTCTATCGATCGCGTGTTTTAAATTCAAAGGGGATTACCGTTTCCTGGGTGTCGTTGATCCGGTATTATAACTTTTAATGAATCGCATCCACGCTAGTTCCAGTCAGTGCAGTGTGACCTACAGCCGCTAACAAGTCTTTGACCGCAAATTGGGCATTAAGCGATCGATAAATCGACGACAGGCACCTGTGGTAAAAATCGGTAGGTCCCAGTGTGCAGAAACTAGGTCGGGTAAACGCCGCTCGACAAGGATGCGTTTGAGGCCAACTATGTTGTTACATTGCTGGGACACCACGTTGTTCATCGTATCTTTGACACAGTGGCGCAGTAGACTGGTAAATAGATATAAATATTTACAGACAACGAACGATTTTCAACAGATGACATATACAACAGAACAGGAAATATTAGTATTTTCATCATTTCAGAGGGGTAAATTTGTTTGTCAAATTTAGAAAATTCTCGTCGGTTAGTTTCGTTAAAAAAACTTTGTCCTGTTTCCATCATGAATAAATATGTGGGGACATTCAATTTATTTTATTTTACTTTATTTTATTTATACGACATTTTAGTTTTAACTAAGCATTATACCAAACACTGCAATGTCGACGGTTATCAAGTTCAACCCAAGTTGTTATCAATGAATCAAACTACCAGTAAGCAAATGAACTGTCATGGGGATTTCGCCCTCCGTTGCAATCCGTACAGATCGGACTGCACATACCAATACACTAAACGTTGGCTAACGGAGGCACAATCGTTTTTTTTAAGTACTGAAACCGCCCACTTCAAACATTTTCTAAAATCACCGTTCGAAGTTCAATCCTTACGTCTGCGTTCGTCACAACACCGGTCCTGCGGTAAATTCACCGTGATGCGCACGTGACAGACAGGATAACAGATGACAGAAAGGACCTCAAAGCACTACGTAAAAGCCACTTTGTGTTAAAAATAACATCGGAGAAATATTTTGTGCCGGAGGATTTATTTGACTAATTTTATGTGTCAATATCACGCAATTATCGCGCTCGATGTAAAACGGAAGACTTCTTAATGCCCTTCGATGTTCAGCACGACACAACTCTCCCGGATACTATGGTCTCTGATCGACGTTCTTTTGTTGGGACAAATGGACACGTCTCGTAAATATAGTGAATAAATAGTTTAAATTAAATTACCACCTCTGTTACTGATATATGCCTGTGTACACACACTCTTTTTTCTGTGCGAATTGTGTGTGTTATGGTACGGGAGTTAGATGAAACGCGTCGACAGTAAATTTCATCGGTGCAAGAGACACTGATGTCACCATGGTTTGAAATAGGAGGGATGAGATCAAGATCCGAGAATAAGGGAGGGACATCCACATGTGGCGATGCAATATAATTGGGAGGAGTTAGAATTGGCCTCCCAGAGTGTGTGTAGGCGTCTACTGCTGTTCTAGACGCTGAACACTACTATTTACAGATCGCGAAGATGAAACAAATTCCGAATTTCTGAAAAAAAAGAGGGCCCAATATAATAATAAAACACAGTCGTATTTGTCAACGGCATTTTTTTGATCTGTTGACCCTCTTCCTTTTATAGCGTAGACTTTCCGGGTGATGGTTGAGTGTACCGTGACCAGCGACAATAAAATGTCCCTGTTTCCATGACAACTGCAGCAATCTCTTCCACTAAACCATTGAAGTTTATGGCACAATGATGTAATTTATCTTGATAAAAAGTAAGCAGATTTCGACATGGTGTACGAACTATCGACACTAATGTTTGTCACCGCGATCACATCAAAGGTTGGTTCGGGTAAACCGTACATTAAGAGTTTGACCGTAAATACATAAAGCATCAGCGCCGACCAAATATGTGCCCCACTAAAATACAAATAAGCAAATGACAGGATGGCCCACTCCAGCACTTTCAGCGTTTTATAGAATAAATATGCAATAAAAGACAGTTGAAAATTGACAGCTTAACAATGGAATAGGACATGTTAAATATAGTAATACAGACCGCTAGAAATCAGTTTCCCCCGACCAACTTGAACTTGTCATACAGAGAGTATGGGGTTTAATTGAAACCGACATCACGCGTAAAATTGACATTTTAAGTTTAATTGCAATAGTTGGGAGTAGAGTGACGCTTTCTCTCGTTTTCGTGCGTTATTATGTTTATTAAAACATACCTCGTGTTATACATTACTGCATGTCATGGTTACGATGCACGCATCGAGTCGTACACATTTTACACGGGGGGGGGGGGGGGGGGCTGACGTCGTCTTCATTTTTAATGTGACCGCTACTCAATATGCTAGCTGTCGGACGCAATTGCATGAAATACAACTTGTATGTCAATACACATAAAGCTGAGAAAAAATGGAACTTGACAGTTTTATTAACATTTTCATGGTTATATTTGACTTTCAGGTTTGAGTTCAGTTACAAGATACGTATATGGGATATGCCGAATAGAAGTGTACATAACAATGTGAATATATTCACTGGGATGTTGTCACATTATTCACCAATGACTATACATTACATACACTCAAAGCAGGGAGGACTAGTAAAACAATCACAACAAATCATCGTACATAACAAATGAGTCCTGTGACGTCGAGTATAATGTGGGGTGCCCGAGAACTAATTAAATAATTAAAGGTGAAAACATATATGGAACCACTGTACACTGAATATTTGTTCATCTAAAAACTCGTATTTTTCATCACTGTATCATCACACTTACTTCCAAGCTCAACCCAACTTCTTATTTCACGCAGATATGAATTGTTTAGATAATGCATTTTAAGCAATTTCGTGTTATTGTGTTTTCATTGTTGTTTTATATTGAATCATATATACATGTATGTATATATATATGTATATATATATAGCGTTCCAACGTTATTCAATCGGCCAATATAAAACTCTCGTTTTAGTTTTAATTGTGAATTTTACAAATATTTATAAAGATGAAGGGTGAAATAATAGAGTTAATTACAGTGAAGATTTAGTAAAATAGTAAGTTTTTGTCACCCACATTAATTTAGTGCGGATTGAGATATGTTACAATTCTTATTCCTCTCCATAATAATCCCTTCCAGAATTGTATGAAAAATCAACTCCAGGTTTCATTCTCACCTCCACAAAAAAACAACAGTCCGTCGACTCCGCGTGGTAGGGCTCATTGTTCATAAATAAATTTGTTGGCATAATATTTTGAAACATTTTAAACTGAAAGGATCCTAATTTTGTATAAATTGTCGTCATGACAATTACGGAGTAGTGTAATGCAAACTGGCATTCACTCAGCACATCAAATGTTGTAAGAACAATTCTTTCATCGTTATGATTATCTAATAACAAAAAACAATTTAGATCGCGATAGGATGAAATAATGATAATGACAATTGTCCTAATGTCGTAACGATTACGCGGGAAGAGTGGCGGTAATAAAGTGTCACCACGTCGTGTAGTATAACAATCATTTAAGATAACTTACATGTAAAGACTATAAAACCAGACGCGCCACAGACTGTGGTTCCAGTCATTTTGTCTGACGACAAAAAATGTCTGCGTGTCTTGATATACCCAATAACACCACTCCAACCCGATTTTATGGCTAACATTATCATTTCGATTTGTTTTCATATTATATTTCACATACGACGTTTGTAAATAAAATTTTAAAAATGAAAGATATTATTATGCATGGTCCTACATGACTTGTATATAGTTGTACACATGTATATGTCACATATCACCATTACCCAAGGGAAGGCAGGTGTCCTGCGAATACATGTGAATACTGAAGCCGTGTGTCATCATGGCCAAAGGGAAGCGAGCTGTCGATATTTTTTAAGGGTATACAAATAGTTGAAAACAATTATTTCGCGACAAACCAACATCCCCAAGGTAAATCCAGAGTGTTCCCACAACTGTTGAAGACCTTGCCACGTGTGGGACAGGAGTTTGGATGTTTTAATTTGCCTAGAACAATTATACATCGCTCTAATAAATTACAGCTTAGCCGGAAAACTCATACAAGTATAAACGTGATTCCGCACACACGTGGATTTGTTTCGACAAGTCGACTCCCTCGTTGTCAATCCACGTAGCAGCGTGTACTATGATGCTGGTATTTTATAGTGGACACCGGAAAAAAAACAATTGTGCAGACTAGGAATCCCTTTCTACAATAAGAAAATCTACTTGTGTGTATATATATAATACAAACCAACCCCAAAAATGCGAGAAAATATATAGGCACGATTCGAGTACGTATAAAAAAAAACAATTTAAACTTCCCAGTATATGCTGGTAGTAGGTATATCAGACAGTACATTACTCATATAGGGAATTCTCTTATTTGCACGACTATAAACCAAGTCTTTTCCAAACCTCTCTCCAAAACGAACGAACTGCCTTGGAAAAGCAGATCATGTGGTCAGTATGGAATGAACAACCCAGAACTTACGGATCACATCAACACGAGACGCAGCTGGAATTAAGTCAACACTGACTGAAGCGAATATTTCACACTCATTTATATAAATATACCGGATTCCTATTGTTGTTTTTTTCATAATTTTCATTGTTTTAACAACATTTGTAGAATAAATTCCAAATATTACTATCAGTATTTAGCAACTAGGGTTGGGAGATGTTCGTATTTAGCGTTCATCACACCTGACCTCTCCAGCTCATTGACTCTCACACATAAAACTCAATACAAACTCACAAGACAAACTATGTATATTTTTTGCGGCAAAAATCAAATAATTTTTAATTAGAATAGATTTTTGTTCTCATTTACAAATTCCTGCATTTTACAAACAACAAAATGCAAAATAGTTGCAACAAAAAAAAAAGATCGGTGGACAATATAATTGCTGGGGGACGACAAATAAAACTAAAATAAAAATGTACCTATATTGCGACTTTGTGCAGTTCTCCTACCGAGGACTTCTAAAAAATGAAGTCAAATTTGAAATGTGCTGAAAAAGCATGGGGAGAGAGAGAGAAGAGGGGGTGGTAGCAGAAACAGTTGCCGCAGTGGAGATTGTCAGGAAATAAAACGGAAAGAAAATAGGATAATTTCAATAAAATACAATACAAATAATTAGTGTGTATATATATCTCCGTATCTCCTTTTCAAGAAGTGTATATAAAATCTTAGATTTAAAATTATAATAAAAGCTTTAAAAAGGAACAGTTTCATCTCTTGTTAGTGTTTGATTGGTTGTCGTGGTGACCAGAGGTGGTCTAAAAATGACTCACTAGTAAGCTACATTGGCAGCCTCTTACAGTTTGTTACACAAAATTATTTTGTTTGTTTGTATTTCATTCCTCAAGTCATAGAACTGTCTCCACGCATCATCAGAATGTCAAAATGCAGTTCACATTTTTACTACCCTAATAAAAAGTTGACTAAAATATGCTCTTCAGCATTGAGGTAAAACAGAGTTTATTTTTGGAAAAAAAAGTTTGTTCTTCCAGTTACAGTGAAATATGGCAAATATGAGAAAACAGGGCAGGTAGAAAAAAAGACCTGGAAAGGGGGGGGGGGGGTATTGCGGACTGTTTTAAGTACATATAGTTTATAGATCTATACAACACAAAATGTTTGTCAAGTAATCTACATCTGCAAAATAAGATGTAACTGAGCAATAAACATTTGAACAGCCAGTTAACAATTATCTTGCTTTGTCTCTTGTCGCTATGGTTATATCACCTGCAAATTTAACAGATCAGACCAAAAGTACTGATGATTATAGTTTACTTACTAAACATTAGTAGAGTTGACACTATTGATTTTTTTAAAGAAAGATTTTGGCAGTTTTGAAAAGTACGAGTTAGTGGTGACAGATTGCACTTTTCGACTCATTTTACGTTTATTTTACATGTAATCAAAATTATGAGTCTGTGAATTCAAAGTTTAAAATTTTATCTGATAAATTGTGAGAAGAAATTTACTGATCAGTCTTGAAAATTAAGGATTTCAAGAAATGTCAACTGGCTGCTCATTTAAAGGAAAAAAAAAACGATTTCAAAAATTAATTTTACAAATCTAATGACCTGACAAATTTGGGAACTAGTTTACTTTTGACCCTGTGAACTTTAAACCTTGAACTATTCAAAATTAAGATGCAAACTGCAGATATTCATCCCAAGAATAGATAAAAGTTTAGGTACTATTGTTCAAGGGTCAATCATTTGAATGAATTAAGCAAGACAAATTTATCTTTGTTTTTAGATGAATTTGAATTCGGTCTTCAGATGTGATACACACCATTCCATGCCAGGTTTCCATTAGTGGAGCAAAGAAAAATATACCTAGCAGTTGTTTTTATTCCTGCATAGACTGTTGCTCAGTTACTAAAGAGATGTAAACAAACAAAAACATAGATAAACAAAAAGAGACTTGTACTTTTTGTCAATACAAAAAATGCACAAAAATACAGGACACTGAATAATCTAATATGACACAGAATATCTACTACTAAACAATTTACATAAAAAATGATCAATTTGTTAATTTAGTTAAACCCCCGCCCCATCAGAAAGACAAAAACTGGCCTTTTTTCAGTTAAAATTACCCTGCCATGGATTTTTGGCATATTGAAAGTACTTTATATTACTTTTAAAATACTTTATTCAAAGTACTTTATAATTATCAGGGCTTCGAAACAAAAACATTTGTACATGTACTCGTCAGAAAAATTGATTGAACAACTCTTGTCTTTTCATTGGAGGGGGAATGCTTCTTGAATGTACATTACACAGGTGGGATGGATAAACGCAGCTTTTTCAGTCAATCAGAATCCATTTTTGCAAAGCAGAAATACAATGACAAAACTATTTCCTTGTCATTCAGAATGAACATCAGAAGGATTGTGTGTTACTAATTTTACAGCAAAAATAAACATTTGAAGCACATGAAATGGTTTTCCAAAAAAATACCCTAGCAATGTATTATTAATTGTTGGATCCATTCCTTTTATATCAAAGAACTGGACAAAAATACCCTTATTTCGAAAGTTTGTTTCCCCTCACAGGGTCTATACTCCAATCAACAAACTGTACAGCTATACAATAACACAAGTAGGTGGGTGTTTGTTTGTTTGTTAATACACACAAGAGAGCATCCAAGACACTCAGAATAAAGTTTATTGTACATTTCAATAAAATGCGGCGATCTTTGGCTCTAAACCTGTTTGATTTCCCGAATGAATGGGAAAGCGTAACCTTGCAATCAAACTTTGCACTGTTGCGTCATTGTCTTGTTGATTTGTTCACTGTATGCTTGAAGCTACCTACAGAATGCAGCACAAAGTATATGTACATGGATTATACCGAGCCAATGTTTTCAGTTTGTTTTTTATTTTTATTTTGTTGGCTTCTGCAGCTCGAGCCTCCCACCCTGTATTCCTTGTAATTTTGGTACAGTCTCAGAACTTTCACTTGCTTTATAGGTTGGGTGGTTTGATCCACTTTATAGGGAGGGGGGGGGGAAAGAGTTTAAATGTGAGTGAAAGCCTGACACTACCGGTTACAGATGTAAATTTTTGTCTGAAACGGCGCATATTCAAATTAAGTGAGGCTGATCTGCATAAAATCTTGATTAAATAAAAAAAAAAACACTGAAAGCATTGGCACGGTGATAATCATTGAATTGTAATAAAGCCGTCCTGTGTTAATTAGTGTGTATATCCATGACGGGTTGTTGTGAGTTCATATCCCCTGGGTTCATTAATGAAGGCGGACTCTGAGCTGATTGAAGACCGGACATTCCGTGAGGGTGGTGGGTTGGATGCGCCATCATCATGGCGTGGGGGTGACCGGGTATTAACATGGCTTGCGAATGCACCTGCGGATGAAGCTGGTGGTGGGACATCTGAGAGTGGGAATAAGTGGGTGCTCCCCCTCCTGACATCGGCATTGACATTGACATTGACTGTGACATCATATCTGTCGGCATGCCCTGCGTTCCTAGAAAGAGAAAAAATAACAAGAGGAGAGAAAAAACATATATGAGAAATGATTATATATGAAGTCAATTTTTTTTTCATCGAACAACTAGAAAAGAATTGAATTAATCCTCAATTTGCCACTTAAACCACACCATTATTACAGAGAAAAGAAGGAAATATTCAGAACAGTGGAAGTCAAAAGATAATTTATCATGAGACAGTTACCATGACGACAGGAAGGCATCCTTTGACAGAAGCATATTAAGAGGAATGATTGGCAGGCAGAGAAGACAGACTGATGTCAGTAGTTCAATCCAGCAAATGCTAAGTCATGTATCATTATGATAGAACTTAATCCTCACGTTTTTTTTTTTTTTTTTTTTTACTACCTCATTTTTTCACTCTTCTACACTATAATTTTTTTTTTTTTAAATCCGACCTGTGCTTGAATATCTACCTAGTACCCCCTACAGTCAGCAGGTATATTTTTACCAGCTGCACCTGTGAGTTCTTAAGCAGTTTTATATGAATTTAGTGGGCCACAGTGACTTGAATCGCACACAGAAAAAAAAAAAAACATAACGAAAATAAAACAAGCAAGGACATGCAAACAAAAATGTACAGACAAATGTCAAATTCTCTACGTCATAAATGTCATTTGTCAATTTCCACTGTTAATAAATTTACTATCACTTAGGTATTGTCTATTGTCTGCGTTTCAGCATATAATCCACGGCTTTGATCTATTTTAGCCCGAGGGTTGGCATGCATTATGACGGTGATAGCAATCCCATGTAGCGCTGAAACGCAATCTAATTTAGCCAGCATAATTTCCATTTCTTTAATAGCTGAAAGTAACTGTAAAAGTCAGCTCTTTAATAAACCTTGAACTCAGGTCGGATATCTGCACCCCATCACAAAGTAAGATTGGCAGGACAGCAATGCCAGGCCAATAAAATCTAAAGCTAATCCATTTTGCTGGTAATCACCATTACAGATGTAAAAAAAAAAACCCTCCCGAGCATGGCTTCCCCCCATTCTGTCTCTGGTCATATAATACACAAATTAAGGCCTGCAGGGGGGTGTTAAATTTTTAAAGGCTTTTAACCACTACTTTTTGTTGTCCTTCTCTCGCCAATGAATGCAACATCAAACCATTGATTATATATATGACTTGGAATTACGCTAGGAAACGCTCTTAAAATGTGGACAACTCTTGTAAGGAAATAGAAATGTATGCATAGGGGAGTTCCATGAAATATAGCCCCTTAGAAGACGAGTTTTGATGAATTCTGTACAGAGTAGCATATTTTCAAAATAAAAAAAAAATAGTTGGTATGAGATTATAAAGCAGGATTGGACAACAAATACTGATTAGCTAGTAACAATTCTTGGCCCTTTTTTCTCTTGCTCGAGCACGTCCCACCACCACTACCACCACCCAAGAAGAAGAAAGATTGTAAAAAAAAAAAAAAAAAAAACTGTTCCAGACTGTGAAATGATGCTACTGTCTTACAAAAAGAATTTTACAAACGTAGCCCACCAACCCCAAAAAACAGAGGAAAAATGAAGTGGAATGTTAAGCGCTGCAAGGAGATTTATTTATTAATTATAATTATCATAACTGTTATCATTATATTGTCATTATAATTATTATAAAATAGCAGAATAATTGGATGGATGGAGAGAGAAGACTAGAAACCTTTTAATAGAGTTGATTGTCACAATCATTACCAGGTTGGCGAAGATGCATAGGCTGCGGTGTATCCATCATGTAACCACCTAAACCTTGACTTTCGGGACTGTACGTCGGCGCACCCGCTGCACCCACTGCAATCCAAAAGAAATTGAAAAAATATATATAAACATTGAAAAATAAAATAAAAAGTCATCTACAGTGGTCACAAGGCAAAAACAAAACAAAACAAAAAAGTATACCAGAACAGTTATCAGAATCCAAGTATAACCATTAAGTAAGCATGCAATACATGACAAAACTGGGGGTGTTTAAAAATCACATGCGCCGCTGTACAATAAAGTGCAGCTTAATATAGAGCCAAACTAGTAATTCATTATAGTGACGAGAAAGCACTGGGAACATGTACCATTAAGACAACCCCTTGGGCTACAATACAGAACATAACGCAGCAAGTCAAGACAACAACTGAGTTAATATAACATCACAGCATATTGACACTCTTACAATACTAATAATACAGATAGAGAGAACAACTGCTCACTGCAAGACATTGCCTTCAATTTATTGTGTACACCGGATAAAATGTATTGAGATAATTTCAATATTTTTTCCTGGCTTTGTCATTTGTTCTCAAAACAGGCCACTTTCAGTTTCTGGAATTAGTTAGCTCTGAGTTTTTTTTATCATCTTAGCAAGCGCCCTCTCCTAAAGTCTTAATGCGCTCGGTACCAGAGAACTAACAGCAGAACTAATTTGCATAGAAAAATCATTTATCAATCTGTCCCCATGTTTTTTTGTTGTGTGTATTTAAAGTATGCTAGCCTAAATACATTGAAAGGTTGGGTGTGGAAGAAATACTAGCCGAACTGGGCCACAGTCTTGCCCAGACACTGACCAGCTTGTGTTCATACATGCAACCACAACACTATGAGCAGTCTGAATCATGGTGTTTTTTTTTTAATGCTACCTACTAGAGCAAATTAAAGCATTTTTTTAGCCCTGCCGCGGCTGGTTGAAACATCCATTAAATGGATGTTCGGTTATGGCATAATAAATTGCCTAGGTCTTTAATTCAGAATCGTCTAGAAGCTATTCGGCATGCAGCCACCATGGGAGAAGCCAAAAAGGCAGTTTATTTCCCCCCAGACTTGGCCAGGGAATAGATGACATTTGTTAAAGAAAGCATTTGTTGCTGCACAGAATCATGTCAAACTAAACAAAGCTATCGTCACCATCGCTGTATCAACTCTAAATTGTTAATGTCTTAGTTAATATGACTTGTATTGAATTTTTCATTTCATTTTCTTATTCAGTTATTTCCCCCCCCCACCCTTTCAAGAGCTTCATGTTATAATATTAACAACCGTGGAGTGATAATGATTGCTGTTCTGTTCTGCCTCTCCTGTTTGGCTAGCTCAGTTTAATACTAAGGTTCTTATAGATTTAATACATCACATAAACGCACGCATATAGACACGCATGCATATATACAAAGACAGAGTCGTCACAAAAAAAAAAGCTATTGCGATGAGAAGACATTTTCCCTATACATTTATTCTCCCTGTTGCAGTATACATCACCAATATCAGGGACAAAAAACGAGGCAAAAAAAGTGCAATTTTTATAACAACCACAATGTGTAAACAAACAATCAACAAAAACAACATCATCCCAGTCGTCATAGAGTTTTTTAAACTGCCAGGCAGACCACCAGATCCCCCTTTGCCTGGTACCAAACAGCCGACTAAGCTTCAAATGTATTTCACTCGTTTTGGATCAAAATGGCCAACAAACGAAAGATTAAAAATCAGAAAAAGAAACGGGGTAAATGTGGGGAGGAGGGTTTTTCAGTTGCGGATAAAAATAGATCTAAAAGTTCAGCTGTGCCAGCTGTCAGAGGGAAACATTACTAGCATTGGAGTGAATAACCAACAGTCCAACGTACCAGGTGAGGGACCCCCAGGTGACTGACTAGATGATGACTTACGCCTCCGTGACTTGAAAACAGTTACTACAGGTGACTTGCCTGCTCGATTTGATTGGTCGATCATGGGCTGCACAATACGCCGCCTAGCATTTATAAACCTGGAGAAGAAAGAAATAAGAAAAAATGAAAACCAAATAAATATTCAATCAACTTCATTACGAAAAAACACACTTAAAGTGATATTAATTATTTTATATAGAAAATATAATCATTGCTTATTACAATCGTTTCTTCAAAACATTTTCCCCCTCATCCTTGTCTTTTGTTTGTAATATGCGAACGATAATTATGCAATCAATATTTGAAAATAGCTTTTGAAATTATTAGCTGCAGAGTATTTTCACTCCATGTATGTCACCGAGCAAGCACATCAAACGCTAATACACTGGCAAATAGCCATTATGTCGACAAATAACGACAGCAATTTTGCAAATAACAGCGAATTACTCAATCACTGTATGTATTGCTTTTTATACAATGCTGACAAGAAAACATCTCTTTCGGAAAGGAATGACCGAATTGGGTTTCTAGAAACACTTTTAAGTTTTTTTTTTTTTTAAGGCTTTAATTATGACAGTTATGCGCTAAAAATAGATCAACTCAGTGAGGGGCATGTCACTTTGTGAAGGGAAACAAAAATGATGTCCATGAACCAATCCCCTTAAGCAGCTTACAATTTTGACCCTCCCCACCCCTTTTTTCCCAGTAGAGTGACCCAGCCAACCTATGAGAATCAATATCACATTGTCTGAAATATAGGGGTTATTGCTTTTTATTGAGGGGCAGAGGGGATTATAGAAAAATGAACTATAAAATCTGACACATTTAAATCTTCTTATTTTTCAAATTTTATTTTCTTCTAGACAACCATGACATTACACATAACCAAGCCATTTCTAGTCAGTCGTCATCAAAAATCAGTTTTAGAGATGAGACTCCATTCAACTGTAAGTATTCATGGCTATACATATGTGACATTGGTATTGAATTCTAAAAGATTGTGTTGGCAAACATGAACCAGACATGTTCAACCAGGTCAACACAATATTTTTCAATGATTTTCAAAAGAAAAACAAAAACAAAACAAAAAACTTATCCTGGATATTTTTTACAAATATACTTAAATAAACTGGTAGTTTAAAAAAAACATGTGAAAACATGTATTTGCATGACCAGTTTTGATTTTTTAGGCAACTACCATAACATCATTTTTATCGTTGTTAGTTTTATTATACTCCACTCTCCCTATCCCTAGTAAAGTTATTGGACGCTGGACAAATATGAAATAATTGAATTATGACACAATCACTTACATAATCATTAGGTAAATACCACAGCCATGTTTGAGTGTTTACGATTTCATTACTCAGGTGAGGGGGGGAAGGGGAAGGCGAATAAATCAACCAGTGTAGGCGTCGCTTTCTGGCAGTCTGCCAGTCGACTCGCTCGTTTACCACCAAATTCAGCGGGTATGAATGGAGGTAGTTTGAGCCGATGAATGGGCAGTTTTTGAATAATACGGGGTGTTAGCAAAGCAGTAGAAGCAGTTAATATGGTAGCCATGTTTTAAGCCCCAGTGCAGTACACCCACAGAAAATGAGATATAACTGTAAATAAATATCTACAACAAAATAAACATCAATGAATCCCTTAGTAATGAACCAATGCTATCCACTAATTTACTTTAGTTTCCTGAAAACGGGTATCCCATAATCTTGAGGGGGGGGGGAGATTCTGAATGCCCGGTCTCAGCTAAAATCACTGGTCCAAAACAAAACATGTACCCTAACAAGTAAACAACAACACACCATCCAAAGAAGAGTATCCCACAGGTTTAAAAAAAAAAAAATTCCTGTTGCAAACTGCTGGTTGAATGAGATCCTAGTGCAGCCTAATGCGCTTAGCTGCCGAGATTATTAAGCATCAGTGCCTTGGAGGCGCCACAATACTCACTGCGTACACACCCTCTTTTTGTTTTATCTAACTTCTTTTTTCTTTTTGTTAAAGGCAGGGATGGTATAGTCAGAAGGCCAAGCGGAAACAAACAAATGAACCTTTTATTGAGATTCTATATTACAAGTAACTTGCTGGCAGAAGACTATTTCAGCAACATGCCTTTTATACATGCTTCAATAAGTCAGAATAGATGCGAGCGCAAAGTCGCCTAAATAAACCCCCACATCAACACAAAGCCCGGAGTTCTGTAAACTATTCCCCCCAGGCACGTCTACTGCACATAATCAAGCAAATTGCAGCTTTGTCATTAGCGCAGATCAGCGGCTAGAGTTTCATCCAGCACAATGATAACAGGTGGATAAAGAAATCTAACGTGTGTATGTGTGCAGGGGAAATACACATCATAAACCCTCCCCTCACCTCTTGAAAATGGCTTATACAATGCTCTTGACAATTTCAAGTGGAATAACATGTATTAAAAAAAAAAAGTCTGTATATGTCTGGTCACAGATCATCAACAACCAGTTTTAAGTGAAACTATAATGATTGGAAATATGAAATGCCAAAAACAAAAATAACAAAAGAGAAACTCTCCCCAGTGTGAAATTCTGTCTGAACTGTTATTAAAGTAGGAGGGGGACAAGATTGCAGTGCCTCCAGTCTGTCGGTAAAATTCAATTTTGATGAGGCGTACAGAAGCCCGAAATGACAGACAAATTATAGCATGGAAAACGAGTCGTTTACGGCCCGACAATAATCTCAATTCAGAGAGCACAGCTGAACATAAGAACAAAGACCAATGCAATCAGACAACAAGCACAAAATCCCAGGCTTGGATTAAAATCAAAAATTGGGTTTATTTCTAAATAATGAAAAAATACACATACTAGTACTCAGTGCTGGGAAAGTGATACCCCCCCCCCCCTTCCCATCCTAAAATGGTTCATTTAATGCAAGTATTTTTCCAGCGTGGATTTATGGCATTCGTCTTTATAATCAGGACTAATAGAAAAATGGAGGATGGCTTTGGCTAAGGGAATTAGTTGTAATCTCAGACGATGGTATTAAATCAGAGTATACTGGGTAGGTAAGGGTCATTGCAAATCCCTCTGCGAGATGGATGCCTTTTATGCAATCTCGGCTTGTACCGTAGGATGTGATTTTTCTTTTCCTGGCGAGAAGCATCCTTGCAGTGGCCAACAGAGAATTCCTATTAATATACTGTTTCCAGTTGGAAAATGGGCAAGTAAACTTCATCAGCCAGACAATTTAATTCGCTGTGAGTAGTAGACGATGTGCAATCATATCGGCTCCAAGTTGGGTCAAAACGCCACCGGGACAAAGAAGAAAAAAAAATACAGAAAGAAGGAAGGAAAAAAAAGAAAAATGACAAAAACTAAAGTTCTCAATCATAAGATAGCCACAAGGCATACATAGATAGCAATGCTGGAGACAAAAGAACAAGAGCAGGCCACAATTAATTAAATTATACATGCATAAATTCAGGAATGCACAGGAAAACAAGCCATATAACCTATTGTTTTTTTGTTTTTTTTGATAAATATTTTTTATTTACGCGATCAGAAAAATTCATCCTAAACAGAGCGAAGGTGTCTGACTTAATCACATCTCCATGGCTGGCAGGCATGGTGTCAGGTGTAATTTGGCTTGACAGGCTGCGTAAACAGTTATGAGAATTATGTCACTATTTTTAATGATTTTTTTATCAAATGAAAACATTCTCTGTCAAACTCAGCAAAACAATGTGTCAAACCAGTAAAAAGGTATAATTAGTACCAATACTGCACAATCATCCAAAGTTTCTACCCTGAAGGCACATTTTTTTTTTTAACTAATACAGAGAAACTGGACGAGTTAATAGAGTGCTTTATTAAAACAACAGAGAAGAGGAAAAAAGAACGGAACGGCTTAAAGATACCGTTAAACAGCAAAACATAGAGAAACTTTGTGACTGGAGGCGACTACACTCCTTTTCAGTACATAGTCCTTGAAATATGTCAGGCTTTCTGAGGGTTTCAGATACTTTTTTTTTTATTCACATTGGTCTGCAAGTTAGCTTCACACAAATTCACCCAATATCACAAACATTCAAATTAAATATTTTGACACTTTTTGGTAGAAAACAAATATTGTTATCTAATAATAAATAAATTAATGGGTTGCAATTTAAGATGGCTACCTAGATATGTAAATTATTAATATTACAAAAAAATCTCTTATTTGATAATTATGACTACATTTTTTTTTAAAAGTAGACATCCCAAAGTTGGGTTAACAATATAAGGCTATTATGAAATGAATAGCATTCCACTGTTGTGTTTTTTTTTTCACCAAAAATATACAGCCATTAGCGATTACAACATTTATCCGGGCATTTATAAATTTCTTTCCTTATAAAAGGGGGGAGGAGGTAACCTCAATTAGTGTAGGCCGCTTTTCTCCATTCTCGCTCAGGATCGTGCCTATTGTGGTTTTTAAATTATCAGTCGTAAATTACACAGCACAGGAAAATATTCCTCATCCTTATACTCCAATCTTGGTCAATTCTTTATCTTTGATGAAAAAGATACACAGAGAACAAAACGCTAATAAAAATACACCCATGGTGTATACACATAAATGAATGGTATCGTCAAATGGTGGTTAATGTAATAGGCAGTTTTTTTTTTTACTCTCTGCGCATTCATAGCAGTAATGACTTGCACAATGCAAATATGACTAGTAATCACAGGTAACTCTCGCAGCCAGTGATTGACTATTTCTCGTTTTTTTTCACAAAGCCATCAGCAGTGATTGTCGAAATATGAAATTTTATTTTTTCGTTCATTACCTTTAATATTAGCATCACTATTCTCCCTTTTATCTTAATTGATAATCATTTCCATCCTCAATCGAAATGAAAAAACAACAACAAAAACCCTATATTGATATAACTAGCCGCCGATGAGACGTAATTTTCCTTGCATTTTTTGCAATAACAAAAATGACACAAGGACCTTTTAAGATGAGAATGAGAGAAAAAAAATCTTTTCATTTTCAAGATTGACAAGGATCTAAAAGTTTATAGATTTGTTATTCAAATGATTAAACTGGAATGCCAATCAATCGAGGGCAATACAGCGTAGAAATGAGATTTGCTATTCTCTTCCATTTACAAAATGATTTTTTTGGAGGGTTATGCGAGAATGCGGATTTAAACCAAAATGGCAACAATCCAATCCAAGTCGTTTTCATTATTAAAAAAAAAATCTCTTTCAAGATACTTGAAGAATGTTACAAATACTTGTGATCAATTATAACCATAGTTCTGAAGAGAGAGAATTTCAGACTTTTGAGTAAGTTTCACAGTATTATCAGATTAAATGCAAGTATAAGTATTTCAGTGGGATAAATGTTACATAGCCCACAATTGTCATGGGTAAATTTATACTATGACACAAACAAACATAAGCGGCATATATTATATAAAATAACTGCTGTATGGTTAAATCCCATACACTGACTCGCACAGATAAATAGAAAAACCAATATGGCTGGCAACTATATGCCAGTTTATGACATTTAAAATTTTGGCGGAAAAAAAAACAAAATGTCGGAAGAAGGAATAACCAAGTCAAGAAAAAAAAAAAAATTACTGATCAGTCTGATAATGAAAGTAAAAAAATTTAGGAACTTTATCAACTGAGGACTGAAATTAAATAATTCATTAGGACACTGACTAATTAATACAGATAGACCATTTTGTTGAAAATGAAATGAAACAACATTTCAGCTCAACTATAACAAATTGAGAAAAAAGAAACTTTGTACAAAAATGTTGCAACTATTCCCAAAGATGACCATATTGTGCCTATCAAGTACAAAGTGACTACACACTTTCTCCTCTTAGGGAAGGTGAATCTATTACTGTTTATCTACCCCTGGGAGTCACTATGGTAACCAATGCTCGGACTTATAAGGATGGACTATACATTTCTTTTCTGTAACTATTCAACTTTTTTTTTTTTTGAAATGGCATTTTACTCCTTTTCTCTGACTAATTGTATCTGCAATTGTAGACGTCTTTAAGCGCACTTTACACTAAAGCTCATAATTATAGGCTGTCATTACTCTTGAAGCAGTTTGGGCTTGCTTTATGAGAATGCAGCGATCAAATTGAGCACGAGTGTCAACTCTACACCAGCCATGCACACCTGCATGGGTGGAAAAAGCACTTAGACCATTCCCTATAGCTTGATTCAGTAATCAGTCACATAAAAGTGTTTCCACCAAAAGTTTTGACTTTACTTATTTTTTATATATATTATATATATATCATAAAGGCTATTATCTCAAGCCAAGCATTAAATGAATGACTCGTCAACGGATTTGTCTAATTGTTGCTCTGTTAACTATGTCTCATTACTACTGTCTGGCTTTACCAACTTGGCACAGACAGTCTGTGGTGATTCGCTCACAATCTGGCAGCAGTCTCTAATTGGTCTTTTGTCCAACTGGACCCTCGGCTACACATCAACCGATTTGACTGACCAATTATGGTTAGTGACAACTTTTTTCTTCTTAATCTTTTTTTTTTTTTTTTTTACAGCAAGAAAATGCATTATACACTTGTACATTTTCACGGAAAAACATACTATTATACTTTCGTCATAGTATTAAGTTGTGACTAACCACAGAAGAAATCTGATAAAGTTTATTTATGAAAAACAACAACAAAATTTGAAGCCTCTTCTAAAAGATGATTTTCTCAGCCAATCAGAGCCTCTCTCTGATGGCTGTTCCCTGAAGAGGCTACCCCAAAACAATTTATATTTCATTTATTGATATGATCCATCCACAATTTGTTTAATGACATTTTTTAATTATTATCCCAAAGTGCTTTGTTAAGAATACTATGATCTCACATTTTTTTCAACTGCGTAACGCAAATGATATGGACGAGGCCATGGATAGGCAGGTCAAGACAGGGTTGTATAGTGGATTAATAATGTCTAGGCATTCAAAGAGTACTCCCTACTTAAAGCACACTTTTGAGCATTTTAGCCACCCACCTTCTTTAGCAGTACCTGACAAGTATAAAACAGTCGTTAGTACCAAGCACCGCACAAAGCACACACTCTGGAATGATGAAGTGATCTCAGATCGGGTTGCCTGGCCTTCTTGAAAAGTTTATTCTGCTGTTGTGCTAACTCCTACTAGGGCAAACATACTCCCTTTCTTTGACACTAGGATCAATTCCACTTATTAGTTTCTGCGATTTATTGGGACAATAACGGCCTCAGTATTAATCCCGCTCAGTACAATGGTTCACTGGCACGACCTACCATCCAAGTTCCCAAACGCAAACATGCCTGTTTGCATTACATACACAGAGGCTGGGGCACAAGTCAATGGCACTTAGTACCGTGTCCTAGCGCTACTCTAAGCTTAGCGGGCCCCCGGAATTCAAAGCAGCATTCCCACGGAAATGTTGCAAAATATTATAGCTAGCATTTGCCATGCAAAGAGGGTCGGTGTGAAAAAAGAGGAATCATCACCATTTTTTCTGACTATTCCATCATAGTAACTTCTTTCAAAGGAAAGGCATGTTTACACATTAACCTCCAGAAAGAATTAAGCTTTAGAGTAACAGAGTTACATAGTTGAGCAATTTTCATGGAGATTTTCTCTATTCATTCACACCTATGTTTGTTTTAATCATAACTATTAAAATAACAATTTTGTCATAGCCATCACTATCTGTAGTGATGGAGACTCAGGAGTGACCTTTCACTTGGAGAGGCATGCCTTTCAGCCATGATATAGCACCAGAAACTTTACTCTACATTATAGCTGGCTGTACATTTATCCTCTGTAGGTATAGGCAAGCTAGCTAGCCTGTTTGTTTAGCCACTACATTACAGTTGCACAGGAAAGTAGTTGGAGGTCCAAATGAAAAGCAATAAACAAACACACCCCTCTCATGAATATGCAGTAAGCTCCTCCAGATGGAGCAATATCGGCTCCTGGTACAGTCTCTTACTGTAAACCTACTTAGCATAGAAAATAACTCTCAACTGTTGACATAAGCTTCTATCTGAATAGCCAGCAAATTAATTATTCTAAGACACAATTTACAGCCTGGACAAGGACACTCTCACAGTCACTTGAGAGGCAGCTATCAGGAATCTCTTTTACAAAAGGGGGTGGATGCATTTAGTGAGGGATGGGAGGCACTAGTCTACAGTTGTCATCTCACTATCAAGAGAGTGACATGGCTGTAAAACTGGAATCACCCCAGCAGCCAAATTGGACACATACTTTCATCAAGTTCTCGTTAAACATAACATAAAACCAGAGTGGGGTTTTCTCGTGGTGGCAGTGGCAACACTCAAAAATGATTTATGATAAATCAAGGAAAACCACTTCATGCATTATAAGACTGACAGTTACTATGGTCGCCAACACTTTCTGGATTTTGTTTTTTTTCTTTTCCCTCCCATCTGTGGTGTGAATGGAATTTTGTTGATTCAGATTGCTGAAAATGCCATGGAGAGCAAATTACAAACAGATAGAAAGTTTATAGGACAGAGTTGGAGGGATATCAATAAAAGCATACTTTCCCATTTAATTGTTGGTAAAAACTAGTGCAAAGTACAGCGGGTATCTGCTGCTAGTGCACTCACTGCTTTCAGATGGTGGAAATTACAATACCCCCAAAGCCTGTCAGAGACTTGGCCTCATTAATCATTCGCTTGGCTGGTGTAGTGTGGTACAACCATAAAATTAGCATTAAATGGCACCACAATTCAACACATGCTTTTTTTTCACTCTTAATGCCATAGCATGGTGTAACCTGCTGAAAAATATACCACTAACACTCTCAATAAAGAAGTTATCCAATGAAATCGAGAAGAAATCATCACTGTAAATAGCACAGAGGTGTCAATGATTTTTAACATCCCCCCCCCCAATTGCATCATTGTGACAACATGTTTGATAGTTTGTTGGCACATTCCACCACTGTGATGTAGCACATGGTATAAGCGTTTATAATAGTTGGCTAGTTAACAGGACTGATCAAATCGTTCAAACTTCAGGGATTTGCTTTTCTCACATTATCGAGCACCGTTTTTGCAAAGTTCTTTTACTCTCTTTCCATTACTCTCGAGTGTTTCGATTACAGTAGGTGATTTAACCACACTTTTGAAACAAGTTGCTCTTTTTTTTTAATTCTAAAGAGCACCTACGGTGTCGCGAACGCCCCCATGACATTGTGACTGACAGGACAGAATTGTAGGATGACACAGCTATTCTTGTGAAATCCACCAGTCTAACAATGAAAGTGACACCCAAAACAGTTGCCTTGTCAAAGAACTGTGTAGTATCAGCTTGCCTGCCACTGAGTCCCACACTTTCTCTGTCATCACTACTCGCCTAGAAGTTGAGCTCTGTTGGGACAGGAATTCCCACCTTTGCTCCGCCTCCCTCAAATGACAGAACACACTGGAGAATATATTTATAATGTCTGCTGCAAACAAATAACACAGAGACACTTTTTTCCCCCCTCATAAAATGTTTAGCAAACACATCATAAATTCAAATATTTAAAAGTGTTAATAATTTTATGATAACTGAAGTAGGCAAAGTGAGATCAAATTTATTCAAGTGGTCACAACCATAAAAAAATAAAAATAAATCTTTAGGATCATGCACAACCACACAAAATAAACTACCAATTTACCAAATGCAATTTCAGATTCATAAACTGGTTGGGGTTAAAAGGAAACGTGATTAGAATCTAATCATAACAATACTTGCCAGTGTTTCTTAAAACACATTAACAACCAAATATCTAAATTTAGCGGGAGTAGTTAGGATCATATCATTGGAAGAATTTCCACCAACATAGAGGGGGAACAATTTAATCATCCACGCTCCAGCTGAATCTAGAAATTTCTAAGTATGTAATTAAAGAGGGGAGCACTGCCAGACTCACATTAGCTTGGCTGACCTTGAGTATATGTCTACAAATAGGTTTTTGGCTTGTATCTGGTGTCCTTTTAATGACAGTAGTCTCCAGCTCATCCCCCAGCCCTGAGGAAATTCAAAACTCCGCCACATTAGCGCATGAAACCCAAGATATTTCCCTTTAACAACAAATTTGACTTCCGTACTGGCTTCCTTCATTAAAATGAATGGTAAAACCCCCACCTTCTAATAACAACCCCCCCCCAAAAAAAACCTCTGCTTTTAAAAACAGGACTACATGAAAATTCACAAGACTGTGATGCAATCCTTGTCAACTGCTAATAACCATATGTAAAGATGAAATCACTTGCCCAGAAAGTTGTTTAATTATAGTTAGATGAAACTGGCATTTTTTTTTTTTTTGTAATCGGTGAGCCCACTCAGGGATATCTACTTGTGTCATAGCAGACATACCAGAAGAGAATGTAGCCTTCCACCATAAACATCAATCATGACATGTCATTTCAGTTATACACTTGGGACTCACAGGAACAACCAGGGCAACAAACTTAGATCATTTCTCTAACTTAAACTCACTGAACCCCCTTTTAAAATAAGAACCAATTTGCAATTTAAGTATCAAACTTCAAATGGAAAACGCAATAAGGAGGTGAATTCCGCACACTTTGTGATGGATACGTTTCAGGATAGACTCTGTTTTTGAATGTTATAACTGAAACATGAAAAATCTTCGATGCAATTTTTTTTTTTAAATTTGTTGTCATTGACAAAACTGTCAAATACATTTACAGCCACTATATAATAGTATTCAGCGTTTTACATTGCTGGCATTCAATGCTACAATCTCTTCCTCACTCACTTTCATTCAAAATTAAAGTAAAAAGAAGATAAAGTGAAAAGCTCAGTTGTAAAAGCTTTGAGTCTACTCATGCGTACGGACACAACCAAATGTCGGATTGACAAAATTTAATGGCATGACGACACTTTTTTTCTATTTTTATGGTCCAATTAAAGCTTTCGTTGACAGTAATTACAACAGATTAAAAAAAAATAGAACTGAATAAGAAAATACACACACATATACAACGTTAAAAAGTTTTAGTGTCCCCCTGCACCACTGATTCATTCATAGTGCAATAAGACTCAACCCTGAGAAAGGAAAAATACACAGGAATGAAAACAAAAAAGACAAAGAGTGAATCGGCCTTACCAGTTATTGACTTGCAGAATAGTTAGACCAGTATCTTGGGCTAATTGTTTTTTCTGTTCTTCTGAAGGGTAGGGGTGCTATAAAAATGAACAAAAGACACAGTGAAAATGGGGATTAGAAAAAAAAAAATGCTTTGTTGTCGTGCAGAATAACGTTAAAATCCACCAAACCAGGCGACCTCAATCAATAAGTGTTACTTTTAGAGTTTTGTATGGAAAGATCTGAATGAAAGGAAAGTTGGGATGTAGACAACAAATCGTTTTCAATGCAAATCGGAGCCCAATCAATGGCGAGTCGTTCAGATCATGAAAACTGCCCTGAATAGGGGATTTAGGTTAAGCTCCTGATTTGTGTCAAAAATCATACGCTGACTAACTGACTGCTTTGAAAACAAACCATTCACCATCAGACACTTGTTATTTTTAGGCGTTCTATTTTTGCCAGTAAACAACTTTTTATAGTTGTCTTTACACAGAGAGAATAATTCTCATAGAACCATTCAAATATGCAGGACACCCGCCCTTTTTTGAGTGTGAAATAAATTATACTTTGGTTGCAGAAGCAGTAAACTGCCAAGTGGCTTTCCTGTCGTCCTATTAATCGAGCTATTATAGGTCAATTAGCATCTTAATTAAAGGACAGTAAATCCACAATTAAAATGTTTTTTACAGACCTCACAATTGATGTTAGTATGTGGGAAAGAGCATATGTGAATTTCAGATGTGTATCTGTGTGTATATACCTTACGGTTAGCAAATGTTTTCAATTCAATTAACTAATATGGACTTTCAGGATGCATATTTAAGGGAGCTGGGGTGGAGTATCAGGAGGAGATTTGGTTTTAGTGTCAGTAACTGGGTATATCTTATTGAAGCAACTGTGGTAATAATTGTAATAAATCAGTCCACGATAATGTAGCACAAACAGTAGCACAAACAGAAAAAGTGTCTTTTTGAAAAGTTATTTTATATCATTTAATTAAAGAAAGCCCTGGACAATGAGGTAAAATTTCTTCACTGATAACTCTTAAAATACTGTTTGTCATTTTTGAAGAATGGGAAAAATTGACTTGTTGTCATTAACTAAGTTACATCTAATACATAGTATAACAATTGATTTGAAAAAGTATACAGCATTCTCTAATGTAAGAGCACAAAAGTGGAACATTGCAATTATAAAACAACTCTGTTATTTATCAAAGTACAATATGTTAATACAGTAACAATTAATGTATGTAACATATGCAACAACAAATACTTTTTTATTTTTAAAATAATTTTAAAATATTAACTTTGCAAAATCCTAAACATTCAAAAATTTGAATCAGAGAAATAATTTTGTAAACAAATATTTACACATGAAAATCAATGTAAACTTGAACTTTTGTCTTTCTTAACAATGTCAAAGAAACAATCAATTTCAACTGATGGCCTTAAATCACGATCCTAAAGTAGGGAGAATTCCCATTAATTGTATCCTAAAATGATCTGAACGACTACTAAAAATAAATGATGGGCAAAACACAATGATTTCCATTCGCTAGACATTAGCAGATTCATGTTAAATTATATGACTAGATAGTCCTTCAATCCATGCAAAGTAGTATAAAAGGAATCAAGAAGGCCATAGTTTTTTTCTTCTCCTCAACTTGACTTTCTGAATAAACAAAGTCAAAGTACAAAACAAAGTAACTGTTATACCATGTGTTTATGTTTCTAGTTCAACAAAAGATTAAATTCTAAAAGCAAAACGGCTTATACTCTTATTGGCTATGAAAAAACATTAGGGTTGTTTTAGTGGGAAGGTCAGTCTGAAAGATGACAACAAAAAATGAAAAGAAAACAGCCAGAGATCTCAACGACTTTCAAAACAATTATCAAATACAGAGACTTTTGGAGAATATATGAATACAGTTTAAAATATTAATAACAGCCAGCTAGGGAAGTTTTTTTTTTCTTTCTCCACATTTCAAATACTGTGATGAATTTTTCATCAGTCACCGCTTAGCATTATGGCTTGTTAGGAAATGCCACAGCACTGGCGAAGGCACAATGAACTTGTAGGTCCCCCGAGAGTTGATAAAGACACACTCCATTCTCTCGGCGGCTCGAGAGATGAGTTTGTCATCCTTGCCGAATTAGCGAATTAGACATAGTAGATTAAGCATGCAAATTGGACGGTGTGTGCAGCTCATTCCGATTAAGACTTTCAGGTTAGGATGGTATGGCTCGGGTAAGAAAAAGTGTTGACACAACGACAAAGCTGACATTTTGGTCTCTGGCAAAAAAAAAAGAGGTTGACCAGAAAGTGGCAGACTTTTTGGCTAGGACAAGATGTCTCAGGCAAGAAAAAGAGTTGAACCGAAGACGAAGTCGCCCTTTCGGTTTGGATAGGAGGATAGCTTGGGTGAGAAAAGTTTTGACACAAAGAGGAAGTTTTGTTTCAGCAATGTACAGTATTAAATTTGGGGGGGGGGGGGTCATAATCACTTTTTCATATACAATAACAAATCCAAATTAGTTAATTAAATTTGGCTTAGAATTGAGAGAAAAATGGGACAATAGTTGAGTGTTGAAACTACTATTTTAAATTTAAAACAAATTTTTCATTGAACAATGCATTAAAAATTAGGGGATTTTGAAAGAAGTGAAAGGAGCTGATGTTGGTGGTGGTGGTGGAAATGTGAAAAAATCTTTACATTGTCCGTTGAAATGTGCCGATTACTTCAAATGTGACATGTAGGAGAAGAATAAACAAAAAACAATGCACAGGGAATATAAAAAATTACTAGTATAGGTAAGGGTGAAAATCATTTATTTCGGTATAATGAGCTTTTTCAATCACTTTTTCTATTCAAGCAGCACTTAAAGTGTTAACTCAAGTTGTGATTTATACGTCTTGTTGGGAACCTGTTATCCTTCAAAAATAAACATACTTGTTTAGCCTTGTTTACACATTGCTGTTAGTCCAGACTGATTTGTGGTGGTTGTGCCTCATCAATTAAACAGCGGCCTATTGTCTCTCACTGACTACTTGGTGGAAAAAACACAACACATGTACATAGGTACTAATGTAGTGTCCACACACACACACACACACACAATTGGGTTAATCTGCACCTTTCCTGTGTCAATACAGTCTCGGCTACAACAAGTGTCCTCTACTGAAACACTGTTTTAACTCCTGAAGACCCGGATTCTCGAATTGGCTAACCTTTGAGGGTCACATGATTTATAAGTCAGGTCTGTCACTTTTTACAGGTGGTATTACCAACAAACAAACAGTCAATAAAAATACTTTATCAGGGTAGGGGTAATATTTCATTTTTTTCTTCTCGTTTACATGCAGTCAATCACTCAGCAATGAAAACAAATAACTGTTTTCTTGTTTAGTTAAATTTTTTGTTAATGCTGCCCAAAAGTTCCTAAATACGAATATTCTGTAATACTATGTACGTACGTCTTCCCGACTGGAGTCATTGCACCACGAGCAAACCACATGATTAACCAAAGTATCTTTAATTATTTAATCCCCAGAATTTCAGACCCTTTCAACCATTATTTCAAATTACCGTATTCCTTAACACAAAACTGAGCAATTAAAGCAAGACACCTCCAAAGCTCACTGCTTCTGGTAGAGGCCAGTGAGGGAAGCTAAATTATAATATTATTATGATTATGAGATACTTGATTGATGGCGTTCTCATATTTATACCCTACAAAATTTCATCACCATGGTAACACTTGTCGCATCTAAAAACCCTCTTTGCAATAATAAATGATGAAATTAAAAACTGAATTACCAAGCTATTGAAGCCCCTAGTTAAACTAAATGAAAAAAAAAAATATATTCATAGTTTTTCAAAATAT
The DNA here is from genome assembly GCF_978046115.1 of Saccoglossus kowalevskii. Lineage (NCBI taxonomy): Eukaryota > Metazoa > Hemichordata > Enteropneusta > Harrimaniidae > Saccoglossus > Saccoglossus kowalevskii. Next base: position 16,111,750 of record NC_140642.1, on the reverse strand, counting down.
CAATATATTCAAGACCAATGAGCTGATGTGAATGGAAAGAAATATTATAAAATATTTTTAGCTAATGAAAAAATATAATGGATGACCAAAAATAAAAATTGCTGACCATATTATTTTTAGTGACCAGCTTTGCATCCTACCTATATTGCCTGAAATCTTAAGCAACTATAGAGTTCATCTAAATAGAGGGGATTTGGAATGGTAAAATTGCAGTAAAGGCTATTATACAGTGACCATATGGAGCGTAAACAGCACAATACTGCAGCAAAAGCAGTTGTCATATTTGATGCATTATACATTGAAAACTATCATTTATAAAGTCACACACATGTTTATAAGTCGGTACTGTGTATGTTTCACTTAGCATCACAGACAAGATCTCCTTTTTTTTTTTTTTCACATGAAAAGAGTATGAAATGTACACATGTTTCCATTTTACCGATCCAAGAATCTTCTCATTGAGGGAGCACTAAAAATATTATATATTTTTTTTTTTAAATCATATTTATTTCAAATACGTGTTTGGTAGGATTGTCCCAACTACGTGAATTGTACACCTTTGCTATAGCTAATAAACTTGAAAGTTGTTTGGGAAATGTATTGCCGATATTCTTAATAAATAGTCGTCAAATCTGCCTGAGTGATTGATTATTTTTTAAAATCCTTTTTGCTTATTATGTCATTTACAAGCCAAACCCCAGGTACAATTTTCAGCATTTCATAGGATGAAATTCACTCCAAAATGGACTTGCTTTCAAATTCGTTGACAGGCTAAAAGAGAGAATATGCCATAATTGCTGTCATTTAGAAATTATCTGCAATGATATAAATGACAAAATTGCCAGTAAAATAGTAATTTTGTGTTGACTTTATAACGGGATATAATCATTTGTAGAAACTAGCACAAAACAAAATGGCTACCCCAAGGCAATTTCACAGGAATTCTGAGGCAAATATAGTTTCTTTTTGAATCTCAAGTCAGAGATTGAAATGGCAATATATAACCAAGCGACAATAACAATTTTTTTTCTCTCTTTCCACATTTGTATGAAATGTCATGTGATTTATAGATAAAAAACACTTAGTTTCCTTTATGAACTTTTTTAGAAAGGTAATCGGAACTGCTGCCAAGACATTCCGTGAATGCGTTTGAAGCAGTATATTCATCTGCAGATACTTTTCAAGAGAGAGAGAGCAATTTCACCGGGTTTTCCTGCATGCTGAAGTGAAAGAACTTTAGCTGTAGTAATTTGAGTGTTTCACACAATACAAAAATGATACACGAATAGACTTGACAATTATGAAGGAAGCGCCGGTGTTTCCTTTTTTCATTTTCCGGAATTTTTTAGCCGAAAAACATCACAAAATTAGCACCTGTTTAAATTAAATGCAAAAAAAAAAATATTTAACCAACAAATTTTATTCCATGAAGGGAGACCCTGGCGAACAACATGCAATAAATTTGTCTAACCTGGCAGCTGTCTGCTCTGGCTGTACACAGGGCCAATTGCACGGAGAGTTTAGCATCATAAATCAATGTGGCAGAGGTCAGGAGATCACCGCTGCCAAATTGCATAATGGTTGGTGGTTGTTCTGTCCTCCAACGCTAGTCGAACACAACAACCGATGAACGACAACACTGTGAATTGCGTTATGGGCAAATTCTCTTGATGCTGTGAAGTAGTGTCAGGAGACTGAGTTTCGTCAGGTACAGTGCGGCACATAACACATAACCTATAAGAGTTTCCCACTATTTTAAAACACATTGTCTCATCTTTTACAAGGATTGAAAAAAAAAAAATGTATTGTCTGTAGACACACTGCCAAGAGCAATGTTTTTTTGTGTGCCTGGATTGCCTTTGCTTGACACCCCTACCACCTCGATTTTTTTAACCAATAGGTTAAGACCGAGAGTCAATATCTTAATACGGAAACCATAATCACTCACTGAAATTTATTTGTGTACCCATGCAATAGAATTATGAAAATATATAACCTAATTTAGAGCATAAAAAAATGTTACTTTGACATAATAAAGCGAGTTTATGCTTACACTAATAAGCTTATGTAAAATTTGTACACACAAAAAAATCAGAAGCAATTATTCATTTTGGTATATCATCGTGAAATTGACATAACAAGGCTCTAGATATGGAGAATGTGTATGCAAATGTGGGGGGGGGGGAGAGAACGGGAGGTGTAGGACATGGCAGGGGGTGGCAGGAAACACCGGTTATGGTTATGGTATTTTAATTATTTTTATGAACAATTAATTAATAAATATAAATTTACCGTAAGATGCTGGAAGAGCCACGCCCTCATAATATTGGTAGCTGCTTTTGGAAATATCCCTCGTTTCTTCTGTCTTTTACTACTTTCGTCGTTGTCTTCTTCGCCTGTACCGTCCCCTGATCCGATACTGTTATCCACCCCACCATCTGTAAATACGAACATACCGCAGAAATGTGAGATTTTTTACCAGTTAATTTGGAAACCGAAGAGATAGATGACAAAGCCAGATAAGAGAAAAACCAATGCTGGGGTAAACCTATCCCTTTCATTAGAATGGAACCTGTGTTTATTTTCCACCATAATTGGAAAGAAAAATAACATGTCAAAATTTTCACTCTGTCAGAAAATTATTTATGTAAAAATACCCCGATTGACATGGCCATTTTTTTGAAGCCAATAATAACACAGAGTATAATTTTCATCTTAATTCTGTAGATAAAAAATTAGTTAGTCAGTCGGATTAGCTCATCATCGGATGGAATTGGATCAATATCAATCCAATAACCTAGTGAAAATGTCAGTTCAAACAAATTTGCTAAAATTCCAGGGCAGAAAATGTTTAATAATATAAAATAAATAAGATAATAAAAAAAGGTACAACTTCTCAAGTGTAATGAAAATGTGTAAAAAAAAAAATTAACGAAATGGGAGAATAATTGAAAAAAAAAAGAAATAAATATATATTTTTATTCAGCATATTATTACGTAAAAATTTACTGAAATGTATCAGAGAATCAATACCATGCGAAATGCACGCATCAACTAGAAATGCTCTCAGGAGGTAGACTGGGAAAACATAAATTTATTCCTTTGCTGCTTAGTTTATAAAAATGCATGTGGTTAAATGATGCATTACAACTCTTTGATAAACATAGAATTATATGATCCAATTTAGAGGTTGCCGATGAAATATTGATGAGCCAGTCCAAAGGGTGCAAAGCAGAGAGCAAGACTCAGTGCACACGTCATGTGTGAAGCAACGGTCTCCATTTTCGTTAGGCAATAGTCGCAAATTGCTTTTACTATTTAAATTAACCAGAGACTTTTTTTTATTCTTTATTTAAATCAGTATAGACTGAAAGTTTTATTTTCTTCTGGAGGATAATTCAATGTACAGAAATATTTGCGTTTTTAAACAAAATTAAATTCTTTGTCTTTTTTTTTTTAAATCCTACAACATTATAATTAAATAATTATTAACCTGAAATAGTTTTCAAAATATATTGAGAGAAAGTATGCTTTAAATATGGAAATATATCATCAATATTCTGGCAACAGTACTCAGCTGTACAAATTCCAGGTAAGAGCAATATTAAGGTCCTTCACACAAAATGGGACCACGGTAATCATCATCCATACTAGCTTGCATGAATGGTTCTTTGGAAATGTAGGAAAAAAGACAAATTTCTTTCCAATTTTAGAAAAATCCTCTTTTCATAATAAAATCCCTTTAGAGATCCATGCTTTGGAGAGTGAAAACATGGTATAAAAGAGATTTTTGACCAAGTTAAGGGGTAGTAATATTTTACAACCCCCCAAACTGTTTAAAATAAACACTTACCCCCTACATGCATAAAAAAAAAAAAATCAGAAAAAATCTATAACAATTTAGAGGGGCACATATAATATTTACTTGGTAAAAAAAAAAAAAAAAAAATTTAAATGAGCAGGATCAAAGAATCATTCAAAACTACCAACAATTGCGTGACCGTGAAATTGACGCCAGCAATCAAACCCTATCGTTAAGACAGAAGAAATATTACTCACTCAAATTGATGAATATAAAAAACACATTTCGCATCGTTAATACCTGTACTTGCCATTCATTGGTCATAAATCATACAATACATAACTTCACAATCACAGTTTGTTTTTTTGATCGGTTGAATTTGAGCAGTTATACTAATTGAGCCGTACATGTACGCATATAAACTTAAACCAATCACCTTCATCTTGTCTTATATTATTAGTAGCTATATAGCAAGGAATGTTTTGACCTGATTGTCTGTGCTATCAGACTGTCATACCATTGGTGTCAAGACTGACTATTATAAACGTAATGATTTATGCCGTATATCAGAGATCCTGATAATATAGAAATATTTCCCTCTTATATAAAACAAGTGTCAATGTGGGCAGTATGCCAATATGAACATAGTGGCCAACACCTATCTACCTAAACAAAGAAGAAAAAAAAAGATTCAGCAACCATTTCTCGTACCCCTAAAAATCCAATTCAAAACAGATGAAAATTAAGAATTAAACGCATACTTTTTTTTTCGTTAAAAAAATATACTTTATGAGCTTGTTGTGATCGTAATGGATGATGTAGATACAGCAGTGAAACAAATCGGAAATGTTTACAATGAACACCCTATGTTTACGAGTGGTGGAACCAAGTAGGAGGTTCAGAAAACAGACCAAAACTATGCCAGAATAAAAAAAAAAAAGAGAGAGAGCAGTAGCAACAGTAATTTCTTTTAAAACACTGACGACAGCAACAGCAAAAAAGAGCTCTAAGCGTGATTAGAGTGACTGTGATCCTATCTGAGGATGTATACTACTATACGTCCATTTCATCTCCATGTATATACTGATCCCGTTGGGTACAGTGGCGGTGTATGGAAATGAACGATAGTGAATCTGCGTTCTGATCACTGCAGACACCTCTAAGTCTATATTCCAGTAACACTTTAAATGAGCGGCTAGCTGACAATATCAGATAAGCTACCATGCAATAGCTGTAGCCTGAGAAAAAATTACACTGATAATGTGGGAAGATAAGAAAAAAACAAGATACCACAAATAACGCAGCCTAAGTCTCCCTCTTAGTATAGTAGTGAGTTGATGATGATGATGATGATGTGAGAGAGTTGCTTAGCAACAAGCCAACAGGCCATCCTTCATCATACCCTGAGAGTCATACCCCCCTCCTCCCAAATCTTTGCTACAATAATGGCATACTGTAGTTGTTTATTTTTGGAGTGACCTCCAGTAAAAAAAGACATTTTGTGGAAAAAAAATGCAGAATCTACTGGTGATGAAGTGACGGAATCATAGCAAACAGTGTCTGGGCTGAATCATAGCAAAATGAGTCTGGGCCTTTTGGTCATTAACATTCCGTTCCTCACACAATATTTTTTTTTTCTGAAAGATTTCTTTTTTGGGAGGGAGCTAAAGAGAAGTTAGGAGAGAAAGAGAAAGGAGGTCAAAGTACACCAAGGTAAAAGGCCCAATAAGAATGCATTTACAGGTCAGAGGTCAAGGCAAATGCATACAAGCAGCACCAAGAGATAAGACAGCTCTTTGCTCTTAAGCCAGGAGAGGTGGATAAATACAAAAAAAAATGAAAAATGGCTTTTCTCTCTTTGGTTGAGTCAAAGATTAATATCTGAGGTCACGGGTCAGGCTAACTGAAGCAAGACGAATGAATAATTAACGCTGGACCACTGAAAAACTGTGTGAATATATTTGAAGCAATATAGACAGCTCATAACGTGTGCCCCACTACTGCAGGTGTTTTAAGTTACTTTGTAGCTATTTTCGTTGGTGACAGAGAAAAGAGCCTTTTGTTGGTATTTGGAAGCAAATCAACAACCGTGGTGGAATTGTGTGCTTTGTTGGTGGGGGTATTTTAACATTCATTCTAAATTTGTCATCCCTAGAAGTCAACAAGAGGTGAAAGTGATGTCAATTTCTATGCTAACCAATGCCACTCTTTATCAGTTGTTTGCATCAGGCACCTTAGCATTCACGTGGGACGGTTTATTCAGACTTCTCAATTTTAGCTTTCACACCTTTCTTTACTAGCTTACAAAAATTGTTGAGAGAAGAACGAAACATTATAAGGCAGAGAAATCAACAAAGCTGACTCCGTTCTGGTGCCACAGCTGCTTATGAAGGATTTTCAAGTTGGGAATGCCACTAAATGATAGATTAAAATAAGTACAGGCTTAGACTTTTCTGAAACGACATTCACTACACAGCAAGATACCCGTTTCGGGATTTGCTGTGTTATAGTACATGCACACAACAAGCAGGATGGAGGGATCGAAACACAGTCGCAGAATGAGGACGGCAGTAAATCCCCAGTCTAGACTTCATCATGCTAGAAAAATATTTGTCAGACATATAAATACCTGTTCTTATTTTTTTATTTTCCATTTTTGCATATATTGGCAAATAGGCAAGATTGGAATAAACCATTTCAGTAGCAGACCAGAGAGAGGGGTTGGGAAAGAGAGTGTTTACATGGTAACAAAAATAAAGTTAATTTGTTCGCAGTTGTCAGTAACAGGCAAATGGTTTTCGTAAAGGTTGACTGAACGTTGGCTGCTCTAATTTTGATCGAATTGGTTGGAATAAAAGACGAAGCAAAAAAAGCAGCGCCGATTGGAATGAGAATGAAGAAAAAAAGAAATAAGCTGGAGGCAAACCTAACCTTAGGGCCATACTTTCTGTAGAAGAAGACCCGACCTAGCGTAGTGTGCTAACTTTCAAGGTAATCAAAAGAAAAAGCTAAAATGGACCATTAATCAATGGATGTTGAGCATTGGGAATGAAGTGTTCTATTACTACTACAGTGATTAGCCCGTGTCAATCAACTAGCTCTCTACAATACAGAGCTAGCCAGCTGTATCAATACCGCATCATTAAGTCTATTTCACGACCTATAGAAAAATATTAAAGGAGAGTTTGAGAAAAAATAAATAAAAGAAAAAGAGGCCACTTTATGACATAAGTTTTATTTTCGTGGAAGATTTCATTTCATAAAGTCAACCAAACAGTGAGAAATGATTGGCACGGATGACCCACTAGTAGACTTGGCAAGTAGGCAATAATTCATGTAATCATTGGCAATATTATCTACGGTTTTTATATTTATGTTCTAAGAGTTAAAACAGCAAGTTGTAATAGTTTAGTCTTTATGGTTGTTGCCATTTAACCTCTTTGCTCGCAAAAATCAATGGGCATACGAAAATATACTACTAAGTGCGCAATACCTCCCGCTACAAGACCACAAACTGAGATGCTATAAACGCGAAGCAATTTCAGTAAGGGGGAAAGAGGGATAAAAATAAAATAAAATAGAATAAAATAAATAATCAAATTAAACCAGACAATTGGTATCTTTCTCTGGTATGCAAATATTCGTTATCAGAATCTTCACTGTTGATATGTGCATCGAATGTGAGATCGCCATGGTAATATTGTACGGAAAATTAGTCTGGCTGGGTTTGAAGTGATAAGAACGGGAAGTTTGGGAAGATGAGCTCCTGCGAGGGTCATTATGCTATCTGGAAGGCAGTCATGATAGGGGCTTTATCCACATAGGACAGCCTTCCAGGTTTAATTGCACTAGGTGGACCTTATTAGACTGGCAGCGTTTCTGTAAAATTTAGAATTTTTAAAATAATGCTTTACAGTTGACCAGGAAAGCATTGTCTGTCTGACATCACCGATTGTTTCACACTTTTAAAAAGTAATAGACATTTACAATTTCAGGTTCCATGTAGTATATGTAGACAAATTTTGTAACAATTGCCATTGTGTGTATACAAGATAGATACCACCACACTTACATTTTGAAACTAGGGTATGTTCATCTGGCAAAGGGGTAAACAAAAATTCCTGAATTTTTCAGAAATAGAATTTCTATCGCTCAAATTTATGGCATTAAAATTGGTAAATAATTCTGTACTTCTTAGATACAACTTGTAAATAGAGACACAATTACTACTATCAGCTATGATACCATTTTATCAATGAAATTACCATGTAAACATAAAATATCCAACACACCCTATTTTCAGATAGTTCTATTTTTACTCCTAGGTTAACAAGGCATTATTTTTCTAAATAAAGAATTTTTTTAATCAGGTTCCAATTGATAAAAACAAATATTTGTGACCCCCATCCCCAAAAAATTATAATTTATTCATAATTCGTGGGTCATAATGTGACTAAAAAAAAAATTCAACAATGGCATCACTCATCCAGTCGCAAATTTTTGAAAATGCTTTAAAATTCACCAAACTAATCAACAGGGCAATTATTTCTATATATGCTTGGATGGCTTAATTAATTCGCAATAGCTTAAGTAATAATATCATGGAGAATTGACTTGATATAAGGGGTACCATGTAGGCAAAATGAGGCAACATGAGGCAACATGCATAATACAGGGGTGTCATGTCTGTTGATATTTTACATACTACGCTCTCAACCCTATTTACCCCAATAATTGGAATATTCTATTCTAAGAGTGGCAGAGAATTAAAACTAAGATAGGGGTAAAAAAAAAGGCAGAAGTGAATTGAGTAGGTATGAGTGCAGATTTCGCCACCAAAATAAATAATAATATTACATATAATTTCAGGGAGTTCGGTGTCTGCACACTCAAATTCAAAACTCAAAAAACAATTATGATATAACAGGACTCAAATGGATATGAAAAATTCAAAACATTGTTGACACAAAAAAAGTTTCAAAAGACTTATGAATATCTTTTTTTTCATATTGTTACAGAGTATTAAAGCAGCTATGGGTCAATTGGCGAGGGATGTGCTACTAGCGAACAAACACGTTGTATTCAAGTCGGAATTCATTGATGCCTTACTCAGTTATGGTGTTAGACGGAATGGGCAGATATTCTAAACAACTTCAAAACCTACTACAAAAACATTAAACAATGAAAGCCTTTTTCCGCTGATTTACAGAAGGTCCAGCTTATATGGTAAAATTAGTCCTTAAAACCTATCGAGTATCAGCCAAAACAAAGACTGTCTATATACGAACAAAGTTAGCCGATGGGATCAAGAAGGCAAAACCAATTGGCTAATGTATGTCCAGCCACAATGGGCACTTGCACGACTCCCATTCATACTGTTGTTCTTTCGTGTAACTAAACGTTCTTAAAACGTCTTCTGTGGAACAGCAATGCTGCTGGAGGGAATGAAAAAAAAACAGGAAAAAAACAACAACGTATCACATGCTTGTTGGCTGAGCATTACGATTTCTACAACTGGTGCCCTCCAGGTAAGGAACGGAAAGAGTTATACCAATTAGAAATGAACATGGGGGATTTTCTATATGAACTTGAACTGGGCATGAAATGTTCATTACACTATCTGAGTATATCACGAATGCATTGAGGTGGAGTTACATGTACACGTTAGCAGTTTATTAAGTGAGCAGGAGAAAACGATCTTATAAAGACTAACACTAAAAAAGACTCAACAACCTCTCCAGTGTGAAAAACTAGACGTCGGAAACAGAGATAGTGGCAAAAGAATAAAGTGACCGAAATTGACAAAATTCTCATGTTTCACAGTTGAGATGAACAATTTAGAAGCCAAAAAAAAAAAAAACATAAAAAAACATGTGTTATAATAGCAATTGTTATTAACATACAATGTATTTTCAATGGTTCAAAATACTACGTTCATTTCAGATCATGGGGCAAGGGGGAGGGGAACAGGATTGCTGCGGTCAAATACAAACATACGCAATTACATAGTATAGGATAGTACATTTATACTCCTAACTGGGAGAGTGTGAGATGAAATGATTTGAGTGCCACACTGGATTTAGGGATGCCTTTTGTACTCTGAATAATTCCATTTTTGTTTCGATGCAGCAACTGATTCAATACCATGTCAAAGACATCAATAAGGGAGGGATATCTCTCAAATTGAGAGATGCCAATCCCTTCGGGCTTTGTTCAATAATAATAAAAATATATTCTTCAGTCCCAATTTCATCCCACTAAAATAAACACATCAGCCAATTTACAGAAAGATAAAAAGAAATATACATTGTATAAGGGGAAAAAAATATTTCACATTTTTTTTTATGTCTTCATTTCAGAATGTAACTAACGTAAATTTATAATAATTTAGTTTCCGTGTTGAGCAGAGGAATATTTTTTTTTAGGGGCTTGGTTATCTGAAGAAGATAGTTGCAGCAGATAGAGGGAAACACAACACCCAATTAATGATTGGCTAACTCTGTGGGGAATAGAGCAAAGAGAGGAGGAGAGCAAACCAACGCTAAGTAATAGTGCGGCTGAAACCACAGTTTAAACTCTACAGACATGTATACCTGATATATGCACGTTTTGATACAAACTACCCGCAATTTCATATCTTTTTTTCACATTTGTGGGGAGGGTGACGATTTTTGGATCTCACCGCAAAGTTGCATGCATACATGTAAAGATTTGTGAATGAGGCTTCACAAAATTAAATTTCAAACAAACATTCACAAATACTAAAAATATCTGAATGTGTAAAAGTATTATGGTAAAATTTAGAATTAAAATAAAAAATAACCATAATTCTATTTTGTTTTTTTTTAATCTAAATTTTTTAAAAATTGGTTTAATATTTTCATTTTTATATAAATTGCTGGTAGTTGTGTTTTAAAGTCATTGCTACATTTTCAGAATCATTTTTCTACATTTGTCATTTTCACTTCAAAATATACTTAGTAATTAATAAAATTTTTTATTTGTTAATAAAATTATCAGTTCCTTGCAAATGCTGATATGTTACTGATATTTTTTCACTGTGCAGTATAACACTGAAACCAATAACAAAATTCTGGGGAAAAAATTAGTTATTTTATCATTAAATTTCAATTTCCTGAATGGGCACAGTTTTTTTTACGAGACCATATCATTCATTTCTAACTGTCCTCAAGTATGGCCAAGACAATAGTTTGCAGCCATAAATAGAACAAGGGGTCAATTAGGCAATAGAATGAGAACAGTACTGGCAATGTCAGAGAGTTCAATAGCTTAAATATTTCTCTTATTCCAATTCAATATACAGAAGCAGCATTTGATATGATAATATGAACATTTTTTTAAATTTAAAAACACAATGCATTTTTAGGTGAAAACAAAAATTTACTGTAATAATAATCCATGTTATCCCTTCAAAAAAACGACAAAATCTAAGTAGTGACATTTTTGACGAATTACTTTAAAATAAAATACTGGTATCTTTTATAAATAATCAAATTTTTTTATTTGAACTAAATTTCATATTTTTTTGGGTACCCTCTTATGAATGGTTGTTAATCGAGAGTTTTCTTGGTTAATTTCATAAACTCGCTTCACTGTGCAATTGTGAATTTTCTTTTAAATATACTAATATACACAACGAGGTCAAGTAATACCGATCTATACTCTCATTATTAAATCAATTTTTTCACATTTCATCTTAACAAATAGGGTATAAATTTTTTTTGCCAGTTTTTTTAACTTAAATACGTGTAATTAAATTTTTCCAGAAATTTATTCGACTGTAATTTTCAATATACAGTTGAATAAAATCTGTTATTGAAAGCCCAAAGTGTCCATTGTCTACCACAAGGGTTAGGGTGATGTTACACAATGCTCAGTGCAAGATATATGGCACTGTGGCCCAGACTGGGAGGTTTCGCAAGGAGAATTTGCATATAGGGGTGGTGAATTGCTGGCTTAGTGATAGTGAAAAATTGGAGGTCACAGTAGACATATATCTCTGTGACAGACTTGACAACTGATTTATTGCATAGCTGGGACATTGCAAAATAGAGCATTTATAAAAGGGGTGAAAACACACCCTTTTTTGGTCACCCCTGTCTATGAAACACGCCATAGTTGAAAAAGAAAAACTATGACTTGTTTGTGTTACCATGTATTTTTAATGCTAGGATCATTAAGTCGAGCAGTCCTCCCCTCCGGGATGTTGCGCGCAGTCCCTTGCAAACATCTGGGAACGAAATCTCAGCTTCCTTCACAACAAAAAATCAATGTGGTCTAACGATGATATATTTCTGACAAGTAGAAACAATAAAAATTGTACTGACCTGTTTCACTGTTGTTGTCAGGAGGTGTATGAATCAACGGTTGCGATATTGGCGGGATGGGGGTGTCTGACCTTGTTGACTGCGCATCATCCGGGTGGTCGTACGACTGCGAATGCTGCTGCCGACAGAAGATATAAAAAAAAGGAGAAGAGAAAAAAAATGGGTATAAATTTTTTGATTTGACAATCAGAGGATATTTTATTACTATATCACTGTCGGTGGCCCCCCCTATATCAAAATAAATTGGGACCAATGCCTGACAGAACATAACATATACACCTGTTCTGGATCAGTCCATAATATAAAGGTGGTTGCCAAGTGGACATACATCATTACAAATATGTCAGAAGGATAGTAAAAACATGCTGGCAGTCCTTCGGTTGGGCTAGCATCCACTCCTGTTTCACAATCCTATCATCTGCAGGGGGTTGTGGTAACTTGGCAACTGTAGTGAAATATTGCGCCCATTCTTGAACTGCGATGACAAGCCATGGATCATCCGTAACCATGACAATAACCCCCCTTCCCTTTCCCCCTGCGAAAGCACATTCATCATGACTTTAGCTCTTTAATACCAAAGGAATTATGATTGAAATGAAATATTTTCAGGGCTTCAAATGTGCTGTTAGTCCCCAAAATAACCATTCATCAGGCCGTGTGTTTGAGTTGATGAGCAAGCCAGAACCTGCCTTCTTAATTGTATCCCTGGCAGGGTAATTTATGGCACAGCAGTTTAATGGCTGTCAGACTCTCCCTCTATTCATTTTTCGTTCTTCATGCTTCATCATCTGTTAGTTTCGTTTGTTGATAATGGCCAAAACCGCAATGGCAAAACAATGACAATAAAATCTCCTTTTCATTATCTTGCCAGTTCACAAAAAATATACATAAAATAAAAATAAAATTGATCCTCGCTCTCAAGAAGAAAAAAAAATGTAATAAAAATAAATAGAATTATATATTGATTAAAAAAAAATATAAAAATATAAATTGGTGCATGCATAAACACAACAAACACAAGACAAATCATTTTAAGTTGAGTACAGCCTGTCTTTATTAATTAAACATGTGAAGACTACAGCTGTACAGTGAAATTCATGGTAAATGCCCAACCACTATATATAGAAAACTACACCAAGTTTTTAGCAAGTTGTGTAAGAAAAACTTTTGTCTGCCCCAGACGGCCTGCCTCATTCAGTACATAATAATCATTACAACACCTGAAAAAAAACTGATTTCATTTTTTTTTTTAAATATATAATCTCCCTGTACTTTTTTTCTGTTTCCCTTTCGTTCTCACTGGTTTTGAAGTAAATCAAATAAAAAAAGATAATAGTTACAGCAACCTCAATAATTTTTACCCCATCCCCATCCCATAATATTTCTGAGTACTGTACATGATATGGCAAGAAAAGTGCTTCCGATAAGAAAAAAACAAACAAACCAAAAGTATAAAAACAAAAAAACAAAAAAAAACACAATATATTTTTTGCTGTATGGCAAATTACATGGAATCCCGATAATTAAAAAACAAATATTAAACTGAAAACAATAGAAATATGCCTGAAAGTTTTTTTTGTTTGTTTTTCGTTTTTTAATTATACTTTAATAATATTATGGCAAGATGGCTGCAGGTAAGTAAATGTACTAAATAAAAAATATAATTAAAAGTTAATAAATTTAGTTTGTTATCATTAATTCTTTTACTCCCCTGTATATGTTTTTATCTTGGTAAATCAGTTAAGATTACATGTCTATGGAGGAACTAGTGATAGGAACAGCTATGGGATTGCCCGTACAATACTTATATTGTAGCAACAACAACAGACAATAATACTACAATGTTACAACCTGCGATGAATCTCTCTCACTCTCTCTCGTATTCCCCCGCAATTTAATAATCTTGTACACTTTGGTAAATCCCACAACAACTAGAGGGAAAATTAATAAAGGGAAAAAGGGAAACAGCCTCGCCAAAATCCCCCACTACTTTGATTTCTATTAGACGTGAAGGAAATAGAGCTCAGAATTTGAGAAGCTCCATTATATTAATTCATGAAGAACAAAATGTATTTTACATAAAAAAAACAAAAAACAAAAAAACCTACAATTACACATATTATGACAAGCTTATTTTATAAATATTTAATGTTATCTAATTTTTGTTTTAAGCCAGCAATTTTCAGACCTCTTTATTTGTTTTGATTTTACTACCCTTGCACAGTAAATGATTAATCACTGTTGTCCCTGATTTTGGATTTTTTCACTACTGGAGTTAAAATGAAAATTAATGTGAAAAACTTGATATAGAATGAGGAGTTAGGTAGGCTGGCCTTACAAACATTTCCTCCTCTTCTATACAGTATGCAAATTTACAACGGATAATACTAGACAATTCATTCACAAATCTGATTTCCTTTTCTTACAAAGAAAACAAATAACTTATGAACGATAGCAATTATTGGTAGAATTGATAAACATCTTTAAACAGGATCGACAACACGAATTACAAACAATTCAATCTCCATACCTGAAACAATACTATGATATCATGCTTGAAAAATTAGAATAGTTTTTCAATAATTTTACCCAATAATAGCGTACTGAATAAAATGTGGATATCCACTACACACCATGACCCAAAGACACAACCCTAGTGCAAGTTCACGATAATGAATCAAGGAGAAAAATAGAGGAAAAAATTAGACAAGTGCAGATTTTTTAAATGTGGGAGCAAATTCCACAGAACTCTCGTTTTTTTTTTTTCCAAGACAGACACACATGCAAATAAGGCAATGCTTGAAATACCAATGTGTTCACACCTGAGAAAGTCTGTGGACATTTTAATAGCCAATCATATGGAAAACTGTTAAATAGGCAGCCGAATTGTGCTCCAAATTACAACAAAGTAGGTTGACAGAAGACAGTAATAAGCCAAGCAATAACAAATATTGGAAGTACCCTACCATCATAGCCACCGAGAAATCCTAAACAGTCCCCGAGCTGCTGTCTGCCTGCGTGCCTCGTGAAAGTAACTGACTTATATTGATTGCCCGCTGCACTGCGAGTCATGAGCTTGATACACACAGTTCTCCCTGAGATGACTGCCGTTGCCAACAGCCTCCTATCAGAATATGGATGCAGTCTTAAAATCACTAAGCTCTTATAATTTCTGGTTGTGTGCTTCAAATTTTGTCTAGTAGGGCATGTAGAATGCGAGGGAGGTCCGAGATAATGCATGTCAAACACAGCTGACTAGCGAGCTAAATAGAGGGAAAATGACTCAGAAGGAAACCACCTTCTCCCCCGATGGGAACAGCCTGTTTTGACAGCTAAACTTTGTATACCTATTCGCTGCTGCATCTAGTTTTTTTTTGAAATCGCCAACGAGAAGATGGAGGCCCATTTAGCAGTTTTTCAGTCATCTGATTGTGAAGCCAATTAATACCCCTGACTAGTATTAATTCAGTCTACTGCTAACCCAGTAGGAACAATAGTACACAAGTTCTGGTGGGCCTTTGTAAAGCTCTGGCGCCCATTGCACAAAGGTTCTTCCGCAAGCGTGACTTTGCCTGAGCTAGCCTACTGATTGTCTCTTCCCCATTCTGCCCTATGGTAAATGGCTTTTACCTAATTACGTCGACTAATAATATGACACATTACTACACTAGAGCGCTCACTAAATGGCCATTCGGACCACCAAATTAAACTTTGTGTCTCATTGATACTTTGATTTTCCAAGCTATTTTCAACACAGAAGCCCAGTCAAAAAAAAAAAAAATATTGAACACTAAATAATAAACAACAGTACTTGGATCAGTGAAAGAGGAAAATCATGGAAATGAGCTCATAGGGCCACTAATAATAGTCTCCCTATTGGACTAAGAGGCTTCCTTATCAATAAATGTTTTCCCTTACAAAGCCAACAGACAAGCAGAAACACAAAAGGTCGAGTTCTGCCTTTTAGAATCAATAGTTGAAAAATCAATAGGTTTCTAATGCGTTCTTTAGAAATAAACAGGACAGCTTATGCCAGATTCAAATCATCCTAATATAGTGAACCACTAAACGCGAGACCAATGTTGTTGTTTGCCGACTACCAATGTAAGCTTAGAGAACACAGCTGCCTAACCAATGATACTGTTTACCACTACAAAGCACAGTTCGAAATTTGCCTGTATTGTTTTGTTGATGGCCTACATTAGTCACATGCTCGGACTAGGCCATGTGTGTATATAAATAGCCTAGGTACCAAAGGTTTCAATTGTGCATTCAACCCCCCCCACCCCCACCCCCACTGGTACCACCCCCTATCTTTTTAATGAATCCTCCAGACAAAGACAAAGATTATGCACAAAGGGGCAATGCTTGCCTCCCCTAAAAGTTTTTTAGTAAAAAAAAAGAAGAAGAAAAAAAACAACTATTCTGGTAAAATATTTGTACATTTTGATAAAAGTGCTGGAGCTTATCATGCTGCATCAGGAGGCATTTACACAATTGCTAAGTGCAGGAAAATTAACCAACGAAATGATGAAAGAAAAGCCACAAAATTTCCCCATTAGGGTCCCTAGTTCAATCAAGAGGACAAGAAAGAAATCCCCCATCTACAGGGTCCCAGGAGAACGGCTGATTCATATGCATAATTTTTGTAGTGCATTATTATAAAATAGCTTAAAATAAAAGGTCAGGGTGGCAAGGCACATGCACATAAATAGTTTAAAAAGCATTAAGGCACAGCGTCGTGAATTGCAAATAGCAAAAGTGAATTTTGTTGGTTTGGGAGTTGGGGTGAAGAGAGCTTTATCTGACAATTACGAGAATTTTGTGCTCAATAGACGGGGTAGTATGGATGAACGATACTTTCGAGAGGATTTGGGGGTGCTGGGGATACGATTTTCTAATTCAAGTCGAAAATAATAGTGGCATTAATATTTGAACGAGAAAAAACACATAGATTTGTGTTTGGTCGCAACAACTAGTCTCTAGAGATACGACTCCCAGATAGAATCAGATACTTTGAGTGTCATGACTATTTCGTTGTTGTCTAGTTTTGGATGTTATCAGTACATTGTCAATTGCTGCAAGTCGCTACAACATGGTTTTTGATTGTGCTTAAATTGGGAGGGGGGAACGACATAATAAAGTTTGTTTCCCTGTCATCCTAACAATAATAATAATTCTGTTGATAACACCTTATAGATATAGAAATAGTTATGGAATTCTAAATAGGGATGGTTTTACACTAAAAAAAAACATGGAACAGACACATGGATACATCAATTAAAAGAAAAAAAAATTAATGTAAAAATTAACCCCATTTATTGAGATTCTCCAAATGATTAATTAATTATGCTAATTAAATACATTAATTGCCTGATTTTACAACTATGGTGTGATGATGTAACATTCTGCTAGGAGGAAGGATGTTGAACGAACGAACGAACGAACAAACAAAATGGAGTCCGGTCTACGGTTTTACAAGCAAGACTACTTAGACTGGATGCAGTACCTGCTCCGATGAATGCATTGGGTCCTTATGATTTTCGGATGGTCGGAGTGGATTAGGTGACCTGCTGCCGATGTTTTCCCGGTCTTCGATAACCAGATCAATTGGCATTTTCCCTTTCAAGCAATTGATGTAACGATGGCAGAAATTATCGCACAGCTCGTGTACCTGTTGGAGTTGAAAAAACACAAAAAACTATTGATAAATATAGTAACATAGCAAACTTTATACTTTTTATCTTTGAGTGAGCTATTTTTCAGAATTGGGTTGTCAACGTAAATTACAAATATGAAATGTATCATCCTTGATTTCACAGTATCAAAGAAATATCAAAGAAGAACTCTCTAACCAGAAGAAAACATTGATTCCATTTATCATGTCAAAAGAGCACAGAAATCAATGTTACTTTTTATCATATGAGAAATAAAATCGTTGCCACACACAAATAGCTCCAAGCCACATAGGTAAGTCTTCTATTTTCAAAACAAAAACCTATATCCGTACTATCTGCTATGTGACAATGATCAAATAAAATATCAATATAATCGAGTGGGATTCAACTGGAATGCTAACAATACACACACAAAAAAGACGATCAGATATATACAGGGAAAGAAGAAGTTACATTACAGATCTTCAGGATTTTGGAAAAGAGACCAATTTCTTGGTGAGTTGTCCAAATCCTTGTCAGCCCCCCCCCCCCCCCCCCCCCCCCATGTAGAAACAGACAACATCTTGGCAAATGAACAGCACCATGAGAAAAAACAACATTAACCTCAACGGGTAAGGTCAGATTCGCTAGGTCACTTCTATATACAGGGTGTAAATTTCAACGCACTCTTTGAAACCCTTTTTTCTCAATTCAGTGAACTTTGCAAAGACTGATCTTCAGGCTTTTTATTTTCCTTGGCATGTAACACGATTTATTTAAAAAAATAAATAAACGTATATCTTGCCAAGCACCTATGAAAGCATCATAGAGACAGCGTGGACATTTTCCCACATTTTATACATCTGCGCTGTCAGGCCACAATGTGAAATTGACAACGGAGCGAGACGAAAGTGACTGCTATAGCCAGCTAAGTCAGTGAAGGTAATGACAAGCGACAGTCTCGGTGACATCTTTCAATGGTGAAAAAAAAAAACCTACAAGTGCACATGCTGGAAAAACAGTGGCAAGTGTTTTGGATATGACCTTACATAATTAGTTGCCTGTCAGACACTGAATCGAACCGAAGTGACATCAACTGGTAAGGATATGTTATGAACCTGTGCTCTCTCTCTAGTGGTACCGGTACAAAACAATGAGAATCCCACCACAATACTATTTTTCGACATGCAATTCTGGAATCAAGTCGAGCCCAATAGCGATTCAAAAAAAAGACTTCACAAATTATTAATAATAATCATTTAACAAATATGCAAATGAAGCACAATTGACCGTACTAAATGACCCAACAAATCATACAGGCAAACGCCAACTACATTCTCGTTATACACCCCCACGCATACCTACCAGTAGTAGCACTGTTCGGGACAAGTTGACTTGTTTGCTGGAAGCAACTCAAACAGCAACTAGTCTGACGACTAAAGTTTCTCTACTTTTCAAATGTCACTGAGTAAATACACTTGAGTAAACCTTGCTAATGATCACATCATCCATCTCTTTCCAACTTTGCCAGGTCATATGCAAATTTTGCAAATTGACCACTGCCCACCTAAAAAGCCATCCATCTTGCGATGAGAGTACATGAACTGGCAGAGAAGTTGACTCAATAAATGCAATATCAACAGCCGAACCCAGGCCATACTGAAACAAGGTTGTCAAGAACACCTGACAGTCAAGCCCTTGGTATCTGTCACTCTTTCCACCTGTCTGCTTACCCCTAGCAACCTGCATTCTTTTGTGACAAGGCAACACCACCCCTCCCCTCAGTAGCTACTCCAATCAATATATAGGGGGAAAGTTTGGGGAAAGTTAGTAGCAACTTCAGATGTGGGACAGACTTCAACGATAATGGCAAATCAATCATCCTAATAATAATATTCGGGAAAGAGAGAAGGAAAAAAAATGTATTACCTTTTCGAGTTCTAGGAGGTGGAAACGTAGGACCTGTATTGCTAATATCATCTGTTGTAATGACAAGAGACAAAAATAAATTATTAGAAAACACAGTGGAGACAGATGAACTTTGTAACACTTATTTGACAATTTACGGGTTTTAACTAAATTTCAAATGTAAGGCATGTTCTTTTACTTTAAGTTTTGTGTGTTCACAAATTGTCTTTATTGGGATTATGTCAAAAAGTCATCAAACACACACTTGCACAAAACGAGAAAAATAAAACAGATGGTAAAATATGGTCCAGTGGATGATGTTCAATATCATTGAACAACGACAGTATTTTTTAAGAAAAATAATAATATTTATCTCCTCTAAAATTTAGGAAAAGTATATACATTATAATAATTACTTAAAATAAAAAATAAATATAAATGTCAAAACCCAGTGAAATAAAAACAAGCAAGGCCAGACAGGGACTCAGTCAGAAAACTGTTCAGCCAGTTAATTTTCAAGGATTAAATGCAGCACTATAAAAAAAAACTCAGGGCAGTAAGTGACAATTTCACTGACTCACTCACACAGAGAGAATAACAGAAACATGCGACTGACACACTCGGCTGTGTAATCTAGTCTCATTGTGTCAAATACATGCATTATTAATGTCTTATAATTCGGGCATGCTAATTTGGAAATTAATGTAAGGGCTGTTATTTTGCTTAGAAAAATAACACATCTGTTATCAGTTACAATCATTATCATGTAGTTTTTTTGTGTGTACGTTTCTGTTTTTTGTTTTTTGTTTTTGTTTTTAAACTTCCGTTAAAACGGTTGCTGTTGTTAACGGTAAAGTCTAGCAGTCACCTGTGAACAGTTTGGCTAGTATGTGTCAAATTTTCGGTTTAATAGGGGAGGGGTATCCGTAATGGACGCTGTAAGCGCTAGACGTGTTTTGTTGTCAGTGCCGAGACAGTTGTGTGTTTTCCAACCCTCTTTAACTCCATCAAGACGCACCAATGAAAAGCCAATAATATACTTTTGATTTTTTGTTAATCAGCGAATTTCGTCTCATTGACTACCGGAAAATAGGACGCCGAAGGAAAACAAATAGCCGCCAACAGGATAAACGACCTAAAAAAAGGCCACTGTAGCAGTTTGGTAGTAATGAATAGTAGTATTAACAACAAACGCTTGGGGACCTCAACAAGGACGCGGCCAAGTGACTGCTGTCTTTACAACGACACAGAATGTAAACGGAGCTATTTGGCGGAGATAAGAGCTTATATATCATGTAAAACGAAGCGACTTTAAAACACCACCAAGGGGTAATAGATAAATTGTACTACAAGATACATACCAAACTATCCAGTTCTTGATTTGACGAGAAAAATTGTTTGTCGCCTCTCGCCTAGGAAGTGGAAATTTTAAACAAGAAAAAAAAGAAGAGAAAAAAAAGTGAGATAAAATAAAAAGCAGTGAAAATGTGTGAACATCTGGATCTATCTCTTAGAAAAACACGAAGGCATACATGTGCATATGTACTTAGCCAACGATAGTTATTTTAAAACAGGAACTGCTCGCAGCAGAAGGAAGCTTAGTGGAACGTGTTCACGGGGCGGCGATGATATGCAATATCGCTTCCCAGAAAGCGAGTCTTTATTGACGGGGAGAGCAAGCCATGAAAGCACGGCAACGGGGTCTCTGTGTGAACTGCAAAAACACTGCTTTGTCCGTGCATGATTACAAAACTATTCAAACTAATTTACCCCGCTGGTAAAATCAAAGCGCTGTACAAATAAAACCAAACACTTTTTTGTGAACTCGCGTTTTCGATACCCGCTCAGTTTCGTTATTTCCTCGGCCACCCCACTGTGTTTGAAAGCAGACTGGTGCGGAGCTCACACAATACGCCACCGCTGGGCGAGTCGGCGATCTCCATTCCCCTCAAACGTTTGCAAATGCACGGAGAATCTTCTCAATATGGTCAAACCGACGGCAACAATTGCGAATATAAAATCACACACATATATATATATATATATAACAAAATATGATTTTTTTTCTGAGAAATATCATAATAATATTTTAGTACAACCTGCACCTGTTTGGCGAAGACCGAAATATCTTCATTAAAAGACTCCGATGAACACACGTCCCCTCCAGCAACCCCTGGTTCCCGAGGCGTACATGTAGCCAGTTCACATTTTTCAAAGACCAGTGCAAGTAAAGGAAACAGCGGATGCCTGTGTGGACACAATCAAGGAGAAAAATAAAATCAGTGAGCTGGCAAGGCATACACACACTCAACGGATCGGGGGAAAGCAGTCCAGCGGCCATGTTGGAGTAGATGTAAAAATTTTATTCGCTGAATTGATAGCCTTAACTGAGCAGTTCGTGGCATGATTTACGTCGACAAATATCACCGTAAAGGAGTTAAAAAATATGTGCTGGTAGTCGACAGGGCAATAAAACACGTGAAAGACGTAGCGATTGAAGGCTTTAGGGCTGTCACTTGACGAAATAGACAGTTGTTGTGATGAATACAAGTAGTACACGTGTTGTTGTCGGCATGTATAGTGATCGACTGCTTAGCTGCACATCCCCGGTTCATACGATCTCCACTGATTACACAACAACACAGTTTGCCTCGAACAGTATTTTAAAGGCACGTTGACGAGACCCGGCTCGTATCTTACCCGTATATCGAGTCTTTATCTCGTTTGTGGATGTCTGTAACTGTGTTCGGCGTTACTACGCTAGGCATGAGATTCGTGTGGCTGTGGTGATGATAGGCCGTTGGATGGCCGACGCTCGCCCCGTGGTTCAAGTGCGGTGGTAGTGCGGGCTGTGTATGTGAGTAGTGTGCCGAGGACCTTGGTGCGTGTGGGTTGTACATGTTATCGTCCATGCCGGGACCATAATGCGGTAGACCATCGTCGAACTGAAAGAGATTAAGAAAGAGAAAAGGTCGGTATGAGCGGAGATCTAAACAAACACATGGACCGTTTTTCAAAGACACGGTAGTATTATTATTATTTTTCCCACATTGCCCAACCCGCCCGGCAACACGCAAAATAAAAGGGCACGCCATACCGAGACCTCAAATTGGTATATAGCATCGCGTCTGGGCTTCGTGCACACACATATAGACAATCGAGTAGTTGTATTTCCATTCGAGTTGAAATTCAGAAAGGGACAGCAACTTATAGACATACCCTCTGAGCCATCATCTGACTTGGCCGATCCTGTTAATGACTGCTTAAATCGTCAGTGATTCGCGCCTCGACTACAAAAAAAACCCCACTCCACTCGTCTATTCACCTCCGCCAGTACAATTTGAACAGGCCGGGGACTTTCTAAGCTTACAGAAATGTGTCAGCTAACAGAAGGAAACCTATGTCGGCCCATCAACAACAGCCCTGTAACAAAACTGTCGTGTCTCGTGGCTTTTTGCCATTCAAGCTGTCAATCAAAGTGAGGTTGTCATGGAAGGACGTGAGTGATGAGATGTCACCACGGGGACCGAGAAATCGCGCTAACAGTCTTCCCTCGCACTGCTCGTATACTCTCTAACTCAAATAGCAGTTAGAACAGCTTAATGTCGACCACAACTTATACTTTACTGGCCCCTCTACAACGACTGCTTCATTGAAACCTAAAGTTACGACTGCGTTCCTCCCCCTTCCAAACTTTAAGCTCTACTCGTAACCCTTTATTTATACACGTCTTTGTGGCGCTCACAAAAGGGTTGTATTCTAACGCAGCAAAACGCCATAGAATATGAAATAGGGTCATGCCATTATCCATAGTAGGGGACAACTCGCAAACTTCGTGTTTTCAAAGGGTCTCATTGTAAGCGAAGAGTCGCGGGTCGGAATCCAGTCCCCCGATTGAATACAGTGACTATCGAACTGTTACAGTAACGTTTTTAGGCCGACACACAAAAAAGAACTGCGATGTTTGTCGATAAAAGAAAGCAATTTGCGTGGCTCCGTGGAAATTACATGGTCCAGAAGGCAGAGAGTGTCCGTACTATACTAGTATACCAATACCAGACCTGGTTGGGGCTGCGCATAATTTTCGTATAAATTTCAAGTGCATTAAATATACTTACATACATATCGTTGTTATCGGACATCAATAGTGACCGGGCATTTATCTATCATAGGCTGACGCAGCTGTGTGCATATTCTGCTTTCGACACGTACTGAGGTAGCGAGTTGTCCACCCCTCTGTCATAGACTCTACGCGAAAGAATGTAAAGAACGGCTAATCAGCCCGCCCAGTCTAGCAGGCAGCTACGATTAATCAAAACTAACCAATGAAAATGCGACGAAATCATGCGAATGACAATCCACACAAACACTCGATTAGGCATTGTTTTCAAAGGGCTCATTAATCATCCTGAACGCGAGCAAACAATGGGCGGAGATATTAGAAAAAAACGATTGCATTAGGGCCACGCTGAGGGCATCTGCACGGCGAAACCAGACTCATTTCGGCTCTGGTGGCAATCGAGGTAAAAACCAACCTCAGACGTGAAAAACAGCGCGTAAGGCAAACAAGCGGCGCTATCAGTACATTTTCACTTCATTCACACGTTGGTCGTATACATATACGAAACTACGTACTCTACACGTACAATTGTTCAACGTAGACGAGTTAAAATACCGTGATGTTCTTTTGTTTAAAGGAAAATGAAAACCAAAATAAAAGTCTCATAATTTTAATTTACAGCTCTGGTGAGTCGGAACCGACCAAAATGTATATAGTACAGAAGAAAAACGCACGCTTGAACGGCTATAACAAATGAAAAAATTCAAACAGTGTCCTCTGTTTCAAATTAAGTTATTCAAAACATCCCCGAATCGCTGAAATGAACACTTTAATTTTGTATTTAAAGGTGTCTGTCTCGAAGATATGACCTACATCTCAAACGCGAACCGCTTATCAAACTCGGACACACGACCGATCATTTCGCCTGTCCCCATCGCCTGGTAACCAAAATATTTGCTACGTCTCAACGGTAACTTTATCAAGTCTGCAATTTCAAAGCAAATTTGGATAGAAGTCTGGAAATTATATCTTACAAAAATATCAAAATTGTGTGCATACATGCGGTGGCCAAATCAAACAAGTCGAATTGCGTTATGTTTGTGTTGTGAGTTAATTTTCAGATACCGAAGTGGACAAGGTAAACATGAACTAGTTCTTCGTGTCCCGGTTCAAGGGCGATAGATTACAAGCCAGTCAGTCAGTCAGTCCGTGTTCATTATCACTGTCGACAAATCTCAAATGCTTAACACGGGTATAATCTGAAATACCGAATGTCATGTGCGCGTATCCTACGTATATGGTGGGCTCAATATCGTGATTCAAACACCCAGTACAAACACACATATGTTGGTACATTAATGTGAACATTTCACTATCATCTATCGCCGAATTATTTACGCACGGGAAACACCGATTTTACGCGCGTCCCCATCGGGACATACGGTGGACCCCGCCAGGCTAAAAATAGCACACCTTGTGCCGAGATAAACGTAATTTACATTTTTACAGCCACGTCCAGTGACAGGCAATGTGATGAAACACGACTTTGACGAGATAAATGGTTAAACATGCTGGCAAAACGAGTTCCGCAGTTTCACGCGCTTACGTAGGATGAATGTAGGTGCAGGCGAAACACCACCAACGTGTCCATGTAATTACTACTTCGTTTTTCACCAGCAGACCCTACGAACATAGAGGGCGCTATTACAGGAAACTTGACTCTTGGACATTGTTTATGTATATCAAATTTTATAGGGCAAGCGAGTCTTGCTGGCGCCCTTGTGGTATGTGCAAAGAGAAACTGGAGGACCTCCCGAGGCCTTCGCAAGTATGTCACCTTCTAAGCACGAAATTTGACATAGTTTGTTATCACAATCTTTGATCTCTCTCCACAGATGTTATTTTGTTTACCCCTCAGCAGAATTGCAGAGATAAAGGAAAATTTGCTATTATATGTAAATTAGCTCATTAACATGCAGAGAATAATTTCAAAATGTTAACTGGTATTCTGCTCAAGTAGTTCTCACACATCAACTTCGATAACATGTAAACAGCCAAAATCCAAATCAATAGAACATGCAAAAAAAAAAAAATCCCATGAAGTTGTGTACCCACTTTCATTTTGTACCAAGTTACCTTTCATTTCAATGCAGTTTGAGTTCAAGTAAACAAAAGGTCAAAAAATCAGCCATGCATATAGGTCTCACACTACAACTATGCTCACAAAGACGATAATGTAACAACTTGAAAAGAAAGAATATGTTACAGGCAGAGCTAATATCAAATTGTAAAACATTATCATCACATAGCAGTTGAAATTCCCTAAAGATGAAGCCTGATCTACCACATTGAAGTATTGAAGAAGTTGACCCAGTGGCTGCTTATCATTAACCAATCAAACACTTGCAATTAGCTAGCTCCACCTAGTGTTTTAATGACTTTTGATTGACCATGATGTGCATTTCACTACATCTTGCAGGGTGTTAACTTGCAATAATTGGAACTGACCTCAAGCATTGAGGATTTCATTGGTGAAAACACACTAACTTCAGACAATGCATTTATAAAATTTATTGAGTTTCATATGAAATCAAAAATATGCTTATACATACCTATATAATTGCAACAACAAGGACAATGTTTTTTTTTTTCTGGGGGAGGGGGGGGGGCAGAACATAAATATCAAAATATGGGGGGCTACCCTGTATCAATGACTGAATATTGAATAAAAAGTATGCAAGGTTGGCCATGTTCGATATATAAATCAGTTTGTGTGGCTGCATATTAATGATAGTAATTTACAATAGTATTACAAACATTAACGTAAAGCCATTTGCTCAAATTAAAAATCTTCAAATAATGTCTAGTAAATAAACAAATCAGAGTACACACAAGTTGAAACTGTATTTAAACTGTACACTATAAAATAAAAATATGTTACATAAAACTAATGTAAATATTGCTTAGTAAACACGTAGCAAATAACTACAGCATTTATTTCGGCAGCATAGCTACTGCTTTGGCCAAGATGAAAATGTAGCAAAAATCACAATTTAGCTCAAATTGCGAGGTGCCATTTTAATGCATTAACTCCATAATCTACTGTACTTTTGGGTATGGGTAGAGAAAAAGTGAGAAAACATCCTCACACTCGCAAGTAAAACAAGCAGCCTCTCGGCTGAGATAGCTCCGCTGTTAGCAATGCACATTTCAATTAAAGAACAGAAGATATCATTAGAAAATGAACAATATGTATAGTATCAAGCAATGGGACTTGCTGTTTTCAACAAGAATTCAAAAATATCACTTTTTACGAAAAATTAAAAAAATATTCACCAAAATAAGAGAATTAAAGATATCATTACAAAATGAACAAATCTGAGAGAGGTCCACATGTAGTACCTATAAATGTAATATAAATGCAATCGGACTTGCGGTTTTTAACAAGAAGTCAAAAATATCACTTTTTATCAAAAATTACAAAAATATTCACCAAAATAAGAGAATTAAAGATATCATTACAAAATGAACAAATCTGAGAGAGGTCCACATGTAGTACCTATAAATGTAATATAAATGCAATCGGACTTGCGGTTTTTAACAAGAAGTCAAAAATATCACTTTTTATCAAAAATTACAAAAATATTCACCAAAATTAGAGAATTGAAGACATCATCACAAAATGAACAAATCTGAGAGAGGTCCACATGTAGTACCTATATATGTAATATAAAAGCAATTGCACTTGCGGTTTTTAACAAGAAGTCGAAAATATCACTTTTTACCAAAAATATTCACCAAATTACAGAATTAAAGATATCATTACAAAATGAACAAATCTGAGTAAGGTCCACATGTAGTACCTATATATGTAATATCAAAGTAATTGGACTTGTGGTTTTTAACAAGAAGTCGAAAATATCACTTTTTACCAAAAACGACAAAAATATTCACCAAAATCAGAGAATTGAAGATATCAACATGAAACGAACAAACCTAAGAGAGCTCTACCAAAGGTACATATACACCAAGTATCAAAGCATTCAGGCTTGTAGTTTTCAAGAAGAAGTCGAAAAAGTAAAACATTGACACAGACGACGACGGACAATCACTCATATGATAAGCTCCACTCGACAAAGTCGACAGCGGAGCTAAAAAAACTCAACCCATTCATGTTCAACACATCAAGAGTTTCTATAGCGAAGCTCTTGGTACATGGTGGAGCAAACACATTTTAGTTCTATTGAACTAGGCTGAGAATTATTTCATGTTTTCTGTTTATATATTCTGGCTGAGAGGTTATGCTACTGTTGCTTGTTTTACTACATGAAGGAGTTATTTATATCAGGTACATGCACATGTAATGGCGGTTATAAAAAAACGACAGTGCCTTATGTGCATGCTTCTATATACGAGATGTGCATTAATAGAGCGAATACGATACACCGGACTTACTTAGCCGAGCATAGTGTGCGTAATATTGAGCACACCTTTCTGTAAATACACTAAAGTTTCTAATTATAGTAAAATTATCTCAGGTAAAATAGTGAGGTTTTACAACATTCCCTAATCCACTGTATGAAGTGGCAAATAAATGTCAAAAAAAACAAAAAAAAAGGGAAAAAAAAAAGAAGAAGCCACATCATTCCAAGCACGTATATATAAGTGTGTACGCACCAGCTGTGTAAGTGATCCTGTCAATAATTCCACATCGTTGGCGCATCATCGAGAGAGATTGAGGAAAAAACCACAATCCACATGATCTACGCAACACAATGAATATTGATCAGTGTGTAGACATAACACAATGTTTGGTCAGATATCACCCACACGCATCACAACTATATGCAAATTATTCACCTAAATATGCAGATTATACATAATAATTAGTTTTACAATAAGCGTTTTGCATATTACCATTCCTGGTATCTAATTGAATGAAAAGCAAAAAATATTAACTGAAAAATTAACAAAACTTGATAATAACAAAAACAGATTTTGATTTTCCACTGAGATAATAGCATACTAGTAGATAAATTTGTGACATTTTATGTAATTAGAATAAATGAGATATATAATTATATTATACACATTGAGCGTAATAGTGGCATAAACACTGATTAACAATTAAATGTTATTAAACATCATTGTCTCTATAACTGGCTTAAAAAAATTAATTTAATTACAGATAATGTTATTTTTTGAAAAATATTAATTGAAATTAATTATAATAAGTGTATTGTCTGTATTTTTAAAACATTACGCAGCACATTAAAAGCTGGTATACATACCGGGTTAGTATTCAAGACATTGTTGAAAAAACTTGCCACATCTACGTTTAAGTACACAATTCACGCTTCCACACTGTGCATTGGAAAACACATTAAATTGTCAGAATGTAACAAAGATTGCACTGCAATTTATAACAGCAAAAATAATAAATTATTATGAAGCTATATTTTTAATGTTAATGATGCAAATCTATATATTGTTCAAAAGAAGCAACATTTCAGATGGACCACTTCATTTACGTAAAATGTTGAATCCGCAATTTCCAAAATGTCATAAAACTGTGTCTGTCACCACATATATTTGTCTTCCTACACAAATATGACAATATTTCTTACTCCACATGAAATAGAAATGGCTGTGGCAGTTGATATGCATGAAATTTCAGAAGCAAAATTTAAGAGAAGTGACATTGCTTTGAATCCATGTACATGCAGTCCACTGTCTTGATACACGCAAGAATGTAAGATACTATATATGAATATGCATACCTGCTTTTATGATATGCATCAGGACTGAGTTTCATGTTGTGAACTGCAGTGTCTTGAAAGACTGTTACACATCAATTTAATTATTTCAATAAACTTCAATAATGTCATAAAGGTTGTAAACAGTACCATATTGACTATTACAAAAAAGGATTATGTAAGCTATCGTTTTAATTGTTTCAAAATACATCAAAATCACACTGAACCATTTGTTTTGTTATAAACAGGTGTTTATAACGCGCATTTCTGAGAAGCTAATACCGGTATGTTACACAAATTAAGCATTTTGATTTGTTGATAGTGACCAATCATTATTTTGTTTTCTATTTGTCAAGGTGCTGTGTGGTATCAGGTTTCGAAAACAATACATGCTAACCAAACACAAAGAATATCAAGATATTTTGGCTGTAATATCAACAAAATATGAAATATGTTGCCCTGCAACTATTTCTTTTTATATATTAGTATAAAACTATTTTAATATTATGAAAGTGAGAATATGTAAATATAATACAATAGAAAATAGAAAACGATGTTGGACACGCACTGCCATGTCATGTTGTGTCCGATTCTGGAAGTACTGGGCTGCGATTGTAACATTTGGCAATGATGCCTAGTCTGCATTGGTACAGACAGTCAAATATTGAAAATTGAAAACACCATTTGGTGAGGGGGAAAAAAAATATATTTTTCTGCTCAACACGCCTAAAAAAAAGTAATCAAACAGGCGTGTCATTCGATCAGTTTTGTTGTTGTTGAATATGTCAGTCCTAGAAAGTCTGATCACACCTATATAAGTAGAGTTAGTTATACCATAATAAGGCTGTGATGGTGAATATTGAATATCACAGTAAATCACCCACACAGATTTTAGACATACCCTTTAAAAAATACTCAAAAATGGCAGTACGGCATACTAGTATTTTTTGCTTTTTTGAGATTGTTTTCCAGTGCTTACACCAGGAAATTACACATTAATATCACTGTTACCCTAACATACAGCAAGATATCTCAATGAACGAATGTATGTAACTTTTCAGTCATATAGTAGAACTCAAACTTATACTAACAAATATGCTGAAAAACTGTTTCTTCTGACGATACAAATTTCAATGCAGAATAAAACACAAGATCAAAATATTGCCAAATACTATCAGTAACAATACAGTTTGAGGTATGCAACTCAAAGTACCGTGATATCTTAAGATAATATTTATGTTATACAGAGAGGATAGTAGTAGATTATCACTGTTTGAATGACAATTTGTTCTATTAGAAGCACATATAATGAATAATTAATTACTTATTATCACCTATGTAATTTACATGAACGCATGCGCTGCTAATAGAACAAATACGGCATACCTTATATCTTAAATTTAAATTGTCAAATAGTGCGAATTATTCAACATTTGTCCACACACTGTTGACTAACACTCTAATATTAAATGAGTTTGGAGTTGTGTAGTTGCTAAGGAACCCATGCCGGTGAGACAGCTGATCACGTAAAGGTGTATGCGCTATACATCTAGTCACTAAATATTACGCTTCCTACCAGCTTACCAGCTAGTCCTACTTAAGTTCTCTATCAAAGCATTGAATTTTTTTATTCGTAGACACTGAAGAAGCAAAACAAAATATGGTTTATGAAATTTGATAATTATACCCACATTCCGGGATAACTCCGATCTGTCACCCTTTCAGTTACTGACACAATGCCGATATTGGCTCAGTACCATAGCAACCACAGAACTCGCAATTTGTCTGTTGAATATGAACCCACAAATAAGTATACTTATGCAGCCTTATCAAAATATGTTAATTATTTAAATATAAAATGAGTAAATAGCACCGATGAATCCAAGACTTTTTGTGCAGCAACCAGGTATCAATAACATCATGTCCAGTCATGGAGAGATTATAATAATATATTATACTGTGTATTGTGCTCTTTTGCATGGGTGCTCCTGTCACCTGCGCCAGTGTCATGAGAACTACCGAGTTGAATGTCTTTACCAATCGCCTTTGCTATTGTCCCGAGGACTTGCAAGTTCAGAGTCCAAGTCAGAGAAAACGTCAGCCTGACTACCGTTCATTGACTGATGAAGGGGACAGCTATCTTCTTGGCCATTTTCACAAGTAGCACACTCGCTGACGGACACAGAGTCAAGACACATACTCTTGTACTCTTGTATCGATTCATTCAAGCTCCAAAGTTGGCACAGTAAGGACATATCAAGTTGACGCAGACCAACCTGAAAAAAAATTAATATAAGTTAACAAATATTTCTAAAGATGAGAATGAACAAGCAACTCGATGATCGAAATAGCTCCGCTGTCCTACAAGAACATTGTTGTAGCAAAGTCGTGCACATCGTCCGAATCGCACGGTTTCACTAAAGCCGGCCATTCATAACTGCCCCACGAACCCGTGAGTGATTGTGTTAGGAAAAGTTATATTTTCACTGCAGTGAGATTGGAGGATCAGCGTTGATGTATCATAACCGTGAAGGTCGGGAGCTCATCACAGATTAAAACAAATGGGGCGCATAGGCTTTGCGCTCAAGGTATATATTCGTTAACACGTTTCCAAAATTTCTTATTCCAATGTTGAACATTGTTTGTGGGCAAGTGAATGAGTTCCTATCATGAGTTCTGATTGGGTGATGCAAATGACCGAAGTGAATCTTATAATCGTTTGAGTGCGTGCAATTTCAACATACAGTTTGTCAGGGTAAAATCTGCCAAGGGTTGAT
This sequence comes from Saccoglossus kowalevskii, assembly GCF_978046115.1. Taxonomy (NCBI): domain Eukaryota; kingdom Metazoa; phylum Hemichordata; class Enteropneusta; family Harrimaniidae; genus Saccoglossus; species Saccoglossus kowalevskii. Next base: position 16,079,442 of record NC_140642.1, on the reverse strand, counting down.
ATTGAGGCTTCGGGTGAATAAATGGTCCTTGGCTGGCGAAGAGTCGAGCAATGCACACCCATTCTTTTTGAAAACTGTCAGTGAAATTTGATACCAAGTATCAAAGCAATTGAGCTGGTAGTTTTCAAGAGGTCAAAAAAAAGCATTTTTCACCAAAAATGACAAATATATTAGGCAAAAATAGAGAATTGAAGATATTGTCACAAAAGGTCCACCCAAGCTGGTAGTTTTCAAAAAGTCGAAAATGCAATTGTTGACGGACGACAATGAACAGCTACCTATTTATGTATACAAGAACAATTATCAACAATCAAAACAACCATTTGGTTTTTACAAATATACTATATAATATTTTTTATTTGACACGATTATACTAATTTGAGCACACCTTGAATTATGGTTTGCAAAAAATAATATCTGAATTATTATTCTTGTACATTTTGGATGGCTACGTTGGTAAACATCACAATGACTTTCAGAATTTTGGATGACTTAATACCCACTGGCTGTAATTGTACATGAAATAAACTTTAGTTTTACGTTTCCACTGTCAAAACCACTAACTGCCAAATTTGTACAAATTATTGTATTTTCATTTGAAATTCAGAAGAATACAAACAGTCAAGGCTTGAGATTGTTGATCTATTACAGTGCTAGGAAAAAAAGAATACAGCGTTGTGGCTAATTTGCACTGAATCATTGTTTTCACTTTCTAGAATAGAACCACACATCTTATATTTGTAAGACTAATAATTTCTATCTCTCTCTTACTCTCCATATTACCATGGTTACCACTTGTTTGTTTTTATTTTTATTATATGCATCTTATTTTTGTGGCATTTTATCTAACTGTATCATGCTTTCATAACTATCAAAACTTTGAAAGGCCACTGGTCGTCACACAGCAAGTGACAAGTGTGTTGAAACTTCCCTGAAATACGAATTCCACACCGAGAAAAAGAATGCGAGTAAACATCACACGATTTAACTGAAATTTTTCATCGCATATCACAATGCATAGTTATGAAAATTGCATAACTCTTATCTAAAGCATCTATCGTAGATATTATTAATAATATATATCCACACCGATGTCATTCTGACTCGATACTCGGCTGGCCATTTTTTATAAATAGAGATAAATAGCCTCTAGACATTATCCTGACATTCACGAGGGTGAAATTGGTTTAGATAACTAATACTTCAGATAATTAATTGCATAACATGAGAAGGAATAATCAATGGTACTATAACGATGAGTAGACTGAGCAATTAAATTATACATTAATCTTGTTTTGAGTACAGTAGTGAAAGGTAACCAAATATTGATACAGGATAACATGTGTTGTGTGACAAATTCAAAATTCAAGTCCAACAAAGAAAAACACATAAAATATCAGTGGTACTAACAACAAAAATTGAAATCAAACTGAACAAGCCTCCAGTGCCATCATTGAAATAAATCAGGTCATTTTAATCTCATTGTACTAAGGAAGAAGAACTAGTCTCATTAACGACTAATGGACATCCATTTATCTCCATTACAAAAGTTCACAATTTAACAGTACATGTAGACTCGTCTTTATTCTACGCTATAATGAGCTAAGATCTCCAGGTCAGATTCAAGTACGTTTTTCATCAAAGAAACCAGTAAGGGGAAAAGGTCACGATAGCCCTTCAGCAAAGAATGCATTGCCCTGTAAATGATCTTTATGTTAAGAGTTTCAGCATGTATACAAGGAATATCGCAGACAACAAGGACAGGTGACAATCCACAGGAAATTGCCAAAGCAGATTCAGCAGAGGATCTCTATTGTACTGGCTATTACCAATTACCCATACAAATTGTCGTCACTGAACATACACGCACGGCATCCAGCCTCTGATTCTTTAGCGGGCCTAGCTACAAAGGAAAGCAATAAGACAGGTGGTGATAAGATCTGGTAAAAATAGCCAGACATGAAGACGCATTGGCATCATATACTTCCCTCAAACGGATGTGCAGATATTGAACAAATCAAGAATAGGTAATAACGAAAATGTTCGTGTCAAGACTGAAAATTAAATGTCACACGGTTGATTGAACTTTACAGGACATCAAAGGTGACCGAGGGTCATTAATTAAGGGGCCAGTCCTTTTTTTACTAAAGCTACATAAAATATATGCCAATTTTGCTCTACTGTGACAGAAAAACTAAAAACATATTAATAACACCTTGTCTGTGATTACTAGTGAACTACAAGAGAAAGTCGTTAACTGAGGTGATAATCTAACATAGTGAAACCATAGTTATCTTACACCCAAATGATTAAAAGATATTGACTCCCAAGCGTTTCAAGAGAATGGGTATAAGGTAAGTGCGATTGGGTGTAAGGTAAGTGCGATTGGGTGTAAGGTAAGTACGATTGGGTGTAAGGTAAGTACGATTGGGTGTAAGGTAAGTATGATTGGGTGTAAGGTAAGTACAGCTTAACGTAGTGTAGTAATAAAACAACCAAAAAACTGCAGCTGTAATTGTGTTCTTTTTTAGGTCCCATAATGTTCAATGTACATATGAAAGTCATGCATTCATGACCAAGTTGGGGAGGGGGTGTTATGGTAACTTCAATATTTATTGAGAAAAATAGGCAGACGAGGGAACGGGGAACAGGGGGGCAGCACCCCAATACCCAGGGCTTGTGCCCTCTTACTGAACTTGGTTAGTAGATTATGATCAGTTATAACAAATATGACAGATATTTGTATTTTCAGTACAAAAATGGCCACCATTTGGCCATCTTGAATTGACTGTGAAACAAATTGATGTGCATACATGTATAATATTATGTATGAAGTTTGAATGTAATTGGGTCAGGCATGTCCAAGATACAGGTCTGGACACATGTACGGACACACAGAGGTCAATATATAAGTCCCCATTGACATTTACACCAATATCTACAAATCCACACAAGCCAGTCACACCAAAAATGAACTGAACCTAGATCTACATTCATTGATAATATATTGGAGTCTGAGAAAGAGTGGAAACAAATAACTTGCCCTGGCCACACAAAAATGTTAACAATGACAACAACAAAATGGCAAAGACAGACATACTCCAGCATTATAATCACAGGCAAGGTAAGAAAGTCATTGACATGAACATAACAAGGTTTTGAAATCGATAGTCCTTAGTGTTGACAATTTACATATGCATGTAGGTGTGGCAAGGGCTGCTCAGGTGAACAACGATCCATTTATAGACAGGTACTAAGAATAGCGACACTTCTACTTTTAGACATGCGTGTAGCAAATATTGAAGTAAATACATTGTTCATTTCAAACATCATGCATATCTTCACAGATGTTTCATGTTCCTTGCATGCAGCACTCACAGTTCCCAGACTTATTTTTGCCCTCCACAATAGCGACAGTGTTACCATTTGCAGAGAACCGATAGTGTGAAATACTCAACAAAGTCTACAAAGGATTTGTTAGGCATGCTGACTTACTTAAGTTTTATTTTGACTTAGACTGTAAAGATATTATCAGTAATTAGATCAGGTTACCCTCTGAATGTTCCATTAGATCTCAAGTTTCCAACGTCAGGTCAAAAATAGCATGTAAACTAACTAATTAGATTTTTAAGGTTCAACTAAAAATTTAATACCAGATACACGCCTAAATGTGGTCATTTTTTACTTTCCCACAAATAGTTACCCCCTTACGTGTTAACTTTTACACTTACACGTTCAAAATGTATGTTGTTTATATATTTTCAATAGGCTGTTAAGACAAGTCATTTTATAGTGAGTTAATTACTATTCAGTTGTCTGATTAAGAATTTCACTTGTTCTATGCTATTGAACTACCTTCAGTGCCCCCTAAAAGATTGCAGGGTAAAAAAAAAATATTTACTTTTTTTTCTCTAAATTTCTGATGTCTAGCACAAATAAATCATAACAAAACCAAGTCTGATTTTCATTAAATAATTTTAATTAAAATTTAGGGGAACTTTATAAATTTTCACCAAATAAATTATGTATTGAGTGAACATATACTAATATTCAAGAATAACAAGTCAACAGATTCGTAATTCACTCGCATAAACCAAAACATGTGAAAAGTTGAAAAACACAAAAAAAAAAAAAAATTCAATTCAACTCTGTGGATGTTCTACTCTCATTGTGAGAATGATAGTCAATATAACCAACAAAACCAGCCCAAACTATAGCTGAAGAAAAAATACATACAATTTTTCCCATACCTCACGAGGGCGCCCTTCACAAACTACAGAGCCACTGCCAGTCATGCAAAACAAAACTTTGGGAGGCTAACTCACCATGGCTAAACTAGAAAAAATATTCTCAAGAAGGATACAATTTGAATAACCAACCATCATGTCCTGGATTTGCACGATTGGTTTGTTATATTATCTACTTATCTGAGTTGCATGATAGGATCTGAATCTGAGGCAAACTTTAAACTCGTGTCAGATTTATGGAGTTTCAGAGTTCTTTAATGACTCTTTAAAGAACGCATATGTCCTCCCAAGGCCACAATAAAGCTCTATGAAGGTTTGCAGAGTGCACCCTTGATTCTGAGAATACTGCAAGTTAGTTATTTGTTTGCTATCTACTCAAGTATAATATATGTATACATTGTAGTTTGACAGGTGCAAGTACATATCCCATCAGACACTGACAATACAGAGTGTTAAAATTATCACACTGGAATTCAGTTCAAGTTTTGGTTGGTTTTGAGACAGAGTACTGTTTATTCATTCGAGTGGCATTTGTTATGACAAAATTTCACAAAAAGTCCACTGACACTTTGAGATGCAGAACACAACAGGAATTTTTACTGCTACAAAATTTTGCGATTTTCTCTTGCGAAATTGAAGCGCTTTTGATTAAATGAGTGTTTATAGCAAATGTAAGTTCACATGTGACCAGTGCTACATTTTCATGCCACCGCCTGTAGCATTATCACAAGTAACTGGTAGATAGTGTCCCCTCGACAGCAGCAGTGTGTATATTCTCATCATCATATTACTATAAAAGTAGTGATTAATGATCAGAGCATGTGCCAGTCCATATTAGATGGGCAATTTTCACATCAGGAGCATAAATATTGACTCAAGGCAGCAAATGTGATTATCGTTATTGTATTTCCTGGGTATGAGCCAATATCCAATTTGACAAATGGGAAAGAGAACAAATAAACCTCCCTGTATTGGCAGTAACTCATCAGTTTCAATTTCAAAGAGCAAACACTGGAGAACTCAATATGACATGAATGTTAAACATTGAATAGGAAATGAGCAAAATATACACGATTACAAGCCAAACATTAACGCATCAAATTGCATGTTTTGTTTTCTTTTTCTTCCAACGAAACTTCCTGCAAACATCATCTATTATTACACTATATGGCTATGTACACGTTTTTGAAAAAAATATAAACGAGAAAAGGGTAAATTTGGAAAGTGATAATGGGTTTCAGTGATAATATTGATTTTGTGATTGTAATATAATATTGTCAATGTCTGGCACCAGACAGTAACCGTCTGTCAGGTGATAAATTTGATTTTCAGGTTAAATTAAAATCTGCTTCACTGGTAATTTCTACTTGTTCAACACATCAATAAGCTACGAATCGGGTCAAATCTATTTACATTTGAGACTTAAAAATAAACCTGATAATTATTTAAATATACTGTTGTGATTGGATAAAAATTCCACATTATTTATTTTAATAGAATCACTTTTATAATACGGTGTGATAATACGACGAACTCGTCAAAGATTTTTATATTGTACGTGTAAATTTGCCTGCGGCTAAACTCAAAGCCTACAACACATCACGTCTACATCGCTGCATTGTCTCCGCTGATTACTGCGTTTGCGCAATGTCTTTGGTTTGCGAGTATGGTGGTCACGGATTTTTAGCTCAGAATGTAGGTCTGTAGTTCGACCCATAGAGATACCTCTCTAATAGACCAAATCACTGCTGTTTCGCGAACACATACCAAGTGATAAATTTACTTGTTAAAAAATCTACATAGTGACTGTGATGCGGGCCCCGTTCATCAAGTAAACACATGTCGGATATGACGATCATGAATTAATAATTTGTACATTTTATGAGATTTAAACCATACTTGAAAGCATCTGCTTTATCAGAAATAATGAATAGTGTTTACGTAACTACACGTCACTCACCATCTCTTTGCGAAGGATAGCTAGCGCCGCGTCTAAATTTCCAGGCGGAGGTTTCAGAGCTCTCTTGTCTTTCGGGTCTCTTCCGCGGCCGTTTGCTCGCGAATAATCGTCCTGAATCATAGTCTTCATGGCATGTATTCGACCAGTCTCTCTCCAGGTACCACTGGATACATTTAGCAGTCCACTTAGACTTTTTGGCAAGGCTGGGAGCCCAGGAATGTTGGCCGGAGGTCCCACTGTATTTGAGTTTGTCGCCATTTTGATTGTGATTCTCAACGAAGCCTCGGTTTGGAATGAACTGCAAACTCCACAGACCGGAAGTGATTTTAACTTTTAAAATGTTTGGAATTCCAAATGACTAATTAGTTACGTAAGTGAAATAACACCATCATTTGAACGTCACAAGTATACAAATATACGTGCTAAAATCTCAGAATGATGGTTACATGACAAAGGTCAAACGAGGACAACGGTCTGCTGAAAGCATTTACAATTCAACAGACTCTGACAATAGCCTTTTTTGTGACAGAAGGTCGGATCAAAAAATGATTTATCTTTGCAGTCAAGGATATAAAGTATTGTAGAAAGCAGAAAACAACCTGAAGGCCATTAACCTTGGCGACAAACTATTTGAAACCATGGAGTTAAAATATATATCCATGCAAACTCATACTATTACAAGCTAACGTCTTGTTAAGGGGTGACGCGTGATTGGATTTTTATCGCCGTCATGATTTCGACAACGAAAATGAAACTTATAAAAATCAATTATAAAAACAAGCTGTGAACTGAAGTCTGAATGTTTCCCCGATTTTATGCGCAATTGTGGCGATTTAGCTACCAATTTAGACATTCTGCTAAAGTAGGGACTATTTAGAACCAAGACATTTGGATTCTGAACGGTTTGTCTGCCAGCTGTTCAGACCTCTCGGTACCCCCCCCCCCCGCCATTTCATGGGAGACTCTGTATGCGGTGTTTATGGTTAAAATCCAAATTCTAAAGAACTATTAGTGAGGTGTGGCAAACATCAGACTAATACACACGTTTGACATCAAACATGTAAATATCCGTAACACGTGCATAAAGCAGTGCATGTTTATTAGTAAAAAATAGAATGATGATAAAAATGTTTCTAATATGTATTAAAATCTGTTTAACATGTTTAACATTTTTGTAAGGTCCGAATTTGAGCTGAGAAGGCATGTACGTTGGACATTTTTTAATGCTTTTTTTTAAAAGCTCCTTTTTGAAACCCAACTTTGGCTTTGGTAGGTTTGTACGTTTGGTATTTCAGGCACGTTAAGCATGAAATGCACGTTTGGCATTTGCAAAACCCGACTTTGGCCTGGGAAGGTTTGCACGTTTGGTATTTCAGGCACGTTAGGCATGAAATGCACATTTGGCATTTTTGAAACCCCACTTTGGCCTGGGAAGGTTTGCACGTTTGGTAGTTCGGGTACGTTAGGCATGAAATGCAAATTTGGCATTTTTTGAAACCCGACTTTGGCCTGGGAAGGTTTGCACGTTTGGTAGTTCGGGTACGTTAGGCATGAAATGCACATTTGGCATTTTTTGAAACCCGACTTTGGCCTGGGAAGGTTTGCACGTTTGGTATTTCAGGCACGTTAGGCATTAAGTGCACATTTGGCATTTTTGAAACCCGACTTTGGCCTGGGAAGGTTTGCACGTTTGGTAGTTTGGGTACGTTAAGCAAGAAATGCACGTTAGGCATTTTTGAAACCCGACTTTGACCTGGGAAGGTTTGCACGTTTGGTAGTTCGAGTACGTTAGGCATGAAATGCACGTTTGTCATTTGCAAAACCCGACCTTGGCCTGGGAAGGTTTGCACGTTTGGTATTTCAGGCACGTTAGGCATGAAATGCACATTTGGCATTTTTGAAACCCAACTTTGGCCTGGGAAGGTTTGCACGTTTGGTAGTTCGGGTACGTTAGGCATGAAATGCACATTTGGCATTTTTTGAAACCCGACTTTGGCCTGGGAAGGTTTGCACGTTTGGTATTTCAGGCACGTTAGGCATTAAGTGCACATTTGGCATTTTTGAAACCCGACTTTGGCCTGGGAAGGTTTGCACGTTTGGTAGTTCGGGTACGTTAGGCATGAAATGCACATTTGGCATTTTTTGAAACCCGACTTTGGCCTGGGAAGGTTTGCACGTTTGGTATTTCAGGCACGTTAGGCATTAAGTGCACATTTGGCATTTTTGAAACCCGACTTTGGCCTGGGAAGGTTTGCACGTTTGGTAGTTTGGGTACGTTAAGCAAGAAATGCACGTTAGGCATTTTTGAAACCCGACTTTGGCCTGGGAAGGTTTGCACGTTTGGTAGTTCGGGTACGTTAGGCATGAAATGCACGTTTGTCATTTGCAAAACCCGTCTTTGGCCTGGGAAGGTTTGCACGTTTGGTATTTCAGGCACGTTAGGCATGAAATGCACATTTGGCATTTTTGAAACCCAACTTTGGCCTGGGAAGGTTTGCACGTTTGGTAGTTCGGGTACGTTAGGCATGAAATGCACATTTGGCATTTTTTGAAACCCGACCTTGGCCTGGGAAGGTTTGCACGTTTGGTATTTCAGGCACGTTAGGCATTAAGTGCACATTTGGCATTTTTGAAACCCGACTTTGGCCTGGGAAGGTTTGCACGTTTGGTAGTTTGGGTACGTTAAGCAAGAAATGCACGTTAGGCATTTTTGAAACTCGACTTTGGCCTGGGAAGGTTTGCACGTTTGGTAGTTCGGGTACGTGAAGCAAGAAATGCACGTTAAGCATTTTTGAAACCCGACTTTGGCCTGGGAAGATTTGTTCGGTTGGTAGTTCGGGTATGTTAAGCATTTTCAAAACCCGACTTTTGAAACTCAAATTTGAGCTGCAAAGGCCTGCGTTTTTGACATTCTAAGCACGTTAGACATTTGAAAAACTATTACATTTTTGTAATACACGTTTGGCATTTTTTACATTGAGCTGGGACGCAAAGATATTAAGTGAATTGAGCCATGAAGAAATATGAAAATATTTTATATCATATTAATAGAAAAAGTCCCACGATTCACCCAACAAAAATGTGTTGCGAAAGCCGCCCAAACCAATAGTTTTAGGTTGCTAGATACAGCCAGTGTTTAAGTTTCAATCTCATTCCATAATTTACTATATTCAGCTATATACATGTATCTATTTACCAGTAACACGTATAGAAAAATGGTTAGCTCTATGTACAGGTCTGTGAATGTGGAGATGCTTGTTTTGATTGGAACCTTGTCGGCACCCCCACACATATAGGACGACTTTCAAAACCTTTTTTTTTACTGCACCGAACTGAAATTTCTGACTATGACGAACTCAAAGTCAATAAAAAGACGTCCCCAATCGCAAGGAGAGTCGTTTTGCCCCAGTTATCATGCTGCCGTTACTGTTAGGTGTGTTTGTTCCAAGGCGATCGTAATTCTATCTGAAGCTTGTTTCAGCTCTTCGAAATTTAAAAAAAATAGTATGTCCATCTTGAATTAAATAAATCGGAAAGATCACACATACAAACATTACGTGACGTCATCCCGACAATTCAAACAATACGTAACAGACGCAAGTCAGAAACGCACGTCATTAAATATTACACCACGAAAATTTTGAAATCAACATCCCGTATCATGTAAACTGTAGTTTGTTATTTCCTGCAATTTAAAAAAGTTCGTAGCCTAATAATTTAAAAAAAAGTACGTTTGTCTTTAAACAATTCGAAAAGATCGTGGCAAATGTGTTACGAAACAGACAAGCATAGGATGCTTTTTAATTATTTTGTCTATACTTAGTTTATGCTGAGACTACTATAGTAGTTAGAGGTTTGTGTGTCGTCTTGTATGATGATCAATTAGTGTTTTGCATATGGGTACTTGAGATATAGCAATTAAAAATGAATGAATTCAAAACCAAACCATATCCAACCCATGTTTTTCATACAGAAAATTACAATCATGCAACGAGAATACATATAATATTATATACTATTGCATATGCATCAACTGTTTTATTTTATTAAAAGCGCTCTAAGTCATCTTATCAACATCGTCACTCTTCAAACAGGTGAAAACAACTGAAATTACGCACCCCTCGTGATTTTTAATGGCTCAACATTTTAAATATAGATTAGTTAATTACACATATAATAAATTGGTTCACATGTTATGTGTTCTTTGTTACACAGCCTTCCACCGTGTGGAGATAATGGTAAAAACTTGTCAGAGTACATTGACTGTCCGGGCCCGTAGCCAGCACTTTTGAATAGGGGGTTCGAAAACAACAATAAATGATATATTTGATGTGAATCGTGTGAATTTTATAATATTCAAAAAGTTTTCTCGGTTTTAAATTCAATTAGGTTTCATTTTTGAACTATTTTACCATTTTAGAGAAGGGGTCCTAGGCCATTCCCCACCCATAGACAAACACACCCACACCCTTGATCCATTACGGCAAAATGTTCTATACAAAAAAGACAAGACAGTACGTATCTTAGCATTATTGTCCAAGCATTTTAAGGTAGAATGCTACTCACGAGCTTTTTCGCTCTTCATCACAGATGTTAGCACACATAAAAGTTACACAATTTCATGTCAAAACCTGTCTACAATTATTCATTTTAGTATTAGTCAATTATGTTACTTTATTTCTGTACAGGGCCTCACCACATCGTACAAAATGTAATGGGTAGAAAAGTGCATATCACGTTTTAAAAACAATACAACAACAATGTAAACATATGGTAGTAAGTTAAGCTGAATTCATATTTATCTCGTCGCTTGAAAACTTTTAAAAGATACAGAGCTAGTTGATATATGGTGTGGCAGTTTGTGTAGCGACGAAGAAAGCCCAGACTGTCAGTATTTGCATAATTGCATAAAATTATTGACAAAAGATCAGCCCTTAGATCATTATATAATGGACATATACAAACAAATTGAAGTTCATTTTCTATCATGCTAAATTCAAACGTATCACTGCATAAACTAAAAATGTATTGATCTAACTGTATTTTTGTGTGTCTGCCTAATTCAACATTATGTTTATGGCCAAAACAACGAAAACTCGTCAGTATATATTTTAGTCTATAATTGCTTGCCAATAAATCTCCCAGGTTATAATACTACATTGATTTTTCCGAAAGTACACAGCCTGGATGACTGTGAAATTGAGGCATGCCATTCTTGCTGACAACACTTTTGTTATTCTTTGAGTAAATATTCCTATGAAATTTGCAGTATCTGAACTTGTCCATATTTGAACAGAAGACTTTTATGTGGGTTTCCCAAGTAAGTCTGCCGGTCTTGTCTAATCGTTTAAGCATGGTATAACATGTTTTGGGGTTCCAACTATTTATTATGTAATTTTAACCAATACACGATAGCCTTCCACATTCGTCCAACATCGCTACATTGTTTGTACAACTATTAATGCTAAGTAGATATCTGCAAAATGTTGTCTGTACCCTCTCGATTTCCGAATTTTGGTACCCCCATATCGCTACCATAGGAATTAGTTGGCACAATGATTGCATCAAACAAATTAAATGCACTAACCAATGGCATACTACCAAGTTTCTTACAGTACGTAAATTTGTTGATTTACTGTAAATCTTTTTAGAGGGCGGTAAAATAATATGCATATAGTAGCAGTTTAGCAGCGGTCTCAATAAACTTCAATGACTACATCTCCTTTTTATGAACCCACTAAAAATATAGAAAAAGACATAAAAAAACGTGTAAAAAATATGTTTGAAAAATATGATTTATCGCATAGTTTCAGTGCTGGGGCAACACTGTGGGATAAATTTTTGGCTGCAAGAAGCTCTTCAACCTATACAACTCGTGATGATAAATCTTCGTCATTTCTTTAATGATTTTTTCAACCCTTATCTGTACACTATGTCCAATAACACAGGCTACACGTACTAATACAATAAGTTGACTGCATTTGGCCGATACACTTAGAACAAAACAGTATATATGCCATCATTAACTTGAAGAATACAAAACTAATGAACCAATATGAAAGTACAGTGTCGTGTTGCCGTCTCAATCCCGTTCGAACCCCACACTTTACTAACTGAGCGAACACTACCACAAGACAAGACAAACGAACCTATTCAGGACCACCACATCATTCAGAGAGTGACCACCATTACATTATAGTTTCAATGTTGCTTTAATATTTAACATCAGCTGCTTGAACGCGATCTTCATTACACCATCGTGGATTCACCGAATAAAAGCTTGCTCATTTATAACAACCTGTTTTGATTGGCTGCTGTTGAACTGAGACGGCGTAACTTCACGATTGACATTTCAAGCCCGTTGTCATCTAAATGCTCATTACTGTGCAATTTCGACGGAATCTGATAGTTACCTCACTGAGTCAAGTGATTTAAACGATAATAATTATTTTAGTTAATACTGTTTGTTTTATTACGTTCTAATCTACGATCATAAATCTATTCACTTCCAAAATTTAGGGGGTTCAACCGAACCCCCCGAACCCCCCCAAACTACGGGCCTGCTGTCGATTATAAATGACCCATAACATTTATTTGTGAACATTAACAAGACGAAACAGCATTCAGGTGAAACGACACTGGGGCAGATTGGAGGGGTTGTCCAGAGCATGTCCTTGAAACTTGAGTCCCAAGTGGTGTATACAACAGATTGTTTATTTACATCAAATTCGAACATGCGTTTTGTGACGACCCCTCCGGTTAAAGACATAGCAAAGAAAAACATAGATCACAAGTGAAAGCATGTCCAAGTTATCACATTTTAAACAAACAAGATGGCCGCCAGTTGGCCAAATTTGATCAAATTGCAAATTGAATTGACATGTACATGTATCCATTTATGACATGCTAAATATCAATGAAAATGATACATGGGTGACAGAGATATAGTAATATGGCCACAAATAAAAACAGCAGTTATTTTTGATCTGATTATGAAACAAAGTGACATGTATGATGTATGTGCCAAATACGAATAAAAATGGTACATAAATCTTGGAAATATAGTAGTAAGGCCAAAAAGTCAGATGGCTGTCAATCGGCCATCTTTGATCCGATTTTGAAACAAATTGTCATGGACATGTATTCTAACATGTATAAAGTATGTGCCAAATTTGAATGAAAACTGACAAAGCATGTCCAAGATATCACATTTAAAAAAAACAAACAAGATGCCTGCCAGTTGGCCATCTTTGATCCAATCGCAAAGGAAATTGTCATGGACATGTATCCTAACCTGTATATGCTATGTACCAAGTTTGAATGAAAACTGACAGAGCATGTCCAAAATACAACATTTTCAAAAAACAAGATGCCTACCACTCGGCCATTTTGAATCATGTCGCTAAACAATTGCATGTGCATATGTCCCACATAAAGTACCAGGCACATGCAAAGAATGAACAGAATCGACCCAAAAGATTCTGGAATATGACTCCGGACGGACGGAGACCGAATTATAAGTCCCCGTTTTCGGACTTCGACCGAACGGGGACTAATAAAAATTGTTTCAAAGTGAAGTGACCCTCACACATATACGCACACACATTCAGACAGACAGGCAGACATATAGATAGATAGATAGATGATAAATTTAGGTCTCCTGTTGTCCTACAGTTCACTGGAGTAAAAAACAAACAATAATTTCATTTGATATTTTATTAGATATTCTGTGTTTGCAAAACAATTAGCATTGCAATGGCACGATGCACAATATTATACCAAAATAATGAAATAAATGATTACATTTTCACAGTGACATCATTCTTTCACACTCACCACTTTGTCTCTGATACACATGTGAAGGCTAGATTGTACACAGTTTTCAACATAGCATAGACAGCAGATATAGGATGCATGTATGTTAAATTCCTGGTATTTGCCTTGCTATGTGTGTTAACAATCATACCTAATTAAATGGCAAGCTTGTCAATTGACATGGTGAAATAGTGCCAAAAATAAAATTGGATTATACAAAACCATCACCATTTATATTTTTGTTCCAGAGAATGCATTTGTTGTTTCAAATCAATAATGAGTTACTGGTATATTACTTAACACATGATTAACAAGCGTTAAACATAGAGAATACATTTTGTACATACATTGAATAATCTTAATACACAACATTGAAACTGTATCACCACATCATTTTGCATTATTTCCTTGGACGAGAAGATAATTCTTTTGGATTCTAACTTTTACTTGCACTTCTGAGCACAACCAAAAATAATATGATATAGTGATTAGCAGAGAGGAAATACTACATTGCCTAGTTTCATCAAAAGTGTATATGCAAAAAACAAACGTGTAATATTTTTAAAAAGGACAAGAGATATTTTCACATCAAATAGTACAATATCCGAAGTACAAAGCTGCTAAGAGCAATGTTTGAAGGAACAGATTCAGGATTGTTCTTTGAGGCCTGATATAAATACTGTCTAAGACTTGGGAGCAACATGTTCTAAAGCTTTCAGAGCTTCTGCACAAGCCTTAATGAGCACACAAAATTGTGTACAGGTTTCACATGACGAGGACTTAACCAGTTCATCATTGGCCCAGGCCAATTTACTCGTGACAGCATCAATGGAATCATCAATCAATGACTTGGACTCAACAGTGCTGGCTGCAGCCTGACCACTGGCTAGCTGTGGCCGTACTGGGTTCATGTTTGCAGGAGCTGCTCGATGAGCAACGTCTTCTTGTTGCGGATTCTGTAACACCTCGTAAGGACCACTAGATCTCTCTGTTGATTGAGTGGATGATTGCATAGAGTATTCTCTAGCCTGTACCTTTGCTGCCTCAGAGCTTAGAACTAAAATACAAATTAAAGATCAAACAAAAAAGTTGATGAAGGAAAAAATTTGACTTTGTTAGTCAAGAGAGGTTGAAGTGAAGTGCATCACTCATCAGTGAGACATTGTTTTTAGATGTCTGCTTGAAGAAACAACTCAAGTTGAGAATAAAGTCACAATGTGAGACTTGAGTGCATATTTACCTGGGTTATCCTTAGCATGTTCAGTATCAAGTTCATTACATGCAACACAGTAATCATTTTGTTGTTTATCTCTCAGTAGGATGGTCTGTAAAGATTGAAAAACAGCATTAAGTTTGAAGTGGTAAGTTTTCATTTATGTGATGCTTCATACTAGATATGTTCCCGATTGTGATCTCAGCAGGAGCCAAACATTTTTAATCGTTCATGTTTACAGAGGGATTAGGGCAGTTAATCGGAATCCACTTGGGACTCTCTCGGCTCATGCCAAAATCTTGCCCACATACACTTTTATACTGTTCTGTGTGAGCTGTCAACTTGAAACAATATGACATCTTCTCTCCATTCTATATTAATAAGCGCTTTTACTTTGCATTCGACCATACGTTTCCTGACAAGCCATCGTCATGTCATAAGGATCAGTACATGTTCTCTTAAGTTAATCGCCAAGAGCCAGATTTTGGTTTGTGTCGAGTGTTCAGGTATCTAATCTTAGCACTTGGCGAGTTTCAATCTCCACTCTATTTGGATTGAAAATTACAAAAATATTCATTAAAACAAGTCATTGTCAATGACACGTCCCCGTTCCGTTCATATTTGAGTGACATATACATTCAAAGCAGATCATGACCGAAATGCACCTGCATATGTACAACACATTGTGCTAAATCTGAACAAAATCCATCCATGCATGACTGAGATCCGGTTCTGGAATTGTGAAAATACGTGATTTTGATGCATTTTCGGCCTTAAAATGGCCATCATTTCGCTATTGTTAAGCAGATCATGAAACAAAGGCACATATCTATTTGTGACATGATGTACCATGTGTGTGTGAAGTTTGAACTTGATCAATCCAGACATGTCTTGGATACGGATCCAGAACTGAATTCTTTAACAAAATGGCCGCCAGTCGGCCATTTCGAACTTGATCCGAAAAAAAAAAAGACGTGCATCAAGGTCCTATTATGTTTAATGTATGTACCAAATTTGAACAAAATCCATCCATGCATAACTGAGATACGGGTCCGGAATGGTGAAAATGTGCGATTTCAATGCATTTTCGGCCTTAAAGCGGCCGCCATTTGGCTATCGTTAATGAGATCATGATACAAATGCACATACATATTTGTGACATGATGTACCTTGTGTGTGTGAAGTTTGAACTCGATCAATCCAAGCATGTCTCGGATACGGATCCAGAACTGAATTCTTTAAAACAAAATGGCCGCCAGTCGGCTATTTCGAACTTGATCCGGAAAAAAAAATGACGTGCATCAAGGTCCTATTATGTTTAATGTATGTACCAAGTTTGAATGAAATCCGTCCATGCATAACTGAGATCCGGGTCCGGAATGGTGAAAATGTGCGATTTCAATGCAGTTTCGGCCTTAAAGCGGCCGCCATTTGGCTATCGTTAATGAGATCATGAAACAAATGCACATACATATTTGTGACATGATGTACCTTGTGTGTGTGAAGTTTGAACTCGATCAATCCAAGCATGTCTCAGATACGGATCCAGAACTGAATTCTTTAAAACAAAATGGCCGCCAGTCGGCCATTTCGAACCCGATCCAAAAAAAAAAATGACGTGCATCAAGGTCCTATTATGTTTAATGTATGTACCAAATTTGAACAAAATCCGTCCATGCATAACTGAGATCCGGGTCCGGAATGGTGAAAATGTGCGATTTTGATGCATTTTCGGCCTTAAAATGGCCGCTATTCGGCTATCGTTAATCGGATCATGAAAAAAATGCATGTGCATATGTCCCATATAATGTGTGATGTATGAGTGAAGTTTGAACTCAATCGGTCCATGCATGTTCGAGATACAGGTGATCACGGACGCACGGACGCACGGAAGCACGGACGCACGGACGCACACAGGGCAAAACATAAGTCCCCGTTTTCGGACTGCGTCCGAACGGGGACTAATTAGAGAATTGAAGTTATCATCTGAAATGAACAAATCTAAGTGAGGTCTACCCAAGCTACAAATACAACAAGTATCGAAGCAATCCCGCTTGTACTTTTCAAGAAGAAGTCGAAAAAGTAAATGATAAGCTGAGCTCAACAACGTCTACAGCGGAGCTAATAAAGATACATACCCCACACAATTCACAACTTGTACCAAGCATCTTATAGCCCTTCAGCATGTAACTGCCCATCAGAGAACTGATTTTATCACTTCGTTCTCTTTTGGCACGTATTATCTTCATCTCAGACTCAGTTGGAGGTTCCCAATGGTAGTCGTCTGGATCCATACCTAGTGTTAAACATGAGCCCAACTATTATATCAAGTCACTGCAATTGATAAGGTACTTTTCCCAACACTAGTTTTTATCAAGGGATATGAATATTAAGTACATGTATATCAAATAATTAGTAAACATATTATGGAACAAAGCAGAAGCTCTAAACACAATATTTACAGGTAAAGTTATTTTCTAAAGGTATGCCTGCAAGAAAGATCTCAGTTAAATCATATTGGATGAACTTGCCATTTATGGATTGAAAACCTAACACTGAATTAAACTGAAATTTACTTGTGCACATGTTTGAGAATAGGATTATGTTATTCCTCATTTTTTTTATAGATTATTATGGAAAATTCAAACCATGTACAATTTGCATTTTATATTTTTTTAGGTTTTTATGATGCATACATGTACAACTCATAAAACTGGGTTCAAAAGGACTCGGAATGATTTTTTTTAACATAACCTTTAATAATTAATACACAATATATATAGACTATAGTATAAAAGAAGTTGTAGGGTGCCTGAATTTTCACTAAAATACAGACTACCGGTATTATGCATGTTGGGCAACTACAGAATTTTGTTACTATTACAAACTAGTCAATGCTGTTTTATTCTCATTACAAGAGCAGGTTGGCGGAAAAGACATCACGCCATCAAGTTTACTGGACAGAACAACAGTCAGAGCAGCGAATGGAGAAATCTCAGAAAACTCACAAGGTTCTTGTTTAGTGACTTGGAGACCGATCACGTCAGATACATCATCGTTGAAAGACAATTCTAACTCGGCCTTACGCTTACGACTCAAAAGTTGTCGCTCTCTATCCTTGCGATGTTTCTGTTTTGTCACTAACAAGTACCACTGTTTTTCAGACCAATTAGAGCAAACGTCACAGGTAATATCTTGGTTACAGGGACGGCAATGTCGACAGAAAGCATGGTCATCTTCTATTGACATGAGACGTCTACAAGACGATTTCTGACAGTGTTTCTGTGGCATAATTCACTGGAACAAAAGAGACGAGGATGAAAGATGAAGATGGTGTTCTCCATAGGTGACATCATGCAGCCCAAGACCAATAATGTAGTTCATACTCAGGATTCAGTTTTGTTTTGATATCACAATTTTTATTTTGAATTGTCAATTGTCAGTCAAAGGGAAACCAATAAATAAAATCAAAACTAATATAAACTTTGTTTATTGAAATATTGTAACCTCCAATAAACATGTAGTGTTCCCGTCGAATTTGTTTAGTGACTGTCAACAGTAGTGCCAAATATGACAGCCATGATTCAAAGTGGAGAGTTTATTTGTGTGATTCATTCCTTTATTCTGCCCATGACATTCATAATGCATTTCTAGAACGAGAATCAGATTACGAAACAGATGCATGTGTAAATGGGTTGCATGATGTATGTGTAAAGTTTGAACACGATCGGTCCAGCCATGTTAGCAATATGGCTCCAAAATCAGTATTCGTTAAAAACAAAATGTCCACCAGTCAGCCATTTTGTATCAAATTTGGAAAAATTGAGGTGCATCAAAACCCATTTATGTTCAGTGGACATACCAAGTTTCTAGAAATATGTCCATAGACCATGTACAACCAAGATCCAGACTCTGAATGGCAGAAATGCTTGATTTTGATGATTTTTGAGTAAAAAAATAATCACCATTCAGCCATCCTGAATTGGATCATGAAACAAACATGTGAATATTTATGCTATGATGTGTGTCAGTGTGTGTTAAGTTTGATGAAATCAGCCCAGGCATGTCTGAGATGCAGATGCAGACAGATGAACGCACAGTGGTAAAATTATAAGTCCCAGTTTTCAGACTACGTTTGAACTGGGACTAAATATAAAGTTGGTTTTTAAGTTCCATCGTAGTATAAACATTTGTTGGTGTACAGATCCATTTCAGAAGCAGGCTTTATGTATTTTACCAATTTGATTTACCAGGGTATTCTAATTCTGTTGGACATGTACAGGTAAATTGCATGCAGTATTACATTATTATTAGTATCCATTGCAACATAAGATTTGATTTTGCATGTGAAAGAGGAATTGTTCGACTTGCTCATAAAAATATACAGTTTTCTGCAAAGAATTTACAATACCAACTACTGTACAATACTTTATTTTTGCTTGGAATTAATTTTTGGTATTTTCCCTAAGGGAATGATTCAGTGAAAATAAATTCCAAACAAAACACCCAAAAAGCCTTTTCAGCGAAATTAATTCCAGCTAAAATAAAGTATTTTACAGTAGTCTGTTTTGTAATGAACTACTTGATAGTTCTTCTTGAAAGTTAATGACATGTTTGTATAATATAATGTACTGGTATCATCTTGGCATCCATCCATACATACATTCCAAGATATCACCATGAGGCACAGAGAAAACAAATCAACAACAGTGATAGTCTCAAAATGACTGGTCATAAAATCACTCACATAGATGCATATAACGCAATTAGATGCTATACGAAATAAGAACTGATGTGCACTCAGTAATGTAGCAATAAGAGAATTTTAAATTTGTCTAAATCAAATGTATTATTATTTTTTACAAGAAAATAGGCTATTTCCCCCACATTTGTATCAACATCGGTCATGAGTCAGGGTCAATGCTCTCTACTTAGATTCTGAATTTTAAATCGTGATTAATACATCCCAAAGTTTTCAATGTCCTAGGCAAGTTTTCATCGCATGATTTCATTGAGACCTTCATTGCAAACAATTATTAGTTGTAGAAAAGATTGTTTGCTTGCACTTCCCTTAAGTGAAGGCATTTGTTAAAGCACAGTTAACTATACTACGGTAAACATTTTGTTTATACCACATCTCAAAAACATGTGGCTGTGTGTTATTAAAGTTGTATTGTTGACAACATTTGGTCTGAAGCCTTTAATATGTCAAATAATATGTGTTATAATCACAGGGAGCCCAGGAACTATAATCAACTCTATGAGCGCGGGGTGGGGGTGGGGGTGGGGTGTTATCGGCTGGTATCTAGTGTAAGAAATAGACAAGGGATAAAGGCTCCAGCTAGCTCACATTTTTTAAACTCGAAAAAACAGACGAAAAGAATGAAAAATAAAATCTAAAAAAAATACCAGGTCTAAGAATATTAGTTGCTCCTTCAAATTTTGCCAAAGCCGAGGTCACGACTCGGTTAGCCTTGCTCAACTGGTTCGTAACCAGTTTTGTGATTAATTGTTGACAAATGCTGAACAGGCCACGCCTCCAACTGTGCCGTGCGTTCGGGCAAACCGTTAGGAATTCCTAAATGGAGTCAATTTGTGTAGTTTTCTTGATTTATTCTGCAGATATCGGTAAAATGTAGGTAAGGCTTTGACGAAATATGAAGGAGCAACTAATATTCTTCAAGCTGGTATTTTTTATAGATTTTATTTTTCATTCTTTTCGTCTGTTTTTTCGAGTTTAAAAAATATGAGCTGGCTGGAGCCTTCATCCCTTGTCTATTTCTTACACTAGATACCAGCCGATACCACCCCACCCCCCCGCACGCACGCTCATAGGGAGTGAGTACAGTTGATCATAGTTTCTAGGCTCCCTGTGCTATAATAACAGCTATAGTATTTTAAAACTTCCGCATAAGAAATTTCTTGGCAGTAGCCAAACATCACTGAGGAGTTGTGATGCACACCAGACTTTGAGTTGTTTCACGTGATTTTTACAGTACATACTATGTGGGACAATGCTATATAACCGTTGGACATCTGTGGTACAAAATGTCAGAGATATCATAAATCGGACTGGAACAGGAAGTCAGAAGACAAATAATGAGTGAAACAGGAAAAACTGTAGCTATGTAATTAATAGAGCTAGTATCGTACGGGTTGATCAGCAAGGTACTTTCGTCCAAACTATCTCTAAATCAAGATACTTTGCCAGATCTTGGCAATTATTGAGACACTTACCAGATATTACTCATTATTGAGACACTTTTTGACAGCCCAAGAATGCTCATTTAGGAACAGTAAACTCCACAAGTACCGGATACGTTCTTAGGGGGTAAAATGGATAAAAGTCTCTAGATTGGGAGATATTCTCTCGATATTGTGACCTAAGAGGTTGTTTTGTGAAATTTGTCAATAGCAAAGCACTGCAATGAATACTAATCGGGAATGTCTCCCGATTTTGACATTTCGGGCTAATACCATTCAGTACGACCGAAATTTCCATTTCCTAACTATATGACGGTGGGTCTTCTTGAGTGTAATCGAGTCCTGACCATCTCCACAACGCCATAACATTGAAATGCAGGGTCTAATATTTCTGAGGATGCGAATACTTACCGCTCATGTTTACTAAGAATTCACAAACTGATATACTCGTCAAACGGTTCCTGTCTACATGAGAGGCACACCTGACCTCTATAGTCCTTGGGGCGTCACAACACACACTTTACCAGTTGGATGTTTCTTGAAAGTCAATAATGTTAACAATTTTGAAATGTAAGATACTTATTAATCATATGGTTTGACCGTAATTTACCTAGAATTTAAATCAACGGAATCATTTGTAAGTATAGTAGATATAACAAATCGAAACAAAATGTTCAAAACTAGGCACCCCCTGTTTTGGTATTGCATTCTGGGTAGGTTAAAGGTCATCGTCTCTGGCGCTAAGATCGACTTTACAGGAAAAGAAATGTTTACCCCACGTGCATCTCGGTCTATTTATTCCCCCTTTGCAGCAACAAGAAGTTCAAAATCATCATCGTCTGGTCGCAGAAGTGTTGGCATTTTCTCAACTGGAAAAAGAACTCCATTTGCTTCAAGGTTCGTGTTTTGTCTGTCCGTCTAGTTTCACGTTTGACACTCCGTATTAACTGCTTCCGGCCACAAATTTGGTGATTTGGTCACAAATCACTTTTATTTATTTATTTATTTATTTATTTTATTTATTTATTTTATTTATTTTATTTATTTTATTTATTGTATTTTTCATGGTTATCATGAAATAGATTACTTGATTTTTTTATTACTTATTTTGGCCTTAATATGTTTATCATCTAATATAAAATTTATACTTCTGTAGTTGATTGTGAACACTGATTGTGAACGAAAAAGCAACCCAGCCAGCGACATTGCAATAGAGCCCACTGTTTTGTGAACAAAATAGCCATGTTGATAGTTGAAATGTAACAGTTTGTAATTGTTGTTTTGGTCGTTTCTTTGTTAATAGTAAAAAGGTTTTAGCCAAAGTGAAGATCATATGTCGTGTTTGTCATACGTATTTTGAGTTCATACCATCAGAAAATGGGTTTTTCGCACAGTCACTTGGGGGCTGAAAATCACTAAATACTAATTTTAAAAAAAAAATCATCCGCTATACGTATATAAATAAACAAGTTGTGAAGCACAGCACCTAGTAAATCGACACCCTGTCGGTTTCAAATTTTGATTTCTTACCTTAAAATCCGAAACAAAATTTTTAGAGGGAATCAGGTGTTACGTTAATAACCACTGTTCATAATCGCTAACTTGGTTTTATTCAAAACTGCACAAATCCCGCGTTTTCTAATGATATCCGATGATTTCATGAACAAAAATGGCCAGCAGCCAGATTCAAGGGGGATTTGCACAGAGTTCTGGGTAAATCAAGTGCGCATTCTCATTTTTAGCCAATCAGGCCGTAACAACGAGTATTTCCTTGATTTACCCAGAACTCAAAAAATAGCCAATGCATTATTCAAATAATGTGGTCATTTTATCTGGCTACCAACATCACTTTCCACATCACTGGATTGGTACTAGGACATTGTCTGTTGCAATACATGTCAGTGTCTGTGTATAGACTTCGCATAAAATGACAAAAAAATAAAAAATAAATCACATTGGCTGTAAACTAGTTTGAATATAACAGTTTGTGATGGTAAGCTAATATCTTAGCGTACCAGTGAGCTATATTGTAATATTGCTGGATGTGTTGCTTTTTTATTCATAGTGATTATCTAGTACACAATAAATACCGTTTTTGGTTTAGATTCTCTTCTATTGGAGATATGCTCTATTAAATATTATATACATCATAAATCCAGTCGTCTTTACTGATTCAATTTGTTGTAGGAGTCCTGCCATCAACAAGTCATTGCTACACACATCACAGATAGTAGAGGAATCCTCACAATACGTGGTTGAGATTTATGGAGCATCATTGCCTGTACTCATCACAGAAGCGTTAACTTTGGCAGATCGTAAGTACTATAAAGTGGTTTACTGTCACCGCCATATTGTTCCAAACAATAAAACGGCAACATTTCCATCACCTTAGAATTCTAAAAGAAAGGAAACAACACTTATTGCATGTAGAGCAATTTGTTATGTACCGGTAATAAGACAATAGTTTTCAGTACATTACAATGACTGTATAACTGAAAAATATTTTTGCAACCTTATTTTCACTTAGTTCGCAGAAAAACAATTCATGAGTACTTTGTTTGCCTGTATTTTTGATCAGTACACTACTACGTGTACATCTGATTAGTGTCGACCATTGTTATGAAAATGACAACGTATCAAAGATTTCAGTTAATTGAACACACCAATTTTAATGTTCATTCTTATATTACCACTAATCATTGTGTCAATGACAGTTGCAAACTGAATGGAACACAGTCCCCCCTATCCATGCCCTACAAGAGATGGCTCAGACAATCCCTCTATCCATGCCCTACAGGAGATGGCTCAGACGACCCCTCTATCCATGCCCTACAGGAGATGGCTCAGACAGTCCCTCTATCCATGCCCTACAGGAGATGGCTCAGACGACCCCTCTATCCATGCCCTACAGGAGATGGCTCAGACAGTCCCTCTATCCATGCCCTACAGGAGATGGCTCAGACAGTCCCTCTATCCATGCCCTACAGGAGATGGCTCAGACAGTCCCTCTATCCATGCCCTACAGGAGATGGCTCAGACAGTCCCCCCTATCCATGCCCTACAAGAGATGGCTCAGACAGTCCCTCTATCCATGCCCTACAAGAGATGGCTCAGACAGTCCCTCTATCCATGCCCTACAAGAGATGGCTCAGACAGTCCCTCTATCCATGCCCTACAAGAGATGGCTCAGACAGTCCCTCTATCCATGCCCTACAGGAGATGGCTCAGACAGTCCCTCTATCCATGCCCTACAGGAGATGGCTCAGACAGTCCCTCTATCCATGCCCTACAGGAGATGGCTCAGACAGTCCCTCTATCCATGTCCTACAGGAGATGGCTCAGACAGTCCCTCTATCCATGCCCTACAAGAGATGGCTCAGACAGTCCCTCTATCCATGCCCTACAGGAGATGGCTCAGACAGTCCCTCTATCCATGCCCTACAAGAGATGGCTCAGACAGTCCCTCTATCCATGCCCTACAGGAGATGGCTCAGAAGTATATCCAAACATTGCTCAAATGAAATTAAAATACATTATCATTGTTTACAAAAACATGCAAATGACTTGAAATGGTTGTTTTGCAAAATTTAAACTGCAAAAATGACTTCTACAGTATAACTTAGCACAGTGTACTCAGATTTCAAGAGTGCAAGACATGTGTTGAATGAATACATACATATACATTTACTCTGACATTGATAGGCACCACAGAGACTAGTGTAAAGATAGATCCAAATGGATGGGCGTGGTTGGTATGTGGAAGAAGGTTATTTGCCTGGAGATACAAGCAAACCCATGTTGTTAGGGTGAGTTTATACCTAGCATCTTGCAGTGCCTGTTGTCTATATTAAACTGTATTTAGCTTGTTTCAACAATCTGGGAGCTGCATACAACATTATTATGATGATTATTCATCTCTCTCTATTCATTCTTTCATGTAATCTCAGTTTGACATGTCTGAAATTAGTTTAGAGTTACAAATTACCCATATTGAAAATAGTTTTGTAAATTTGTTACAACAATGTTTTCTTGATATATTTCTGTGTAATATGTACGATGTATACTCACCTATGTACATGATTGCAATATAGAGAACTTATTGTAGTTTTATTGTGTGCAAGATACATGGACCAACATAAGGGAAGAGTAGGAAATCAAACTTGCGGTTAACCGCGGTCATTACCGTGGTGGTGGTGGGTGCTCGC
Source organism: Saccoglossus kowalevskii (assembly GCF_978046115.1). Taxonomy (NCBI): domain Eukaryota; kingdom Metazoa; phylum Hemichordata; class Enteropneusta; family Harrimaniidae; genus Saccoglossus; species Saccoglossus kowalevskii. Next base: position 16,053,798 of record NC_140642.1, on the reverse strand, counting down.
TGGTCGACCGCATTTTATGCAAATTTATGCATAGATTCCATGACCCCGGTTTACCGCGGTCGTGTGCGGTAGGCTCGTGTGGCAATTTACACCCTATTGTTAAGACTATGAATGGACACAATAGACTGGGAAACTAAAGGTTACTTGCCGCCGCTGTATGGTCTCAGGATTTATTTTAAAAGATTAATGTTTCGCGTATACCAATATAATCGTACTGGCTGTGAATATTTCACCATTGCCGACGTAATTATGCAAACTTATTTTCCATTGTTTACGTACTGGCTGTGAATATTTAAACTTTGTCGACTTGATAATGCGTTGCCTTTGTAATAATTACGCAAACTTATTTTCCGTTGTTTACATACGGGTTGTGAATATTTCAACATTGTCGACTTGAAATTGCGTTGCTTTCGTATAATTTGTATAATTTATAACTACACGACTTAGTCGAAACCGCGACTTACTGCCTCAGAGACGGGGCCACTGAATAACTGTTGTTGATAATGATATTGTAAACAAACACGCACACACAAAACATTAAAGCCAGAAAAGTCAAGTCAAGAAACAACATTTCAAATAATAATAATTATGGTTTGACATCTATATCATTTTGAAATAAACTAAATTTCATGTAAATAAAATCCATGCGTTACAATTTACTGTAATTTCAAACTCAGGGCAGCGTACTTTGAACGCAGAGTATTCGATCGCTTACATTTCGAGTGAAAAAAAACAAACAACGTCAGGTGCTTTTGAACTACGTGCGGTTGGCACAGTAACGGGCAATAACCTCAGCGGTTCACGAATGAAATTCTAATCGAGCCAGCTGGCGTTATCGTTCGGTATCATAAAGTCAATAATTATTCATTCAAAATGCCTTTCACACTCACGAGTACCATGGAACATGAACATGTAACAGAAAAATATCGTCTTTTGTTTAAAGAAGATTCTGTCAACCAAGAATACATGCACAAGGCAAGATTTATGAAACGAAACAGAAAATAATCATGTCATTGTCAGTGCAATGCAGACAGCCTGACCTGTTTTGATTAGTTCGCCCGTTTCTCGTTTGCTGGCCATTTTTTCTGGAGTGTGACACAAATGGTGAACATGATACTGCCAAATCAATCAAGAACCAGGATACGGCTTGGATACGCTGAAACTTTGTAAATCGTCCTCTTTTCAATTGTAGACTTTATTCCAGTGTGCATCACTTTGGAAATTGACGCTAAATACATGTACTAAATACTAAACAAGCGCACATATCGTATTCATTTACAGCATCGGATTTTAAAACAATGACTCGGGGGGAATAACAAAGAAACTGTTAAGTACGTATTTCACACATTACCGAGGACCGCGGTTGTGACTTGTACAGCGGTAGAGGCCCCTAATTATAAGCAGTCCGCGGCTCTTCTCGGCGTTCTGCGGTACACCGAGGTAATGACCGCGGTGCACCGCCCGTTTGATTTCCTACTCTTCCCTAAGAGTATTTAGATCTTGCAATGCAATCGCAGTCAAAATTGTCATTCTAACTCAGAACCCTATCAACGTTGGCCTTACAGTTAGATGACAATTTTGTTTTCAAATACCCCTGGAAAATGTTCTATGTTCTTCGTGTAATTAGGTGTTCTTATGCAAGGGATTTTTCCACACAAAAATGGTTAGTTGGCTTAATATTACCCCAATGGTTCATTGGCTGTGAAAGATTGGTATTTTTTCCCCCTGATTTGTAAGGAAAATGCGTTTCACAACTTGTCTCTTTATTTTGTTTCATGCCATATTTAAGATGGTGGCCCCCATATAGTAAACATGCATTTATTTTACTATCACTTGTACACCAGCTGACTGTGAATGCAACGCAACGTACATGTAGTTAGGTCAGCTATTGCCCAAATATGGACACTGATGTATTGTTATCAGATCTTGTTCAACAAATTAATCTTGTCTCATTGCCTCATTGCAAAAACTGTCAATGATTTGTCCAATTTCGTTGTAGTCCACATTGTGTAAAGAACTGCCATTGCCACCCAGTGATCTCTCCCACAAGTGTGATCTAGTGAGTGTAATACCATCAAGTGATGGCGGTTCCAGTGTCAGTGTTATGGCGGTGTCACCAGATGGAATCATTCGATATTGGCCTAGTCTGACCAACGAGGGGGCATTTGTGGAAACAAGTGCTGATCTAAATGGAGAAGAATGTTTCTGTCTTACTGCTGTACAGGTAATGGGAGTCTGCTTACAGTGGTCACAATAATTTGTTAGTCTGTCACCATTATTATTGATTGTCGGTTAATTTACAAAATATGAAGTTCAAGATTGACTCTTTTGTGCAATTACATCTCACTTATTTTATAACAGATACAAATACCCTTGTTTGTCTGAACCCCCAGATAGTAGCAGAGTATATCATGTCCCATCGTTTTAGAATGCATTTCTTGTACATTTGCTCTCTGTTTTCTGCTATCCTTCATATACAATGTATCAGTCTTTTTTTACAGCCCTATGGTTATATCTTGGCTACAACTACCAATCAACTTCTCATACTGTCACCAGCTAGCTCTGGAATGCAGGTATGGATACTTACTTTTGCAATGTACATCATCAATATATTATGACTACCACTTTTTTCAAACCTGTATTTTCTCCATGAGTAGCGCATTTGCTTATGTAATTACAGCCATATGTTTGTAGTAAGACTAAATCATACCTCAATGATCTATACATTATAGATCATGTGTTTTTAATAGAAATAATATGGTATTAGAAAATTATTGGAATATAGCATTGTGAGTATGCATGATCAGTATCATAAGTACCGTGAAACAGGTGAATCCTAAACGTCTGGTTAACAGAGTGAAAGAAATAATGTTTCTGACTGAAAGCAGAATATTAGCATGTCATGTGTTTCCTTAGAGAAAAAGTTTCTTTTTATTTGCAGCAATTTTGTGTTCTTTTATTGTGCGTTTTCTTTTTTTCATTCAACTTGTGGAATCTTTGGTTGAAATATTTCTTTTTTTCAGAATACAGTGAGCTGTCGTCAACTGAGTCCTAATAAAGGAATGTTTTCTAGAATGTCTTCATTCATCTTTGGATCTCAGAGAACTCAGTCTGCACAGTTGGTTAGTACCATATTTATAATGTATCATAAGTGGCATTCACATTACAGATCATCTGCCACGTTTGGTTCAAATAGCAGATCAATGAGAGTGAATCCCGATGTGGATCTTTGTTAATTTGAACTGTTGTCAGTGTTCTCCACAAATAAAATTTGAAGAGGGGTGCTAATTTGCATATAATTAGCTGGTGACAATCACTTCACGCATCTAGCCATTGTTTTTTGTTTATTTATTCAGCCAGTGTTTCCCCAGACACCCAATCCATTGTCCTACTTGTTACCTAATGCCACTATCTGTCTCTTAGTTCTTTGTTTTATCACCTGTCAATTAACAAGAAGTCTCAATAAAGTCATCAGGACATCTTCCCGGACTCATGAAACAGCTGTTCACCGAAAACAAAGGAGGGCCCTGAAGATATATAGAGGGGCGCTACAAATTGAAGAGGGGCGCAAATAAATTAAAGAGGGGCGCTGCGCCCCTTTTAAACCCCTCGTGGAGAACACTGGTTGTAATTCTTTTGCTAACATAAAGGATTACAAATTTAGACACATTTCGAGATCCTGTAACGTGAACACAGTAATACACTAGCATTCTATTCCTGAATATCTTCAAAATGAGTCCTTTGTAACAATGGTAATTCTAATCTAACTCTAATCTTTGTTTGACCTTTACCTCCAAGATTTCAGAGAACTGATTTATTTACTGTTTTATTTAGGCTGCTCATTGCATCCTGGCATCTGTTGATGAAATTGATGAGGACGATGAAGATGATATCAGATATTTCTATGCGTTGATTGGTAACGTGGTGCAGAAATGGCAGCTAAGCCATGGAGGAAATGAAAAGGTGACTTGTGCAAGAAATGTCATGTTTTGTTGTCTGCCATCGCTCAGCAATGTCTGAAATACTTTTTTGTTTTATTATAAATTTTGACAAAATTCAACTGACAAAGATGATAAACAAATTTAAAATAACATTGTTTATGAATTGAACACTTCTGAAATAATTTATTATTCTGTTTATGTTCTACGAGATTATGAAATTTCAGAGCGTATGTAAATTGATGCAGCTTGACAGCAGACTTCCATTCATGTGTATTTATTAATTTTCTTTTGTTTTATTACAGATTGTATTTGAATGTCATGTTGAGAAATATATGAGAGATCATTTCATTCAAGAAATGGTAGGATTCATTTTAAAACATATTTGCTTTACATAATCATTTATTCGTTCGGCTCTGATAGATGGCAGTAGTGACTGAATAAGGCAAAAAATTAAAGGCTTTGTTTCTCGTCCCAGGAAAAATTGAAAAATGATTCAGTTTTAATTTCTTTTTCAATTTTCTTTTCTATTAAGAATATTGAACACAACAACAACAAGATTATTTATTTTATTTATTGTATAATGCTTTTGTTTGCATTCATGATTTGGATTGACAAAACAAATTGTGTACAAACCTACTGTATGTGTTGTTCTCTTCATTGGTAGTGCAAACAAAAATATGTTTGAGGTGCAGGTTTCGAACTAATAACTATGACCGGAGGTACATTACTTGGGGTTTGCAGCGCGCATAGTACAGTTACCTTGGGCATGCGTATTCGCATTTTTCTGAGTTGGAATGCTTATGCGAGAGCGAGATCGAAACAGGATCTTGGTATCATGTCACTGTAGTTGCAAACCCCAAGTAATGTACCTCTGGTATGTCAATGAAAACCAAAACTTATTTTTCCAAAGGCCTAATCTTTGTATATATGGTGTACATGAAATTTTGTACCAGTGGTATTTTCACTGGCATTCTTGAGGCAGGTGAGTCAGTGTCTCAGAATGTTGTATCCACAAATATCTGACAGTTTCAATTTAACACAGTACATATGTATTTAATTTTAGGATGTTAGTGGTGTTGAAGACTCTAACCAAATCAAAGTATGGATGTTAGATATGCAGCTTGTCAGGTATGATATGACTATGAATAATTAAATCGTGAATGGAGTCTGTATGGGTACAACTTGACATATGCTTATTGTTCTGTGGATCAATAAATCATAGCAAATGTAATAATGCATGTAAGGATCATATATATGGTAGAGAGAGAGAGAGGCCAACTCATTAATGAAAATATACTAAATTCATCTACATGTATTTTGAAAATTCAAAGATATTGACTTAAAACATTTTTGAAATCACCAGCCTATTTTGTGACAAAAATAATGGCTATCTTTTAGCAAATAGTCATTTTCATCAGTATTTTCAGTAAAATGCTATTATAATATTGCTTTATAATTGTGTTCTATACTCCATAAACTTACTTGAATTTATCACTGAGATAATCATATTTAGAATTTTAATACTAATTTACAGGGGTGGTATAGCTGTGTTGGGTGCTGCCTACGATACCAGAGCTGTTATGCCGACTATGTGTTATGCAGTTGGTGAGTTGAATTCACTTCACTAGTAGCTTTGTAACCTGACTATTCTCTCTTGATGAGAAACATTTGGATTTAAACTCAACATTAAATTCTCTGTTACATTTATGAATGTCACTGGTGCAGCCTTCACTGTAAAGGTGTAATAGATACATTTTTTTGGCAGGTATTTTTGACATGTCAGCTAATGATGCTCCATGCAATACAACAGCATTTTCATTGCTGCAGTACTCAGTACGATACCAGGTATTTCTTGTTTACTATTATCTATTAGCTCACCATAGATTCTATGTATAGTGTGGTTAGACTTCTTTTATATCATAGAAATATATACTGTAAAAAACATTAGTTTAGCTCTGAATTTACTTTCACTATTTTCGTTGAGGTGAAAATCAAATCCAGCGAATATACCCTTTTCCCAAATTTACATTCAACTCAACAATCAGTGACAAAAAATTCCATTCAAAACACTCAAAAAAATTTTTTTTTTAATTACAGCTAAAATTAAGTATTTTACAGTAATGCAAACAATTCTTAAAACCAGTACAACTCAACAAATGATTAAAGTGTGTCAAATTATAATGTATATATATTCATAATTTCACAAATTCTCTTGATCATCATTTGCACATTTTTGTTTGCACATTTAAACATCAGGCTTTTGACAATTATGTTGTGATGAACTTCTCACTTTACCCTTATTACCCTATGTTTGACTCATCTAGGAATCAAATGAAGACAAGCTACTAAGCCATTGTCTGTTAATATCTGATTATAACAGTAGAACAGCATACATGTATGCGAGTAGTTATGTTATATGTTTAACAGGTAAGTATCAATACTGGGGTGTGAACACTACTAGGTTCTAATTTTTGAATTGCAAATTAATAGAGTTCTTTGTTTGTGTTCCCAAGTCTTGTTGCCATTCACAGAATAAGATAAGATGTTGAATACATTGCATATAATGAATATTCAGTGTATTCTTACAGAACTATTCGTTATTATTCAGATCAATGGCAAATGAATACTAGTCATGACTCTTGCATGCTACAGATAAACTGCAGTATATTTGTAATTTGCATACTAATTATACAAAAGTAAATTCAAAGCAACATACATCGTCACAAAGCATCACATCATTACCGACTGCAAAGTCACTTGTTCTCCATGCTAAAGATGAACTGCAGTATATTTGTAATATACATACTAATTATAAAAAAGTAAATTCAAAGCAACATACATCGTCACAAAGCATCACATCATTACCGACTGCAAAGTCACTTGTTCTCCATGCTAAAGATGAGCTGCAGTATATTTGTAATATACATACTAATTATAAAAAAGTAAATTCAAAGTATACTTTCAATCAATGTGATGTAAATTAACTTACACTTTAGTTGCAGGTAAAGAAGCCTCCTATGATAAAATAGATTTCCGATCTCCCGGTGATTGTCTCTTGGGATCAGGTAAGCTTATACATTATTAGGATAATCAGTCATTCTTACTGTAGTATAGCAACATTTACATAAACATTATCGTTTGAATGACTGACTGAAACGATGGTAAATAATGTAATTGAACAATACTGCTACAATGTGACTGATGTAGGTTTGTTTAGTATTTGTCTAGAACTAAAATTAGACTTTTTCTAGTAGGAGTACATGTTATCTCTTCAGTCGTCAACAAATTTGGTCTGTGTTTTTATTATGATTGCTGGTTGTTTTTACTACAGGTTCCTGTGACAAAATACCCATATTTTTCTCTAATAATCATGGCCTGGTTACTTTAAAAGGACAAGAATCTAAAGTATTGGGGTAAGAATTGATACTCATAGCTTATTTTTAAATGCACAAGTCAATATACACTTTGATTTTGACTCTGTGGATGGTCAACAAAGCAAACTAGCGATCAGAACACAAGGAAGATGTGATGTTAATTCATTTTTTTCTTCTTTTTAATGTACCCTGCAGCCCTGATATATCTGCTGTGTCAGAAACCAGTTTCACTTCTGAGGTATTTATCTTGCACACAAGATTAGTTTGTACCGCTTTGCTGTGTTATGTAATACAATATTTCTAGCGTATGCTTTCAGAAAGAAACAAAATAATTGAACCACGACAAGAAAAAACAAAATTCCCTACATAATTGGAATATCTTTTTTATTGTCCCTAATATCTCCTCCTAATATTTTTTTGACTCTTTAAAAGAGTGCCATTCATCTGCATTAGCAGAACTATTTTTTTAGGAGGGGGCAATAAAATTAAAAAAAATTACATGTTTCCATATTTTCAAGAACGAAACCTGATTAGTGAAAATTCGTATTCATTGAAAAAAAATTGCCACAGGTATATACAAAAAAAAATCGATTAATAGCTAGCAATAATTTCTTTTCCTTGTCAGTCAATCTTTGGAGGTGGTACTCCGGCACGACCTGATAGAGTGGAAGAGATGAGTCAGAGTGAAGATAGCACCTTGAGACTAAAAGCTGCTTTTCTACATGCATGTAAACATAACCTTGTAAGTATTATGTTGGGGGAGGTTGTACCTTAACCGGGGGGGTATTGTGTATATGCTAATGATGTGACAAAGTGAAGACGCGTTTGAACTGAGACACAAGTACGTTTTTGGAGGTCATGGCTTGCCATGTTTTTTGACTACTTCCCATTTACGGTGGCAATGAAAATGATTGAGCAAGTGTATGTGTTATTATTTTTATTGCAAATTACAACTTTTATTTCTCAGCATGTGCTTGTTACAGTGGCATGAATGAACTAATGCATTGTTTACAAAACTTGACAAGGTCTGTGTGTGGTACATCTGTTGCTTGAATTATACCCTATCATTCGACCACTCAAAAAATAATTTCTGTTTTTCTTTTAATAATTCTGCTACTCCCCAAGATATTTTTTTTCATGGTCGAATTAATAGAAAGATTACACATTTGGGCTTGAATTTGTTCTGAAATGTAACTGACATGTCTGTTTAAACATTCATTTTATTACTTGAAGGATCATGCACAGGCCATCGTAAATGATCTCTTCCCGTCCTCTGATGTAACCGTGGAAGGAGCAGGATCCACCATTGACATCACTGTAGCTACATTAAGTCGTGAAATAATTGATGATTTCCCTGCATCTGATCCAAGATGGGCGGAATCAGTACCCCATGGTAAGAATGAGTTTCTCTCAATCATGCGTGACACAAATTTTAGAACCTTCAAGTTTTAAAAAGCAAATCAGGCTTGAAAATTTCACAAACTAAAGATTTGAAAACCTCTTTTAAACCACAGTTTAATTTTTGATCTTTCATGAAGTAAACTTGCAGTTGTTTTGAATAAGACCTGTGATTATTCCATCTAGGTCCAAACTTAACAAAGAAATTAACGGAAAATACACCAATACTTGTGTATTATATTATTTTGTCCAACTTCAATTGTGATAGACCAACCACATAACTACATAAAACTGTTGATTTGTGGTCTACATTCATCTCATTACAGATGCAGCTTCTTCCACAACCTCTTTAATTCTCCTTCACCAGTTAGAAGACAAGCTGAAAGCACATGACTACTTTCTATCATTTTTGAAAAACACAGATCTTTGGGATAAGGTAAGTGAAGTACAGAAATTCAAATTTTTTCACTGCCAATTTCTACTAATATAAACAGTTTTAATTTAAAGAAAAATGATTGTGAATTTCACGAGTCAGAGAAAAATTTTGTATCAGTGAGGTGAGCATTTCATTTTGGATTTTTATCACCTTTGAACACCATTGTAAAATTTTTAGCTCACTAATGCCAAATTATAAGATTGTATATATTGGTAGCAGGGAATCGTTTTACAGAGTTCAAACTTGCATTAGCCAAAATCTATAAATGTTGACAGAATCTTGTAAATTCATCGTGTTGGTTTCCCCATAATGCATGAATATGATCTCTTTTGTAGCTGACTGTTGTTTTGAATAGAGACCATCAGTTGAGTACACATCAGCTGTTATGTGAACATGCTGAGAAACTCACAGCGGCGATATCATTAAGGGGACACCATACCTCGTAAGTACATCCATGAAACATTTGACTGGTACAACTCAATTAACCCAGTGTCTTCTGCATGAAAGAGAGAATGTTTTTTTAGTGGAATGTCATGCAAACATCGGCACTAACAAAATAACTGATAATAAAATTATATATCTCTCAGCATCTAAGAAAACTACTCTATCAAAGTCACCAGAATACAGCTAGAGTGTCACATGAACAGGTTTTCAATTGCCTCCATACACAGACACTGAGTTTGACAATGTTGACCATAGAGCATTATATTTGCTGAGCATCAAGCCTGTTCCATAGATCTAAATTTCTATCAACTGCACTCTGCTGCACATTTCCCTATTATCAGATGTGATCAAAGTCACAACACTGACTGTATTCCAGCTGAGAACACATCAGCAAGCCTTTAATCCCATTGCCATTGATTTCTTGTGACATTCACTTGAAAGTGTGAATCTTTTTTGCCATGAAAATTTGAAATCTTTGTCAACTTGAACCGTATCAGAACAATAATTGCTCGGATAAGTTTAACAACACAATGTTCGCAAGTTCTGCATCATAAAGATATGATAAGAAAAAAAAATACATTGATGTTTTGATTCACCAGTATACATACATATGGTGTTATTTGATTGTGAAGCACTGAATATCAGTTTTGTTGACTGTTGCTTTGTCTTGTCAGGTTTCCCAATGTTGTGGATGCTGCAATACGTAAAGTACTACAGCATAGAGGAGATACGCATGTACCATCTGGACTTTCCCCTCAAGATCTTTTCTATAGAGAGGTCAGTACTGGTCTGCATGTCAAGCACATTCAATCAATAGATTTAATTATTAAGTCATTGGTAGAATCACAATAAGAGACAGTATTTTCGACCATGGTGTCTAGCTGTCTGGGGTGGCATATCATGAAACAAATAATTCATTTCGGCCAATTTGTATTGTATGTCCTTTATATTAAAACCGTGTGTGTACACCAGAGCCTGTAGAAATGACAGTTTTATCTCTTTTATGATAAAAATATTACAAATGTTAAAAAACAAAAAATATTTTTTAAGAAATGTCAAATTTAGTTTCACAGGTTCACTCACAAATATTGTATTTATTTTCTTGTAATTGTCAGTTATCAAGGATTCATGAAATTGTGGAGGCATTGTTAGAGTATGAACAAGATATGCTGAATACTCACTTGGCATTACACGATCAGCTGACCCTCATTTCCAACATTAACACCATAGTAGAGGTAAGTTGTACTTTAGTTTACCAGTCATTGGTATATGTACACCAATGATTGTGTGCTCATCTAATAAGCATATCTTGTGATAAAGAAAAAATGGTGTTTACAGATTTTAAATAGTCACATTTCATTTCTGTTTGATGGCGTATTTGTTTTATGTGATGAATGTGGAACAGGTTGTTATTGTTATTATATTAGTGACTATAATGTCTACAGAGGTTTTCTCACAGCTGTTAAGCCTTAAGTTATTGACATTTTCTGAAAATAATAAGATCTTAATTGTCTACTTAGTGACAAATGCACACTTGTAGTTATAACCATCTTTGTTTTCTGTATTCAGGGAATGTTACATGAAGCATGGCAGTTCAGACAATCTAAAGCACTGGTATATCAATCCACCAATTCATCAATTGCACAGCTTGAATTCATCCCTTGGACAGGTTAGCATGAATTTCATTTGCAACTCAGCCATGGGATTTATAGATTTTAGTAAAAGGGAAATTCATGTATACCGTACTTATCTGGGTAAGAGCCCATGCCGGGGCAAATGCCCACCCCCACTTTTGACACAATAAAGTTGAGGTCATAAAAATATTCTACACAAAAAATAACAAAAAAACTATTTTCTACTTGATGACTGTGGTTGTATTAACAATTGACTTTCTTGATGTCTGTTATGATGCTTATAAAATTGTTTAAATATAATTGTTAATTGTGTAAAACAAGGGGTGAACGCGAAATAGCTGTGACAGCAAAATAGGTATTTTGCTTTCTGCCTTCAGGACAGCGCGTTCACTGCTAATTAGTCCCCGTTCGGACGCAGTCCGAAAACGGGGACTTATGTTTTGCCCTGTGTGCGTCCGTCCGTCCGTGCGTCCGTGCGTCCGTGATCACCTGTATCTCGAACATGCATGGACCGATTAAGTTCAAACTTCACTCATACATCACACATTATATGGGACATATGCACATGCATTTTTTTCATGATCCGATTAACGATAGCCGAATAGCGGCCATTTTAAGGCCGAAAATGCATCAAAATCGCACATTTTCACCATTCCGGACCCGGATCTCAGTTATGCATGGACGGATTTTGTTCAAATTTGGTACATACATTAAACATAATAGGACCTTGATGCACGTCATTTTTTTTTTTGGATCGGGTTCGAAATGGCCGACTGGCGGCCATTTTGTTTTAAAGAATTCAGTTCTGGATCCGTATCTGAGACATGCTTGGATTGATCGAGTTCAAACTTCACACACACAAGGTACATCATGTCACAAATATGTATGTGCATTTGTTTCATGATCTCATTAACGATAGCCAAATGGCGGCCGCTTTAAGGCCGAAAATGCATTGAAATCGCACATTTTCACCATTCCGGACCCGGATCTCAGTTATGCATGGACGGATTTCATTCAAATTTGGTACATACATTAAACATAAATAGGACCTTGATGCACATCATTTTTTTTTTCGGATCAAGTTTGAAATAGCCGACTGGCGGCCATTTTGTTTTAAAGAATTCAGTTCTGGATCCGTATCCGAGACATGTCTGGATTGATCAAGTTCAAACTTCACACACACAAGGTACATCATGTCACAAATATGTATGTGCATTTGTTTCATGATCTCATTAACGATAGCCAAATGGGGGCCGCTTTAAGGCCGAAAATGCATTGAAATCGCACATTTTCACCATTCCGGACCCGTATCTCAGTTATGCATGGATGGATTTTGTTCAAATTTGGTACATACATTAAACATAATATGACCTTGATGCACATCTTTTTTTTTTTCGGATCAAGTTCGAAATGGCCGACTGGCGGCCATTTTGTTAAAGAATTCAGTTCTGGATCCGTATCCAAGACATGTCTGGATTGATCAAGTTCAAACTTCACACACACATGGTACATCATGTCACAAATAGATATGTGCATTTGTTTGCTGATCTGCTTAACAATAGCGGAATGATGGCCATTTTAAGGCCGAAAATGCATCAAAATCACGTATTTTCACAATTCCAGAACCCGGATCTCAGTCATGCATGGATGGATTTTGTTCAGATTTAGCACAATGTGTTGTACATATGCAGGTGCATTTCGGTCATGATCTGCTTTGAATGTATATGTCACTCAAATATGAACGGAACGGGGACGTGTCATTGACAATGACTTGTTTACATTTATTTTTCAAGATTTTTTTTTCAAAATCATAACAGTCAGCAGGTCTATAAAAATATATATTAAAGCTGAAACGCAAGTTCCTTTTTTGAAATATGCCGTGGCCCTAAAATTGTCCGGCCGTTTGGTGTGTGCTTCTTTAGAAACGATTCACGCAAATCATATAAGGAGAGTCACTAAGCAAGTGACGCACTCGTTTGGCTTTAGCGTCGTCGCCAACTTTTTTACCTTCTTTCATCATCGCTATTGTATTTCTGTCATGAAAACAATTCTTCTGTTGTTGTATAAAAAAAAAAACTTCCTATTTCAAGCCCACCGCGATATCCATACAGTGAGACATTCCAATCGCCGGAACTTGCTGAATGATAACTTTCACCGTGATTGATAAGCGTAGAGTCTGATAAGAAAGCAATGTCACGATTTGATCTTTATGATGAAATACGAGTAGTGATGTCATTCTTAGCCAATCAGTAAAGCAGATGCATAAAAGTCAAAGATGATTGCCAGACTGTAAACAAAAGCATCGTGTGCCATCGCAGCAGAGCGACCCAATTTTTCTTGTCTCTTTATTGTGATAATACATGAATGAAAAGTGCCAAGCTGACAGACTGCGAAATCCGTGGATTAAAAGTGCTAAGTCCAAATTGCGTGGGACGATATCGACGAACTTCAGGAAGAAGTTGTAGGGATTTTGTTCGACGACTACAGTGACGCCGACTTGGACCTTTAGGGTTTTGATTTTGACGAAGATGGAAATGAACGTATAAATAAAGATTTTTCAATCAGCTATAAATTTTTATAATTTTTACTGTGTAAATTTGTAAATTATTATTGATCTTGTATGACAGTTGATTCATAATTTGTCGAGACCAGAAATCAGTTTACGCAGTTTAACCCCTGACATTGTTTTTTCCATTTACTGCTTTCTTAGCATCCACTGGTCCCAAAGGTATGAGAGCTCTGCTTGTCAGACAGGTAAGTCTCTGATTGTTGTATTCTCATATAAATAAATAAGGTGTATTTTCTAGACTAGCTGATGCTACTCTGCTCTAAGTTTAGTGCTAGTCCATCCATTAGGAGTGTCGTTACTACAGAAACCATATTCCTTGTTTGTGATCACAACATGTGAATGATAAGGCTTGTGTGACCAATTGGTTTACCTGATATATCAATAATATACTGCTGTACTCCTGTGTCTATGACCTGCCCCTAATGAAATGAAATTCTAGTTTGTAAGTGAATGATATTAAACTCAGTGACTGTGCATTTGGTTCATCTACTCTGTCACTGCTTGAGAGATATCGCTTCACTATAGTTACTTGCTATACCTATGACTTGCAATTACTGTATGTTCCTTGACTAGCATTCACTTGTTTTGGAGTATGGCATCAATGAGACGGAGGATGTACAGTGGAGGGGTACACTGTTTCAGCAGTTATTGGAGTTGACTGATATTCTATTAGACGGCTACTTAGCACAGTTGGAATCTGTGAAAGAGAAACACAGTGAAGACAGTGATCAGTACAGTGAATTAAAACATGTATATGAGCAGCAGAGATATGTATTAATCATACCATTTGGTAAGTATTGGTAACTTTGTTTTTGTGTGTGAAATCTAGTGTTGTTTAGCATATCCTCTTGCAATTAGTACTGTATTTCTATTGGTAACACGTGTTCAGGTAAACTACAGAGGTGAGTTATAATAAGTGATGTTTTAATGAGCTGACAATAAATGCAATTTTGGGCTTATGTACACTAATACTTTATTTTCGCTGGAATTTATTTTCGCTGAAAAGGCTTTTGGGGCGTTTTGCTTGGAATTTATTTACACTGATTTTTGATGAGATTAATGTAAAATATAGGAAAAAATGTATATTCGCTGGATTTTATTTTCACGGAATCATCCCTTCAGCAAAAATAGCGAAAATAAATTCCAAGCGAAAATAAAGTATTCTACAGTATAACAAATATAGTAATGATACATTACTTCTGAAAGTCAATGGTGCTTGATTTCTCATTCACATAAATATTCTGACTTGTGACTGGTGGTAATCTTATCACTACATCCATCTTACTCTCTAGCCTGAAAGTTTTCAGAGGTTCTGCGTCGTAGGTTTTAGAAATAAGAGTCTATAGATCTCATTCTATACCTTTATTGTTATGCCTGCTTATTACCAATACTTCTTTGCTCTACAACATGGCTGCTTGATATTTGGATTAATTCACAATGAGTGGAAACTCTTGACCAATTTCCTAAATACAGACATGTAAAAAAAAATTTTGTTCTGAAAGGCAAACTCAGTGGTCAAGTTGAAATAATTGTAATTGTTTTACAACAAAGGCTTTCATATATAAAAATACTGTGAACTGCCAAATTTTCGTCACTAGAAAATTTGTGACTTCATTATTTTATGACATTCATGAAGAAAAAATGTGAGAAAGTGACTGACACTCGTCGGACCCCAGAGAAATTGTCAATGCTACAAACTTTCACAAGACTTCCACTAATTTACAGAATTCTTAGTCTAGCTTTTCAACTTTTTGCAAGATTGGTCACATCACTTCACACAACATTATTACTCTGCTTTACAGTTGAACAGTCTCAACTAGAGAGGGCAGCATCACTTGCTGAAAAATACTGTGATTTCAATATCCTAGTGAAACTATGTGAGGAGACGGATAACCAAGAGAGACTACAACGATACATGAATCAGTTTGCAGAGAAGGTAATGTTCATACATGTAGCAAGGTGTACAATTGAATGAGGACTTTTTGTTTACCACAAACAGATACTCGGTACTTGATAAATACCGGGGGTACTGCGCGGTAACAGATGTAACCATATCGGTATGGATAATACCATTTTATTCACAGGAACACAGGAAACAATGCTGTACAATGTATTTAAATTCAAAGTTTGCACCAAACCATCTGTTTGGCCGTTAATGAAGCCTCTCTCTGACTAACAAATGATTAAATTAATGCACAGAACTAGGTTAAAAATGGCCATGAACCATTAAAATGTATGCAATGGTGGTAAAAATATATAACTGCATAAAAATAAAATGAACACTATGCAATGATAATGATATGAATAAACGTACTAATTGTACTAAACATACTGATTGTAGTAAGCATAGTTCCATTTAAATAACTATATATATGCACAAGGTATGACGAAAATACTTAGTGATGTCCTGGGGTTAGAAAATGTACTGTGTGGTCTTTGAAGTTTGCACTGTTTATCAAATTATGTATACTAGTAAATGATTGAATGTATATGTAAAATGTATATTTGCATAGTATATATAATACACACATGGGAAGCTTTCAGTGACTGTAGATTTTTTTTAATTTGAGGATAACTCATCATTTATTAGTATGATGCCATCAAATTGTTGTATGATACATGCCACTGCAGACATCATTGTCATACACAAGTTATGAATGTGTAGAGTTGTTTAATGCCAAGTGATTGTAAATGTTTTACCTGTATAATTTTTTTTTATCTCATCTTGTGTTTTCAGGGCTTCACAGATTTCGTCTTTAAGTGGTATTTAGATGAAGGTATGAACATGCAACACAGAATTTATTTTATTTTTGCTAATGAAGCACCAAGAATTTCTATCCTCTCAAACAATTTTGTGAAATTGGAAGTTTTAGTATGTGGTTTTGTGACATTCAGTTCTTGTCCTAATCTTGGACATTTCTAGCGGTAATCACAATTTACAGTATTAATAATTATGTTAATTACATCATATTTGTAGGCAAACGTGGTAAGTTGCTGTCACAGCCTTTACCACGGAATCAACAAGCAGCGCTTGGTCAGTTTCTTGATTCCCATGACCATCTTAGCTGGTTGCATGATATTCAGATGAACTCATACAGCAAGGTAGGTTTGTTGGCTTTATCATTTGAACTGCACATATTCTAGTCTGCCATATTAGTCTTTACTGGACTGGATGCAGTTTTTGCAACTCAAGGTTGCCTAGTCTTGCAAGGGGGGCGTTAGCCTGCAGCTGAGATCTGCAAAAGCTGTATCTAAAACATATCACTCATTTTATTCTTAATTTTTGCTTGTCTAAATCCAATGACTCTATGAATAATTAATGACATTACTTAGTGACATACAACAGTGATGAATAGACAAATAAATATATGTTGTTTTTACAGGCACATGATACACTGAAAAGGCTGGCCTTCAAAGAGACAGAACAGTTTTCTCGAAAAAAGGTAATGTATTATATGTAGTTGACTTGACTGATTCAGTGAGGTTAATATGTTTCTATCAGAGGAAAGGTACACATTCATTCATACACATTCATGGACTATCCAAAACACATGGTAGATTCAAATTTCATTTCTTTTGTAATGCAGACATTGATTAGTTTGAGTAAATTATCTGCCCTGGCAAGTGATGAAGTACAAGAAGATGAAATACAAGGTACAAAATTAACACAATAATAATGTCATTAACATAGTTCATCTACAATGCATACCGGTATACCGTATTGGCTCTTACTCTATTACTCTATTATGGAAGTGCATATAAAACTAAAAATCGCATTGGTTGTATACTGAATCATATTACTTATTTTGATCCTAGAAACACCTCTAATATACAGAAACATATGCGCTACAGAAATCAAATGCGCTATGTACATTGATATACATGTATATATCAATTTTAATGATGGTGGCCAATATGTAACAGTGTTTTCTCTAGGAATTTTCATCAAACATGGAGGAGTGCACTATTAAATATGATATGATTGCTCATGGAACTTGTTTATACCGGTACCTAAAAGTATGAGTAGTATCATGATAATGTTAATTGTCTAATTTTGTTTTCTGTAATATTGTAGAATACTTTATTTCAGCTGGAATAAATTTTTGCTAAAAAAAGACTTTTTGGGTGTTTTTTTTGGAATTTATTTTCACTGATTTTTGACAAGTTGAATGTAAAATGCAGGAAAACAGGTATATTCGCTAGATTTTATTTTCACTGCATCATCCTTCAGCGAAAATTAATTCCAATCGAAAATAAAATATTTTACAGTACCCCAAAAAAAATTCTTCCAATCATTACCACTATGGCTGCACTAAAATCGATTCAGGTAATACAGTGTACACCATTCAAATAGAATAAATGAAGGGGGCTCATAAAAATTGTCATATTTATGTGTATACCAAAAATAAAAAAACACATTGTCTTCTTTTTTGTTTTTTCTAAATTTCTAGTTCTTTTCTTTTTCTAGACTTGATTGATGAACAAATACTCCTTGCTCACCAGGAAGCTTTGCCAGTCAATGTATTACATGTAAATATATTATACATTTTTAGTATCTCTTATTTTGGACATGCCTGGATGGATCATGTTCAAATACATCTTAGGAAATAGATGCATACTATAGCATAACTACATCATTTTGCTTACACACATATTGTTTTTGTTCTTTAAATTAAACAGAGTCTTCAGATAGATCAGGATACAATGCCACCATTTTCAGCTATGAACCTTATTCAGGTTGGTATAGGGATATGTTTTAGCATATTTCTGGTCTTTTCCATTATTTAACAGAATTTGGAGTGACGGCAAGTTTAATAACAAATAATGATGCTTTGTATGGAAGACAATATTCAACACAGTGCTAAACAAAGGACGATATGCTGCATATATAACTGTTGTGTTAGAGTTTATAATCAAAGCGTGGACAATTCATTTGATTCGGTGGAACTTCACTGTTTTAACGACTGTAAACTATTTTTCGTATGTTGCAGTTGTATTGTAGTGAACACAATTCCTCGTCCAATGAATATGACTTCAAGAAATCTCTTGATTTGCTTTCCTACGTTTCCAAGGTAGGTGAGAAATAATATATATGATCAAAGTAAGATGGCAGTATCATTAAAATGCAGATACTTGTCAGGTTTTATCAGCTAACATTACTGTGGTATTTGTGTGAAAATTTATTAAATATTCAGAAAAAATTCCCCTGAAATCCACTTGTATAATGTACATATATCAAACTCTTTTAATGTCTGGCTGGAAAATCTACCTCCCCAAAACAAGACAATTACTGCTCACAACAACAATGACAGCAACAACATAAATTCTTGTAAGTTTGATTTATTTATTTAAAGGAGGATGCTGAGTATGAAGAATTGAAGCTTCATATATGGTGTCAATCAATCAAGAAAGACAAGTAAGAAACTTTCACTATTGCTTAAAATACTACATGTATGCAGATAATTCTAGTGTTGGTGTAATACTGCTGTATTCTATTCCCTTAGTCTGGGACAAATTATAAATCAGTTACTTTAACAGTTAAACTTTTTTTATTTTCCCAGTTGGACTCAGATCCAGGGACCCGAACCCTTAGCTTCCTGTGAACATACCATCTTCTTTCGGACACTAGGACTGGCTTATGACCAGGGTAGGTGGAATAGATGGACACAATTGTTAACAAATTATTTTTTCAATATTCAGATATCAAGATCTCTCCCTAATTCTAATCAATTAGTCTTTGTCTCAATAGCAACTCACCCTAACAATTTAATGAAAATTTATCCACAACTTTATCTTGCTGACATACAAAAACAAAACATTCCTGGCAAAATATAACTTTGACCTCCATAATCCAACTTGGATATATTTACTGGCAATAAGGGCAACAGCATATGTTGATTTGCCCAGAGTCTCTCCAAAATCCATGGTCTAGGCCAAGGGCAATACCCTGTTAGTTGGGTGATTCAAATATGCATTGGTTAACACATCACATGCAGATAATGTGATCACATGCTAGTACTCATTATTATTATACATCTGTCACCGTAACTCCATAAGTTACAATGTGCCGTAATTTTGCGGTATTTTACAGGGTATTTCCATCTTACCAGATAAGAAAATGCGAATTCCAAATATGGAATAATTACATGCGTAAGTGTCCTCTAATAAGAAAAACAAACATGGCTGCAACTCCACACAAAGAATTTCGCTGATTCTGTTCCAAACTTTTTGGATTTCTGCATTCTCATGATGTATCTTTGGAAGGAAAAGATGTATAAAAATAAGATGCTGCACGTCGTTCGATACTCTCGCTGTACTGTCTTTGTACATACTTTGAGGTAACCTCGTAATAACCTCATAGTATTATAATATTATAAACCAAATAACCAACTTGAACAAAGCAAAGCAACTCAATATACCCAACACAAATTGAATGTAATGTGTTACAATGTACAATAGTATAATAATACTATCTGTATGGTTTCACAACAGGACTGGATCTACATGAGTATCTACCTGACATTGACACATTGCTGTCGTCTGATGAACTTGGTGATCTCAGAGACAGCTCACATTTCCAATATCTTATAAGAGCAGGATATGAACAAATAGAACGTGTGGTAACCTGAACATCTATCATTGTCTGGAGACAAGTGCTCCCTTGATGTTTTGCTGCTACCATCAATACTTGTGAAGATGGTTATCCATCTGTACTATCAAGCTGTCAGAAATACTGTCAACCTAAGGATGTTATGTTCAAACTTGAAATACTGCCAAAAGAATGCCTATATGGTGTGGTGATATGTCGCTGAGGGAGATCTTTGCTTTTGATGTTGTTGCCATGCAACCAAATTCCCAATGACAGAATATAAACAGGATGACAGGAAACTGTATATTGATTGAACCACACAGAGATGGATGTATTTAGCAAGAGTTGATGTAGTTGACATGATCAATGCGCAATTAAGCTTCATGTATATATACATACAACACAAACTTGTGAGCTAGCTAAAAATTTAGTTTTTTCCCAATTGAGGAGTTATATCTTGTACAAAATGGAAATCTTTGTAATAAAAAAAAGACATAACACTGTTTATACCGTCTTTAAACAATTAAAAAAAAACTATACCAGAACATAGTGTATTTTTGAATTGTTTATTTATTTCCACCAGAAACAATTGAATTAAACATAATACTTGAGTAAAAAAATGAGAAAAATCATGTAAACATAATAAATAGCTCTATTTGAGCTAGCGGAACATTAATAAATGATACGCAAACTGAGGGCACAGCAAAATTGTATGTATGAAACCTATTCAACATTTCAAACCTTTCGTGTTTCGTGAAGTTATTGACATGCTGCTGGTAGTGTTTCAGATTCTCATTTTCTGTACAGTTTAGAGCATTTGAATACAAGTGTGGATGTTCACTGCTTCCATATAAATACAAGTGTGGATGTTCAGTCTCCATATGACTACAAGTGTGGATGTTCATAATCTCTATATATACCAGTGTAGGTATTTAGAGTTTGCATATGAGTAAAGGTGTGGGTGTTTACATCCTTCATATGAATACTAGTGTGAATGTTCAGTGCTTCCATATAAATACAAGTGTGGATGTTCAGTCTCCATATGAATACAAGTGTGGATGTTCATAACCTCAGTATAAATACAGGTGTAGGTATTTAGAGCCTGTATATGAATACAAGTGTGAATGTTTACAGCCTTCATATGAATACAAGTGTGGGTGTTTACAGTCGCCATATGGATACAAGTGCGGATGTTCAGTGCTTCCATATGAATACAAGTGTGAATGTTCATACCCTCGGGATGAATACAGGTGTAGGTATTTAGAGCCTGCATATGAATACAAGTGTGAATGTTTACAGCCTTCATATGAATACAAGTGTGGGTGTTTACAGTCGCCATATGGATACAAGTGCGGATGTTCAGTGCTTCCATATGAATACAAGTGTGGATGTGCATAGCTCTATATATACAAGTGTAGGTATTTAGAGCTTGCATATGAGTAAAAGTGTGGGTGTTTACATCCTCCATATGAATACTAGTGTGGATGTTCAGTCTCCATGTGAATGCAAGTGTGGATGTTCATAATCTCAGTATAAATACAGGTGTAGGTATTTAGAGCCTGTATATGAATGTTCAGTCTTATGAATACAAGTGTGGATGTTTACAACCTCCACATGAATACAAGTGTAGGTGTTTACATCCTTCATATGAATACAAGTGTGGGTGTTTACAGCTGCCATATATATACAAGTGTGGATGTTCACTGCTTCCATATAAATACAAGTGTGGATGTCCAGTCTCCATATGAATACAAGTGTGGTTGTTTACAGCCTTCATATGAATACAAGTGTGGATGTTCACTGCTTCCATAGCCGCCACATGGATACAAGTGTGGGTGTTAACAGCCTCCATATGAATACTAGTGTTGGTGTTCAGTCTCCATATGAATACAAGTGTGGGTGTTTACAGCCTTCATATGAATACAAGTGCGGGTGTTTACAGCCTTCATATGGATACAAATGTGGGTGTTTACAGCCTCCATATGGATACAAATGTGGGCGTTTACAGCCTCCATATGAACACTAGTGTGAATGTTCAGTCTCCATATGAATACAAGTGTGGATGTTTACAACCTTCATATGAATGCACGTGTGGATGTTTACAGCCTCCATATGTATACTAGTGTTGGTGTCCAGTCTCCATATGAATACAAGTGTGGATGTTCAGTCTCCATATGAATACAAGTGTGGATGCTTACAGCCTCCTTATGAATACTAGTTTGGTTGTTTTTCATCCTCCACGTGAACAATTTGTTCTTGTAGAACAGTGGAGCTATTTCGACCGTCATTGCCAACAAGTGTTCATTTTATTAAACAAATCTTCTAGCCACCAAAATATTTATTTCTAATGGTCAACCCCTTAAATGAAGTACAAAAGACGAGTTCACTTAAAAATGATTTAGTTAAAAACAGACCACTGATTACTCCAGGAGTGGTTCGTGTCTCAAGTTTGAGTTTTTGTTTGTTTGCTTATAAATTATGATTTCCATCTCGGTGGGAGGGGGGTATATTAATACTCCATGTACCGTACTGAAATGCGTTATTCCACTTACATAGCGTCCTCAACGTCCGAATTGGGGGCATTTCGCCCAATTTCCACTTTGCCCGATTACCTGTTCGCCCGATTACAATTTCGCCCGATTGCCATTGCCGAAGGAGTTCGGGCGAAGTGGATTTCGGGCGAAATGACTGTACCCCCCAACGTCCATATATGTAGGCCCGAGCTCATCCACGTGCATACCTCTGACGAGCAGCTCACTCCTACGAAAGACTAAAGTATTAAACGCGATGTATACACTCACATACTGTCATCTTATTTAGACATAATTATTGGCATTGGTGTCTAAATCTAACCGTTATGTTGAAAACGACATAAAAACCCCGACATGTATCTCAAACCTGTTCCTACGTATATTGCGGCTTTATGGTGAAACCTTTATTATAAAAACAAATACAAGACTAAGACGTTAGAGGTGATGGCGCTCTTTATAAATTTACATAATAAAATAGCTGTTACGTACTCGTACCTAGTCATAGACATTAGAAATACATTCTATGGTATATATGGTCAAGTCCACGATAATTGCGTAAGAATCTAACTAACAGGTTCTAAATCTGAGCAGTTCTACGCGCTTTCTTAAGTTATCATTTTGCTATTATTCTTTCTAATTGACCTGTACAATAGTGCAAGACCAGTTAATTAGGGATTGAACATACTAGTATTGAATATAATATCGATTACATAAACAGTAGTTTTCTTATATGTATTTCACTTTACGTCATAGAATATTTACGGTACAGATATTGTTACACTTGAAGAAAACACGACATGTCTGCGATTACCTGTGCAGCCGGGCGATAGAAACGACAGATGCATGTTTTTTTTTTAAGTTGAACGCATGTACGTCCCTTGTGTCAATTTCAGGGTCAATTTCGAACACGATAGCAGGTATCAATCTAATCTGTTTACCAAAATAAACAGCTACATTGCGCTGTTGTTTATATTTAATTAGTTAAGTAGGTCACTTTTCAATCATACTTCCTTTGAGAACGTAACGGTTTCAGTTCCCATGGCCCGAGGTGTCTTTGGCCTATATAAGTGATGTCAACATCCGAATTTCTCCTGCAACTTGAGATAACAAAATATCATGATGAACAGTATTTGCTTGTATCGCGACTTACGCCACTCAGTTTCATTTCGTTTCCCGACTATTCATTTGTTTATGCCCCGACTCGCTTCAAGTTTGTATTTGAAGAACATAATTGCGTTTGATATATAACTGATAATCTGAGTTACCGTGACGGAGTTACAGTGACGGTGCTGTGTAATTCTTATTGTTGTTGTGGAATTATGGTACCATCTAATGGTACGGATATTACTGATCAATCGGTTCAGTTTTCGGATAAACATCGGGTCGACCAAATTTCATGTTGCCACCTTCTCTCCGGTAAGAAACACACCGGGGGATATTACGTGGGATGAATGTGTTTGATCTGCCGTCCTACTATGTTCCTCAGATAACTAGTTGCGTTTTGTCGTTTCAAATTATGTTCTCTGAAGAAAAACTAAAAACAGAAAGCCGGAATAGCAAACTTCACACAAGTCGAGATTAGCTCATTACAAACTCGTTTTTGACGTGAGTTTACCTATGTTTATTAGACCGGCATATTTTTTTAAAAAGTGTGAATAGATCGCCATACACTTAGCAGGCCGGGCTAACTCGGCTATTTACAACGTCCACTGACGCTCTGATTGGATAATTACGCAGCACCACGCCTCCACAGTCAAACGCACGCTCACCTAGGTGGTCATATCAACATCCCCCCCTATCTGTATGTGTTCTTGAGTGAAATCGGAGCTTTACGAGTGCGTCGTTTGATTCTAACAGTTTTACGTGAGAATCGGGCGAAAATGACGTAAAAATGATGCCTGATGCGACGAAATGGCGAGTGTAAAAGTAGCGGTGCGTGTCAGGCCCCTTTTCCCGAGGTAAGTACGTCCAGCGACCGCGAAACATAAAGATAATCATCGCCGCCTGTTGAAGTTTGTTGGTGTTGAGCGTTTATGATCCTCCGCTGATTTGGATTCTACTCACTGTCAACTCTCGTCGCCGAACAGGATTTATTCCCGTTTTATACCATTCACTGATTTTTTCTTCATGCAGGGAGAAACAACAAGATGCTTCATTCATCGTGCAAATCAACGAAAGCACTATCGCCCTTACGAATCCGAAGGTATGTACATCTCACGGGAAAAAAAATACACGCTACGGTTCTCGTCAGGTTGACGGTTTCAAAGCGTGGTTTTGTATTGGGGCACCGCGCATCATGTCGGCTTCTCGATATGTATGGTGCATCGATCGATCAGCTGTTGATATGTGACGGGAGGCGGCTCCGTATATTTAATTCTAACAGCTAAAATATTTTTTCCGCAGATACCAGAGCATGTGGCGGACTGGGATAAAAATCGAGAACGCGTGCGATATTTCATGTACGATTATGCGTATTTGTCGGTCAATCCAAAATCCCCGGATTATGCCTCTCAGGAGCTGGTAAGTTGCTAGGTTGTGATATACAAAACCTCTGCCATTCCTGAATCACGCTCACAAGCTCATTAGCAATTTGATGTCCAGCATGTCCATATCGAGCTGCCCACAGACCAATCGACAGCCGTCCTCACTGACGGCTGTTTATTTTCAATATTGTAACGTATCCGAATCGCATGGATTGAGTCAACCGTTTGAATTTAGTTTTTACTTTCAAAATGGCCGGCGTGTAATGCGCATTTTTCGCAACAAGTGATGAAAACAATAATTATACATATATGATAGAAAACTGTTTACAGTTTTAAATAAACAATAATTTTAAATCAAATGTTTAACAGAAAACGCTTTTATTATAAAAACCAATTGCCCATAACTGTAACATTAATAGTGGAAAAGAAATTAAAAATATTTAATTAATCTGTGTATGTGAAGAATACTGGTCAGAGTTAAATAAAAATAATACTGCCATTGACAATTGCTTTTCACACTTAATTTAACCCTGATTGTATAGGAATGTAATTATAGTTTTATGCTAAAACGTTGACCACTAAAAGTGGACTCAGATTAAAAAGATTTTTTTTTTCAGAGAAAGTGAATGTTTTAGTCAGTTTTAATATCAACTATCTTCCAATTGTTTATAATCTTTTTATTAATTGAAATGACATATTTAGGAAGAAAAAATGATATAAAGATGATTTTGTTAGCAAGCCCAAGTAAGTACTGTGTTAGCCTTTTTTTACAGTGTTTTAAGTAAGTGTCTTAATACATAATGCATTGTAATAATGTCTGTAGTGAGGTGTAAGCGATTAAAGTGAAGAAGTCTTTCCCAGTGTGTCAGTGTCAATGTCCTGGGGAGCCATTCTTAGCTGTCTGGCTACTGTGTGATCAATCCACATTTATGATAACTGATAAGAAAAGAAGGGCATTTGAATGTAGCTGCAATCCTGTAAGCGCTTGTTTTTGCTGCTTGGGTGGGGTTACTTTCATTATATAACCCTGCTCTACCAGAACCCAGGGACTTTTGCTGCTTGGGTGGGGTTACTTCACATTATATAACCCTGCTCTACCAGAACCCAGGGACTTTTGCTGCTTGGGTGGGGTTACTTTCATTATATAACCCTGCCCTACCAGAACCCAGAGACTGAATGCACAGTTAATTTAAATGACTCTTGTTAACAATCACTCATTTATTAGTTCAACTGTCATCAAACCAATTAAACATGACTTGACTACTACTGGTACCTGTTATTGTTTAAATGCTTAAGGGGTTCATCATCGATGTACTAGCCCCCCCCCCCCACTCCCACGAGCCCCACGATTCTACCGATAGGTCAAATGTTTTTGACCTCTGTAAAACGCATCGATCTATAACATGTGCCCAATCAGAGTTGGCATAGTTTATGACAATTGAAATAAAACAAAAGAAAAATCGAGGACACTCTGGCTAATGTATAATGATGAGCCGATGGCCAAATAAAAACAAACCACGGCTGGTGAGATGGGGGGGGGGGGGGTTCATGTACGTAATGAGAAATGTATCCTTTGGTCACTGTATTTTACTGGTAGTGCGTGCAGCAGTTACTTGCCTCAAAGCTATTTACTGATATGCTCCTGTGGGATGCTGAGTCTTGTATTTCACACCAAAGAGTTCAATTTCAGAAATACAACATTTTATTGTAAGCTAAGTGTGCTAAATGTTTTCAAATAGGCCTTGCTGTAATTGCTAGATTGGGTTATGTACTTTGCAATGATTCTTTTTCTTTACAAAAGGTGCATGCCGTACATAGAAAAAAACACAAAAAAAACACATCCTTGTCAAAGTCAAAAAAGAATATAGTCTATTAAGTCCTGTTGTTATTGATGCTAGAACAGGCTTATTGTCCTAGCATGGTATATGTAGCAGGATACATTGTCAGAAAAAAAAACAGAACTCCATTATCACAGAGATCGCAGCTTAGTATATAAATTTTGTTCCTGGTTCAGTGGTTGATTATAAATGTAACCGGTTTTCAGGTGAAATTGTTTATTTAGATCACTTGTTATATAAAGGACAAAACACTGGTATAAATAAGCTAGACTGATTCAACGTTTCTTTTTGTATTTGGAAAACAGTTGCATGTATACTCCAGGCTATATCATTAGTTCCACTCTTTTGCATCAGAATATAGGCAGTCTAATTCAGTTTAGTTTTAAAGGCCAAGTCCAGTGTCCTTGGTTTTTTTTGCTGTAGTTATGTATGTCTTTTTGAAACTGTTTAATGACGGGAAGTAAACTGATATAAAACCTTGAGTGGTTGGTTAGCCACAGTAGATAGGACAGGAATATATAATACTTTTGATGTATTCATTGCAATAATAAATTCAGCCATTAAAAAATGATGAGCGCCCTAGTTTATGGAGTTGAAACGTCACTTGTGTACAGAAGTCCCAAGAAACGTTTCCCATGATGCATGCTTATGTTGCCATTTAACGAACGTCACATCGATAAGGGGACTTTTGTCTGGCTTTAGTAGATTCATTGTAACTCTGGAAGATTAGAATGGTTTATATTTTGAGTTATTATAGAAAATGACATTTAAATGTATGTGATATAGTATGTTTACCTAGATCAGAGGTGTAGCTGTTAGGTTACTGTTATCTGATGGCCTTTATTAGCATTTCTAGGGCAGGACAGTACTGTTGACGTAACGCAACAACGTCAGATTGTATCAATCAAGTACTCTCAAATGACAATTCTCATTGATAATCGAATAGAGCTCTCAAAGCAAACTATTACATCAGTGGATTTATTGCCTATTGTTTGTTGGCTGGTCAGTCGGATCACTTCAATAATCAGAAATACGTGCTAACTATACCGCTATACCGATTTTAAATTAGGTGGACCTTGCATTCTTCATTAGGTGGTTTGGTCGTTCAGTCCCGCAACCAACCAATTAATGTGTACAGTGATCGTATAGAGGAACATCAGTGGCCCATATCCCCCTGTGACTGTTGGGGAGAGGCCCCAAGTTGTCAATTCGGGTGGTAGTGGTGCCGAATTTAATGATTGTGCACACTTGCTGCGCTGGGATGATTATTCAGTCAGTCCACCTGTCTACATCCTTGTCTGCTGTCGTTTGTTCAGCAATAGAACTCTACTGGGCAACCAATCAATACCTGTATGCTCAGAGATAAAGCGACTGTCAAACGATAACAAGACATATAATGTCACCAAAATAGACCCAAAAGTGAGGACCACTTGATAAGAATTAGGAAGAGTACTATATTCTGCAGCTACTTGTCTTCCCTTTGCTGACTTATCACTTAGTTTTGTTAGTCTTATTTTCCACTTACAGGTGTATTACCCAAAATGCATGCATTGTAGATGAGCATGAAATGGCTTTATTTCTGCGTGTTCACAAGGGATTATTGGATGTCACGTTGGCAGGCTTCTAGTGTTACATCTGTGCGCCAGATTTGACGTATTTTATAGCTTGATTGTTCATGCAGTTAGGTTGTAATTTTCAATTATGGCCGTTTTATTTTATGTCTATCGAAGCTCCAATTTTCTGTCTTTACATAGAAACCTCAGGCTTCCTCCCCTTTCCAGTTCTAGATTTACTTCTAACTCTGTCACCCACCATATATTCCAGATGCGTTTCCTATGCTCGCTACCATACATTGTTAATTATTTTGAGGTTGGAATTCATTCCAGTTTGGGGTCATTTGCAGTTAAAAAAAAAGGTCACCTCATATTGGTAACTCTAGTTTTCAAGTGTTTTTTTTAAAGAATTCCTGCTAGGATACGCTCAATCTGTGTGTCTTCGGTTCAAGAAACATTGAATAGTTTAAATGCTGGGTAGAGTGAGATAACAAACGATTGACGTAATCTTTCCAGAACATGCAATTCACGCTGTCACTTGCTACTTCACTTTGTATGTACCCGATATAATGCAGTATTTACCTGTGCTCAGTACTGCATTCAGTAACTCTGCTAATACTTGCTACTTGATTGTATGTTTCAGTTCATTGCTACATGTTACACTTATAATACTTCCACTGAACATTTCAAACAGTCCCTTTCATTATTGTAGTAGCAAAAAAAAAAAATGTTTACAGCAAAAATTCTTTCATCATGATTCGGCCTTAGAACAAATGGCTATTGTAATAACAGTTTTTAACATGATTATCATTTCTTAAACAGATTCCATTGAGCTTAGAGCAAATTTCTATTCATGTTTTATTGGATCAAGCACTTATTACATTGATGATTGTTGTTCATTTCATTGTGAAGTTCAGTGAAGTGAGTCCTAATCGCATATAAAAGGTTTTTCTGCAATTGATTTCACTCGCTTTCAACTTAGATTTTCTCATCTTCAGTCCTCTGGGTCTTTGTTTATTTTATATTTGTATGCCAAGTGTAAATCTATTGGCCCCAAATTCACCTTCAGTAACGTTTGTTGCAAGACACGAGTCAAGTTGCATAAAAACAAAACAAAAAAACGGGTATTTTTTTCTGCATGCATAGCAGAACTAAAATATATTGTGGACAGATTATGAACTTGTAAATGTACAATAGTTTAAGAGATGTATTGCTGTGTATGTACAATAAATTATTATGAGGATTTTAATTATTTAAATTTGTATTAAGTCATAATATATATACAAATTAATTCAAGGTTACATATAAAATATTTTTTTTTTTAAAAAACAAACAAACCCTGTTTGATATTGACTACGACTGTACATTTTGATTAAAAACAGAATTTGTTGACTATCATCAAAACTGTCAAGTTCACTGACATTCAGATATGCTGCGGATTACAGTGATATTGAATGGCTTGGCCCAAAAAATATAAAAAAAAAAAGAAAAGTAATTGGCAACATTGTTATAGCATTTTTCCTATCATTGTTTCTTCATGCTACCGGTAAGTGGGATATCATTGCCAAGTGTTGAATGTTTAGAATATCTCACGGTATTATCCATGGAGCTTCTGGAATTCTTTGGTGATAAACGTTTATTGGGCAAAGTTATCTGAAGTTTGAGTTTAAATAATGTGAGTTCTTGTAGAAAGTGGAAAAAAAATTACCTGCTTGTAGACTCACTGACCTGACTAATTGGTTGGGCCATGGGGATTCCCATTGTTTTTCTCTGTATTTCTGAGGGGAGAATAAAGTTAGAATTGTGCCCTAAATAAAATTTGATATGTGAATTCACAAATACTTTATTCGTAATAACTGGGTCTTTAAAGGCTATATGTTTTTGCTACTGCGCAAACACCTGTGACGCGTCATACTTGTAATTTGAAGAGGGATTCATTGTATTCTACTGTGTACCAACGCATAGCGAAGCATAAGATTTATTTGCAAAAGAATTTATTAGTATTTGTTCCTTTACCTTTTGAATATTACATTGTAGTCTCCTCTTCTATTGAGCATTGTGTCTTTGTGACAGTATATTATTGCAGACTTTTGGCCTCTGAACACGAAGACATTCATAGAAATTGACAATCAAACAAATCATTGTGTTTCTTTTATGAATGAAAGTATTTGACGCTATTCCTATTGTGTAATCAGATTCGTCATCTGAAAGGAAAACACTGGTACCAGCTAACAGAATTGTTGACACCCCCCACCAATATTAAAAAGTAGCTTTTAGCAAGTTTGTCCTTGGTGCTATTGTTGAGTGACTTCATTTTTTGCCCATTTATAACTGCAATCTGTTGTCCAATTCTCTTGTTGTGATTACAATCTTGCATCAATATTTGTTTTTCTTTCGACAACGAATCAATGATTTTTGCAGGTCTCAATCTGCTAGTAGATCTGTTCTTTTTAAACTTACTCGAGAATTTCAATTTGATGCACCAGAGTTCATAAAATGTATTCTTTTCTGTGCTTACTTATATGGTACGTATGGATTAAATGTGTGGTGTTAATACCGTACTAAGCAAATGCAAGAAGATTGATTTAAATGAGCAAGTATCAAATGTGTAGCAAGAATTATAGATACAAATTTTGTGTACAGTTTTGTACATGCCTGCAATAAAAAATTAACAATAATTAATTAATTGATTTGTTTTTTTCATCAGTTGTGATATATGCATCCCTTTAAATGTCCAAAATAAAGTTGAAAAAGTCCTCAAAATGTTTTTACTTGCCTCTCCCTCCTCTTCTGACTATATGTGTAATGTACATTTAATTGTATTTCAGCGATTTCTGTTTTGAAATATACTTTGGTGTATATTACTCTCAAGTTTTACGAAAGTCATAACAAACGTCCTATAGAATCACCCTTCGCACAAGTTCATGGGAAGAATAATAACATACCAGGATGATGCGTCAGCATACATTGTATCACAATAGGCTTAGTTCGCAAACAACTAAGTTTAATATCTGTGCATAATGCGTTGGTGTTCTATAGTGTGACTGCATCCGACCATTCGGGACCCTGCCTCGTTCATTTATATGCTTAGAAAAAAGAATTGGTGACCTACTATAATGTGCTGGTTGTGTTCTTCTTTTTTCGCGGTGATGGCTTAATCAGATTTTGTCAATAGAAGTTATCACTTTTTTGGAGCCTTTGAATGAGTACACTTTCACATCGCTTGTGTTCGTTTCCTGACAATTGCCGCTATTGTTTTCTTGCTGATGGCTAAGGCAGAGTTTGGTGTGTTTGAGATGCTCAGCTTTTATTAGTTTCTGGGCCAGTCCCTTTTATGAAAAAAAAGTGAACATGAGGTAATCAAATTGCAACCTGATATGCAAAAAAACAAAATTCAAAATGTTTTTTGTGTGTGTTCGCTGAATTGTGTTTGCTGTGAGGACAGGTCAATGATTGTTCCATTTTTTTCCCCCTAGAGAGATAAAAAAAAGCAGGTCAGTTTGATGGAGTTGATCAAAATAGGACAAAACATACCTTCATCTCCATTGAATGACATCACATGATTGATTGACATCTGAATAAAAACAAAGAAGAAATTATTTTGTTTGACACTTTGATTTTTAAATCTGTTTAGACTTGTCTGTTATGATCTGCTGTGACTCTGTCTCTCCCCATTTTATGAACTACACTCCATTAAATAAGAGCACAGTAACCTGTCATTGTCTTCCAGTCTTATTCAAGGTGAAGTAGCGGGCCAATTAGTCAGGTCTTGTTTTTACAATAACATGTCACCTATTGTGTTTGGAATTCCCCTGCTTTGTTGCAGTTTGTATTGTAATTGAATTGTAAAACATGGACTCTCTTTGTTTCTACCTAGTCTTTATTGGTTATATTGACTATCACTTTCTCATTAGTAAAACCATGAAAACTCACAATGTGATGTGTTTCTGTCAATCATTAAATTGTCGTCTCTTTAAATTGTTGCGATTTGCTGACTTAGTGTTGCTCACATTTTAGGATCTTAAGGATCCCAGTGAGATGTTCACTGTAACGCCCTGTCTTAATGTCTTCAGTGAGATGTTCACTGTAGCACCCTGTCTTAAGGATCCCAGTGAGATGTTCACTGTAACGCCCTGTCTTAATGTCTCCAGTGAGATGTTCACTGTAACGCCCTGTCTTAAGGTCTCCAGTGAGATGTTCACTGTAGCACCATGCCATAATGTCTCCAGTGAGATGTTTACTGTAACACCCTGTCTTAAGGATCCCAGTGAGATGTTCACTGTAACGCCCTGTCTTAATGTCTCCAGTGAGATGTTCACTGTAGCACCATGCCATAATGTCTCCAGTGAGATGTTCACTGTAGCACCATGCCATAATGTCTCCAGTGAGATGTTTACTGTAACACCCTGTCTTAAGGATCCCAGTGAGATGTTCACTGTAACGCCCTGTCTTAATGTCTCCAGTGAGATGTTCACTGTAACGCCCTGTCTTAATGTCTTCAGTGAGATGTTCACTGTAGCACCATGCCATAATGTCTCCAGTGAGATGTTTACTGTAACACCCTGTCTTAAGGATCCCAGTGAGATGTTCACTGTAACGCCCTGTCTTAATGTCTCCAGTGAGATGTTCACTGTAGCACCATGCCATAATGTCTCCAGTGAGATGTTCACTGTAACACCCTGTCTTAAGGTCTCCAGTGAGATGTTCACTGTAACACCCTGTCTTAAGGTCTCCAGTGAGATGTTCACTGTAACACCCTGTCTTAAGGTCTCCAGTGAGATGTTCACTGTAGCACCATGCCATAATGTCTCCAGTGAGATGTTCACTGTAACACCCTGTCTTAAGGTCTCCAGTGAGATGTTCACTGTAACACCCTGTCTTAAGGTCTCCAGTGAGATGTTCACTGTAGCACCATGCCATAATGTCTCCAGTGAGATGTTCACTGTAACACCCTGTCTTAAGGTCTCCAGTGAGATGTTCACTGTAACACCCTGTCTTAAGGTCTCCAGTGAGATGTTCACTGTAGCACCATGCCATAATGTCTCCAGTGAGATGTTCACTGTAACACCCTGTCTTAAGGTCTCCAGTGAGATGTTCACTGTAACACCCTGTCTTAAGGATCCCAGTGAGATGTTCACTGTAGCACCCTGTCTTAAGGATCCCAGTGAGATGTTCACTGTAACACCATGCCATAATGTCTCCAGTGAGATGTTCACTGTAGCACCCTGTCTTAAGGATCCCAGTGAGATGTTCACTGTAACACCCTGTCTTAAGGTCTCCAGTGAGATGTTTACTGATACAAAATTTCTCTTTACTCAAGAAATTCAGGAAGATTTTTTAATTAAATTAAATTTGATTGTCGATGTCACATATAGACATACAATCTCCATGGATTATTTCACTTGGAATACAAAATGCATAGAATATCTTGTATAACATCAAGAATGGCAACGTTCTTGCTTTGTAACTATTCAATCTGTTTTTCTTGACAAATTATATGCAAATTAAAGAACTATATTCTAGCCATTTTGTGCTGTGATTTTGCCTAATACTGCTGATAAATGGGAGTGATGCGATGATATAATGGTCGGTACTGGTTATCATACTATTTGTGAAATGTTTAAAACCATCACAACATAGCTGAGGGATTAAGTATTGTGATGTGTTACTGCCAGACAGTGTTGTCAACAGAGGATTATGACTTAAGACTTGATAATCAATGTAAACATATCAAAGTACCAAATTATCTACAGTTAATATCTGTGATTGGTTTTTATCAAGCTTGTATTTTTTTTTTTAACTCACTTTGCATCAGAATTGGTTTGTTTTCTGCTTAAATGTTTCACTGCTTGCACCTGAAGTGTTTAGAAAGTTGTCAAGACCGTTATATAACTGTATTCACTTGTTGTAGCAAGCTTCTTTATGACTGAGATTTATATTTTTAACACCAACAAAACGTATTAGTGTACCGGTAATCCATAAGTTCCGTGGCGGGGCAACGCTGCAACAATTGTCGTTTTAAGTATTAAATTATTAAACCAAAATATTTCAAGCATTCAAAAAAATGTTTCATGTCTTAGGTTAGGAGATATAAAACTCCTACCAAAACCAATATGGTGCTATCTACTGTTTCAAAGTTTTGAAAAATATTTCTACAAAACAATTTGCATCTATCAAGAGTGCTTGTATCAAATCTTAAATAAAAAGTTGAAACGTTTTACAGAATTTGTTCGTGTAAATCATAGTGATGCTGTTGCCCAATTGGGAGCAACATTGTGTCAATATTCTGAAACAATAGCCAACAATGCTCCTTAACTCCACTGACTTACAAATATAAATGATTCACTAAGGACACTGACATTACACAGTTGGTAGATAAAATATGTAGGTTAGGAAAATATGAGTCATTCTGTAATTTGAGGTACATGCCTTCTATACCCTAACCCTAACCATGTACTATGTAGGTATCATTAGTATTAAATATTGTCTGCCCGAATTATGCAAATTAACTGTTTTAAACTTAATTGCTAAATCTTGTGCATGTAATTAGAATTACATAGATGTTTTCCTCATCAAGCACTCTATTTGCACTCAATTGCATGTTATGCATATTAATCACATGCTATCGTGTCGTGCAGGTTCCTGGTGTCCTAATAGTTCTCTTCTCATCACTTGTAGCCATACTCTCCAATGCATTGAACTTAAAGCAATTAGTAATGTTAGTGTGGAGGCGGAAATAAACCCAACCATACTGTATTGATTTCACTCACAGGCAAAATCAATCATGAATGACCTGATAATGTGCACTTGACATTGAACTCAGGCTCCTTTACAGATTGTTAATCTATAATTATCCTGCCTTCAGTTATTGACTTTGTTCATGTTTTTTTTTTTGTATAACACTTGATTGGTCTCTTTTTCTGGTAAAACCACAGCATTGCTTTGGGTCAATATTCTGGGTGTATAAACACTCTACATAAAATAAATATTATTTCTGTGCATGAACTTAATGTTTCCCTTGTAATATAGCTTCATCGTTTTACTCAGTCCAGCAGATTTGTTTTGGTGATTACAATATGTAGTACAAGCCCTTGATCACTAATCAGATAAAATGCACACCCATTGTTCGACGGAAAGGTTGTCTGCATGCACACCTCTATCTGTCAATTGTCAAACACAAGTCTTTTTCATTTCCCACTGCAATTTTGTGAAACAATATCATGATTTGATAATATACACATGCCCCCAAAAGATTTTGTTCTGGTTTGAATGCACTCAATATTATTAAAAAAAGATTCCACAGGAGAAAAGGAACAGAAACAGTGCATCACTATTTTACTTGTCATCTCAGGACCAAATAAAGATTGTTTTCCTCTTTCTAAAATATTAATATAATAATATGATTCTGTGGCTTTGAAGTTGAACCCACAATGCTGTTAAAATCAGATATCCTTTCTTAATAAAAAAAAAAATTTCTCCACGAGAGTGCAAGATGATTTATTTGGCACCATAATTAGATACTTTGTGTCCTATTGGCAACAGTTCCAACATATGGCAGACCAGCTGATCCTCTCAAGTCCTAGCTCTCTTATTTTCATGTTCTTAAGCTTCAGTTATTAAAGTTCAAGGGCGTCTAGCTGAGATTTTACATATTTAATTAAAACATATTCCCCAGTAACTGTCCAGTTGCTGCTTGATTTACCATGAATTTGGGAATGCGATGTTGACACCACTTAGTGCAAAGTGACACCGCATGGAGTGCATGCTGTGTGTGTTTGTGTGTGTGCGTGTGTGTGTGTGTGTGTGTGTGTGTGTTGATAATTATTTTGCTTATCTCTAACAAAAGTCGAGAAAATGTGTACTTTGAATATTGACTGGTCTAATTGAACGATAGTTAAAATTCATCCATTTATATAAATTGGCAGTTTTTTTAAAATTAAAAACAAATATAATATTATATCATTGCTCAAAGAATACAGTCTCTTAACTAAATTATTTGCCAGCAGTTTTCGCCCCCTGTAATATTAATAGTTAAAAACAAAGTTATTTTTACAAAATCTATAATAATTTATTCACTTGAATATTGACTTGCAGCCATTTTGTCATTCTCAGTTTTCAAATATAAAATTAAAGTCATTCATTATAACTTTGCAATTTGTATAGAAATTATTATAATTCCATGAAAGTAAATATTTGTATTAACGGTGCTGTTATTTAAAACTAGAGTTAAAAAATTACAGCATAAACATTATAAAAGTAAATTGGTTTTTAGAATATACAAAATATTAGATTAGGTTTTATATACTGTCACTGTTTATAAGTCACAATAGCAGCCTTGGTCATGTGATGTTTTTGTACATATCAAATTTGGTACGTGTAGACTGTCTGTCCATATGGGGACACACAGCTGTTTAGTTTATAATAATGGTTGTGATACATGCATGTAGTACTTTTTGGTCAGTACTCCCTTCAATATAGCGGTGATGCGTGGTAGCATTTTTTGGCCAGTACTCATAAAAATGCCAGAACTTGAAAATTTATCAAAATGATCAAATAATAATAGTACCAATACATAATGGTATACAGTGTCATTTTGAATACTGTAATTTATTAATAATAATTATTACTTTAATGATGTTTCAACCACAAACCATGCCAAAAATAAAATCCTCTTAATATATATATTCCTTAATATACTCATCGAATCTGATGTTTTGCACTTGTGTCTTGTGCAATTAAAAATGGCATTCATATGACCTATTGCCATAATTCTCAGTACTCATAATATCATATGTTTCTGTGAAGTCTGTTGTTTCACTTTTCATGATGTGTTTTATTAGTGAATGCAACCATCACCCTCCTTGTCTAGCTTGGTTAATTGAGTGCAAGTGACCCCCCAGCGATGTACTAGACTTTTACTGCAGGCCACGCAAATATTATTAAAATGGCTGCCTGCAGGGAACGTTTCTATTGATCGCCATACAGACATGCTGGTTAAGTGTTCCATTCTCGTGGCTGGATTCTGGATTGTATCCACTCACAAAATATGAAGTTCAATGCATTTTTTGTCATTTCTATTCTGTTAATTATTGGTATTAACTTGTTTAAAACTGTCATTCATAAATTGGTTGTCTTTCTCTGGTAAACACAGGTACATGTACATGTATTGTCACAATTTGAGTAAAATCTGAGCTCCAATTTTGAAATTTTGAAAAATCAAATTAAATTTTTTGTTGCACATGAATTTAATATAAATTGTTATGTTGCTGAGACAACCACACTTAGCAGGAGTGCTACTGTTCTGTAGCATCCGTAGTGAACTAGTGACATCCGTTTTCGTGGAATCTTTTCATAGGATTTTCTGTTTTCTTATACATGTACAGTGGATTAATAATTAATGAAACTGACGTTTTCAACCTGAATTTAATGTCAATCATCATTATTGTTCATATTCACGCCTGTAACATGGACTCATGGTATACAGGTTAATACATGCATATACATACAGTGTTGTGTGCAACATGTGTGTGATTATTTCAGATTCATCAAAACTTATGGTTTTCAGAGAAAATACATTCCATCTAAAATAAAGAACTGGTGACATCAACTTTTCATGGACTCATTACATATACCGTACCATTGGCACATTCACAGTCATTCATATGACATGCTGTGAATTCATAATAAGAGTAGTATTACATGTTTACATGCAACACAATATATATCTATGTAGTTATCGCCAATTTGTGTTTTTTGGTACTTTCTTTTCATGTTTAGACTTTACAATTTATCGCTAGTCACGATAACTGCATTAGGAAATCCAGTTTCCCCATGCTGAGTCATGTGTAAGGGCCATCCACTTGAAATTGTCTCATTTGAACCTTTTAAATGAAAATTGATTTGATTTTAAAATATCAGGTCCCGTGCAACTGACCTTCACTGTGTTACTGGGATGTCGCATTAGCTTGTTCCCGAGTTACCCAAAATATGATTGGTTTGCTTTGGATTTAAAGTAGGGTTGTATCTGGTGACTTTGTGCATGACCCTTATTCGTAGTTTCCTAGCGACTGTTGTTCCTGGGCTGGTTGGTGCTTAAAAATGCATTTTTTTCTGGATTACCTACCAGTAAGAATAAAAGGGACCATAGGATACACATTTCTTTGTTTTCAGGGATTTCTGTGGGTTTAGACAATTAACAAATTTTTGTGGCATTCCTGATGCATATTTTTTGCTATTTCTGAAATATTTCTTATTGTTTGCTAATTGTACCCGGTTCCTCCTGCATGTTGTTACATCAAATCTGGGACAATTATGCTAATAAGGTGGATGTAAGACCTGTCTGGTCGCCTGTCCTCTTTTGATCATGTCTCTTCTATCTATGATGACAGCAGAGATAACACAGTATTATGTTTTCTTTCAGTTTCAAGGTGACCTCGTCACTTACATGTACATTCATTTTTGTAGATCATTCATAATAGTCCTGTCTATAATGCAATGACAACTGGTTATCATGTTTTATTGTATATGCGTATTATTCTATCATTTATTAACCATGGGAACAATTCATTTTGTGCTCTGTCTGGCCCCCCCATATCAAAATATATGTGTAGATTAATTTTGTTAATTTCTCTGTTTGGAGTTGCTTTTCTGCCATACCTGCTGAGAGGTCAAGTTGAGGTCAACTGTAAAAAGAACATCACAAACATTTACACACTTGGCTGGCCTGACCTCTTTTTGGGGGGGGTTACATTTATCCCCCACATAGCTTTGTTTTCTGGTATATTTAAACAAAAAATAAGTGTACTTATGTAGAAATTTGTTGTCATCTATATTAAAATATGATATTTAACAGTAGAAAGTCTGATTCTTAGTGTACTTTACTTTTGGGCAGCACATTTAGTTGAAGTGAAGCCATATTGGAATGATGCCAGCTGGGATATATACACTTTGTGTAGATCTCACACCACTATTGCACTCGTCGTTGTGGATAATTTACACACTATTTTACACATACAAACTATGAAGGAAAGTTGTTAAACCAAAGATCTAAGGTCCATGGTTAAACCTATTATTTTTTTTTCTAGTTTTATGTATATTTCTATAATTTTCTTCTTCTTAGATACATATATACCAGCATCATATTGCGTAGTTTTGTTTTCTAAAGTAAAACAGTTTGTAGTAGCTACATAATATTCTAAGTTTGATGCTATATATGCATTAACCATATGCATCCCTACTGACTTAACACAATGTAGATGTGTCTGTCATTTCAGTAAAAGCCTTCAAAAAATTGTTGATCAAACCTATTTAAAATACAATCGGTTAAACTTAGAATATGTAACTGCCTATTTGACATTGCACCTGAACACTGTCTGTTTTGGGTGCGAAAACTAATCAATCAATTAATTAATTTAAAATTATATATAAAATTTTGTATACTTGCTTAATGTGTGAATATTAAAATAAGCTAAAATTGATTTAGCTGTCCAAGTAATACTTTTGTTTTCCATGCGTCTGCACAGAACTCAAATATCTCTCCTAAATTCAAAACTGTCATGCAATACATTGCTATTTTCATATTCGTTTCTTCTGAACATGCTCTTGAACTTTGTTGGTTTCACTATCGGTAATACATTTATTTATCATGTCAGGAACGATACCACAAAATTACATCTAAATTATTTGTAAATTCTATAATACAGTATCCATAGTACACCCATTCTCAAACCCCAACCTACTTTGTAACTACAATTGTGAATTTTTAGAAGCATGGCTTTGTGGTAAGTTTTGAAAAAAAAAAAGATGTCTTTGTTAGTAACCTAATTGTTAACAGTAGGTAAACTGACCTACTAGAAAATATTGAATTGTAGTATAAAAGAATGGATAAGTTTATTTGTTCAATTATAGATGGGTGTGTAGTGGGATTGTATTTTGCTTATTGTGTTCGATACATTGATCGGAGGTCCCTGAAACAGGGCCACATTTTTGAAAAAAAAAAGGGTTACGGTAGCATATTTATGTTGACGGAGAGTATATACTTAGAAACTTTAGTGCGTAGCCATGAAACCATTTCATTACCTGTGTTTATACAGTTTAAAAAATATTTTGTTATATTTGTGTAACCCGGGTGCTTATTGTGTATTGTTTTAATAACTATTTCTGGTTGATAACATATACAATCTCAACGTGTGTACACGAAGCAATGAGAGTACAATGGTTTTGTTGTATGAGTTGAGAAAACCAAAAAAAAATTTAAAATAAAATATACTTTGATGCTGAAATGAATCATGAATTTGCTTTTGTTGCGATAAATCACAATCTAATGCGTGACAGGAGTGAGTCTGCTATTGCTACCACAAGAAATTCAAAAGACTTTGCCATTGCAAGGCTACAAGGTTTCTTTTATATTTAGTTTTAAAGGCCCATGTTTTTCACCCTGGTCACAATGTAATTCCCACTGTATGTACATGCGCTATATAGATTTGTTTATTTGATTTCCACTGAACTTTAAAATACATGTATATTTGCTGAAAAGTATATTTAATCTGAAAAATTACACAAGCATGACCCCCTAAAGGTCACACATCCTGGTTCTTCTTGGGGGTATCATTGCCTGAAAAATTAACAGCAATAATTTCTAATATTGTATGTAAATTTTTGCCATGTTTAAATGTTGTTGAACTTGAATGACACTTGTTTGCATTTGGAGGGAAATAATGAGCAATTCTCATTTACAGTGAAATTATCAGGATGTGTGACCCTTTTAGGAGTTGTACATCAGGTCTACGAGCGTTAATTTGACACATATTCTTTGCATTAGCAGTTTTTCTTGCTACATCATCCCTTAATCACTGGACGTTTCAATTTCGCTGGATCAAGTGTATTTCCTTTCAGCAGTATTGTTAGTGAGTGGAAACTAGCACTGGAAGAAAAACCAACATTCACTGAAGCATGCTTTGTTTGTTTGTTGTGGATGGACCCGTATGACTCGATCTCTGTTTATGTTCTCATTGAGAACATTTTAAAGCTCCAAAGATTAGTTTCTTGCATCTAGTTTCTCAAATTATTGACTATTCTTCTCATGGTGAATCTGATCCCCCTCCTGTTGAGTCACAATAAAAGGTTAAAAAACAGAGCTTGTGAGGAAATGGATTGGGGCATTGTGCAACTTGACATTGAAGTATTGTTGAAATCTCTCAGTTAGTTTCTGCCACCTCTGGATCTGCACCAATTACTGGGTTGTATGTTTGCGTGTTAGAGCATGCTTAATTCACTTCACATCACTACAAAGCATAAATTATGTACACATTCGTTGTTTGGTGCTAGATATTGTATCCTCCACACTGAATACAATCGTGGAACACAACCAACATCCGCTCATACTTGCAATAATGTGACGTACGTTCTTCAGTATTGTACTTGTTCATTGCCATTGCTTAAATCAGTTTTATAGACCTCTTTTGAGACAAGATTAGGTATACATTTGAAAAATCCTTGTACATACATTTTTTGATGCATTTAGGGTTGAAGGTTGGTCAAATAATGAAGTTCAACAATCTGTTAATACTTGGTGTAGACACGATATGTTGCAAGAAGGATGAGTAGTTAAATAATGTTCAAATCGTGTACAGTCATTGAATATTCTCCCAATTTACAAGATAACAG
The DNA here is from genome assembly GCF_978046115.1 of Saccoglossus kowalevskii. Taxonomy (NCBI): domain Eukaryota; kingdom Metazoa; phylum Hemichordata; class Enteropneusta; family Harrimaniidae; genus Saccoglossus; species Saccoglossus kowalevskii. The sequence goes on along the minus strand of NC_140642.1, from coordinate 16,011,343 downwards.
TGTCAGATACATGCACATGCCGTTATCAGAGACGTGTTTGACCGTCAAATAGTACTAAAACACACAATTTTATTGTATTATCAATTACCGGTTATTATCGGTAACAGATATACCGTACCAGGGCTTGTGAACTTTTTAGTTCTAGTATGACCTTTATTCCAAGTATTTGTCTCTCTGTTATATACATGTATTTGTGCTTTGTTTGTTAACTTTTTGAACTCCAAATTCAACTTTTTGCAATTAATAAAATTCTGAAATTTTGATAAAGACCTGTAGCCAATTACAAATTTTATTCAAAGTTTACCAACAAAATTATTGAAAAATGCATAAGAATGTGAAAAGTGTTGCTCCAAGATTTTGATGGGAAAATTGATGGCATCCAGGTAGGGTTAAACAGACACATGATAACCAGATAATACATATCGATTTGGTTTTTCACCAAATTTTAATTGAATCACCACATTATGAATACCAATACACACATGGATTTAAATGTATTGTTTTGTTGTATAGTACATTAATGCATCATTTACTGGTATCATTGTCATCTGAATTATGCTCTAACTGGGCATAATTAATATAATTATAGTATAAAACCAAATTTACACACAAGGGAGGGCTCCCTTACGTCTGTAATATATGGGGGTGATGGAACAATGTAACTGTTATCTTTATGGCAACACTAGTTCTGACCTCATTTGACCTTTGCTCATTCAGTTTTTTTTTTTTCCTCTATCACATTTTGCATTTGTTTCAGACACATGTCAGGTGTACGCATTAAAACCTTTCATATCAGCAAAACAGAAACAGGGTTATTGGTGTTTTGGGCAATTGTTGACAATAGTAAATTGTTGCCGCGTTTGACTCGCTGGTTGTAGGGTGACAGTAATTTGACCCGAATTGCACTGGTGGATTGGATTGTATATCTCAACCTAAGATGATATAATTATGATGGGATTGCAGACCTGATTGTGTTTATACAAGTGCATGTTCTTTGATGGTTTTATTTACATATCTTCTTGATCTGTAAAGATAATATGAACAGTCCATTCCCCTATTACCCACTACCCGACTCACTCCACCCTGTACCCTAGCTTTGGCACAAGTATACTGTCTGATAATTACCTATATTTCAGCATTGAGGACATGCCTGCATGCATGCACGTCACAGAGGAGGACATGCACAGTGTAATCTGTGTTTTCGCAGTGTAATCTGTGTATGGCAGCAGCTGGCTGGCTGAACCTACTGTACATGAATAAAATTTTGTGAATGTTCATTTCATCACGGTCTGGCTGCGTGTTTCTTTACATTTCACTTTTTCATTGTGATAAACTATTATGTAGGCAATTTTTTTGATTTTAAATAATCTAATGTAAACGTTTTTCTAATTTTGTGCCTATTCCTATGTATGTTAACACACTGGCATCTGTATAGAGCCCAACATCCATGTGTTTTTTGTGTTTTACTGACACATGATGTGCTGTTGGCAATGTGTTGAAATTGTGGTATTACTGGGTACTGAAAATGTTTTTTGATAATTTACTGTAAGATAATTTTACAAATATCTGAATATATATTATGGCAACAATTCCAGTGTTTTAAAAATTATAAAATGAACTGGTAATCGACGGCCACATATTATAGAACATTTTGGGGGGTGGAGGTGGAATGAAATATTTTCTTTATTAATGCCAGGGGGGAGGTTGAATACCAATAATGTATACAGCTTGACTGGGTGTGATTGTCATCTTGTAGGTTTCAGTGTAATTGTAAGGGGGCTGTCACTAAAATGACATAAATCAATGTGTGCAGCCCATATATGCTTTAATAATATCTGATCACACTGAGGTCATATTATTCGGGAGTTGTTATCACCAGTCAATAAAAACGTTGAATAAAATAAGCCTAAGTTATTAAATGCTTATTGTTCTAACAATGTACATGTAATTTGTACATATACAGTAGTAGTGACAAATAATCAGTCAGTAAAATGGTGCAGTTTTCTTCAGTTTTTATTATTTGTCATAATTTACCAGCTGTCATTAAAATACATGTGCAATGTGCACCACAATTGAAAATCATTTCAATGAGGTCAAAGGTTGTTATTGCCATTTCTTTTATTGTCATATATGTATCCTATATAGCAAAAGTTATGAAATTATAAAAAAATTGCCAGTAATAATTGCCCTTATTAGAAATAGCTCTACTAGTCTTGATAGTTTTTTGATAGTTTTTAGAAGAATATACAAATTGTATCAAGATAAACTTGACTGTTTAAATATAATTACTATGGAGACTATCCTACCTGATTGGCAAGTTTAGGTACACATCCACTGTCATGGAAAGCAAATAAACTGACTTTAAATGTCAATAAATATACTCCACTTGTATAAGCATGTTTGTTAAGTTGTTCACAGTTGTGACCTAGATACTTAAATTGACCATAACCTTAAGTTGTTAACATTCTCTGAGATACCATTTTTTTTATAACCAATCTCTTTTACTGTCATTTTGGGATCCGTGCAGTATGTCTTGCACTAATCCAAAAATTGTAACATTTTATCGTTAGCATTTATCCTAGCAAATGCAGTATATTATAAATGTTGCTGGTCAGACTCTTCGTTATTTTTGTTGATCTTAGCCAGGATGGCCAAATACAGGTGTTTCTTTCCCAAACTTCCAAAATCATAAATTTTTGACACAGTGATTCAAACTATATACATGCCATCTCACAACACAAGGACTATTTAAATATGCATGTATTCTTTTCTGTGATCCAATCAAACATGGCTGACTGGCAGACATTTTAGTTCTAAGTATACAATCAAAGCATTGTACTTAAAGGGTCACCTGACTTCAAAGCTCTCTGAGGGCTGTTAGGATTATACCAACGGAAAGGAAATCCTGAGGTTTCATTGTTCAGTCCAAGAATGACAATGGCTATTGTTTTCTGATTTTATGTGTATCCTTGACTTACTTTTTTCTCCAATGTTAATAATAATACCGGTAATATACTTTAGAGATGTAAATATTCTCTGGGTTTTATTTAATGGATATGTTGTTGCAGAGATTTTAGATTATTGGTCTTTTATTGTGATCTACATGCGTACAGTGTATCAATGCACATGTTTCACCCAGACACAGATTTATGTTCAGAAGGTTGAAGGTCACTCAATTTCCAAATATTATTTCCTTTGTTGCTATGGTGACTAATATGATTTTGATGCACAGAGTAATAGACAATGATGTTGTACATTAATTAAGTTTTAGAGTTTTATAATCATAAATATGTCACTTGTAATTGTTGCCTACTCACAAGTTGCCACATAAGGGAATAGTATTAGTACATCAACCACTCTTTTCAAGTTTTTTGCATGGATCTTAAAACAAGAATATGATTTGTTGTGAAGTATTGTGCCATGATGAAGTGCAATAATTATCTCAGGAGTGCTTTTAAATTTTTATTGTTATGATCAAGGGCAGATCATATTTCGTCATATTTTATCATAAACCTTATGAATTTGTTTAGGAATAAATGTTTGTGTCAAGCTACTAGTGTTTCCTTTTCTAACTTACTGTAAACTGTTATGGAATCTCTCTAGCTGCTTATGACAGACAGGGATTGCTGTAAACGCAGCATGTTCGATATGGGCGACATTTTTTAGCATGGTAATGGATAGATCATAAAATTGTTAGAAGGTTATGATGTAGAGAAAAATATGTTCATAATTAAACCGTAATCAGATTTATACGGTGAAAAGTCAGACTTTGTTATTGTTATGTGTGACATTTGGGCATGTGCTTTGGGATGGTTGTGATAGCTGCTGCATGTCAAGGTCAAAGGTCACTCACTGCCAGTCTGAATTCTTGCTTTAACATGGAGTAGTCAGTGCGTAGAAGTACTTGAGTTGAACAGCTCTGTTGGCATGCTAGGTGATTGTATGGGTATAACAATGAAAATATACTAACACTTGAAAAATAAAAATGATTATTTTCTGTCACTCTATTGTGGCTATGTCCGTATTATCTTTTGTCTGCTGTGGCTTTATCATACGCTATCTGGGTGCATCCTGGGATGAACTGATATCATTAGAATAGCAAGGTGAGAGGTAACGTCACCTTTATCTCTTGGAGGGTTATTACGTGACATATTCCTCCTATTGATTTGCTCTACTATTAACAAATGCACTTTATATGTAAATAACACAGGTGTGTCTATGGTCAAAATATCAATTTTTGGCTTATGTCAGCTTTTATTGGAGATAGGCTTCTAATAACAAATACGATAATACTGAACCGGAAGTGAATGCTCTAGTTTTGCATGCTGCCTACAACAAAGAATTACAGTGGTTTCTTTTTCTGAATTTATTTCATTTTCATTTAAATTAGTGTATGTAGTTTACCAGTAATTTGAAATCAACTGTTCCATAATTTACGCATGCTTGTTTTTGGAGGTCTATGCACTACTTACGTCAATTGCACGTAATATAGGATTCCATCTCACGGTACAGGTGCCTTGTCTTTGTTCAACATACCATCTTATTTCTGAATAGTTGTTATGGAAACAAGTCCATGTATTATTATATAAGTTGTCTTTGTCAGGACATTGTGTAAGGATAGTGCGCAAACAATAGGAGATTTCAGACAGGGTGGCTAGTTGCATGTAATGAACACTGCCTCATTTGTTGCAGGTAATTTGAGGTCGATCACATGATTCAATGGAAAGCACCTCAGCGTGAATACAATACTTGGCACACACATGGTGCCTGAGTAGCGATATCAGAGCAGCAGCCGAGAAAGATTTTGTTTGACTCGTCATGAAAACTGGCACAGTGTGACGGCTACTATTCAGATCTTTAGTAAAAAAAAAAAAAGAAACCGCTTGTTATTTCTAATGCTCCTGGGTTGAACGGTTCCACTGTTTGAAATTGTTTTTTGTTATTTAACAAATGTTTGATAGGGTCCAACACATGCCCACGTTTGTTTATTTGATTGATTCTTAGCAGCGTTTATCTCTTTGACAATGTCTTCTGTGTGTGTGGGTAAGAATGAAAAACCAATTTTATAATATGGGAAGGTACAAAATTGGATTTCCATCTTTTTTTTTTTTACATTTGGTACCTATCAGTCAACTGACGCAAGTTAGATTTAAACTTGCTACCACAGAATTTCAAGTTCAGTGAGATTTTATTAATTGTTGTTAACCTTGAATATTTAATGACCTAATTTGCATACACATATAATTTTTCTGATTCAACATAATAAACTCCCACATCAAGTGGTAACATTTTATATACAGAAGCTTTTACTATTAGGGAAACTTTGTAATTTGCATATCAATATAAAGTGTCATATTTAAAATTATGTCTTTGTCAATTAGCCACTAAAGTTTTAGATTGTACTATTATACCCGTTCAGTCCACAACCGGTACATGTAATACATTTTGTGTTACCATGACTGATTGTAGTGTTATGTCTTGACACTACATGGGTGGCATACGTACATATATACCAGCCATTTATTGAGGATTCTTTTATTCAAAACAAACTTTGACATTGTCAAAGAACATCCTCTCTGAGAGTATGCTTAATGTCAAGGTTTTATCGTCTTCTTTCAAAGTCACTGAGCAATCACTTCCTTTTTGTTCTTTCTCTCTGATTTTTTTTCATCTAAGTTTGTCCACTTTAGAAGAATAGGTATTGTTGAAAAACACAATTGAACTTTACTCTTGAGTTTTTGAGTTCAGATTATTTCCTACTAAGCATTTCTTGAGCACAAAAAGAGCTGCTACTTGTCGACTAAACTGGTTTAAATTTTTAAAATTGTGTGCTGTCCACTGTGTTTCAAATTAGACAAACCAAGTACAAAACTTTCCTTTGTATTAAAAAAGAAAAAAGAAAGTTCTTGAAGAAAACCACCTCAAGGCAAATATTAGCTTTTCCTACAGGTTTGAAGTGTTGAATAGTAAAAAAACAAAATCAAAAGATATTGCTGCAATGTTATTCAGAACATAGACTTTATTTCGTAGGCCAACAATATTGGCTCTTTGCCAGAAATTTCTCCTTGTAGAGATGGATATAAAAGGGTTTAAGTTCGAGCACCTTGATATAGACCAATGAGGAACGAGGTCCCATGTAATATAATAATATGTGCATTATAGTCTGGCTACTGAACTGGATATCGGTATCTAATTGGAACTCTCTATAACACAATGCATTTCACACAATAGTAAAATATTAAATTCAAAAGGTTGTCCATTTCACATGTATTTGTACCTGGTTTGAGATACTTTAATGGCTTCTTAGCATTGCTTTGTTTTATTGTAGAGTCATTTTGACAATCTTGAACAGAATGTTCATTTTTCTTGCTATTTAAAGAAAAAAAAATGTTTGTGTCCGCTGACATGTTTCTTGGCATTGAATATCACTGGCGATAAGTGCATTTTGCCACAGAGTCATATTGCATGTTTGGGACTATGTGACACGGCTATGTTTCCACCTTCCTATCATAACCTTTATAATGGTATGAACATTTAATGTGCTATCCTAGCCACCTTCAGCCAATTACCGTATTTGATTGTTCATTTTTGTTGCTCTCGGTTGAGTTCAACATCTTGCTGGCTTAAATTCTTCTCTATGACTATATCTACTATCAATCTGATATGCACTGAAATTCAAAAAAGTACATAAAATTAAATTTAAACTATAATTTACAAAATATGTTACATTAGTAAATATGATATACTTTTATCAAGATTCTTTTTTTGATAATATTTTTAATGATTTTTTATTTTAAGCCCTGAAAGAAATGCTGTGCAAACTGTTGTACATGACGATTATTTCCCAGCATGCTGCTAACCACCAATCCAACCTACCAAATTTACAAAAGATCCACTTCTCTGCTAGCAGTTCCCAATGTTAGGGGCCTTTCAATATTGACCATTTAAGCTAATGTCAATTTCTTTTTTCTGAATCACGCACATCTAGCATCGTGGAATAAACAGGCATTGTGTCCAGTCATGTTTGTCGCCTACGTTTCCCCATTGTTTCTTGCAAGTATTTTGCAATTGAATGCGTATTGTACCAAGGTGTTATTAGGTCAATTATTACTAAGTCTGTGTTGTATTTATGTGTAATAGTCACTATACACTGTTGTCCTTGCTGAAAAGCGTCTTTGTATTCTGGATTCTAACACTATAGTAAAGCAATACTTAGTTTCAGGAATCAAAATATGTAGGTTACACCGAACAGAATCGAGACGAGCTCGCTGGCCTAAAAATCAATGTCATTAAATTCAGTTATCACTGATCATTTCATTTTATCTCACTTAATGCATGGTTCGTGACACTGCATCCATGGAAGTACGTGACAAACACAGCCATAGTATTTGTTATATTTGTTACTGATTGTACATTAGTTGCAAAATTAGGAAAATTAGATGCCTCATTTAAGTCAATTATACGTAAGAGCTGACAAAGTTTGAGATGAACGAGATGAACTCAGCTTGTTGTGATCTAATTAATACATATTATTTATTTTAATTAAGTTGTAAGGGTATTGTGAATTATTATAATATTTACTACTGTATTGTTGGAGATTAGATTGTTTTGAGGTTAAAGCCAAAATATTGCAGGATTGATGAGACCAAATTGTGGCAGGGGTAACGACCAACATGTAATAGAAGTTGATATGACTGTGAACGGTCTGAATCTTCCAGCTACTTGGAAGATTACACACCTGATGAATGTAACTAAAAACAATAGATTTCAATAATAAATAATTCCCATTCTGCAATGATAATAATATTTTTTTTCTTTTTTTTTTTCAACAGATATTTCAAGATCTCGGCACGGAAATACTGGATGCAGCGTTCGAAGGTTACAATGCCTGTCTCTTTGCTTACGGACAGACAGGATCGGGGAAATCCTACACAATGATGGGGGGAAAACCGGTAAGGTTTATGTTTTCATCCTACCTGAATTTGTTTTGTTTTTTTTGCATACTTTTATCAAAATAAATTGCTACCTGTTTCACCATAATGTTTTGTGACCTTTAACTATTCAATGAGAAAAAAGGTACCATTCTACCTTCATTATTCATTACCTGCAAATTGATGGAATAAATTTTTCATCTTATTTACACAAAATGATAAAAAAAATTTTTTTTTTACTATTTAGTAAAAGTTGCTAACAGTACGTCCTGATAGAGTTGCTCATTTCCACGCATACTTCCAATAGTAAAATGAAAACTCATCAAACTGAATGTGTTCTACTCTCATATGTCATTGCAAACATTATGGTGTGGTGCAATACGTTGAAGCTGATGCATGAGTGGTTCGCTGATGAAAGGCTGATATTGAGGTGTTAGTTTTGAAAGCATATTGAAACATCGTGAGCATAAAGGTGACACCATGTTGTTTTGACATCGATATAAAGAAGCACTGAATTGGAATAAGACGATTGCTGTAACCCGTGCTAATTATACCACAGCTGAATTAGTTTTTGTTATAGAGCAACCGTATGCAATTCAATGTGGCAATATATATATGAATACTAAATTAAGGCACAAAAGCAGACTAGGGTAATTGTAGTCTCTATGGGATACCATCGGAACTGATATAAGTCAAGAACGTGCTGAAAGAAATGTAAACGAGTACGGGTGACCTTCAGGCACTGAGTTTTCACTTTTGACTTGTTATTATGCTGACGATTTTTTAAATCATTCAATAAATATCAAGGGATGTTTAATTGTGATTAAAAAAATATTTATAAATCTTCTAGAATTCCCAGTTCTTATTACAGGCTATAAATCATGGGCCTTGAAATCAATAGTTTTGTGTATTTTGATCTAGCGTCTGCAATGTTACATGTACGTGTGTCAAGTAAGGATGTCAGTTGTGGTTTTTTATGAATTTGGAATCAGCTAGATCATGTCATGTAGTTACTTATATTTTAAATTTTCCAACAATTAATAATTTATTATTAGATATTTTAGATACTGAAGACTAGCAGTCAAATTTCATTCCTATATTATATACATATTGTCATGAGCAGTTAAATTTTGACTTCAATCCACAGTTTATATAAGATTTTATAAAATTAGAATATTGTGTTTCATATCCTGACATTAATATGCATAATGTGACTCACTCATTGGCTACTGTTTGTTTCACACTTGAACTTTAGAGGGAGCTCGGTTTAATCCCCAGGATATGCGAAGGACTCTGCAGCCGAGTAGACGACTTTTTAGAAGAGGGTATCACTTTCAAAACCGAAGTCAGGTAGGTCAAACAAGGTCATACCATGTCAGGTTTAAAGCTGTAACACTGTTGTGTGTCCCACCTCGTCCTACTTCTTGTGAATCTGGTTATTATTAGCCAACTGATCATGTTTCAAGTGTGATTCAAGGCTGGCCCACTCAAGAAATAAAGAAAATCCTCATTACTTGGCTTTGTTATGAACAGGTTCTTTTTAAAAAGGGTCTTTTGCGGAATGTTAATATGACAGGGGAGAAAGTGGTGCTCATTGAACTCCTTGTCGAGCTCAAATACCGTGTATTATGAAATTGAATGCAAAGTAACATACCAAAACCAAGCATTATAAAGATCCATCCATGGATAGGAACGACAACGAAGAAAAGCAATATGCTTGGTTGCTGATGTTTATTGCTTGCTGTAGAAATGTAAACTTGACTATTATGTTCCCCTTAGGTTGCCAAAAAAAAAGACATTTCTATAATTAGGTTTGTTGGAATTATTGAAATCTACACTTAACTTGTTTACATTCTATTCCTGTATTTTTGTAGCTTTTTAGAAATTTACAATGAAAGAGTACGTGATCTGTTGCATGCCCGCCGAAAACACACATATACACTTAAAGTACGAGAGCACCCAAAAGAAGGACCGTATGTGCAAGGTATGTTAACTCAATCTAGTGCAATTTACTACTTGCCATCCTGGGGTAGGGAACACCAAATCTATATGCTGAAATCCTGAAAAAAACATTGCAATAGTTTTTTTTATATTGGTGGGGGTGTGAGGGAGCAGGGGTGTTGGCTGGGTTTTCATCAAAACAGGAATGCTAGACATATATTATGTATGTGTGAATCAAAATATTACCAGTACACTGTGTGCCTTTAGGCTGATCACTCACAGTTGCTTATCATTATGGATTATGCTTGTAGTTTGAAACCAATTAGTCTTGATAATTGGAAAAATTATTGATCTGTTAAAAATACCCCAACTGATTAAGTTGGTCTGGGCAACATCAATTGAAGTCTTCAGGAGTGACACATACTGATCGTGGGATTTCTTAGTCCTTAACCTTTACTTTCCCTTGTAGACTCTCTGTCATATGATCAACATGTGATGTGAGATCTGACCTCCTATTGGTCAATCAAACAGCTGTATTAGAAGAGGGGTACACGTAACATTGCAGTATACCTGTGACAGGTTTATCTGTGTCACATAATGTTAAAACTGAGAATGTCATTGTCAAACTGAATGAGTAAGATCTAGTGTTATCAGCACCTACTTCAAATCCATTGAAAATATTTACCCTTTAGGGGGGGATCTAAGTTTTGTCTGGCAACCACTACAGGTACTTATCTTGTTTTCTATTCTTGTTTTTTAATTTTTTTCCAGACCTTTCCTGGCACAACGTGCCTGACCTGGCTGCTGTTCAAAATCTCATAGACAAGGGCAATGCTAATAGAACGACTGCAGCGACACAAATGCACGACGCAAGCAGCAGATCACATGCTATATTTACTCTAAACTTTACTCAGGTAAGCTGCTGTTTACCCGTCAGGGATAATCCTCTATAATGCCAAGATGCAATTGTGAATAGCCTTGTGTATTTTTACAAACTTACTTGTGGGAGCTTATAGACAATTGGTTGGATTTCTCAAGGGGATGTGTCCCAGTTTCCTGAAGTACCGTTTCAATTTAAATGGGTCACCGCATACACCAAATAAATATCTTTCACCCCTCCATTAATTTTGTCAATCTTTCAGCAGTATTCTGTTATCTTTGGTGAGTGTATCATCAGTCGTCAGTATCAGTTGTCAACAACCTATTATATGTAGTAAGGGGTATTCTTTGATGATCAAGCGTGCTGACTCACTTATCTTGAGTGACATGTGCGCTTTTAAAACACCTATGGCTCAGTCTAGATAAATTTCATGGTGGAGAGATAAAATTTGTTGTTTATTGTTTTATTGCGTTGTCTGTTTTCGTTGTTTGCTATGATGCCATTATTACAATTCAGTGATTATTGTTTATGATTAGTGGTCGTTTGTGATTTATGCTACGAACACAATATTGGGATCATGCCATTCATCAATCTGCTGTCTAAGTTCAAATTGTTGTTCAATGCAACCCCAAACAGAAAGTGATTTACAGTGGTATGACTATCTTTAATTTGGAGATCACTGGCTCCATCTCTCAACGACAGATTTTTTTTGAAGTTCTCAACCACATAAGTGAAAAACACTCTTTGGGTTCCTAGCAACACAAAGATCAACAAATCAAGACCCCCACATCAATCTATTGTGGTAAAGAGAAACTGCTGTCGGCGCTGAATGATAGCTGGCTATTGCGTTAATGCTGAATTCAAGTGTGAAAGTCAATTTGTCTGGGCTATAGTGCGAACTAATGCCTAGTTTTGTTGTGGAACGTGATCACCGGCCTGTAGCCATGATCTAGAAAAGTGGACATTGTGGCGCTATTGTTATATTACAAATGCAGTTCGAGCTGTACTTTGGGGATAAGTTGATAAAAGAAATCTACCAATTCATTGTTTACCCATCGAATGAATCTGCCTCTCAGGCTTGTTGGCTTGGCGATGACCTTTGATGACCCATTGAGGACAGTACATGTTCAAATCACTATGATGGGGAAGATATTTTTGGATGTGATAATTTAAAACTGTTATTGCATAATTATATCATAACCTTTTAGACGAGAGAGTGCATGCTGTGCCTGTCATTCATCTTTTGAGATGACGAAATATTAGCAGCCCATTTACTGAAATGTTACACAGTACTGCATACTTCATTTGCAGATTTGTAAACTGATCCATTTCTAGTGCCTGTATTATTCCTATCAGTTTTATTTCAGTGAAGTAATCTCAGTGAAGTCTTTAATGATTCCATTGCTCAGGATTTTTGTATTTTGAGGGTTGTTTTTTTATAAACATTTGATAGGATCAGAACATTGTATTTGAGACATCATATTTAGAATTGTTAAATAGAGGTTCAGTTTTGATGATTTCGATATTGGATGCATCTGTTTAGCTGTACAAGCCAGGGGAGTCATCACTTAAGCACGTGGCATATGGCCATAGCGTGTTGTTGTTTACAAACAAGCATTTACCCATTTTTAGCATGTGTTGTTATTGTCACTTACAACTGAATACCTGAGCATGTGCAGGTGACTACCCCCCCACTTTAACCAGACCAGAAAATCTATAATATAAAATTGAGTAATAATTGAAACATCTTTAATTTCTTCTATTGTTGTTGTTTCAGGCAAAACTAGAAGACAATCTGCCCAGTGAAATAGTCAGTAAAATTAATTTAGTTGACTTGGCTGGCAGGTAAGTTTACAATAATTTTCATTGTGGCGCTTTCAGACCTTTGAATATGACGTACGTTAATTTGTAATTATATAATCCCCATAAAAGAGCATTGTTTTTCCCAGGGATATGACTGCTGAAAAAAAAAAAAATTTATGCACCAGGCTCATAGTATTTTAAATATTTTTGTTTGAATATATTAAAAGGTGAATTCACCATTGTTCATTCACATCGTCTTGCCAACACATCTTTCTTAAAAGAGGAACTATCAATTTCCGGGATTGAACCAGGGAATTATGGGATACAATGTTTTATGTTGGTTAAACGGATAATCTGTTTCTTGTTTTCCATTGTAATTTGAATTCAGTAAGTTAACTGGATGTGAGATTAGGTTTAACTGCAGGTTCCTCTATTATCAACCTGTGTTTATTATGTGTATTATCCGGAGAGAAAACTGGGAGAAATTGTGGTTGGTTGAACTTTAACCTCTTGCAATCATCTTACGTGAATGTCAGCATATTTATATGCTGATATGAAATGTCTTCTGTGTCATTGATTTGTTAATAATGTTGGTTCGTTGCTGAATTACACCATAACTAGTGTGCATTTGAATAAGTTCAAATTTTGCTATAGGTAGTATATGGGACCCACATCACATGCATGTAGTCATGATGATCACTGCTCTTTTAACATCTGGTATTTATACGAAAATTTTTAAAATATATTATGTTTGTTTGACAGTGAAAAAGCCGACCCGCGGTACAGCAAAGGAAGACTTATGGAAGGCGCCAGTATAAATAAATCTCTTGTGACGTTAGGAAATGTAATTTCTGCACTCGGTAAGTCAGAAGGTGTTCATGTCAATATTTCAACGTTCTACCTTGACCAGTGTCTCCCACTTCATATTGTTTACTAAAAAATACTTTATTTTAGCTGGAATTAAGTGTCGTTGAAAATACTTTTCGGGTGTTTTGTTTGGGATTTATTTTCACTGGTTTTTGATGAGTTGAATGTAAAATATAAGTAAAAGGGTATATGCGCTGGAATTTTATTCACTGAATTATCCCTCAGCGAAAATAGCTAAAGTAAATTCCAAGCGAAAATATTTTACAGTATAGCTTTTTCTTTTCCTGAAATGTTGAAATTTTCTGTATTTTTGCTTTCTGTAATTTTTCATTTAAAACGCATCAATTTGACGTACAATGTATAGCATTGTAACAGGGTGTGGACAACTCTTTTGATGAAAGAGTTCATATTGATCTCCTGCATGTAGTGAACATAATTCATGTTGAAGGCACTGTCTAGATGTCTGTACCCATGGCTACTGACCAACAAGAGTTCATGCGTGGGTTGCTTAGGGTGTGCCGTCTTTGATGTCTTTCGTGTGTTCATTTTCATCGTATATCTTCTGTTGCAGGTCAAATATACTATACGTAAATGAAATGAATAAGGTCACTTTTATTATTTTTCTGGAGTAACATACTTCAAATCGTTAATGAGTTGTGACCTCAGTATTAAAATGATAATTTATTGAAATCTGTTCTGCTCGCTGAAATGAAAATGGATCGCTTCTTCAGAGTACTACGTGTGAATTGTTTTGTGTTACGTTCATTCACCGTATGCTGCATCGTAATCTAACCATTAATCTGTCATGATTTCTCCTTTCTAATCCATGTGTGATTTAATCCTCAGTGCAATAATCCAATAATCTTGTCCCCCCTGATCTATTAGAGTAACATTGTCTCTTTCTCTCTCTTTCATCCTTTAATATTCCCCCCACTTTGGGTTTATTTATACTTCCCATCATGCAACATTGCAGGAGAGAGTGACTGGTTAGGTAAGGAGTGTCTGATTCTCGCTACGATTACGCTGCCACCACAAATACGCAATGTAGTACGCCAGTCTATATAAGTTGACTGAATTGCCAAGGGTAGTAGGTAGCAAGCAGCTCAATGTACAATCAGCAAAAGCAAATAAAGTTTTAGGATTTCAGAAATCCCAGATTGCCGTTTCATTAAGCTGTAATTCCTTCTCTTGTTAATGCACTTTTTCCACTCTTAATGCATGCTGCCATTACCAACTCAATTTAGTAGTCTGTTTTATTCACATTTCATTTTTTCATGCTTCCAACGTATAATATTTATTTGGACACTGCAGTTCCTTTCGGTTTTAGTGCATGTTTATAATGTTGTATTGCCACATTGCCTGTTGACGTTGTTATATACCATTAATATAGGCTACCCATGGAGACTCTCAGCAGACAATGTGTTAATATTATTAGCTGTTTTTTTTTATATTGGCTGCACTGTCACTATTGTAGATGCACATGTTTTGTCATTTTGTGATACACTGAATTCCTTTGTGTTATTGTTTTTATAGTGATTACAAATGTATTGATCTGAAAGGGGATGTGAATTTCAATTTCAAAAATATTTTTCTTTTTTTCATGTACATGTATGTTACTGTGTTTGGTTGTCATACTTGTTTAGGGTCATTTCCAGGGGCTCATAACTTCCGTAATGAGAATGTATCCAAATGCATGCTCTATATAGAAATGAGGGTCATTATGCAAAACAGCTAATCAATATTAATAAATTAATTCTTCTAAAAATTGGACACTACACAATACAGTTGTGTATAATTTGTATATTTATAATATATTTATTATTATAGATATTTGCATGATTCTTCTATATCTTTACCCCAGACGTTTTACTTTTTCACATTTTTTAGACAATTTAATTGAACAAAAATACAATAATTACTTGTTTCTATTATATATATATATATATATTTTTTTTTTGCTGTAGCTGAAACTTCCCTTTCTGCCTCAGTGAGTGTGGAGAGCTTTTCCAGCTTTGGTAATAGTGACGAGGACGCAAGTCCGAGAAATACAGGCAGACGAAAAAATACGTACATTCCTTACCGTAACTCAGTATTAACTTGGTTACTTAAAGATAGTCTTGGTGGCAATGCTAAGACTATTATGATAGCAAGTAAGTAATGAAATCATTAGTTGTTGGTGTTCTTTGAGTCCAGTTCAATAGATTCATTCGGATTTGTAAGTGACATATTTGGTGAATATGTTTGCAATAAAAAATGTTGTAATTTGTTGGTTGGTTATTTTGGGGACTGAATGATATATAATAATAGATTAATGCCGATGAACAACAGAGTTCAATAATGAGAAAATACAGACACCTAGCTGATAAGATTTTTTACTTTGACTGCTGACTAATTTGTTATTATCAGAGATCCCTATGTTATCATTCAAAAACAAATTTGGTTGGCACCAAACGTTTTGCCAAACGCTTACTGACACATCCTGCAAACATTGATTTTGTCAAGTATAATCTATGATTGTCCCAAAACACTTATAAATACTAAAAAAATAAAAGTATCTGAGAGTACAACCTTAAAATGGGTAATGCCACATTGTAAAATAGATATCAGTTTATATCTGGTTGTTGAACCTGATGTCAATTATCAATTATTCTGATTTTCTGTAATGACAGAATACTACTTACAGTATTTAGTTTATTAGTAGCGCATGTGCTTATGTAAATAATAGTAAACACATTTTAAAAGTTGACTGTACTATAAATATAATTTTTGGTTATTGTGCCCTTCTATTAAGAATGCACTTCTAATAGAGCAAATGGGATATAGGTAAATTGCTTGTTCAAAAAAAAAGTGGATAATACAATATTGTTGACGATAAAGTGTATTTGAAAAAGTACAAAGCTATTGTTTGACCCGCCCTTTTCAGTGTTGCAGACCCATATGGGTGTGATGGTTTATAGGTCAATACTCCCTATTGTAAAAATAAAGGGTAGGGTATTTCACTCAATCAGACAAAAACCCCTGACACTGTCTTTTAATATTTTTTTTTGTCGCCATTTTTTTTCCTTGCAAGTATTTAGTCAAATTTATGTGATTTATCAATTTATGTTTATTGAGTAGAAGGAGGGTTAGACCTATAAAATAGTTATAATAAAGTGTACAGCTGCTGGGATCAAAGGGATCAGTCACAGAATTCCAGAGATCAGCCCCAGGATTCCAACATCTTTAAACTTTATGGTATTTATTTGCAAAGTTTACGTAATTAATGAGAGTTGAAATAGTCCAATGAGAGTCGAAATAATCCAATCCAATATGGTGGAGGTATAAGAACCTGTTGCTAGTGCAAGGATATTTGAAGGACTGATAACGCTGTTATCACACCAATGATCTTTAATATTGTTTACATTATTTGCTTATATTTGCATACGTCAAAACCTATCATTTATATTTCCCCCATATTTTATGCATGTGGCTCGTTATCTATCTGTTGATGTCATTTTTTGATTCAGAATAAAAGTGAAATTTTATGTCATCGTAAATTCCCACTGACATGGTTGTATACAAATATTGACAATTTAGGCCATGGCTCAGATCAAAGGTCAAATAGATTAGCACAAACTGCTTGTAGATAGTTTACAAAGCCACCACTCTCGATGGCGCAGACAACTATGTCGTCCTCTGACGAATCTTCTGACATCTCCTCCGACTTCCCAGAAAATGAAGGTACGGAAACAAAAATTGCTCTCTTTATATACCCGTGAACTCCATTGTTGAGAGTTTAGTGATGGGTGTTTGGTCTAATGTTTCGTGTAACACAGGTGTGTGAGACAACACAATGGTTCCCTATCCACTGAACACCTGATCGTAACTACGTAGTTCACATGCATGTTAGTTCATGATAGTTTTGAATTTCTCTCAGATACTGTTCACCCACGGTATGTTTTTTTTAATAACTGACACCATGACTTGCTCGCATTCATGGCAAATACATTACAGAGGTATTTGCCTGCTCTTTATATCCATTCTGTTTTTGTTAATTAAATAAAACATCTTCATTTTAGAAATTCCTCAGCTCAATGGTAGTTCAAGTATTTCAAGCCAGAACATTTAATAATTTTCTGCCAATTGGGAGAGGTATTTTCACGAAACGTCACTTGTTGCTAAGTTATATGAAAAGTACCTCGACAAACATTAACAAGTGAAAGGTACCTCGACGAACATTAACAAGTGAAGTGGTTTCACGCTAAGATTTAATTAGGGAATCTAAACGTTAATTCAATGTCATATGTGTATGTTTGTCTATATGTACTTCTGAAGTGACTTATGACCTTTTGATTTGTTTGTTTGTTACAGCCATTTCTCCAGCCAGTCAATGTTACAGTGAAACACTTAGCACCTTAAGATATGCCCAGAGAGCTAAACATATTGTTAATAAACCAGTTATAAATGAGGTAAGATCAGACAGAATCAATTTTTGTAACCATCCCTATCAGCTGACATTGTTTCATATTGTTACTTTTTTTACTTGAGTTGGCTGCCTTACTAGTGGGTTATTTTATATTTTGTTATCCGCAGGCACTAAAGAATTTATGATTGTTATATTACATAAAATACACAGTAATTTCTTGCTTAAAATATTGTCACTAAATTAATGTACTCTGCAGTCAATTTGCAAATGTGGATTCCCAGTGTCTGCCTTTTATGTGAGAGATTCTTGGTTTGACTCCTGTAGTCTGCTAGTGACTCATTCAGCAGTGCAAAGTATAGTACATACTGCTCACTTGCAAGGCTCTCATCAATCCTAGTTGTGAGAGATTAGCATCCTGTTGATAGTGTTATTCCTTAGTTTCCTTGTTGCATAGCAATAGAATCATCTCAAAGCCTGTAAATTGATCTTGAAATAAATTATTAAATATCTAATCAATGATTTTTCCTATGCCTAGACTCTCTTTGCCATTCCATTGCAATATTTGTTTTCTTGTTTTGCAGGATGGGAATGTTACACTGATCAGGGAACTAAGAGCTGAAATAGATAAGCTTAAAGCAATGCTAGAGCAGGCAAATATGGTAAGATTAAAAAATTGCTCTACTGTCCGCGAGTTCTAACTTTTAATCTAGTTTTAGTTGAGTCTCTGGATGTATTTTAAATTCAGAAACAATTTGTATTTTGATTTTGTGTTTCGATATACACACATACAATCAGTTGTTTGTAAGTTATTTATTTCCTCTTGTCTGGTGACTATATACCACTATATAAAATGTTGACCTGTATCCTTTACATATATACTTGCATGCAGCGTGGGTCTCAGATGTCGCTTCTCAGCGATGCCTCAATTTTTGAAACGCTACATAAAAATGAAGAGCAAGTAGAGCTTCTGACCTCAGCATGGGTGGACAAATGGAGAGAAACCGCTGCCATTATGCAGGTAAATATAAAACTCCTAAATAATTTTTCACTTTGCTTTCTTTTCAACTGAATTTTAGTGTTGAAATGGTGATGCTGACATGTGCATCAGAAAATAAAAAAAAGGGAGAGATACCAACTGATTAATATTTATTTATATAGTTTTTAGTGAAAGTTCTATATTTCTAATTCAAATTTTGAAAATATTATCAACAGGTACTGTAAATTTCTTTATAGTGGTGTTCTCACTGGACAAAATAAGCCGTTGTCACAACGTCATTTATTTGAGAACGTTGTTAAAATGTGTGTGTGAACAGAATACGCCGTTGTGGCGTCAGCGTTTTTGACACCGTCGTAAAAGGGGTGAACCAGATCTTAAATGCGGTTGTCAGACCGGCTCTTGCACAATGCAATGTACCGTGTGAGCCAAACTCCCTTCATCTGTATGGAGAGAATCGAATATTCAAAGAATGATGGACGGAACGTCTAGGGATGCTGGGTCTATTGTTGTGTTATTCATACATACGAATTGTATCAACATGTACCGATCATTTCTCGGTCTTGTTTGACCCAACAAGTTGGGGATTTCTTGTTCTTCGAAATCTCGATAAATCGTTCGTCGTTGTCTTCTTCTCGTGCGTAAAAACACACGGAAAAACAGGAACAAAGCAAATGCATTTAGCAGAGGGGAGGCCATTTTGTCGACTGACCTTTCCATTTGTTTATTGACCTTTCCGTGATATGATTGGTTGAGAGTGCAAAATACCAGCGTTTTCACTAAGTGAGAATGCGAGCAGACAATTCAGATTATCTAATATTTGCACACACAAAAAACAGTGTTAACATCGGCGTTTTTTAGACGTGTGAGAACGTAGCTCATATTTCTAAGACTGTACTTTATTATCATAATCTTTTGTGTCATTAATAAAACAATACACGCCACCTACTATAATTTTTATGTTTCTTCATTGTAGTCCCGAGCCCCAACTTTTCCATCAGATCCTTGATATCTCGAAATCATGCTAGAATCAGTAGTGAAATATGGGAAAGGAAGGGAGGTTTCTTGTTAATTTAATTCTATTTGATGACTGATTAAATTTGATTGTTTTCACTTGCGCAGGAGTGCAATGTTGGATTTCGAAGAAACAACATCGGTGTCATCGTTGAATCACAGCTACCCCACCTCATTGGAATGGACGATGATTTATTAAGTACAGGAATTATTATATATCATCTCAAGGTACCACCATTTCTTTTAGTTTGTTCTCAACAACATTTATATTCTCTACTGGTGTAGAGTTTATCTTATTTATGAAATTATGAAAAAAGTAAAAATGACGTAATGATGGAACATTGTTTAGCATGTGAAACAGTTAAAATGTAAAATATCAAGTTTTAAAAATTTGCTGTGGTATTTCATAATTTGTTGTGAATCCCAAAGAAGATTTTTTTGACTTAACAAAACGGGCATAATTGATTTGTAAGTTAGGTACCGGTACATGTTGGCAATGACACATTGAATTTTAACTGTGCTGGTGGATAGGCTGGAAGCTAAAAAAGTAATTTCTTTGCTTTTTACAGGAAGGCGAAACCAGGATAGGTAGAGAAGACGCAAGGACGACACAGGATATAGGTATGTAAAACAATTATCAGTTTTTGCTATGTATTCATGTATTCATGTATGTATTCAATAACTGACTGAGATCAAATAAGCATGTGTCAAAATACAATGATTGTTGTCATAGCAACCATTATTTGAGTAAGAATATAATCATACATTAAAAAAGAAGAGCAAGGTGACCAATTTGTGATGTCTTCATTTGCATAAAACTAAAATGAAATATGTTTGGCCCATTGGCTTAACAATGAATGTCAGTTAGTGTCAAGCATATACACATGTTTTAGTTTGGTAAAAGTAGGTCAAAGTTTAAGATTGTGATAACTATATACAGTTGTTGCCATAGTCACAGCTGTGTTACCCAGCAATACTCGGCCCACACATGACTTTTTGCAAGGGTTACAATTTTGAAAATATTTTTGTTGGTGTATTGCCCAAAGGTCATTGAACTCTTGTGGTTTTGGTGTAAAATTCTGTTTTTCCTAACCTGCTTGATTGTTGAACTTGATCAGTTCCCTCTTTCCATCAACAATTCAAAAAATAGTTTATTTATTTATTTATTGCTTGCCTTTTGTAACAGGGGCTCATTATGTAAATTAGGAGCTGCACCAAATAAATAATACATTTCACTCACTGATAGACAAAATAGAAAAAAAGTCTGCAGTTTCCTTCAGAAGATTGGGACACAAAATAGTCAAATTTTTTGAGTAAAAACTGAAAATGAACTCAAATTTTGTCTGTTGGCTCCAATATTACAGTTCATTTCAAGAAATAATGGAAAATATAAGAAAAAAAGTACAGAAAAATGTGGGTGAGAAGTCTGGTGGTGAAAAGTTTAAGGTTTGAGTGCATGTGTTCAACCAGGTTTGGTTGATGCCAGAATTGCAATAATATCAATAGATAGAAAGATAAAAAACATGGAATATAATTTCTGATTTTAAATCTTGTAATTTTAATACACATAAAATAAAAAGTTATGAGAGGCAACTGTGACATACAATATCTGGAAGTGTTACCTGGCACAACAAATATTTAAAAATATATATATTCTGTCTCCTGTATCACTATGCATTGTCAAGGTACACCTGATTAAATCCTGTTTTTTAATGACTATATTTTTGATTTATTTCAGTTTTGAGAGGTCCTGCCCTAGATGATGAGCACTGCATTATTGTTAATGATAACGGTGTTGTTACATTATTTCCACGTGCCAATTCACTATGCGCTGTAAATGGAAATGACGTCAATTCACCAACAAAACTCGCACAAGGTAAGACATGCATCATTTACATTTACTAGTCCCCCCCCCCCGAGGCGAACAGGCTGAATTCTGGAGAAAGCTTTTGCTGGTGGTGTTGCCTCAACTGTTTTTTATGGTCCACTAAAAATTCAATCGTTACCAATAGTGAGAGAGACACTTGCTGGAGTATGCATGTGATTTATTCGTGTAGCTCAAGACAATATTTCTATGAAATAATACTTAGTGTTTTGGCAAATGTGGTTTATTTGTGTTCATCCTAAAGTATATGTATACATACAATTTTACTGTGCAGTGATATATCACGTATGGTGGTTTGGTTCAGGCTTCTCAATTTCGTGGAATGTTGTCATAATCTACAATGAATAACACATGTGTAATATTTTCTGAGTGAGTTTATTTACTTCCAGCCCATTTTTAATTAGTGTTTTCAAAGTGTCAATAAAATGTCATGATCATCATCATTGTACAATTCATGACTTTAACGACCATTTGTGCAGATTTCGCAAGTGATGGAACTACATTTGGTTCTGACGACGGTCCCAGTTGTTTGACTGTTGATCTGATTGTTTGTAGTAATTCTGACTTTCCCAATAACTCTCTTGTTTTGATGATAGAAATATGGTATTTGTCCCCCATGTTGATATCTATGCCCTGGCTGGCCTCGGTATGGCGTTTGATAATTGGGTCTCTAATTATAAAATAGTGAAACACAAGACGTGCTCGAACTCAAAGACATCAGATTTTTACTCTAAAACCCAGACCACATTATTTACCTCTCTTCCAAGCATCAAACCATACTGTTTTAAGGTCAACAAAGGTCATTTCAGAGACCAGTATATCTTAACAGCTGGATATTTTAAAGTGTTATACCCAGAGGGTAAATGTGTTGTGTTCATTCCACTCTAACCTTTTTATGGGTACTAAACTGATAGCCCACAGCCACTGTGTTTATCCCTAGTTACACAGCCGATTGGTATATGTACATATAACTGGGATGTACTGTCTAACCATGTGTGTACTGAGCAATACCATGATTTTTGCATTTACAATTTATTGCCACTTTATATAAACATAAATAAAATTATTACAGAAATATAATATACCGTAATGCTGATATGACTGGGAAGTAAGAAAAAACTATGTTGCTTAATTGCTACAATGCTATCAAACAGTATAGTTCCAAATCATTTCATTCGTCAATTTTTGATCATTTAACCATCACACATTATTTGGTTTAATTGCATCGGAACACAATTACCCGGTACTTTTATTGATATTGATGTCCCAACTTTGGTTTGAATTGAAAGATTGTATTTTTTTTAAAGTTAGTTTTTTTTTTATTTTCTGACACTGTCTATTTTAATCCAAAGTTGTAAAAAGTTTCCTTTCATTAAATTTGAAACAAAAATACAAACTACTTGCAATTTATTAAAAGTAGGGTCGCTAAAGTTTTTTTGTTTTGTTCAGATGAAAATCTAATCTGATCTTTTCTGATTTTTTTCTCATATTCAACTGATCAATCAAAGACTTGGAATTTCACCAGGAAAATGTAGTGTCTTGATTTATTTATAGATGATAAAACTCAGCGCCAATTCCATGTACTGGTAGCTGTGCTTATTGCCTATCGTATCAGTATCAGATTTCATAGACAAATAAAGCAAAACATTCATTGAAGATTATTTTGTGTTAAATATTTATGGGAACACTGAGCCTTCATGATTTATTTATCTTCTTTTATTGTATTGTCAAACCTGATATTGAGGGTTATATTGATTTATATCTTGTCATTGTGTCTTAGTGGAGCATACAGGCACTAACCCTTAGCTGAGCGCAGCGGTTAAGACAAGTAGACTTCAGTATGTTTCCGGCATTTCCACCCCCAGTTAAATTTTATCCTTGAAATTTTATGGTTTGGACAAAGGTTTACATCTTTTTATGAGCACTTCCCTACCCAACAAATTGAATTTGCTTATTAGACAATACATAATAATGGCCATTGTTATGCCCGTACAGTGTCGAGATCAGGAGATTTGATTGCTGTAAGTTCATCGTTTTATTGTAGCACCATCCCCCCAGGCAAGTTATTTGTTGTAAACTTTCAGATTAGAGAGGGTGTCAAAAAGAGAAATGTGTTTTTGTTGTTATTTAACGGGTTCAACTAAGTGTGTTTTTAGTGTCCGATGTAAGCGTTACCCCATGACCGCTTGAGAGAGTGACACTGACAGTGCAGGCATGCAGACAATAGTTACTTTATCAAAACTATGTACGTTTGTGTTATTGATTTCTCTGATAACACTTTTATACCAAGTGACTTGATTGTGAGTTGGGCACATTCACTTCATCTGTGGGTCGGTTTACTCTTGGAGGGGAATATTCAGACTTTGTCTAACTAAAACGTGGTGTGAATTCTGGCTCTTCCACATTAATAATAGGATATATGAAGAACATCAAGGTGTGAGAAAGGTACTTATCCTATTGTCGGTTTAATTTGACGATAGGAGGTACGTCAAAAAGACCACAAAAACCTGAACTTTAATAGTATGATGGCAACAATAATGGGCATTCATTTTCACTTGAAAGCATGTTATAAAGCTCATAGTGTTGGATTTTTTTTTATTTTTGGTTTAAAGAAAGCTTCTTTTTTTTGTTGAGTGAGAAGATAAAGTGGGAATTGATTAGAGTTATGTTTACTGCAGTGTTATTGTAGTTTTAACATGAATTCTTTGACGGTGATGTCATGGGTCATTTTTTAAGATCCTTTCCTTTGGAAGTTCAAGGGCATTTTGATTTTTTAAAATGGATTTTAATTAGTAATTGTTGGGGTGTAATCACTTGCAATGTGGGTGGTGTTTTTTTTGGTTTGTTTGAACTGTGTTAGATTGTTGCCGCCCTCTACAGTTCATATTGCTTGTATGCAGACACGTGGTAAAGTACTGTAAAATCTGTATTAGAAGCCGCGGCTTCTATTAAAATGGTAGAATGCAACAGAGGGGATGCGGCTTCTATTAGAGCATCTACACATATGAGAAATGATGAATTTTTGGTTCTCAATTATTCAAATAGAATGGATGCGACTTCTATTAGGGATGCGGCTTCTAATACAGATTTTACGGTACTAGTATTTAGTATGAGAAATAGCGCCATCACATGGCGACTATTTTACATTAGTTTATGTACTTGGTCATTGCCACATTTTCAGATGCAGTTCTTTTTGTTTTGAAAATATATCAAAAGATAACTTTAAACTCTTAAACATTATGACAAGGTGAAATCTTATGTGAGTTCTGTTCATGAATTATGTACTAGTAACTTGCTCAAACAACTTTCGACACATGAGGGCGCTGTTACTCAGTACTGCTTTAATCAATAGGCAAGGTGAAGACTGTCTCAAAATTCGCAAATGTTTAGTTTTGTAGACTTATTTTTTCTGCTGTGGTTTATCTTCTTTTGCCATTTCAACTTAAAACATAAAATATATTGTTTTCACGAACGGTTGTTCTCACTCTTGTATATTGATGTCTTTATATCTAATTGACTCCCGTGTGCGAAGCACAAAAGGGAGTCTTTGCAGTTACCCTGTCTGTATGTCTGTATGTCTGTATGTCTGTATGTATGTATGTATGTATGTCACTTTTTTTGTTCCACCGTTATCTCAAGAACCGCTAATCAAATTTTGGTGAAACTTGGTACATAGATGCTCTGGGATAATGCGCAGAGTTGATTAGGTTTTGGTAAAAATCTATGAATATTAATTACCTAATTTGCATGATAATTAGCTGATTTTTAGCTGTTCCATGACTGTTCCACTGATATATGAAGAACCACTCATTGGATTTTGATGAAACTTGGCACATGGATGCTTTGAACTAATGCGCAGATTTGATTTGTTTTGGGTAAAAATCTATGAATATTAAATACCTAATTTGCATGATAATTACCTGATTTTAAGCTGTTCCATGACTGTTCCACTGATATTTGAAGAACCACTCATTGGATTTTGATGAAACTTGGCACATGGATGCTCTGATCTAATGCACAGATTTCATTAGTTTTGGGTAAAAATCTGTTTATATTAATTATCTAATTTGCATAATGATTAATCAATTTTCTAATCATAACATTTCAATAAAACTTGGTACATAGATGTCATATGAGACTGCACAGACTTGATAGTTTTTAGGGTAATATCAGTACATATTAATTACCTAATTTGCATAATTAATTAATTTTCAGCTATTGATATATCAAGTAGTAATGAACAAATTTCAATGAAACATGGTACATAGTTACTTGAGGACTGTGCAGAGACCTAATTAGTTTTTGGAGAAATACTTGTGCATATTAATCACCTTATTAGCATAATTAGTTAATTTTCAGCCCTTCACCTGATATCTCAAGTACTAATCATCACATTTCAATGAGACTTGCGACATAGATCTTCTAGGACTATGCAAAGACCTGATTAATTTTAGGATAAATTATTGTGCATATTAACTACGGTACTAATTTGCTTAATTAGTTAATTTGTCCTAAGAACCACTCATTGAATTTTAATGAAACTTTTAAAGAGTACTCATCACATTTCAATGAACCTACATGTGTAGGACTGTACACCATATTAGTTTTGGTAAATATTTATGCTTCTTAATCACCTAATTAACATAATTAATTAATACTGATATCTCAAGTATTAATCATCACATTTGAATAAAACTTGGTACATAAATGCTCTAGGACAATAGACAGCCTGATTAATTTTGGGTTAAAATCTGTTCATATTAATTCTCTTAATTAGCACAATAATTAATAATTTTTTGGTTCTAATCACATTTCAATGAAACTTGGTACATAGATATTACATTACGCAGATCTTATTACTTTTACATTGCGCAGACCTTATTAGTTTTACACTTAAATGTGTTCATATTAGTTACCTTATTTGCATAATTAGTTTTCTGCATTTCCATCAATATCTCAAGTTCAAGTAATTTTGAATTAATGTGTCTCCAATACTCTCAGCACACGGGAGTTCTTTCTAAGCTTTCTTTGATTTTTTTTATTTCGAGAATATGTTTGGTCCAAAATGATGCTGTTGATTTATTTATCAATTCTGTAATTTAGTTTACTATTGCATTGATTTTTAGTGAATATTCTTTTTCACTTTTTGAAACATGAATTCAGAGAGTATTTTGAGTATTTTTTTTGTGTTTGTTCATTTTGTAGAGAAAAAAAAGAAAGAAAGAGACTTTATCAATTGGTAGAATGTTGCTTGTAGGTACTTGTTGTGTTTTCACTTCACTTTTGTCTTGAGTTTCATTTTTGTTATTTTGGATAACTTCAAATTTGTGGGTGTGATTATACCCTCATAACTCAAGATGTCCAACAGCAGACCCGTATAATCACTTGTATGGCTGCATAGACTGGTCAAGTATTTGTTTCATCCATGGGATCATTGGGCCATCATAAATTATATAGTACATAAACAACAATGTACATTTCGTATTTGCAGATATCTTTTATAAAAGTATGTAAGTTGATACTGAACAGGGTTGGAAAATTTCTGAGATCTTTTGCCAGCAAATGATGTGTATAATTACTAGAGGAATCAGATAACAAACATAAATCTAACAAACTTCAACAAAAATGAATAAATATTTCAAAACTGACTATATGTGTGTAAATACATGTGTTGAGTTCTGTGTTACTAGTGATAGTAGGTGATCTGTGAAAATCAGCGGTGGTCTGGTTGATTAAATTATCTACAGACTGTTAAATTGGGGTCAGTGTAAAGTTGAATCTGTGTAAACACATGCTAGAAGCTACCTACAGGTTGACTGAATACGTGACCTGATTTATATCATGGTGACACTGGTATGTGTCCATTTCAACACCTGCCCTGTTATTTATGCTTGGTTGTTGTTGCTTTGAATTTTTTGTGTTTAACCCATTTCAGTGTGTCAAATATTATTACATTTTCTTAGCCTTCATTATAATATTTTTCTATGCATGTTTCGTGCTATTGAGTGAATTGTTTGACTGAACAATGATTGTTTATTTCATTGCACCAGTTGTTTTTCTTTCTCAACTACTTGTTCAACCAAGGACGATGTTATTAGTTTTTCTAGGGGGTTAAACACTGATGTAATGCTTAGACTGACCAATAACGTTTTATTAAAGTGATGTCATTTTTCATGAATCATGATGTCATGGTCTTGTGACCAATCTGTAGCTGTGAAGGTGATGTCATTTGAAAGAGGGCCAATCAGGCCACTTGGAAGTGACATAATTGTATGTGTAATGGTGATGTCAGCCTTGTTAACCAATCAAAAGACCTGGCAGTGACATCATAGCATGAGTAATGGTGATGTCAGCCTTGTTAACCAATCAAGAGTCCTAGTAGTGACATCATAGCATGAGTAATGGTGATGTCAGCCTTGTTAACCAATCAAGAGCTCTAGTAGTGACATCATAGCATGAGTAATGGTGATGTCAGCCTTGTTAACCAATCAAGAGCTCTAGTAGTGACATCATAGCATGAGTAATGGTGATGTCAGCCTTGTTAACCAATCAAGAGATCTGGTAGTGACATCATAACATGAGTAATGGTGATGTCAGCTTTTTTGACTAATCAGAAACCCTCAAGGTGACATCATACCATTTGTAATGGTGATGTAATGTTTTGAAAAGCATTCATTCAGGCATACTGTGACCACGGTGTCACCTCAGTAATAATGCAGTGCATATGTATATCGCATGTACTATGCCTAGGTCACAGTTTGCATGCAGTGAGGGCAGCTGTATGGAATGTATACAGGGTGGTGGCATCCTATTTCACTTAATCTGGCTGCAACATGGGGGATATTAACACTGAAAGATTTGATTAGCTCTCATATTCACTTCCACCCCCTAGTGGTGAAATACATAATTAGGCCAAGCTTTTTACGATCAAATATCAACAATTAGTTAACAGTGAATAATATTTTTTTAGACATACTGGATTTTGTTTTATCTTTGTGTTTTTTTTTATACCCATGTGGATTCTTGTTTCAGGTGTATGAATTTTTTTATTGATTCATTATTCAGCAGTGTGAATATTTGGACTATACTCTACTGAATAGTAAAATGTGAAGTAAAAATATGCTGGTGGAAATATCAGAAATATTGTCACATCAATCCTAATACAGAAATATCATGGAACTATATATAATAGTTAAAGTCTCGATGGTTACTTAGATTAATTTGTGACTGTGTGCAATCTGGAATGTGGTGGCCAACATATCAAATTTTTAATTGTAATTCAAAGTCAAAAATAACATTCAGTCGTTAATTTCTAAACTAATTTTGGAAATTAACTACTGAAATTCATTTGATCTTTTGAAAAAAAAATCATCACACTGTTATTATTACATATGTTCCCAGAAAAATAGCCAGGAAGTTCATGATCTTCTTATGAGTGTATACAAGGGGTACTGACCTGTTTCATGTTTTGGCCAATGATTTGTGAATCTGGTGTTCTATTCTATTCATATAGAAAATATGTCAGATGTGTAGTTGTTACAGGGTTTTACAATTGTGTTTGTGATAAGCTAAGCTTACGATTCGTCGAGGCATGACACTCTGGTAATAACTTCAGTTTGTGCTGTACAGCTCTCGGCCGTAAAGATGACTCATTTGCATGATTTGTTGAGAAAGTAGCTAAATATTATTACATGCTTATGCGACTAATTTGCATAATTGTTTTAATGGCTTAAGATACTCTTGTTTTTGTTATTCACAATCATAACGTTCATCAATAATTATCAAGTACGAAAATGTGCCCTGCCTTGGCAATTCAAGTGATGCAATGAATGACAAAAAAAAACACATCTTTAAGGTACTATTTTTTCTCATTTGCATATTTTTGCATACAATACCAATATTCTTCAGCAAGCTTGTAACTATGACTACTTCAATACATATGTGATAATCATTGATACTAAGAAGTATGGACATTGTTGTAGAAATTTTACCATTTTTTTGGACAAAAATAACAATATTTGAATGTAAACAATTGGTCAACATTTTTTTCAAACATTATTTCTCCCAAATTAATGCATATTCTTTTATTTACTAATGAGATTTACCTTTTTTTTTTATAATATTACAAGATTACCGAATTTATCCTAAACTGAGATGAAATAATTGCAACAAACATTATGATAAATTTGTATGTTCATTGAGTCTGTAGACAATGCTGATGGTTTTTCATGCCACTATTCAGGCATTCCCAACAAACCGTCCACTTATTGTTTGCATGTGTGTTGTTGTATTGTAATCTCCTGTTCATTGCTTATTGTGTGCATTCTTTATAAAGGTTAACTGGACTCCAAGTACAGATGTTGTCAAGGGAGTATGTAGTGTTAATTGATATGGATTGACAGCAAAACTAGTAAATAACTTTTTGTATATTCAATTGAAAACAGCTGCTTATCAGCAAAGCATAACTTTGATTTGATAATTATTTGATCTGATTATTATTACTGAAAAAAATCCAATAGTTTCTGTTATGCACAGTTTATTTAGCAGCATTCACTTTAGAGGTCAATAACCAGTTTTTTGGGACAAATTAATGGAAAGTTAATGAATATTCATAAAGTGTTTAAAAAGTCCGCTGTACTGTGTTCTTTAAACCCTGTATATAATTGGGCTATTATTTTGAGCTTAACTGAGGTTGAAAGGTTACATTCTTTCAGCTTATATTTACCTTTAAAATAATAACTACATGTGGAAGTGGAATCAAAGATTAGATTAGTACTAGATAGTGGTACACATAATTAATAATGAAATAATAACCACCTATAATATGTGTGTCAAATATAAATGTAGGCCAATATCTGGCGCCATATTTGGTGCATACATGACTTGTGGAGTGTTTGTCTGTTTGCTTAACTTGTCACACTTTGTGAAAGCAACGTAAGTTGAATTGTGTATTATTCAAGATGTCAGTTTCTTTCTATATTGATGACTTCATATGCCACAGGGTGGGGCAGCTAGAAATAATGAAGTCACTGTACACTATTGAAATGGATTTAAGTGAAATGGGGCGTAATGTTCTTAAGTCAAAATTGTCAAGTCGTGCTTTTTTATAGTAAAATTCTGCAGAAAAATTAAATGTTTAAGCCATTAAATATAAACTCTTTGGTCACCATTTTCTACTTCTGTTTATTTTTCCATCATTTTATTTTTATAATCATGGACAAAATAGATGTAATTGGTCTATAAAAATTTTGGAAAAAAATAAAAAAAAAATTATATGGGTTTTGTTTTGTTCAAGGTAATATAAGTTGACTTTGCAACACAAAGCACTAAATCACTCACTTGAAAAGAGCTGATATGCAAATGAAGTCCACTCAATCTCTGTTAGATCTGTTTAATTGCTAGTTTAATTAATGAGGTATCACCACTGTGTTTTTTCTCTAAGGAGTTTATGAAGCTGAGAAAAATGAACTGGATTATTGAATTTTGTGTTGACCTGCACTGATATTTGGTTTTGAACTTGTCCTGGTCATAGACCTTGTCTCTCCCTATCAGTAGCGTACCCATGAAATGATTGTAGGTTGTTATCCAACTTTTTTTACTCCAAATCAACAATGCTCCTTTGATTTATACATTAATTGTACTCTGAACTAGGCATAGCATGACAGCATGTTTAGAGATTTGCAGTGATTTTTTTTTTATATCTAATGAGCCACTTCAATCAAATCAGTACCCAACCTTTGTGTCAATAAATTCACCCAAGGCAATAGGGTTTGAGAGTGAAATATATGCTGGCAGTTTAAACTGGACTGACTCTTTATTGTTTTCCATACTACCGAACTACCGAAAAGAATGTCACCCCAAACACCTCTCTCTTGCCGCCATTTCAATTTTTGTTGTTGGCCTTACTAGTAAATATCTGCCTTTGAAAACCCCAGTAGAACGTCAGTGGAACAAAACATGTTGCCAGGTGATAGTTTCTTTAAGATAGAATGAACCCTATGACCTTGGCACGATGCCAGTGTGGTTTGTACCTGGCTAGTGCATTACAATAGGGGACCAGTAGCAGACAACTGTTTGGCTAGAAGAGAGGCGCTAATCAGTTAAAAAAAAGTTTGGGGTCATTACAACGGCAAAAAAAGTTCACCATCGTTTTACTGCACTGTACTTACATCTCATCGTGTCCCCTCAAAGACCCAATCATGGATGCCGTGGTAGAATTACTTGCTGAATCTTACGTGTTTGTTATGCTCTGCCTAGGTGCCGTCATTCTACTCGGAAAGACCAACATGTTTCGGTTCAACCATCCCGCTCAAGCTGCAAAACTCAGGGAACGTAGAAGCGTAAGTGGACATATCATTATTTATTCGTGACTAAACATGCCCCATACTTGCCACGCACAATCAATACTCTGTGAGTAGCATGTTTATAGTGTCATGTATCACAGTGTAATGATACTTTTGCATTGTTTGTGACCACTGTCCATTACATTTTTTCATTCTTTAAATTAACATGCAATAATACACATAGAAAGTCCCTTGTTTTTTTTTCATCTGCTTGTCTACTTCTGCTTAGTCTCTGTCATGATTTATTTTGGTAACTACTTTTGATTAATTAAGAACACAATATCTATTGCAGGCTGGAGAAATTATCAGGCGTACATCTGTCCATCGTAGATTACAAGTACTGTATCGGTCTATATTTTTATTGTTTGTTTGTTTGTTTGTGCTTTCTTTGTTTCTTACATTTTGTCAATTTCTGACCAAACTTGGTTGCTGCTTCTTACATGCATGGTGTGGTGCATGCCCAACACAAGTTGATTGATTGATTGATTTATTGATTGATTGTTTTGTGGTGCAATGAAACTTAATATGCTCGTTTAATGCCATTCCCTGGGAGTGAGATGTCCATTTCATTGGTACCCACCTCCACAGATAAAACTCATAACACATGCACATGAATTTTAAGCCTTAAACTATGTTTGGTGAAACAAAAACGAATAAAAAAAGTGGCAACTTAGATGGAATGACAATCATAAAATAACTTGCTTGGACTATCCTCAAAATGTTTATCAGTTTTACACGAGGCAGCTGATAATAAAGCTCACTTGATACTATCTGTTGACATCGATCTAGTTCCTTATTTGCATTACAATTAACCATTAAAACACTTGTAAAATAAGGCACCTGTGATATGGGTATATTTGTTGATGCCTCAGCAATGTTGAATACAATCACTTAGGAATAAAGGCGATCTGGTCCTCCCTTGTCTACATTTTGTCATGTTATTATCACGTTCAACTCACCCTACTCTGAATATGGTGTTAATATTTTTGATCTTCAATTTATCATCTAAATTTGTTCTAATAAATCATTTGTGGGATAAAAACTCCTCCTTTCCCATAGAACTTAATACGGATATTTGTAATTCACAAATAAGTGGAATATGACAGGAGTCTTTTGTTTTCTCTTCTTCTTTGTCTTCATCTTATTGTGTTATCTCTGTATAATCATCAAATGATGCTTTGCTGCTTTTAATGTTTTCATGTTTTTCTTTATTTGTTATTTAATATCTATATCCTCCCCCATGTCTGAATCAAAACAAGACCTCTGGAGGTCACTTTCGCCTCATTTTGGTTTTTCATTTTAAGGTAGAAGCCTACTTATAAATACAAATATTTAGTTACTTGCCAAAAGTTTGAAATCACCAGCCTTTTTTTTTTTAGAATAAATTATATATCAAGACTGATGGGCTGAAAATCTGACTCTTTCTGAAAAAACAGAATACTATTTTGGTTTTTAAAATACAGTACTGCAGCTATACAAAATTGTAGCTTCATGGTTGTACATTATGAACAATGTCATGAAATTATAAGTGGGGTTCACCTTAAACTGTAAACAAACAAAACAATTATTTCATCTTGAGCGGAGAAATTGACATGTCAAATTTACATAACTCCAAAGGTCTCCACATGTGTTTGTTGCATGAAACTTACCTTCAAGCTGGCTCTCACTCTTTGTCATCTTTTTTTTAATTTTCTTACGTGCTGGTATTGGCATCATATAATGGTAACGATGATTACTTAATCATTAGCAATGATTGCATGTTCATATCTGTTTGTTTCGTGCATCTAATTATTAAACTGTTGACGTTTCCTAACATTTTTTGGACTGCATTGACATTATCACACACCTGTTTTTTGGACAACTTTGGAATTTTTCTCTTTATTTTATTCACAGTCCAGTTTATTCACCATCAAAAAATCACCAGATCTTCCACCACCTGTCAAAGTGTCTTCTCCCACAGACGACTGTGTGAGTACAACTCATTTCACAAATCATGCACTTGCCCTTGCATCACATTGAATCCTGTGCCATGTTTTTTTGATTGAGTGCATGTATGCCCTTTTGCATTAATCTTCCTGAATTGTGCAATATACACTGCACACCTTAACCAGCGTGCACCCATCCCACAATTAACCCCAATATTTTAATATCTATATTTTGTTTCTAAGGTCATTGACCTCCAAGTGGAGGAATTACTCATTGTCACATATTCTTACCAAATCTTACCTTGCTTAGCAATTGTTCATTTGGTAACTATAGACATCACATCTCCTAGAAGTGAAGAACTTAAAAAAAAGATTTTTTTGAAACTAGGATGAAAAAAAATCATCATTATTTACGTCTCTTTAGAACGCAGAATGTCATAGCGTAATTCATTTCAGTTTCTTTTTTTCATGGTATCCGTATATTTAAGTTTCCAATATTTTTGGGTATTGTAATGGGTCTGTCGTCATGATGACTGCTAAGACAGGGATGTATGTAATGCTCATTATTATACATCTGTCATCGTAACGCCATAAGTTACAGCGTGCCGTAATTTTGCGGTATTTTACGAGGTATTTTAATCGTACCATATTAGGAAATGCAAGTTCCAAATATGGAATGATTATGCGCGTAAGCGTCCTCTAATAATAAAAACAAACATGGCTGCCAACAGGGTTTGACCGGACTCTATACAGAGAAGTTCCCTGATTCTGTTCTAAAATTTTTAGATTTTGGCATCCCCGGCCATGATGTATCCTTGGTAGGAAAAGTTGTATAATAATAACGTTATTATGAAGATACCTCAAAGTATTCACTCAGACAGTACGCTCTCGCATCGACCTCCGCTGCGTGTTGGTCGATACTGCTGCTGTACTGTCTTCGTGCATACTTTGAGGTATCTTCGTAACAACCTTATATTATTTGCATACAGCTATGTCCTTGTTATTATGGAGTAATGAGCAATGTGGATCCTTTCATTGGCTAGATGCCATTGGTTAATAATTCTATTAGATATATATATTTAGATTCATGATTTTTTTTTACCCTTTTTTCTTTTAGGAATGCATTGTTTAATTAAAGTGAAATTTGACATGTGGATTACAAAGTACATATGTTACTCCAGTGCACCATTTTACAATAAAACAAAAGTTCAAACTTTGTATGAGTGACTTGTTATGTTTAAATTCTTCGAGAGTGCCCATCTGAATTGTTTGATAAATAGGTTCCTAAAAAGATTTTTTGGTTATTTTCACAATGACCAAACATTGCAACATTTAATAGTTGATTTGTAATACTTAATTGCACAATATATGGTTTTAGTACGTCAGCTTTGCTTGGGGTTTGAATTGAATGTCCACCTTTATGTATATGGAATGTGCCTCTCCCAGATTTACTGCTTGTCTTAACAATACCAATTTTGTTCTACTCCAATCAATCACTATTAAAGGCCCACATCTTGCTGCCTCATGTTTTGTGTGCTGTGTGGACACTTAAATTTATCTTTTGTAATTTTTTAAAATTAAAAAATGTTTGAAAAATGTCTGATGCACTGTTATCCAAGCCATAATTGATTGGCCCCATTACCTAGCATTTTAACCCTTATATCTCACCATTGTAGTACTATACCCTATTTATCAAAAGTTCTTAAAGAGTACTTTTAAAGAAGGTGGATGGTACCATATAATGGCTGCAATTGCCAAAAATGTTTTGAACACACTCGTACTTCGAACAGAGGTGTTTGTCCTATTAATTCCAACCTGATTGACAATAATTTACAGACAGTAAATTTATATTGGCAAATGTCACTGTGTAACACATAGGTTCAGTGGCTGTATAATGGAACTAATCAAATAACTTGCGCTTCCAATACATTATATGAAATCGTCCATGGAAACGTCAGATGAGCATAACAAGATAGCCAAGTCTTTTGTCAAACACGCTTTGCTTCACAATAACCCACCCCACATATGATCTTGATGCTAAAATCACATTACTAAAATTTGCATAGAACTATGCTGCATTATTCCTGATTGCAATTAACAAGAAAAGTTTGTTTTACCCTACTTTCAGATGCTTCTTTCATATGATCATATCATAAGAATTCTTTGCAGGGTTTAGGGTAGGGAGTTCTTGTCTTACACTAAATCATACAAGAAATCATTCTTGGTCTTTATACATGTAAATGGACTTGCACCTAAAGAGTGATACATCATAGTAATTTACTACGCCTCCATAAAGTCTCTGATTGGTCATAGTTGTTTGTTTATTTCACAGTTACATGCAGCCGTATTGGATAGTTCACTGAGTCGAAACATATCAAGTAGTGAAAGCTCGTTAGGTCAAGACGACATTGCGGATCCTGTCGCACCTTGCCGTAGTCCTGTATCGCCGATTATGATGTTTAATCCACAGTGAGTACTCGTTTGATTTTTATCAGTTTTGCTGTCATCATTGATAATGGATTAAAGTTTTAACCATTAACCAACAGTCCACCGGCTTGCATGTTTAGAATTCTTATCAACCAATTCAACTGTATTGGCATTTTATTGTCTATTCAAATGACGTCTTTCATAAAAAAAATAACTATACTAAACCAAATTTGTTGTCGTTGTTCCTTGTCTTACAACTTACTCATATTGGATAAACTTTTTTAAGCAAAACTAAAATGAGTAATTTATCATACAGATTTAATTTTGACTATGCGACTTCATCACAGCGCAGATATTTTTGTTTGCTGCGCCATGTACCACAACAATACGTTCATTGAAGATGGTAAAAGTAGCTGAGACAGGCATTGTTATTACCACTTTGTTGTATTGTAGAAGGCTGGTACGCCCTAAATACTAGACAAAAGAAAATTGCCATGCACGGAGAATGTTGATGAAAAGACATTGTTGTCTGTATATTATCTTTGGTACCCTTTAACATATACTGCCTCTTTCCATACTAGGCTTTTTCTGCAACCATTTTGATGCACTCATTTTCTCCCCTTTTTTGTGTACAGTGTAATATTGAATCTGAATAAAAGCAAAATTTTTTAAATCAGTAGATGTAAATAATTTGACGCTTTGATTTACTCCCAATTTAGGTTGGAGATTGAAATGCAGCAAAAAGCAGAGACAGATCGATTAGAGCAAACAAGGTATGTATAACATGTCTCCAAGAGACATTTAAACTTCTATAGTAGACAGTTGTTTATATGTCAACATATTCAATGTATTTCAGATTTATATACTATATATTCTCTTGCTAGCAGCTATCATACATATTGTTATTAAGTTAGCTCATATGTGTCAGTGATTGTACCTGACAATATAATTGATAAAAAAAAAAACTTTCACAATATATATACTTTAAATGCATTAATTACTCACTGGTTTTTAATTTCACATTTTTCGTTAATAAGTGAAATTCACTAAATTGAATCCATGTGAATTTGTAGAATAACAATAGAACTCATTGTTTCCCCGCCAAGTTTATGAACTTAAAACCTGGTAGAATAACTCAAAATAGTGAAATTAAATTTCACCTTGCATTGTGGGTTTAAAAATATTAATATCATGAAATGTACAATTGTGTGGTTGATAATTATTTGTTCAGAATGTAATCACACACATACCTACATGAACAAAACACCATTACATATTACAGTAACGTAATTATGTTAACTATATACTGTTGTGAAACCTAATGTAGATTCCCATTATTACTATCATACTGAAAATATTGTTATACATATTTGCTGAAAATATGTTTCAGAAATGATTCAAGTGATTTAAAATTATTTTTGTCTCCTTAATTGGTTCTCAAGGTTCTTTGTTTCTTAAGGATCTCCATGCATTGAATATTTATAGGCTAATTTGCATATTTAAATACTAATTTAATAATTATGTAGTCAATCTTTTAATACCAATACCACATGAGACTTTAAATCTTTCGCTGATTAGTTTGAATGATTTATAAAATTTCACAATTTATACTACTTTAATTATTTAAACTGTTGTCTGTACAAATACAATTCAGATGAGCCAAGTTTTTAATTTATTGGAAGGTTATTGTAAATGAAATTTCTGAATTGAGTGTAACTGCCTTCTTTGTCTGTTATTAGGAAAAAACTTGTTGACTTAAAGAAGGAACAGAAGAAAGTGGAGGAAGTACATGCACAGAGACAGGAAGAAATGGAAAAGTCCAGGCAGCAGTGGTATGATGAGATTGAAAGGCAGAAACAAAGACTTGATATCATAAGGGAGGAAAGTGTTGAAGCCAAATTGAAACATGAAAAAGAGCTGGAAGAGATGAAAATGAATCTTGAAAAGGAGAAAGATGAAGGTAAATAATACATGATTGGAAACTTTTCATAGATACAAGGATTTGAGTACAGTGTATGGGTAGTGGTGATGGTGGGTTGACATCCATTTCGAGCGAGTTTGTCAACTTGTTTTGGCTTCTTCATCAGAAACATTTATTGGATTTTTGATTTCTTTTCCAACTGCCATTCATATTTTTCTAATATTTTGTATGTAGACGTGTTGGGGTGCCTGCTTTGAGAGTTTTTCTGGTTAATATTTTGTAGCTTTTGGATATTTTTTGAAAACTGCTATGAGGCTTTCCCAGTTACACCAAATACAGTCAGTCTGCATATATGGATTTTCAAAAGAGTGAAGCAGTTTTGACTAGGTTATTTTTGTACCTTACTTCGATAGATGAGAGAGTTTGAGATACTCACTAATTTACATACTTATATCATTTCTTGTAGGTACACGGAGATTGTCACAGGAGCTGGATAATCTTAAAGACATCATGTCAGGGAAAAAGACTGCCACTGCAGTGGAAACACAAACGGATATATTATTGTCACATGTTCTGGAAACTGCACAAGTTAATGTGAAGGAACTTGATAGTAAAGAAGTAGGAATGAAACGTATCGCAAACATTGAACTGTTGCAGAAAAGGTCACAGAAAAAAGCTGAGGAACGCATCAAGAGAAAGAGCACTAAGTTTGAAAAGCAGGAAAAAGCAAACAGTGAACGCATCAAGCTTGTTGAGAACCATTTGAGAGCAATAGAAAGTGCAGAAAATGTGCATAAAAGGAAACCTCATAGACAACATCTGAGTCCTGCTGATATAGACTGTAGAATGGGTAGTAAGAGGAGCCGGAACATTAACAATCATAGAAAAGCTATGACTGATAAAGAGGAGAGCATGGCTTCAAAACATGGTGCTAAACCTAAGCGGCTTGTGTATCCGCATGAGTCAACTTCAAAGACTAATCAGAATAACTCAGATAGTAGTTTATCTAATGGCAGTGTGTTCAGCAGACTTTATTCTTCACCCCAGGGAACAAAATTTAATTTTCTCCACCGAAAAAATGTTGAGTATGGACAAGTTATTTCATGGAATAAGCCTGATAGAGGACATTACACAGAAAGAGGATATTTGGCTAGGAAATCAAGAGAAGATGGCACAATAAGCCGTCAAATTTTTCCTTTAGGGAACCGACCTAGTGAATTTAACAATAAAAATAAGGGCCATGTCAGGCCTTCTAGAGGAAGTGGATGTGCATCAAGTGCTTGGTCAAAGAAACAGCTTGTCAGATTGAAAGGAGTAGAGTTGTCTTTCAGTACGACTGATATAGCTTGTCAGACTCCTGTGACAGAACTTGTGGATAAAGCAATACAACGTAGTAGAAGTTTAAGTCCAACACTATTTACAAAAGATAGTGGAGTTGACGCAATGCCTGGTTTCGTCAGCATTGATGCTCAGACAGAGCCTGATGAAAATGTATCAAAGAAAACATATCATGAACCATCAAGTCCTTTGAAGAGGAGTAGGAATTCATTTCCACTAGAGAAACAAAAACATTTTCAGAAGAGAAAACCCAAGAAGACTTCTGAGGTTTTAAAACCTCTTACAAAGATTAAAGCCCGCATCACTAAACGCAAACCACACAAACAAATGACCAGAAATGCTACCACAAGTGGATCTGATATTGAGGTGGATTGGCATCTTACAAATGAACAGAGACAGCGTTTCCTTTCAGAGAGTGAGAGTTCTTCCTCGCCAAGGAGAGGACACTCATTAGAAGATTTGGGATTACCATTTGAAGGATTCCAACAAAGACCAAGAGGTTTTTATGAAAGTGTTGACTCAGTCTTTGATGAGATACATAGTTCACAAAGTACTGATCCCTATCCTTGTGATAGTTTACAAGGTGATGACAGGTTTCTGGATGAGTTATCTGAGGAGGAACCTGATTCTTTGGAAGAGGATGTGAATGAACCTTTGTCTAAAAGAAGTAGATATTTCACCTTTAAGCATGTGGAAGATCCATATCGATTCACAAATATCGACGGTGCTCCATTTAGCCCACCTAGGTATGAACTTTGTGAAAGTGTTGACTCAGCTGTTGGTCTGATGGGCACACACGAATTTGAGGCTACACGTTTCAATATAGGAAGCTCTCTTGATGAAGCAGAGATTCTTATGTACAGGGATAAAGATGGAAACATAAAAGTTGGTGATCCTCGTTTTAACATTCCAGTCAATACTGTAGGGAACTTGCCTTCACACATACATCCAAGAAGTGAAATGTCTGCTGACAGCATTGAGGCTAATGACAACATATCAGATGACAGCTGCAATACTTCCCCAAGGGATAAAATAACAAATGAATCCAGTTTGTCTGAGAATACAGTTAAACCCATGAATAGAATGCTTTTCGCTAATCAAAATCAAACTGCAATGAGTGTTGTAGATAATAGAATAGAAACACCACACGAGTCAGCTGAAGATAGTAGAATCTTTGTTTCTATTCCAATAGTTGATGATAGGAATTCAAGTAAAAGTCATAAGAAAGGAGTGAGACCATTGGCTGAGACCATTTCACGAAGAACTTCAAAGGTTCATTCACTATCAAAAACTAGTCAGTCCTACCCAAAACAATGTGTAGAGCACAGAGCAGATATAGTTTCAACAACTACATCAAAATTAGAAACTGGGAGTATCGGTGATACTTCTCCCACTGAGAGCGTAGGTAAACAGAGAGAGCTTAAATATGCTGGTCTAGTTTCTGCCAAAATGACAGGTAGTAGATGTACAATAGCTGAGGGTATATATATTCCAAGGGGGAAGGGTGATGTTAGATCATTAGATAGTGAGGTTACATTCGGTGACACAGAAGTGCTTGCAGATATGATTAGTGATAATAGTATTCAGACTGAGGTCTCACAGTTACTCCCAGGATTTTCATCTTGTGCTCCTCACCATATTGAAGAAAACATGTCACCTATATCCACAGAAAACAGGAACATTCCAACAATAGTTAACACTGACATTTCTTCAATTGAAGATGATATGAAAACTCATACAGCCGCTGACAGTCCAGAGAACAGTTTACAAACACTTCCTCAATTTGTTTCTGAACAAATAGAAGACAGTGAGCATGAACAAAGTGTATCATCAACCATGGACACTGACACATCTGTTGAGACTGTTATTTATAGATCTCCAGCTGAAACTGATGATGGCTTAATCGATGCATTTGATAGGCAAGATCTTTCTATCAATGATTCTGTTGCAGTACCAGATGGAGATGTGATGAAGAAATGCAGCTTTGAAATTGCAAAAGATAAGACCGAGCCTGACATCTCTTCATTGAATACGTCTGAAGATACAACAGATACGCATTATGTTATCCAGTCAAATGAAATCCAAACAATATCATTCAGTGAGGAATACTCTTTGCAAGCTGTATCTGGACCAGGTGATGAAAATACAGACTTGGAGTCAAAACAGCAGTTTGATAATTCAGTGAGTGATTATGCAAATGTTGCTCCTGTCAACAATGTTACTGATTGTTTGGACCAAGCCATTAGTAAGACACTGCCTGTACCAGGTTTAACATCGGAAGTAGGTCATCTCGATGGTGCTCAATTGGAGTATTCATTGAATGCTAATTATTCATGTAAATTTGAAACTAGTATGGCAGATAGTGACAATACTATTTCCCTGAACACTAATCAGTACAATGTATCAAACATGAAATCTACTGTCTTTGATGTTACCCCTTCAGTGGAACTTGTTCAGAATGTTGATGATCTTGCTAGTGGTATTGAAGACGTATCACATTTTGTGAAAGACACAGTACTGACCAATAACACTGAAGAATCTTCACTGTGCCATGCTGAGG
Organism: Saccoglossus kowalevskii; assembly: GCF_978046115.1. Taxonomy (NCBI): domain Eukaryota; kingdom Metazoa; phylum Hemichordata; class Enteropneusta; family Harrimaniidae; genus Saccoglossus; species Saccoglossus kowalevskii. The sequence goes on along the minus strand of NC_140642.1, from coordinate 15,969,109 downwards.
ATGTCACTGCAATGAACAACCTATCTGGAACAGAGTTATTTGACTCTTCCTTTTCTAACAAGAGACATTGGAAACTTGAGATGGAGTCTTTGAAATCCGACTCTTCAGGACCAAATACCTCAGCTGAAACTGGTTTAACTCCACCCAAAAAGAAAAAGGTAGATGTAGATGCTGCTTCTAACTTGGAAGATCTTACTATATCTGAATTGGTGAAAAATAATATTGTGGATAACATGCATGTAAAGTCATCTTCAGATGCAGTAGCTAATGGCAGTTCAGCCTTACAAGTCAACCATGGAACTGTTAGTCAAGCTCATTCTATTGCTACAAGTGTGCTGGTAAAGAGTGAAGATGCAGAACCCAAACTTCGAGAGCACAAACAGGGCTATATTTCTCAAACACAAAATGAACTCATCAACACTGATTTGGACCAAGCTGTACAGCAGATGTCAGTAAATCAGTTGGAATCTGAGACTGTACGCTCAATTGAAATGGTTAATAGTGAAGGAAAGGCCACCCACACGTCAGATGTAAAACATAAACAAGTTGGTAGGCGAGTTGCAAGAGCAAAATATCTTACAGCATCATCAATTAAGACTGGTACCTCGCAAACTGATCCAACAGACTGTGATGAGTCAAGTATGCTGTATGAAAAAATGGTTCACACCATCGAAGATGTGTCACCATGTGAAGTTGAGTATGTTGGTGTTAAAGAAGATATTGATTCTTCAGATGATGACAATTCAAGTGTTTCTGTTGACTCTCTTACATCGTCAACAGATACAGGTTCATATGTTGTTGGAGATATGCTGGATGACCGATTAGCTATTCTGGAAGAAGAATCTGATGAATACAGTGATTCTGTAAGTGGTGAAAATAAAGGTGCTGAATCAGATAGTACAAGCCAGCCATCTTCTCATGACACTGATGACACAGAAGAGCTGAATAGTACAATAGAAGGGGATGAAATCATAATTCATATAGCACATGAGCCAGATCAAATAGAAAGTGAAAGTCCAGCATTTGTAGTAGCTGAAATCCAGAGTCATCCCATGCAAGCTCTCTCAGATGATTCATATGTCAAACATCTAGATAATCCGGGTGCAGCTAATTCAGAAAGCAACAAATGTGTTGCCACTTGTAAGGATGTTATTTTAAGTGTGCCCAGTCCAGAAGACAACATTGCTGAGAAGTATGATGTTGCCAGTTTGCCACATCATGTAAAAGAAAATATTACACTGCATCATAATTTGAATTCTGAAAATGAAGAAGACGTAGATGCATCTTTCATACAAAAGCCAGCAAATGCCATTTCAACACTGCCAGGCATAATATCGACACCAAATGACCTCCATGCTCATCATTTGCAGACATATCCAGAGTACAAAGAAGGCACTTTTTCAATGGTCAAAGTACCTGATATTGCTTGTGGTGATGTGGATGACAATGTTCCAAAAGGAAAAGAAAATACTGCAATGACATTTGAAACAGAACACCCTGACAGAATCATTGAATATTCAAGTACATTACCTTCTGGGAAGGTATGTGTCGTGGGTGTTCCCGGTGTAAACAGAAATGCTGAACAGGAAATCATTATTAGTACTGAAGATCAGTTGAATCTACCTCAATTAACATTACAATCCACCACATTGCCATTTGCAAAAGTTGAAACGACCATTCCGAATCATGAAGCTGATCAATTTGCAGTGACAGGTAAATGTGAGCTTTATCAAGCCATTGTTGGTAACCTAGAAAATGATCATAGCACAAGTGCAGTTGAATCCTCGACAACATTGGTGCCACATAAGTTGAAATTGGTGAATGCAGAAGTCCTATCTCAGATATCAAAATTTGAGAAACAAGATTCAGTGGATATTACCAGACACTCAAAACATCTGCAGGCAGAAACTAAAGATGAGACTGATATACTTGTTGCTGATCAGGATGTGTACCAGGTAACTGTCTCAGATACAACATGCTATCCAGCTGACCAGCATTTAGTTTGTCAGAATGAGAATCATCAACAGCCTCATCAGTCGGACATTGGCACCTTGGGATTAGCACCTAATGATGCATCTCTACATGAGAGAAATGATAACAATGTGAGCCCTGAAATAAAAGAATTACTAACAAAACAACTCCAAAAAGATGGTTCATCACCTAATGTTGAATTTCCTGGGAACTTGCATGAATGTCCATCATCATATGTCGCTGAAGAATTCCCAACATTGCTATCTGGTGAGCCACAACCTAATATATTTGTTTCAAGAAATCCTGTCACTGAAAAAACACCCTTGTCTGTTGAATCTACAGTTGATGTTGATGTAACTTCTGCTGAGAAAGCTGTTGCATGCATAAACGCAGCTGTGAAACCCACAGACCCAGTAGTTGATGACATATCAGAAACAGTGCAATTCGATCAAACTAAGATGTCCAATCAGGAGAATAAACTAAGTCTTCAAGCTATGGATCTCAATACCATGTCTCAAAGTAATATTCAAAAAAAGATTTTTGACCACATATTCAACACAGATTTTGACATAGAATGTAGCATGAATAATGGAACTCAAAATGCAGATCAAATATCATCTACTGACATATATGATGAACTGGATACAGCTGATGGAGATGATGGTCATATGTCAGATGACCAATTAGTTGCTGATGACAACCAAGTTGAGAAAATGTCAAAACATATAACTAGTGAAAACACATCAATACATCATACAGCCCATGATATCGCTGATCCACAAACTATTTCAGCTGAGGACATGAGTGTCACATGTTCAATTTTGAATAATACCACTGAACCAAATAAGACTCCCAAACCTTTTCAAGGAGTACCTGCTTTCTTGGAGTCCACACAAACTGAATTATGCAGTGGACAAATTCTTCACCCGTTTATTGAAACAGTGCAATCCTGTGACGAACCCTCTGATAAGTCACCATCAGCATTTGATCATCAAGATAGTGAGAGGGAAATGAACAGGTCATCTGAATTTGATGCCCGTTTAGCAATAGATGGGGTATCAGTTTTGAAGGAGGCATCCTCATTTCCACGAACAGAGACTGAAGATTGTGGCATGAAAAGCAACATATATACAGAACATCAGAGACATGTTTCATCAAATGAAACAAAAGGATTATCTGTCGATGTGCTTGAATATGAAGAAAAAGTAATAGAAATGAGAAACAAAAATCCCCACCAAATGATAAAGAGACCTGATACGCTTGATCTTTCACAAACAAACTTGTCATTAGATTGTTTGCCTATGTACGAGAAGCGTAGTCGACCAGTAACTAATAGTTTGTCCCCTACAGAAGAAAAAACAAAGAATGATAAGCAATGTCAATCTCCAAAGCTTCAGGAAAAGTTAGCTGAAGCTTGTGAAGAAGAAGATGTAATTTTCGAAGGGGAAATTAGTGGTAAAGGAGATAAAATGGGGCCTGGACACCAGCCAGCAGATGCTGGAGCTGGAAAAGGACATACTGGGAAACAAAAAGACGAATCTGATATGACTGGTGATTCAGGGAAACAGCTATCACCAAGATCAAGGCGGGATGCTGCAAAACTGAACCAAGAGGACACTGGATGTATGGATGGTGAAGAAAGTGGAGGTTATAGAGGCTTTGGTGGAGATGCTGAAGCTCCTTCTCATGGAATCAGGGATAATCAGTATTCATTTGCTCAAGAGAGAATTATTGAGGAAGGACAAACTTCATCCATCACACACAAAACAAACAAGAATAAATTGATACATACTATTAGCTCAGAACAACAACACGTCACCCATGTTGAAATGACTGCTTCAGTTATAAGCAAATCTGTAGCTGTTGAAATACATCCTGCAGCCCTAGTTTCACAGGTAACATTAGGTAGGCGAGCCACCGTCACAAGGGAACTTCAAGAACGCTTGATTACCAGAACAACAGAGCAAGTTAAAAAGAAATTCACAATCAAAAGCCCTGCTGGAAGCCCAAGTGTTACTCAAAGAGCTTTTGCATTCCCTACTGCCAAAACAGAAATCAGAGAGATGTCAAAGTCGGCAGATACCTTGTACTGTCCTAGTGTACACTATATGCAACATGAACCTTCCTATGGAAGTGTAGAGTCACTTAGAGTAATTGGACAAACAGGAATGTTCTCGAGTATGAAAAATGAGTTTGCGCAACAAAAGGCCAAGAGTGAGGAACAATTTCCATCTGAAGTTAAAGTTTCTGAATTATGTGGCATCGATGCAGAAGATAAATCAGTTGACTATAATCAACCAACACAGATTCCTACAGATAGTCTAGAAGATAACGATCAAGAGATGCTAAACAAAATTAAAATGAGTCATGCTGATATTGCTAAAGAACATGAAAGGGATGGTGGTTTAGATGCTGGCATTTGCAGTGACACCATGGCAGAAGATGGATCATACATTAAAGAATCAAAGCATGAGCATGATATCTTAAGACATCATAATGATCAAACTCAGTGTGAAGATCCTTCTATCATTATTTCATGTTTTGACACACCACTTGTTGAGGAATACCATACTGAAAAAAGGAATGATCCCACAATTGTCTCTACTCCAATGGGAGTGCATAATAAGATAAAACCTGAATCGTTGCAATATGTTAAAGAGGGGTTTGATAAGGAAGATGAAATAAGTTATACTAAAAGACCTTTAGACACTGGGAAAGTTACCCACACTTTAGAAGAACCTCAATACATTGAATCAATGGACCTTCCCACTCATAAAGATAAAACACTCAACCATGAAGATGATATTACTGTATGCACAGTGAGTTCCGGTAAATCTGGAGTAAAACTCTCACAAGGGGATGAAGTAAAACTCACACAAGATGTATTACCTGAGTGTTTAAAAGACCACTTATCTATGGAACTAATTACTGAACATTCCAGTGATAGCTTATATGGCACAGATATTACCAGTCAAGACACATTTAGTAGTAATGTTAGAGAAGAAAGAATGAAATATTTGGAATACCATGAAGATATTTCACACTGTAATGAAGAGCAAAATCCTTCAGTCAGTCAAATCAATGTTATTGCCACAACACCATACGTTGGTGACGTAGAAAGAGTGGATATACCAAACAATGAATCAATATTTCCATATGAAAGCGACCAACACAATGATATTGAATTTACATCCAAAGATGATCAATATGTCAGCGATGAAGAAGTAGCTCCACTGACACCCAGAACAGGCAAGATAATTATTCTTGAGGAAATACCATCAGAAGATGTTGATATGGAAGTGGAACATATCATGAGGAATGAACCATCATTAGATATGGCACCCCAAACCGGACTACGGGAGTCTGAGATGTCAACTTCTCCAATTATAATTCTATCTGAACCTGGTGACACATTGGACATTCCGACTATGAGTAGTATATCAGGAGATGTACTTATGAGTGAACATTCACCTAGTTCAACTTGTAGCCATCAAGGCAGTCTTGAAGCAATGATTATTCAAAATCCACAGGATAACAGAATTGTCTCAATGGAAGATCAGTATTTTGTGACACAAACTGAGCCACTTAGATCAGATTTGTTTACACAGGAAGCTGATCACGAGTTATCTGCTGGAACAGAAATAGGAACAATCACACACCCTATTCCACTTGACCAACAAATTTTGACCTCTACTAGTTTGGTCAGTCATGATGAATTATTGATGGGGATTAAGTCACATGCAGAAACTTCAAATGTTATAGAAGACAGCAAAATGATTTCAAGAGTGCCGAGTTTTATCTTCCTTGAAGGTGAGACATCAAGAAAGAAAAAAAGAACTGAAAGTACTAACGCACTGCAAAAGAAACCAAACAAGAGTAACCCAACTAAAGCCACACCTACTTCTAGGAAATCAAAAAAGTTACTAAGTGAAACTGAAGTATTTCCAACAGGGAGCGATAGTAAGAGAGAACCAGCTGAAAGAATGACTGATCCTGGATTTGATAATGATGAACAAAAGGATAGTGATGATACCATCAAGGAAGTTATTATTCCATCTGATGATAATGTCAAACCCACAGAGACAGCTGGATCTGCTGAAATGGATGGCCAAATTAATGTTGTATTTGCACCATCAATGGCAGTGGAATATCCAGCTGATGAGCAAAGATATAGATATAGAGATGATGCAATCAAGGATGCTATTATTGCATCTGATGATAAAATCACACCGGCAGTGCGGACATCTCAATCGGCAGAAATTGATGGGCAAATGGATGTGGTAATTGATGAAGACAACCCTACAATGACACAAGAATTTGCTGGAATGAATGGGCAAATTAATGTGGTAATTGCGCCATCAATGAAATTAGACTCTCTAGCTGACGAGCAAAATGATAGTGATGATGCCATCAAGGACGCCGTTATTCTATCTGAGAACGAAATCAAACCCGCACTGACACCTGAATCTGCTGAAATGGATAGTCAAATAGATGTTTCAAGTGTGCCATTATTGACAATAGAATATTCAGCTGATGCAAAAAAAGATAGTGATGATGAAGTCAAGGACACAATTATATCATCTGATGATAAAATCACACCCACGCCAACACCTGAATCTGCTGAACTGCACAAGCAAATGAATTTTGCAAATGCACCATCAATGACAGTAGCTGATGAAATTGTAGGGCAAATGGATGTTGATATTGCACCAACAATTACAGTAGAATATCCAGCTGATGAGCAAAAAGATAGTGATGATGCCGTCAAGGATGCTGTTATTGCATCTGAAGATGAAATCAAACCTACACTGACACCTGAATCTGGTGAAACGGATGGCCAAATTAATGTTGTATTGGCACCATCAATGACAAGGGAATATCCAGCTGATGAGCAAAAGTATAGTGATGATGCCATCAAGGACGCTGTTATTGCATCTGAGGATGAAATCAAATCTACTCTGACACCTGAATCTGCTGACACGGATATGCAAATGGATGATGAAATTGCACCATCAATGACAATAGAATATCCAGTTGATGAGAAAAAAGATAGTGGTGAAGCAGTCAGGTATGCTATTATTCCATCTGATAGTGAAATCAAACCCACACTTACATCTCAATCTGCAGAAATTGTAGGGCAAATGGATGTTGAAATTGCACCAACAATTACAGTACAATATCCAGCTGATGAGCAAAAAGATAGTGATGATGCCGTCAAGGATGCTGTTATTGCATCTGAGGATGAAATCAAACCTACACTGACACCTGAATCTGCTGACACAGATAACCAAGTGGATGATGAAATTGCACCATCAATGACGGTAGAATATCCAGTTGATGAGAAAAAAGATAGTGGTGATGCAGTCAGGGATGCTATTATTCCATCTGATAGTGAAATCACACCCACAATGACACCCGAATCTGCGGTTATTGATGGGCAAATGGATGTTGAAATTGCACCAACAATTACTGTTGAATTTACAGCTGATGAGCAAAAGCATATTGATGATGCCATTAAGGATGTTGTTATTGCATCTGAGGATGAAATCAAACGTCCACTGACACGTGAATCTGCTGACACAGATAGACAAATTGATGATGAAATTGCACCATCATTGACAGTAGAATATCTAGTTGATGAGAAAAAAGATAGTGGTGATGCAGTCAGGGATGCTATTATTCTATCTGATAGAGAAATCAAACCCACACTTATACCTCAATCTGCAGAAATTGATGGGCAAATGGATGATGAAATCGCACCATCAATGACAGTAAAATATCCAGCTGATGAGCAAAAGGATATTGATGATGCCGTCAAGGATGCTGTTATTGCATCTGAGGATGAAATCAAATCAACACTGACACCTGAATCTGCTGACACAGATAGGCAAACGGTTGATGAAATTGCACCATCAATGACAATAGAATATCCAGTTGATGAGAAAAAAGATAGTGGTGATGCAGTCAGGGATGCTATTATTCCATCTGATAGTGAAATCAAACCCTCACTTATACCTCAATCTGCAGAAATTGTAGGGCAAACAAATGTTGAAATTGCACCAACAATTAGAGTAGAATATCCAGCTGATGAGCAAAGGAATAGTGATGATTCATTCAGAGAGAGTGTTATTCCACTTTATGAAGTCAAACCCACAGTGACACCTGAATCTGGTGAAATGGATGGCCAAATTAATGTTGTGTTTGCACCATCAATGACAGTAGTAGAATATTCAGCTGATGAGAACAAAGATAGTGATGATGCTGTCAAGGACATTATTATTCCATCTGATAGTGTAATCACAGCCACACTGACACCCGAGTTAGCAGAAATTGATGGGCAAATGGATGTTGAAATTGCACCAACAATTACAGTTGAATTTGCAGCTGATGAGCAAAAGGATAGTGATGATGCCGTCAAGGATGCTGTTATTCCATCTGAGGATGAAATCAAACCAACACTGACACCTGAATCTGCTGAAATGGATAGTCAAATGGATGTTGAAATTGCACCAACAATTACAGTAGAATATCCAGCTGATGGGCAAAGGGATATTGATGATGCCAGCAAAGATGCTGCTATTCCATCTGTGGATGAAATCAAACCAACACTGGCACCTGCATCTGCTGACACAGATAGGCAAATAGATGTTGAAATTGCACCATCAATGACAGTAGAATATCCAGTTGATGAGAAAAAAGATAGTGGTGATGCAGTCAGGGATGCTATTATTCTATCTGATAGTGAAATCAAACCCACACTGACACCTGAATCTGCTGAAATGGATAGTCAAATGGATGTTGCAAGTGAGCCATCAATGACAGTAGAACATTCAGCTGATGAGAAAAAAGATAGTGACGATGAAGTCAAAGACACTATTATTCCATCCGGTGATAAAATCAAACCCACACTTACACCTCAATCTGCAGAAATTGTGGGGCAAATGAATGTTGAAACTGTACCAACAATTACAGTACAATATCCAGCTGATGAGCAAAGGGATAGTGATGATGCCGTCAAGGATGCTGTTATTGTGTCTGAGGATGAAATCAAACCAACACTGACACCTGAATCTGCTGACACAGATAGGCAAATGGATGATGAAATCGCACCATCAATGACAGTAGAATATCCAGTTGATGAGACAAAAGATAGTGATGATGCAGTCATGGATGCTGTTATTTCATCTGAGGATGAAATTAAACCCGCACTGACACCTGAATCTGCTGAAATGGATAGTCAAATGGATGTTGCAAGTGAGCCATCAATGACAGTAGAACATTCAGCTGATGAGAAAAAAGATAGTGACGATGAAGTCAAGGACACTGTCATTCTAGCTGATGATAAAATCAAAACCACCATGACACCTGAATCTGGTGAAACGGATGGCCAAATTAATGTTGTATTGGCACCATCAATGACAGGGGAATATCCAGCTGATGAGCAAAAGTATAGTGATGATGCCATCAAGGACGCTGTTATTGCATCTGAGGATGAAATCAAATCTACACTGACACCTGAATCTGCTGACACGGGTATGCAAATGGATGATGAAATTGCACCATCAATAACAATAGAATATCCAGTTGATGAGAAAAAAGATAGTGGTGATGCAGTCAGGGATGCTATTATTCCATCTGATAGTGAAATCACACACACAATGACACCCGAATCTGCGGAAATTGATGGGCAAATGGATGTTGAAATTGCACCAACAATTACAGTTGAATTTACAGCTGATGAGCAAAAGGATATTGATGATGCCATAAAGGATGCTGTTATTCCATCTGAGGATGAAATCAAACCAACACTACCACCAAAATCTGCTGACACAAATAGGCGAATGGATGATGAAATTGCACCATCAATGACAGTAAAATATTCAGATGATGAGAAAAAAGATAGTGATGATGCAGTCAAGGACACTGTTATTCCATCTGATGATAAAATCAAACTGACAGTGACACCTGAATCCGGTGAAATGGATGGCCAAATTAATGTTGTATTGACACCAACAATTACAGTACAATATCAAGCTGATGAGCAAAAGGATATTGATGATGCCGTCAAGGATGCTGTTATTGAATCTGAGGATGAAATCAAATCTACACTGACACCTGAATCTGCTGAAACGGGTATGCAAATGGATGATGAAATTGCACCATCAATAACAATAGAATATCCAGTTGATGAGAAAAAAGATAGTGATGATATAGTCAAGGACACTGTCATTCTAGCTGATGATAAAATCAAAACCACCATGACACCTGAATCTGGTGAAACGGATGGCCAAATTAATGTTGTATTGGCACCATCAATGACAGGGGAATATCCAGCTGATGAGCAAAAGTATAGTGATGATGCCATCAAGGACGCTGTTATTGCATCTGAGGATGAAATCAAATCTACACTGACACCTGAATCTGCTGACACGGGTATGCAAGTGGATGATGAAATTGCACCATCAATGACGGTAGAATATCCAGTTGATGAGAAAAAAGATAGTGGTGATGCAGTCAGGGATGCTATTATTCCATCTGATAGTGAAATCAAACCCACACTTACATCTCAATCTGCAGAAATTGTAGGGCAAATGGATGTTGAAATTGCACCAACAATTACAGTACAATATCCAGCTGATGAGCAAAAAGATAGTGATGATGCCGTCAAGAATGCTGTTATTGCATCTGAGGATGAAATCAAACGTACACTGACACCTGAATCTGCTGACACAGATAGGCAAGTGGATGATGAAATTGCACCATCAATGACGGTAGAATATCCAGTTGATGATAAAAAAGATAGTGGTGATGCAGTCAGGGATGCTATTATTCCATCTGATAGTGAAATCACACACACAATGACACCCGAATCTGCGGAAATTGATGGGCAAATGGATGTTGAAATTGCACCAACAATTACAGTTGTATTTACAGCTGATGAGCAAAAGGATATTGATGATGCCATGAAGGATGCTGTTATTCCATCTGAGGATGAAATCAAACCAACACTACCACCAGAATCTGCTGACACAGATAGGCGAATGGATGATGAAATTGCACCATCAATGACAGTAAAATATTCAGATGATGAGAAAAAAGATAGTGATGATGCAGTCAAGGACACTGTTATTCCATCTGATGATAAAATCAAACCGACAGTGACACCTGAATCCGGTGAAATTGATGACCAAATTAATGTTGTATTGACACCAACAATTACAGTACAATATCCAGCTGATGAGCAAAAGGATATTGATGATGTCATGAAGGATGCTGTTATTGCATCTGAGGATGAAAGCAAACCAACACTGACACCTGAATCTGCTGAGACAGATAGGCAAACGGATGATGAAATTGCACCATCAATGACAATAGAATATCCAGTAGATGAGAAAAAAGATAGTGGTGATGCAGTCAGGGATGCTATTATTCCATCTGATAGTGAAATAACACCGACACTTATACCTCAATCTGCAGAAATTGTAGGGCAAACAAATGTTGAAATTGCACCAACAATTAGAGTAGAATGTCCAGCTGATGAGCAAAGGGATAGTGACGATTCATTCCGAGAGAGTGTTATTCCACTTTATGAAGTCAAACCCACAGTGACACCTGAATCTGGTGAAATGGATGGCCAAATTAATGTTGTGTTTGCACCATCAATGACCACAGTAGAATATTCAGCTGATGAGAACAAAGATAGTGATGATGCTGTCAAGGACATTACTATTCCATCTGATAGTGTAATCACAGCCACACTGACACCCGAGTTAGCAGAAATTGGTGGGCAAATGGATGTTGAAATTGCACCAACAATTACAGTTGAATTTACAGCTGATGAGCAAAAGGATAGTGATGATGCCGTCAAGGATGCTGTTATTCCATCTGAGGATGAAATCAAACCAACACTGACACCTGAATCTGCTGAAATGGATAGTCAAATGGATGTTGAAATTGCACCAGAAATTACAGTACAATATCCAGCTGATGAGCAAAGGGATAGTGATGATGCCGTCAAGGATGCTGTTATTGCATCTGAGGATGAAATCAAACGTACACTGACACCTGAATCTGCTGACACAGATAGGCAAGTGGATGATGAAATCGCACCATCAATGACAGTAGAATATCCAGTTGATGAGACAAAAGATAGTGATGATGCAGTCATGGATGCTGTTATTTCATCTGAGGATGAAATTAAACCCGCACTGACACCTGAATCTGTTGAAATGGGGAGTCAAATGGATGTTGCAAGTGCGCCATCAATGACAGTAGAACATTCAGCTGATGAGAAAAAAGATAGTGACGATGAAGTCAAGGACACTATTATTCCATCCGGTGATAAAATCAAACCCGCACTTGCACCTCAATCTGCAGAAATTGTAGGGCAAATGGATGTTGAAATTGCACCAACAATTACAGTACAATATCCAGCTGATGAGCAAAAAGATAGTGATGATGCCGTCAAGGACGCTGTTATTGCATCTGAGGATGAAATCAAATCTACACTGACACCTGAATCTGCTGACACGGGTATGCAAATGGATGATGAAATTGCACCATCAATAACAATAGAATATCCAGTTGATGAGAAAAAAGATAGTGATGATATAGTCAAGGACACTGTCATTCTAGCTGATGATAAAATCAAAACCACCATGACACCTGAATCTGGTGAAACAGATGGCCAGATTAATGTTGTATTGGCACCATCAATGACAGGGGAATATCCAGCTGATGAGCAAAAGTATAGTGATGATGCCATCAAGGACGCTGTTATTGCATCTGAGGATGAAATCAAATCTACACTGACACCTGAATCTGCTGACACGGGTATGCAAATGGATGATGAAATTGCACCATCAATAACAATAGAATATCCAGTTGATGAGAAAAAAGATAGTGGTGAAGCAGTCAGGTATGCTATTATTCCATCTGATAGTGAAATCAAACCCACACTTACATCTCAATCTGCAGAAATTGTAGGGCAAATGGATGTTGAAATTGCACCAACAATTACAGTACAATATCCAGCTGATGAGCAAAAAGATAGTGATGATGCCGTCAAGGATGCGGTTATTGCATCTGAGGATGAAATCAAACCTACACTGACACCTGAATCTGCTGACACAGATAGGCAAGTGGATGATGAAATTGCACCATCAATGACGGTAGAATATCCAGTTGATGATAAAAAAGATAGTGGTGATGCAGTCAGGGATGCTATTATTTCATCTGATAGTGAAATCACACACACAATGACACCCGAATCTGCGGAAATTGATGGGCAAATGGATGTTGAAATTGCACCAACAATTACAGTTGAATTTACAGCTGATGAGCAAAAGGATATTGATGATGCCATGAAGGATGCTGTTATTCCATCTGAGGATGAAATCAAACCAACACTACCACCAGAATCTGCTGACACAGATAGGCGAATGGATGATGAAATTGCACCATCAATGACAGTACAATATCCAGCTGATGAGCAAAAAGATAGTGATGATGCCGTCAAGGACGCTGTTATTGCATCTGAGGATGAAATCAAATCTACACTGACACCTGAATCTGCTGACACAGGTATGCAAATGGATGATGAAATTGCACCATCAATAACAATAGAATATCCAGTTGATGAGAAAAAAGATAGTGATGATATAGTCAAGGACACTGTCATTCTAGCTGATGATAAAATCAAAACCACCATGACACCTGAATCTGGTGAAACAGATGGCCAGATTAATGTTGTATTGGCACCATCAATGACAGGGGAATATCCAGCTGATGAGCAAAAGTATAGTGATGATGCCATCAAGGACGCTGTTATTGCATCTGAGGATGAAATCAAATCTACACTGACACCTGAATCTGCTGACACGGGTATGCAAATGGATGATGAAATTGCACCATCAATAACAATAGAATATCCAGTTGATGAGAAAAAAGATAGTGGTGAAGCAGTCAGGTATGCTATTATTCCATCTGATAGTGAAATCAAACCCACACTTACATCTCAATCTGCAGAAATTGTAGGGCAAATGGATGTTGAAATTGCACCAACAATTACAGTACAATATCCAGCTGATGAGCAAAAAGATAGTGATGATGCCGTCAAGGATGCGGTTATTGCATCTGAGGATGAAATCAAACCTACACTGACACCTGAATCTGCTGACACAGATAGGCAAGTGGATGATGAAATTGCACCATCAATGACGGTAGAATATCCAGTTGATGATAAAAAAGATAGTGGTGATGCAGTCAGGGATGCTATTATTTCATCTGATAGTGAAATCACACACACAATGACACCCGAATCTGCGGAAATTGATGGGCAAATGGATGTTGAAATTGCACCAACAATTACAGTTGAATTTACAGCTGATGAGCAAAAGGATATTGATGATGCCATGAAGGATGCTGTTATTCCATCTGAGGATGAAATCAAACCAACACTACCACCAGAATCTGCTGACACAGATAGGCGAATGGATGATGAAATTGCACCATCAATGACAGTACAATATCCAGCTGATGAGCAAAAAGATAGTGATGATGCCGTCAAGGACGCTGTTATTGCATCTGAGGATGAAATCAAATCTACACTGACACCTGAATCTGCTGACACGGGTATGCAAATGGATGATGAAATTGCACCATCAATAACAATAGAATATCCAGTTGATGAGAAAAAAGATAGTGATGATATAGTCAAGGACACTGTCATTCTAGCTGATGATAAAGTCAAAACCACCATGACACCTGAATCTGGTGAAACGGATGGCCAGATTAATGTTGTATTGGCACCATCAATGACAGGGGAATATCCAGCTGATGAGCAAAAGTATAGTGATGATGCCATCAAGGACGCTGTTATTGCATCTGAGGATGAAATCAAATCTACACTGACACCTGAATCTGCTGACACGGGTATGCAAATGTATGATGAAATTGCACCATCAATAACAGTAGAATATCCAGTTGATGAGAAAAAAGATAGTGGTGAAGCAGTCAGGTATGCTATTATTCCATCTGATAGTGAAATCAAACCCACACTTACATCTCAATCTGCAGAAATTGTAGGGCAAATGGATGTTGAAATTGCACCAACAATTACAGTACAATATCCAGCTGATGAGCAAAAAGATAGTGATGATGCCGTCAAGGATGCGGTTATTGCATCTGAGGATGAAATCAAACCTACACTGACACCTGAATCTGCTGACACAGATAGGCAAGTGGATGATGAAATTGCACCATCAATGACGGTAGAATATCCAGTTGATGAGAAAAAAGATAGTGGTGATGCAGTCAGGGATGCTATTATTCCATCTGATAGTGAAATCACTCACACAATGACACCCGAATCTGCGGAAATTGATGGGCAAATGGATGTTGAAATTGCACCAACTATTACAGTTGAATTTACAGCTGATGAGCAAAAGGATATTGATGATGCCATGAAGGATGCTGTTATTCCATCTGAGGATGAAATCAAACCAACACTACCACCAGAATCTGCTGACACAGATAGGCGAATGGATGATGAAATTGCACCATCAATGACAGTAAAATATTCAGATGATGAGAAAAAATATAGTGATGATGCAGTCAAGGACACTGTTATTCCATCTGATGATAAAATCAAACCGACAGTGACACCTGAATCCGGTGAAATGGATGGCCAAATTAATGTTGTATTGACACCAACAATTACAGTACAATATCCAGCTGATGAGCAAAAGGATATTGATGATGCCGTCAAGGATGCTGTTTTTGTATCTGAGGATGAAATCAAACCAACACTGACACCTGTATCTGCTGACACAGATAGGCAAACGGATGATGGAATTGCACCATCAATGACAATAGAATATCCAGTTGATGAGCAAAAAGATAGTGGTGATGCAGTCAGGGATGCTATTATTCCATCTGATAGTGAAATCACACACACAATGACACCCGAATCTGCGGAAATTGATGGGCAAATGGATGTTGAAATTGCACCAACAATTACTGTTGAATTTACAGCTGATGAGCAAAAGGATATTGATGATGCCATGAAGGATGCTGTTATTGCATCTGAGGATGAAATCAAACCCGCACTGACACCTGAATCTGCTGAAATGGATAGTCAAATGGATGTTGCAAGTGCGCCATCAATGACAGTAGAACATTCAGCTGATGAGAAAAAAGATAGTGACGATGAAGTCAAGGACACTATTATTCCATCCGGTGATAAAATCAAACCCACACTTACACCTCAATCTGCAGAAATTGTAGGGCAAATGGATGTTGAAATTGCACCAACAATTACAGTACAATATCCAGCTGATGAGCAAAAAGATAGTGATGATGCCGTCAAGGACGCTGTTATTGCATCTGAGGATGAAATCAAATCTACACTGACACCTGAATCTGCTGACACGGGTATGCAAATGGATGATGAAATTGCACCATCAATAACAATAGAATATCCAGTTGATGAGAAAAAAGATAGTGATGATATAGTCAAGGACACTGTCATTCTAGCTGATGATAAAATCAAAACCACCATGACACCTGAATCTGGTGAAACAGATGGCCAGAATAATGTTGTATTGGCACCATCAATGACAGGGGAATATCCAGCTGATGAGCAAAAGTATAGTGATGATGCCATCAAGGACGCTGTTATTGCATCTGAGGATGAAATCAAATCTACACTGACACCTGAATCTGCTGACACGGGTATGCAAATGGATGATGAAATTGCACCATCAATAACAATAGAATATCCAGTTGATGAGAAAAAAGATAGTGGTGAAGCAGTCAGGTATGCTATTATTCCATCTGATAGTGAAATCAAACCCACACTTACATCTCAATCTGCAGAAATTGTAGGGCAAATGGATGTTGAAATTGCACCAACAATTACAGTACAATATCCAGCTGATGAGCAAAAAGATAGTGATGATGCCGTCAAGGATGCGGTTATTGCATCTGAGGATGAAATCAAACCTACACTGACACCTGAATCTGCTGACACAGATAGGCAAGTGGATGATGAAATTGCACCATCAATGACGGTAGAATATCCAGTTGATGATAAAAAAGATAGTGGTGATGCAGTCAGGGATGCTATTATTTCATCTGATAGTGAAATCACACACACAATGACACCCGAATCTGCGGAAATTGATGGGCAAATGGATGTTGAAATTGCACCAACAATTACAGTTGAATTTACAGCTGATGAGCAAAAGGATATTGATGATGCCATGAAGGATGCTGTTATTCCATCTGAGGATGAAATCAAATCTACACTGACACCTGAATCTGCTGACACAGATAGGCAAATGGATGATGAAATCGCACCATCAATGACAGTAGAATATCCAGTTGATGAGATAAAAGATAGTGATGATGCAGTCAAGGACACTGTTATTCCATCTGATGATAAAATCAAATCAACAGTGACACCTGAATCTCGTGAAATGGATGGCGAAATGAATGTTGTATTTGTACCATTAATGTCAGTAGAGTATCCAGCTGATGAGCAAAAAAATAGTGATGATGCCATCCTGGACGCTGTTATTTCATCTGAGAATGAAATTAAACCCGCACTGACACCTGAATCTGCTGAAATGGATAGTCAAATGGATGTTGCAAGTGCGCCATTAATGACAGTAGAACATTCAGCTGATGAGAAAAAACATAGTGACGATGAAGTCAAGGACACTATTATTCCATCCGATGATAAAATCAAACCCACACTTACACCTCAATCTGCAGAAATTGTAGGGCAAATGGATGTTGAAATTGCACCATCAATGACAGTAGAATATCCAGTTGATGAGAAAAAAGATAGTGATGATATAGTCAAGGACACTGTCATTCTAGCTGATGATAAAATCAAAACCACCATGACTCATGAATCTGGTGAAACGGATGGCAATATTAATGTTGTATTGGCACCATCAATGACAGGGGAACATCCAGCTGATGAGCAAAAGTATAGTGATGATGCCATCAAGGACGCTGTTATTGCATCTGAGGATGAAATCAAATCTACACTGACACCTGAATCTGCTGACACAGATAGGCAAATGGATGATGAAATCGCACCATCAATGACAGTAGAATATCCAGTTGATGAGACAAAAGATAGTGATGATGCAGTCAGGTATGCTATTATTCCATCTGATAGTGAAATCAAACCCACACTTACATCTCAATCTGCAGAAATTGTAGGGCAAATGAATGTTGAAATTGCACCAACAATTACAGTACAATATCCAGCTGATGAGCAAAAAGATAGTAATGATGCCGTCAAGGATGCTGTTATTGCATCTGAGGATGAAATCAAACCTACACTGACACCTGAATCTGCTGACACAGATAGGCAAGTGGATGATGAAATTGCACCATCAATGACGGTAGAATATCCAGTTGATGACCAAAAGTATAGTGATGATGCCATCAAGGACGCTGTTATTGCATCTGAGGATGAAATCAAATCTACACTGACACCTGAATCTGCTGACACGGGTATGCAAGTGGATGATGAAATTGCACCATCAATGACAATAGAATATCCAGTAGATGAGAAAAAAGATAGTGGTGATGCAGTCAGGGATGCTATTATTCCATCTGATAGTGAAATAACACCGACACTTATACCTCAATCTGCAGAAATTGTAGGGCAAACAAATGTTGAAATTGCACCAACAATTAGAGTAGAATGTCCAGCTGATGAGCAAAGGGATAGTGACGATTCATTCCGAGAGAGTGTTATTCCACTTTATGAAGTCAAACCCACAGTGACACCTGAATCTGGTGAAATGGATGGCCAAATTAATGTTGTGTTTGCACCATCAATGACCACAGTAGAATATTCAGCTGATGAGAACAAAGATAGTGATGATGCTGTCAAGGACATTACTATTCCATCTGATAGTGTAATCACAGCCACACTGACACCCGAGTTAGCAGAAATTGGTGGGCAAATGGATGTTGAAATTGCACCAACAATTACAGTTGAATTTACAGCTGATGAGCAAAAGGATAGTGATGATGCCGTCAAGGATGCTGTTATTCCATCTGAGGATGAAATCAAACCAACACTGACACCTGAATCTGCTGAAATGGATAGTCAAATGGATGTTGAAATTGCACCAGAAATTACAGTACAATATCCAGCTGATGAGCAAAGGGATAGTGATGATGCCGTCAAGGATGCTGTTATTGCATCTGAGGATGAAATCAAACGTACACTGACACCTGAATCTGCTGACACAGATAGGCAAGTGGATGATGAAATCGCACCATCAATGACAGTAGAATATCCAGTTGATGAGACAAAAGATAGTGATGATGCAGTCATGGATGCTGTTATTTCATCTGAGGATGAAATTAAACCCGCACTGACACCTGAATCTGTTGAAATGGGGAGTCAAATGGATGTTGCAAGTGCGCCATCAATGACAGTAGAACATTCAGCTGATGAGAAAAAAGATAGTGACGATGAAGTCAAGGACACTATTATTCCATCCGGTGATAAAATCAAACCCGCACTTGCACCTCAATCTGCAGAAATTGTAGGGCAAATGGATGTTGAAATTGCACCAACAATTACAGTACAATATCCAGCTGATGAGCAAAAAGATAGTGATGATGCCGTCAAGGACGCTGTTATTGCATCTGAGGATGAAATCAAATCTACACTGACACCTGAATCTGCTGACACGGGTATGCAAATGGATGATGAAATTGCACCATCAATAACAATAGAATATCCAGTTGATGAGAAAAAAGATAGTGATGATATAGTCAAGGACACTGTCATTCTAGCTGATGATAAAATCAAAACCACCATGACACCTGAATCTGGTGAAACAGATGGCCAGATTAATGTTGTATTGGCACCATCAATGACAGGGGAATATCCAGCTGATGAGCAAAAGTATAGTGATGATGCCATCAAGGACGCTGTTATTGCATCTGAGGATGAAATCAAATCTACACTGACACCTGAATCTGCTGACACGGGTATGCAAATGGATGATGAAATTGCACCATCAATAACAATAGAATATCCAGTTGATGAGAAAAAAGATAGTGGTGAAGCAGTCAGGTATGCTATTATTCCATCTGATAGTGAAATCAAACCCACACTTACATCTCAATCTGCAGAAATTGTAGGGCAAATGGATGTTGAAATTGCACCAACAATTACAGTACAATATCCAGCTGATGAGCAAAAAGATAGTGATGATGCCGTCAAGGATGCGGTTATTGCATCTGAGGATGAAATCAAACCTACACTGACACCTGAATCTGCTGACACAGATAGGCAAGTGGATGATGAAATTGCACCATCAATGACGGTAGAATATCCAGTTGATGATAAAAAAGATAGTGGTGATGCAGTCAGGGATGCTATTATTTCATCTGATAGTGAAATCACACACACAATGACACCCGAATCTGCGGAAATTGATGGGCAAATGGATGTTGAAATTGCACCAACAATTACAGTTGAATTTACAGCTGATGAGCAAAAGGATATTGATGATGCCATGAAGGATGCTGTTATTCCATCTGAGGATGAAATCAAACCAACACTACCACCAGAATCTGCTGACACAGATAGGCGAATGGATGATGAAATTGCACCATCAATGACAGTACAATATCCAGCTGATGAGCAAAAAGATAGTGATGATGCCGTCAAGGACGCTGTTATTGCATCTGAGGATGAAATCAAATCTACACTGACACCTGAATCTGCTGACACAGGTATGCAAATGGATGATGAAATTGCACCATCAATAACAATAGAATATCCAGTTGATGAGAAAAAAGATAGTGATGATATAGTCAAGGACACTGTCATTCTAGCTGATGATAAAATCAAAACCACCATGACACCTGAATCTGGTGAAACAGATGGCCAGATTAATGTTGTATTGGCACCATCAATGACAGGGGAATATCCAGCTGATGAGCAAAAGTATAGTGATGATGCCATCAAGGACGCTGTTATTGCATCTGAGGATGAAATCAAATCTACACTGACACCTGAATCTGCTGACACGGGTATGCAAATGGATGATGAAATTGCACCATCAATAACAATAGAATATCCAGTTGATGAGAAAAAAGATAGTGGTGAAGCAGTCAGGTATGCTATTATTCCATCTGATAGTGAAATCAAACCCACACTTACATCTCAATCTGCAGAAATTGTAGGGCAAATGGATGTTGAAATTGCACCAACAATTACAGTACAATATCCAGCTGATGAGCAAAAAGATAGTGATGATGCCGTCAAGGATGCGGTTATTGCATCTGAGGATGAAATCAAACCTACACTGACACCTGAATCTGCTGACACAGATAGGCAAGTGGATGATGAAATTGCACCATCAATGACGGTAGAATATCCAGTTGATGATAAAAAAGATAGTGGTGATGCAGTCAGGGATGCTATTATTTCATCTGA
Organism: Saccoglossus kowalevskii; assembly: GCF_978046115.1. Classification (NCBI taxonomy): domain Eukaryota; kingdom Metazoa; phylum Hemichordata; class Enteropneusta; family Harrimaniidae; genus Saccoglossus; species Saccoglossus kowalevskii. The sequence continues at coordinate 15,947,649 of NC_140642.1, read as the reverse complement.
TAGTGAAATCACACACACAATGACACCCGAATCTGCGGAAATTGATGGGCAAATGGATGTTGAAATTGCACCAACAATTACAGTTGAATTTACAGCTGATGAGCAAAAGGATATTGATGATGCCATGAAGGATGCTGTTATTCCATCTGAGGATGAAATCAAACCAACACTACCACCAGAATCTGCTGACACAGATAGGCGAATGGATGATGAAATTGCACCATCAATGACAGTACAATATCCAGCTGATGAGCAAAAAGATAGTGATGATGCCGTCAAGGACGCTGTTATTGCATCTGAGGATGAAATCAAATCTACACTGACACCTGAATCTGCTGACACGGGTATGCAAATGGATGATGAAATTGCACCATCAATAACAATAGAATATCCAGTTGATGAGAAAAAAGATAGTGATGATATAGTCAAGGACACTGTCATTCTAGCTGATGATAAAGTCAAAACCACCATGACACCTGAATCTGGTGAAACGGATGGCCAGATTAATGTTGTATTGGCACCATCAATGACAGGGGAATATCCAGCTGATGAGCAAAAGTATAGTGATGATGCCATCAAGGACGCTGTTATTGCATCTGAGGATGAAATCAAATCTACACTGACACCTGAATCTGCTGACACGGGTATGCAAATGTATGATGAAATTGCACCATCAATAACAGTAGAATATCCAGTTGATGAGAAAAAAGATAGTGGTGAAGCAGTCAGGTATGCTATTATTCCATCTGATAGTGAAATCAAACCCACACTTACATCTCAATCTGCAGAAATTGTAGGGCAAATGGATGTTGAAATTGCACCAACAATTACAGTACAATATCCAGCTGATGAGCAAAAAGATAGTGATGATGCCGTCAAGGATGCGGTTATTGCATCTGAGGATGAAATCAAACCTACACTGACACCTGAATCTGCTGACACAGATAGGCAAGTGGATGATGAAATTGCACCATCAATGACGGTAGAATATCCAGTTGATGAGAAAAAAGATAGTGGTGATGCAGTCAGGGATGCTATTATTCCATCTGATAGTGAAATCACTCACACAATGACACCCGAATCTGCGGAAATTGATGGGCAAATGGATGTTGAAATTGCACCAACTATTACAGTTGAATTTACAGCTGATGAGCAAAAGGATATTGATGATGCCATGAAGGATGCTGTTATTCCATCTGAGGATGAAATCAAACCAACACTACCACCAGAATCTGCTGACACAGATAGGCGAATGGATGATGAAATTGCACCATCAATGACAGTAAAATATTCAGATGATGAGAAAAAATATAGTGATGATGCAGTCAAGGACACTGTTATTCCATCTGATGATAAAATCAAACCGACAGTGACACCTGAATCCGGTGAAATGGATGGCCAAATTAATGTTGTATTGACACCAACAATTACAGTACAATATCCAGCTGATGAGCAAAAGGATATTGATGATGCCGTCAAGGATGCTGTTTTTGTATCTGAGGATGAAATCAAACCAACACTGACACCTGTATCTGCTGACACAGATAGGCAAACGGATGATGGAATTGCACCATCAATGACAATAGAATATCCAGTTGATGAGCAAAAAGATAGTGGTGATGCAGTCAGGGATGCTATTATTCCATCTGATAGTGAAATCACACACACAATGACACCCGAATCTGCGGAAATTGATGGGCAAATGGATGTTGAAATTGCACCAACAATTACTGTTGAATTTACAGCTGATGAGCAAAAGGATATTGATGATGCCATGAAGGATGCTGTTATTGCATCTGAGGATGAAATCAAACCCGCACTGACACCTGAATCTGCTGAAATGGATAGTCAAATGGATGTTGCAAGTGCGCCATCAATGACAGTAGAACATTCAGCTGATGAGAAAAAAGATAGTGACGATGAAGTCAAGGACACTATTATTCCATCCGGTGATAAAATCAAACCCACACTTACACCTCAATCTGCAGAAATTGTAGGGCAAATGGATGTTGAAATTGCACCAACAATTACAGTACAATATCCAGCTGATGAGCAAAAAGATAGTGATGATGCCGTCAAGGACGCTGTTATTGCATCTGAGGATGAAATCAAATCTACACTGACACCTGAATCTGCTGACACGGGTATGCAAATGGATGATGAAATTGCACCATCAATAACAATAGAATATCCAGTTGATGAGAAAAAAGATAGTGATGATATAGTCAAGGACACTGTCATTCTAGCTGATGATAAAATCAAAACCACCATGACACCTGAATCTGGTGAAACAGATGGCCAGAATAATGTTGTATTGGCACCATCAATGACAGGGGAATATCCAGCTGATGAGCAAAAGTATAGTGATGATGCCATCAAGGACGCTGTTATTGCATCTGAGGATGAAATCAAATCTACACTGACACCTGAATCTGCTGACACGGGTATGCAAATGGATGATGAAATTGCACCATCAATAACAATAGAATATCCAGTTGATGAGAAAAAAGATAGTGGTGAAGCAGTCAGGTATGCTATTATTCCATCTGATAGTGAAATCAAACCCACACTTACATCTCAATCTGCAGAAATTGTAGGGCAAATGGATGTTGAAATTGCACCAACAATTACAGTACAATATCCAGCTGATGAGCAAAAAGATAGTGATGATGCCGTCAAGGATGCGGTTATTGCATCTGAGGATGAAATCAAACCTACACTGACACCTGAATCTGCTGACACAGATAGGCAAGTGGATGATGAAATTGCACCATCAATGACGGTAGAATATCCAGTTGATGATAAAAAAGATAGTGGTGATGCAGTCAGGGATGCTATTATTTCATCTGATAGTGAAATCACACACACAATGACACCCGAATCTGCGGAAATTGATGGGCAAATGGATGTTGAAATTGCACCAACAATTACAGTTGAATTTACAGCTGATGAGCAAAAGGATATTGATGATGCCATGAAGGATGCTGTTATTCCATCTGAGGATGAAATCAAATCTACACTGACACCTGAATCTGCTGACACAGATAGGCAAATGGATGATGAAATCGCACCATCAATGACAGTAGAATATCCAGTTGATGAGATAAAAGATAGTGATGATGCAGTCAAGGACACTGTTATTCCATCTGATGATAAAATCAAATCAACAGTGACACCTGAATCTCGTGAAATGGATGGCGAAATGAATGTTGTATTTGTACCATTAATGTCAGTAGAGTATCCAGCTGATGAGCAAAAAAATAGTGATGATGCCATCCTGGACGCTGTTATTTCATCTGAGAATGAAATTAAACCCGCACTGACACCTGAATCTGCTGAAATGGATAGTCAAATGGATGTTGCAAGTGCGCCATTAATGACAGTAGAACATTCAGCTGATGAGAAAAAACATAGTGACGATGAAGTCAAGGACACTATTATTCCATCCGATGATAAAATCAAACCCACACTTACACCTCAATCTGCAGAAATTGTAGGGCAAATGGATGTTGAAATTGCACCATCAATGACAGTAGAATATCCAGTTGATGAGAAAAAAGATAGTGATGATATAGTCAAGGACACTGTCATTCTAGCTGATGATAAAATCAAAACCACCATGACTCATGAATCTGGTGAAACGGATGGCAATATTAATGTTGTATTGGCACCATCAATGACAGGGGAACATCCAGCTGATGAGCAAAAGTATAGTGATGATGCCATCAAGGACGCTGTTATTGCATCTGAGGATGAAATCAAATCTACACTGACACCTGAATCTGCTGACACAGATAGGCAAATGGATGATGAAATCGCACCATCAATGACAGTAGAATATCCAGTTGATGAGACAAAAGATAGTGATGATGCAGTCAGGTATGCTATTATTCCATCTGATAGTGAAATCAAACCCACACTTACATCTCAATCTGCAGAAATTGTAGGGCAAATGAATGTTGAAATTGCACCAACAATTACAGTACAATATCCAGCTGATGAGCAAAAAGATAGTAATGATGCCGTCAAGGATGCTGTTATTGCATCTGAGGATGAAATCAAACCTACACTGACACCTGAATCTGCTGACACAGATAGGCAAGTGGATGATGAAATTGCACCATCAATGACGGTAGAATATCCAGTTGATGACCAAAAGTATAGTGATGATGCCATCAAGGACGCTGTTATTGCATCTGAGGATGAAATCAAATCTACACTGACACCTGAATCTGCTGACACGGGTATGCAAGTGGATGATGAAATTGCACCATCAATGACGGTAGAATATCCAGTTGATGAGAAAAAAGATAGTGGTGATGCAGTCAGGGATGCTATTATTACATCCGATGATAAAATCAAACCCACACTTACACCTCAATCTGCAGAAATTGTAGGGCAAATGGATGTTGAAATTGCACCAACAATTACAGTACAATATCCAGCTGATGAGCAAAAAGATAGTGATGATGCCGTCAAGGATGCGGTTATTGCATCTGAGGATGAAATCAAACCTACACTGACACCTGAATCTGCTGACACAGATAGGCAAGTGGATGATGAAATTGCACCATCAATGACGGTAGAATATCCAGTTGATGAGAAAAAAGATAGTGGTGATGCAGTCAGGGATGCTATTATTGCATCTGAAGATGAAATCAAACCTACACTGACACCTAAATCTGCTGACACAGATAGGCAAGTGGATGATGAAATTGCACCATCAATGACGGTAGAATATCCAGTTGATGAGAAAAAAGATAGTGGTGATGCAGTCAGGTATGCTATTATTCCATCTGATAGTGAGATCAAACCCACACTTACATCTCAATCTGCAGAAATTGTAGGGCAAATGAATGTTGAAATTGCACCAACAATTACAGTACAATATCCAGCTGATGATCAAAAAGATAGTAATGATGCCGTCAAGGATGCTGTTATTGCATCTGAGGATGAAATCAAACCTACACTGACACCTGAATCTGCTGACACAGATAGGCAAGTGGATGATGAAATTGCACCATCAATGACGGTAGAATATCCAGTTGATGAGAAAAAAGATAGTGGTGATGCAGTCAGGGATGCTATTATTCCATCTGATAGTGAAATCAAACCCACACTTATACCTCAATCTGCGGAAATTGATGGGCAAATGGATGTTGAAATTGCACCAACAATTACAGTAGAATATTCAGTTGATGAGCAAAAGGATAGTGATGATGCCGTCAAGGATGCTGTTATTCTATCTGAGGATGAAATCAAACCAACACTGACACCTGAATCCGCTGACACAGATAGGCAAATGGATGATGAAATCGCACCATCAATGACAGTAGAATATCCAGTTGATGAGAAAAAAGATAGTGATGATATAGTCAAGGTCACAGTCATTCTAGCTGATGATAAAATCAAAACCACCATGACACCTGAATCTGGTGAAACGGATGGCCAAATTAATGTTGTATTGGCACCATCAATGACAGGGGAATATCCAGCTGATGAGCAAAAGTATAGTGATGATGCCATCAAGGACGCTGTTATTGCATCTGAGGATGAAATCAAATCTACACTGACACCTGAATCTGCTGACACGGGTATGCAAATGGATGATGAAATTGCACCATCAATAACAATAGAATGTTCAGTTGATGAGAAAAAAGATAGTGGTGAAGCAGTCAGGTATGCTATTATTCCATCTGATAGTGAAATCAAACCCACACTTACATCTCAATCTGCAGAAATTGTATGGCAAATGGATGTTGAAATTGTACCAACAATTACAGTACAATATCCAGCTGATGAGCAAAAAGATAGTAATGATGCCGTCAAGGATGCTGTTATTGCATCTGAGGATGAAATCAAACCTACACTGACACCTGAATCTACTGACACAGATAGGCAAGTGGATGATGAAATTGCACCATCAATGACGGTAGAATATCCAGTTGATGAGAAAAAAGATAGTGGTGATGCAGTCAGGGATGCTATTATTCCATCTGATAGTGAAATCACACACACAATGACACCCGAATCTGCGGAAATTGATGGGCAAATGGATGTTGAAATTGCACCAACAATTACTGTTGAATTTACAGCTGATGAGCAAAACGATAGTGATGATGCCGTCAAGGATGCTGTTATTGCATCTGAGGATAAAATCAAACCCGCACTGACACCTGAATCTGCTGACACGGATAGGCAAATAGATGATGAAATTGCACCATCAATGACAATAGAATATCCAGTTGATGAGAAAAATGATAGTGGTGATTCAGTCAGGGATGCTATTATTCCATCTGATAGTGAAATCAAACCCACACTGACAACTCAATCTGCAGAAATTGTAGGGCAAATGGATGTTGAAATTGCACCAACAATTACAGTACAATATCCAGCTGATGAGCAAAAGGATAGTGATGATGCCGTCAAGGATGCTGTTATTGCATCTGAGGATGAAATCCAACCAACACTGACACCTGAATCTGCTGACACAGATAAGCAAATGGATGATGAAATTGCACCATCAATGAGAGTAGAATATCCAGTTGATGAGACAAAAGATAGTGATGATATAGTCAAGGACACTGTCATTCTAGCTGATGATAAAATCAAAACCACCATGACACCTGAATCTGGTGAAACGGATGGCCAAATTAATGTTGTATTGGCACCAACAATTACAGTACAATATCCAGCTGATGAGCAAAAAGATAGTGATGATGCCATCAAGGATGCTGTTATTGCATCTGAGGATGAAATCAAACCTACACTCACACCTGAATCTGCTGAAATGGATAGTCAAATGGATGTTGAAATTGCACCAACAATTACAGTAGAATATCCAGCTGATGGGCAAAGGGATATTGATGATGCCAGCAAAGATGCTGCTATTCCATCTGTGGATGAAATCCAACCAACACTGGCACCTGCATCTGCTGACACAGATAGGCAAATGGATATTGAAATTGCACCATCAATGACAGTAGAATATCCAGTTGATGAGAAAAAAGATAGTGATGATGCCGTCAAGGATGCTGTTATTGCATCTGAGGATAAAATCAAACCCGCACTGACACCTGAATCTGCTGACACGGATAGGCAAATGGATGATGAAATTGCACCATCAATGACAATAGAATATCCAGTTGATGAGAAAAATGATAGTGGTGATTCAGTCAGGGATGCTATTATTCCATCTGATAGTGAAATCAAACCCACACTGACAACTCAATCTGCAGAAATTGTAGGGCAAATGGATGTTGAAATTGCACCAATAATTACAGTACAATATCCAGCTGATGAGCAAAAGGATAGTGATGATGCCGTCAAGGATGCTGTTATTGCATCTGAGGATGAAATCCAACCAACACTGACACCTGAATCTGCTGACACAGATAAGCAAATGGATGATGAAATTGCACCATCAATGACGGTAGAATATCCAGTTGATGATAAAAAAGATAGTGATGATGCAGTCAAGGACACTGTTATTCCATCTGATGATAAAAGCAAACCGACAGTGACACCTGAATCTGCTGAAATGGATATTCAAATGGATGTTGCAAGTGCGCCATTAATGACAGTAGAACATTCAGCTGATGAGAAAAAAGATAGTGATGATGCCGTCAAGGATGCTGTTATTGCATCTGAGGATAAAATCAAACCCGCACTGACACCTGAATCTGCTGACACGGATAGGCAAATAGATGATGAAATTGCACCATCAATGACAATAGAATATCCAGTTGATGAGAAAAATGATAGTGGTGATTCAGTCAGGGATGCTATTATTCCATCTGATAGTGAAATCAAACCCACACTGACAACTCAATCTGCAGAAATTGTAGGGCAAATGGATGTTGAAATTGCACCAACAATTACAGTACAATATCCAGCTGATGAGCAAAAGGATAGTGATGATGCCGTCAAGGATGCTGTTATTGCATCTGAGGATGAAATCCAACCAACACTGACACCTGAATCTGCTGACACAGATAAGCAAATGGATGATGAAATTGCACCATCAATGAGAGTAGAATATCCAGTTGATGAGACAAAAGATAGTGATGATATAGTCAAGGACACTGTCATTCTAGCTGATGATAAAATCAAAACCACCATGACACCTGAATCTGGTGAAACGGATGGCCAAATTAATGTTGTATTGGCACCAACAATTACAGTACAATATCCAGCTGATGAGCAAAAAGATAGTGATGATGCCATCAAGGATGCTGTTATTGCATCTGAGGATGAAATCAAACCTACACTCACACCTGAATCTGCTGAAATGGATAGTCAAATGGATGTTGAAATTGCACCAACAATTACAGTAGAATATCCAGCTGATGGGCAAAGGGATATTGATGATGCCAGCAAAGATGCTGCTATTCCATCTGTGGATGAAATCCAACCAACACTGGCACCTGCATCTGCTGACACAGATAGGCAAATGGATATTGAAATTGCACCATCAATGACAGTAGAATATCCAGTTGATGAGAAAAAAGATAGTGATGATGCCGTCAAGGATGCTGTTATTGCATCTGAGGATAAAATCAAACCCGCACTGACACCTGAATCTGCTGACACGGATAGGCAAATGGATGATGAAATTGCACCATCAATGACAATAGAATATCCAGTTGATGAGAAAAATGATAGTGGTGATTCAGTCAGGGATGCTATTATTCCATCTGATAGTGAAATCAAACCCACACTGACAACTCAATCTGCAGAAATTGTAGGGCAAATGGATGTTAAAATTGCACCAACAATTACAGTACAATATCCAGCTGATGAGCAAAAGGATAGTGATGATGCCGTCAAGGATGCTGTTATTGCATCTGAGGATGAAATCCAACCAACACTGACACCTGAATCTGCTGACACAGATAAGCAAATGGATGATGAAATTGCACCATCAATGACGGTAGAATATCCAGTTGATGATAAAAAAGATAGTGATGATGCAGTCAAGGACACTGTTATTCCATCTGATGATAAAAGCAAACCGACAGTGACACCTGAATCTGCTGAAATGGATATTCAAATGGATGTTGCAAGTGCGCCATTAATGACAGTAGAACATTCAGCTGATGAGAAAAAAGATAGTGACGATGAAGTCAAGGACACTATTATTCCATCCGATGATAAAATCAAACCCACACTTACACCTCAATCTGCAGAAATTGTAGGGCAAATGGATGTTGAAATTGCACCAATAATTACAGTACAATATCCAGCTGATGAGCAAAAGGATAGTGATGATGCCGTCAAGGATGCTGTTATTGCATCTGAGGATGAAATCCAACCAACACTGACACCTGAATCTGCTGACACAGATAAGCAAATGGATGATGAAATTGCACCATCAATGACGGTAGAATATCCAGTTGATGATAAAAAAGATAGTGATGATGCAGTCAAGGACACTGTTATTCCATCTGATGATAAAAGCAAACCGACAGTGACACCTGAATCTGCTGAAATGGATATTCAAATGGATGTTGCAAGTGCGCCATTAATGACAGTAGAACATTCAGCTGATGAGAAAAAAGATAGTGATGATGCCGTCAAGGATGCTGTTATTGCATCTGAGGATAAAATCAAACCTGCACTGACACCTGAATCTGCTGACACGGATAGGCAAATGGATGATGAAATTGCACCATCAATGACAATAGAATATCCAGTTGATGAGAAAAATGATAGTGGTGATTCAGTCAGGGATGCTATTATTCCATCTGATAGTGAAATCAAACCCACACTGACAACTCAATCTGCAGAAATTGTAGGGCAAATGGATGTTGAAATTGCACCAATAATTACAGTACAATATCCAGCTGATGAGCAAAAGGATAGTGATGATGCCGTCAAGGATGCTGTTATTGCATCTGAGGATGAAATCCAACCAACACTGACACCTGAATCTGCTGACACAGATAAGCAAATGGATGATGAAATTGCACCATCAATGACGGTAGAATATCCAGTTGATGATAAAAAAGATAGTGATGATGCAGTCAAGGACACTGTTATTCCATCTGATGATAAAAGCAAACCGACAGTGACACCTGAATCTGCTGAAATGGATATTCAAATGGATGTTGCAAGTGCGCCATTAATGACAGTAGAACATTCAGCTGATGAGAAAAAAGATAGTGATGATGCCGTCAAGGATGCTGTTATTGCATCTGAGGATAAAATCAAACCCGCACTGACACCTGAATCTGCTGACACGGATAGGCAAATAGATGATGAAATTGCACCATCAATGACAATAGAATATCCAGTTGATGAGAAAAATGATAGTGGTGATTCAGTCAGGGATGCTATTATTCCATCTGATAGTGAAATCAAACCCACACTGACAACTCAATCTGCAGAAATTGTAGGGCAAATGGATGTTGAAATTGCACCAACAATTACAGTACAATATCCAGCTGATGAGCAAAAGGATAGTGATGATGCCGTCAAGGATGCTGTTATTGCATCTGAGGATGAAATCCAACCAACACTGACACCTGAATCTGCTGACACAGATAAGCAAATGGATGATGAAATTGCACCATCAATGAGAGTAGAATATCCAGTTGATGAGACAAAAGATAGTGATGATATAGTCAAGGACACTGTCATTCTAGCTGATGATAAAATCAAAACCACCATGACACCTGAATCTGGTGAAACGGATGGCCAAATTAATGTTGTATTGGCACCAACAATTACAGTACAATATCCAGCTGATGAGCAAAAAGATAGTGATGATGCCATCAAGGATGCTGTTATTGCATCTGAGGATGAAATCAAACCTACACTCACACCTGAATCTGCTGAAATGGATAGTCAAATGGATGTTGAAATTGCACCAACAATTACAGTAGAATATCCAGCTGATGGGCAAAGGGATATTGATGATGCCAGCAAAGATGCTGCTATTCCATCTGTGGATGAAATCCAACCAACACTGGCACCTGCATCTGCTGACACAGATAGGCAAATGGATATTGAAATTGCACCATCAATGACAGTAGAATATCCAGTTGATGAGAAAAAAGATAGTGATGATGCCGTCAAGGATGCTGTTATTGCATCTGAGGATAAAATCAAACCCGCACTGACACCTGAATCTGCTGACACGGATAGGCAAATGGATGATGAAATTGCACCATCAATGACAATAGAATATCCAGTTGATGAGAAAAATGATAGTGGTGATTCAGTCAGGGATGCTATTATTCCATCTGATAGTGAAATCAAACCCACACTGACAACTCAATCTGCAGAAATTGTAGGGCAAATGGATGTTGAAATTGCACCAACAATTACAGTACAATATCCAGCTGATGAGCAAAAGGATAGTGATGATGCCGTCAAGGATGCTGTTATTGCATCTGAGGATGAAATCCAACCAACACTGACACCTGAATCTGCTGACACAGATAAGCAAATGGATGATGAAATTGCACCATCAATGACGGTAGAATATCCAGTTGATGATAAAAAAGATAGTGATGATGCAGTCAAGGACACTGTTATTCCATCTGATGATAAAAGCAAACCGACAGTGACACCTGAATCTGCTGAAATGGATATTCAAATGGATGTTGCAAGTGCGCCATTAATGACAGTAGAACATTCAGCTGATGAGAAAAAAGATAGTGACGATGAAGTCAAGGACACTATTATTCCATCCGATGATAAAATCAAACCCACACTTACACCTCAATCTGCAGAAATTGTAGGGCAAATGGATGTTGAAATTGCACCAACAATTACAGTAGAATATCCAGCTGATGAGCAAAAAGATAGTGATGATGCCATCAAGGATGTTGTTATTGCATCTGAGGATGAAATCAAACCTACACTGACACCTGAATCTGCTGACACAGATAGGCAAATGGATGATGAAATTGCACCATCAATGACAGTAGAATATCCAGTTGATGAGAAAAAAGATAGTGATGATGCCATCAAGGATGCTGTTATTCCATCTGTGGTTGAAATCAAACCAACACTGACACCTGAATCTGCTGAAATGGATAGTCAAATGGATGTTGAAATTGCACCAACAATTACAGTAGAATATCCAGCTGATGGGCAAAGGGATATTGATGATGCCAGCAAAGATGCTGCTATTCCATCTGTGGATGAAATCCAACCAACACTGGCACCTGCATCTGCTGACACAGATAGGCAAATGCGTATTGAAATTGCACCATCAATGACAGTAGAATATCCAGTTGATGAGAAAAAAGATAGTGGTGAGGCAGTCAGGGATGCTATTATTCTATCTGATAGTGAAATCAAACCCACACTTATACCTCAATCTGCAGAAATTGTGAGGCAAATGAATGTTGAAATTGCACCAACAATTACAGTACAATATCCAGCTGATGAGCAAAAAGATAGTGATGATGCCGTCAAGGATGCTGTTATTGCATCTGAGGATAAAATCAAACCTGCACTGACACCTGAATCTGCTGACACGGATAGGCAAATGGATGATGAAATTGCACCATCAATGACAATAGAATATCCAGTTGATGAGAAAAATGATAGTGGTGATTCAGTCAGGGATGCTATTATTCCATCTGATAGTGAAATCAAACCCACACTGACAACTCAATCTGCAGAAATTGTAGGGCAAATGGATGTTGAAATTGCACCAACAATTACAGTACAATATCCAGCTGATGAGCAAAAGGATAGTGATGATGCCGTCAAGGATGCTGTTATTGCATCTGAGGATGAAATCCAACCAACACTGACACCTGAATCTGCTGACACAGATAAGCAAATGGATGATGAAATTGCACCATCAATGAGAGTAGAATATCCAGTTGATGAGACAAAAGATAGTGATGATATAGTCAAGGACACTGTCATTCTAGCTGATGATAAAATCAAAACCACCATGACACCTGAATCTGGTGAAACGGATGGCCAAATTAATGTTGTATTGGCACCAACAATTACAGTACAATATCCAGCTGATGAGCAAAAAGATAGTGATGATGCCATCAAGGATGCTGTTATTGCATCTGAGGATGAAATCAAACCTACACTCACACCTGAATCTGCTGAAATGGATAGTCAAATGGATGTTGAAATTGCACCAACAATTACAGTAGAATATCCAGCTGATGGGCAAAGGGATATTGATGATGCCAGCAAAGATGCTGCTATTCCATCTGTGGATGAAATCCAACCAACACTGGCACCTGCATCTGCTGACACAGATAGGCAAATGGATATTGAAATTGCACCATCAATGACAGTAGAATATCCAGTTGATGAGAAAAAAGATAGTGATGATGCCGTCAAGGATGCTGTTATTGCATCTGAGGATAAAATCAAACCCGCACTGACACCTGAATCTGCTGACACGGATAGGCAAATGGATGATGAAATTGCACCATCAATGACAATAGAATATCCAGTTGATGAGAAAAATGATAGTGGTGATTCAGTCAGGGATGCTATTATTCCATCTGATAGTGAAATCAAACCCACACTGACAACTCAATCTGCAGAAATTGTAGGGCAAATGGATGTTGAAATTGCACCAACAATTACAGTACAATATCCAGCTGATGAGCAAAAGGATAGTGATGATGCCGTCAAGGATGCTGTTATTGCATCTGAGGATGAAATCCAACCAACACTGACACCTGAATCTGCTGACACAGATAAGCAAATGGATGATGAAATTGCACCATCAATGACGGTAGAATATCCAGTTGATGATAAAAAAGATAGTGATGATGCAGTCAAGGACACTGTTATTCCATCTGATGATAAAAGCAAACCGACAGTGACACCTGAATCTGCTGAAATGGATATTCAAATGGATGTTGCAAGTGCGCCATTAATGACAGTAGAACATTCAGCTGATGAGAAAAAAGATAGTGACGATGAAGTCAAGGACACTATTATTCCATCCGATGATAAAATCAAACCCACACTTACACCTCAATCTGCAGAAATTGTAGGGCAAATGGATGTTGAAATTGCACCAACAATTACAGTAGAATATCCAGCTGATGAGCAAAAAGATAGTGATGATGCCATCAAGGATGTTGTTATTGCATCTGAGGATGAAATCAAACCTACACTGACACCTGAATCTGCTGACACAGATAGGCAAATGGATGATGAAATTGCACCATCAATGACAGTAGAATATCCAGTTGATGAGAAAAAAGATAGTGATGATGCCATCAAGGATGCTGTTATTCCATCTGTGGTTGAAATCAAACCAACACTGACACCTGAATCTGCTGAAATGGATAGTCAAATGGATGTTGAAATTGCACCAACAATTACAGTAGAATATCCAGCTGATGGGCAAAGGGATATTGATGATGCCAGCAAAGATGCTGCTATTCCATCTGTGGATGAAATCCAACCAACACTGGCACCTGCATCTGCTGACACAGATAGGCAAATGCATATTGAAATTGCACCATCAATGACAGTAGAATATCCAGTTGATGAGAAAAAAGATAGTGGTGAGGCAGTCAGGGATGCTATTATTCTATCTGATAGTGAAATCAAACCCACACTTATACCTCAATCTGCAGAAATTGTGAGGCAAATGAATGTTGAAATTGCACCAACAATTACAGTACAATATCCAGCTGATGAGCAAAAAGATAGTGATGATGCCGTCAAGGATGCTGTTATTGCATCTGAGGATAAAATCAAACCTGCACTGACACCTGAATCTGCTGACACGGATAGGCAAATGGATGATGAAATTGCACCATCAATGACAATAGAATATCCAGTTGATGAGAAAAATGATAGTGGTGATTCAGTCAGGGATGCTATTATTCCATCTGATAGTGAAATCAAACCCACACTGACAACTCAATCTGCAGAAATTGTAGGGCAAATTGATGTTGAAATTGCACCAACAATTACAGTACAATATCCAGCTGATGAGCAAAAGGATAGTGATGATGCCGTCAAGGATGCTGTTATTGCATCTGAGGATGAAATCCAACCAACACTGACACCTGAATCTGCTGACACAGATAGGCAAGTGGATGTTGAAATTGCACCATCAATGACGGTAGAATATCCAGTTGATGAGAAAAAAGATAGTGGTGATGCAGTCAGGGATGCTATTATTCCATCTGATAGTGAAATCACACACACAATGACACCCGAATCTGCGGAAATTGATGGGCAAATGGATGTTGAAATTGCACCAACAATTACAGTTGAATTTACAGCTGATGAGCAAAAGGATATTGATGATGCCATTAAGGATGTTTTTATTGCATCTGAGGATGAAATCAAACCTACACTGACACCTGAATCTGCTGACACAGATAGGCAAATTAATTATGAAATTGCACCATCAATGACAGTAGAATATCCAGTTGATGAGAAAAAAGATAGTGGTGATGCAGTCAGGGATGCTATTATTCCATCTGATAGTGAAATCAAACCCACACTTACATCTCAATCTGCAGAAATTGTAGGGCAAATGGATGTTGAAATTGCACCAACAATTACAGTACAATATCCAGCTAATGAGCAAAAGTATATTGATGATGCCATTAAAGATGTTATTGCATCTGAGGATGAAATCAAACCAACACTGACACCTGAATCTGCTGACACAGATAGGCAAATGGATGATGAAATTGCACCATCGATGACAATAGAATATCCAGTTGATGAGAAAGAAGATAGTGGTGATGCAGTCAGGGATGCTATTATTCCATCTGATAGTGAAATAACACCGACACTTATACCTCAATCTGCAGAAATTGTAGGGCAAACAAATGTTGAAATTGCACCAACAATTACAGTAGAATATCCAGCTGATGAGCAAAGGGATAGTGATGATTCATTCAGAGAGAGTGTTATTCCACTTTATGAAGTTAAACCCACAGTGACACCTGAATCTGGTGAAATGGATGGACAAATTAATGTTGTGTTTGCACCATCAATAACAGTAGTAGAATATTCAGCTGATGAGAAAAAAGATAGTGATGATGCTGTCAAGGACATTATTATTCCATCTGATAGTGTAATCACAGCCACACTGACACCCGAGTTAGCAGAAATTGATGGGCAAATGGGTATTGAAATTGCACCATCAATGACAGTTGAATTTCCAGCTGATGATCAAAGGGATAGTGATGATGCCATCAAGGATGCTGTTATTCCATCTGTGGATGAAATCCAACCAACACTGGCACCTGCATCTGCTGACACAGATAGGCAAATGGATGTTGAAATTGCACCATCAATAACAGTAGAATATCCAGTTGATCAGACAGAAGATAGTGATGATATAGTCAAGGACACTGTCATTCTAGCTGGTGATAAAATCAAAACCACCATGACACCTGAATCTGGTGAAACGGATGGCCAAATTAATGTTGTATTGGCACCATCAATGACAGGGGAATATCCAGCTGATGAGCAAAAGTATAGTGATGATGCCATCAAGGACGCTGTTATTGCATCTGAGGATGAAATCAAATCTACACTGACACCTGAATCTGCTGACACGGGTATGCAAATGGATGATGAAATTGCACCATCAATGACAATAGAATATCCAGTTGATGAGAAAAATTATAGTGGTGAAGCAGTCGGGTATGCTATTATTCCATCTGATAGTGAAATCAAACCCACACTTACATCTCAATCTGCAGAAATTGTAGGGCAAATGGATGTTGAAATTGCACCAACAATTACAGTACAATATCCAGCTGATGAGCAAAAAGATAGTGATGATGCCGTCAAGGATGCTGTTATTGCATCTGAGGATGAAATCAAACCTACACTGACACCTGAATCTGCTGACACAGATAGGCAAGTGGATGTTGAAATTGCACCATCAATGACGGTAGAATATCCAGTTGATGAGAAAAAGGATAGTGGTGATGCAGTCAGGGATGATATTATTCCATCTGATAGTGAAATCACACTCACAATGACACCCGAATCTGCGGAAATTGATGGGCAAATGGATGTTGAAATTGCACCAACAATTACTGTTGAATTTACAGCTAATGAGCAAAAGTATATTGATGATGCCATTAAAGATGTTGTTATTGCATCTGAGGATGAAATCAAACCAACACTGACACCTGAATCTGCTGACACAGATAGGCAAATTGATGATGAAATTGCACCATCGATGACAATAGAATATCCAGTTGATGAGAAAGAAGATAGTGGTGATGCAGTCAGGGATGCTATTATTCTATCTGATAGTGAAATCAAACCCACACTTATACCTCAATCTGCAGAAATTGTGGGGCAAATGAATGTTGAAATTGCACCAACAATTACAGTACAATATCCAGCTGATGAGCAAAGGAATAGTGATGATTCATTCAGAGAGAGTGTTATTCCACCTTATGAAGTCAAACCCACAGTGACACCTGAATCTGGTGAAAGGGATGGTCAAATTGATGTTGTGTTTGCACCATCCATGACAGTAGTAGGATATTCAGCTGATGAGAAAAAAGATAGTGATGATGATGTCAAGGACATTATTATTCCATCTGATAGTGTAATCACACCCACACTGATACCCGAATTAGCAGAAATTGATGGGCAAATGGATGTTGAAATTGCACCAACAATTACAGTACAATATCCAGCTGATGAGCAAAAAGATAGTGATGATGCCGTCAAGGATGCTGTTATTCTATCTGAGGATGAAATCAAACCAACAGTGACACCTGAATCTGCTGACACAGATAGAAAAATGGACGATGAAATCACACCATCAATGACAGTAGAATATCCAGTTGATGAGACAAGAGATAGTGATGATGCAGTCGAGGACACTGTTATTCCATCTGATGATGAAATCAAATCGACAGTGACACCTGAATCTGGTGAAATGGATGGCGAAATTAATGTTGTATTGGCACCAACAATTACAGTACAATATCCAGCTGATGAGCAAAAAGATAGTGATGATGCCGTCAAGGGTGCTGTTATTGCATCTGACGATGAAATCAAATCTACACTGACACCTGAATCTGCCGACACGGATAGGCAAATGGATGATCAAATTGCACCATCAATGACGGTAGAATATCCAGTTGATGAGAAAAAAGATAGTGGTGATGTAGACAGGGATGCTATTGTTCCATCTGATAGTGAAATCACACTCACAATGACACCCGAATCTGCGGAAATTGATGGGCAAATGGATGTTGAAATTGCACCAACAATTACAGTTGAATTTACAGCTGATGAGCAAAAGGATATTGATGATGCCATGAAGGATGCTGTTATTGCATCTGAGGATGAAATCAAACCAACACTACCACCAGAATCTGCTGACACAGATAGGCGAATGGATGATGAAATTGCACCATCAATGACAATAGAATATCCAGTTGATAAGAGAAAAGATAGTGGTGATGCAGTCAGGGATGCTATTATTCCATCTGATAGTGAAATAACACCGACACTTATACCTCAATCTGCAGAAATTGTAGGGCAAACAAATGTTGAAATTGCACCAACAATTACAGTAGAATGTCCAGCTGATGAGCAAAGGGATAGTGATGATTCATTCAGAGAGAGTGTTATTCTACCTTATGAAGTCAAACCCACAGTGACACCTGAATTTGGTGAAATGGATGGCCAAATTAATGTTGTATTGGCACCATCAATGACAGTGGAATATCCAGCTGATGAGCAAAAAGATAGTGATGATGCCGTCAAGGATGCTGTTATTGCATCTGAGGATGAAATCAAACCTACACTCACACCTGAATCTGCTGACACAGATAGGCAAGTGGATGATGAAATTGCACCATCAATGACAATAGAATATCCAGTTGATGAGAGAAAAGATAGTGGTGATGCAGTCAGGGATGCTATTATTCCATCTGATAGTGAAATAACACCGACACTTATACCTCAATCTGCAGAAATTGTAGGGCAAACAAATGTTGAAATTGCACCAACAATTACAGTAGAATGTCCAGCTGATGAGCAAAGGGATAGTGATGACTCCGTCAATGATGCTGTTATTGCATCTGAGGATGAAATCAAACCAACACTGACACCTGAAACTGCTGACACAGATAGGCAAATGGATGATGAAATCGCACCATCAATGACAGTAGAATATCCAGTTGCTGAGACAAGATATAGTGATGATGCAGTCAAGGACACTGTTATTCCATCTGATGATGAAATCAAATCGATAGTGACACCTGAATCTGGTGAAACGAATGGCGAAATTAATGTTGTATTGGCACCATCAATTACAGTACAATATCCAGCTGATGAGCAAAAAGATAGTGATGATGCCGTCAAGGGTGCTGTTATTGCATCTGACGATGAAATCAAATCTACACTGACACCTGAATCTGCCGACACGGATAGGCAAATGGATGATCAAATTGCACCATCAATGACGGTAGAATATCCAGTTGATGAGAAAAAAGATAGTGGTGATGTAGACAGGGATGCTATTGTTTCATCTGATAGTGAAATCAAACCCACACCTACATGTCATACTGCAGAAATTGTAGGGCAAATGGATGTTGAAATTGCACCAACAATTACAGTACAATATCCAGCTGATGAGCAAAAATATAGTGATGATGCCGTCAAGGATGCTGTTATTGCATCTGAGTATGAAATCAAACCTACACTGACACCTGAATGTGCTGACACAGATAGGCAAATGGATGATGAAATTGCACCATCAATGACGGTAGAATATCCAGTTGATGAGAAAAAAGATAGAGGTGATGCAGTTAGGGATGCTATTATTTCATCTGATAGTGAAATCGAACCCACACTTACATCTCAATCTGCAGAATTTGTAGGGCAAATGGATGTTGAAATTGCACCAACAATTACAGTACAATATCCAGCTGATGAGCAAAAAGATAGTGATGATGCCATCAAGGATGCTGTTATTCCATCTGTGGATGAAATCAAACCAACACCGATACCTGAATCTGCTGACACGGATAGACAAATGAATGATGAATTTGCACCATCAATGACAATAGAATATCCAGTTGATGAGAAAAAAGATAGTGGTGATGCAGTCAGGGATGCTATTGTTTCATCTGATAGTGAAATCAAACCCACACCTACATCTCAATCTGCAGAAATTGTAGGGCAAATGGATGTTGAAATTGCACCAACAATTACAGTACAATATCCAGCTGATGAGCAAAAAGATAGTGATGATGCCGTCAAGAATGCTGTTATTGCATCTGAGGATGAAATCAAACCTACACTGACACCTGAATCTGCTGAAATGGATAGTCAAATGGATGTTGAAATTGCACCAACAATTATAGTAGAAAATCCAGCTGATGAGCAAAAAGATAGTGATGATGCCATGAAGGATGCTGTTATTGCATCTGAGGATGAAATCAAACCTACACTGACACCTGAATCTGCTGACACAGATAGGCAAGTGGATGATGAAATTGCACCATCAATGATGGTAGAATATCCAGTTGATGAGAAAAAAGATAGTGGTGATGCAGTCAGGGATGCTATTATTCCATCTGATAGTGAAATCACACCCACAATGACACCCGAATCTGCGGAAATTGATGGGCAAATGGATGTTGAAATTGCACCAACAATTACAGTTGAATTTACAGCTGATGAGCAAAACGATATTGATGATGCCATGAAGGATGCTGTTATTCCATCTGAGGATGAAATCAAACCAACGCTACCACCAGAATCTGCTGACACAGATAGGCAAGTGGATGATGAAATTGCACCATCAATGACGGTAGAATATCCAGTTGATGAGAAAAAAGATAGTGGTGATGCAGTCAGGGATGCTATTATTTCATCTGATAGTGAAATCAAACCCACACTTACACCTCAATCTACAGAAATTGTAGGGCAAATGGATGTTGAAATTGCACCAACAATTACAGTACAATATCCAGCTGATGAGCATAAAGATAGTGATGATGCCGTCAAGGATGCTGTTATTGCATCTGAGGATGAAATCAAACCTACACTGACACCTGAATCTGCTGACACAGATAGGCAAGTGAATGATGAAATTGCACCATCAATGACGGTAGAATATCCAGTTGATGAGAAAAAAGATAGTGGTGATGCAGTCAGGGATGCTATTATTCCATCTGATAGTGTAATCACACCCACAATGACACCCGAATCTGCGGAAATTGATGGGCAAATGGATGTTGAAATTGCACCAACAATTACAGTTGAATTTACAGCTGATGAGCAAAAGGGTAGTGATGATGCCGTCAAGGATGCTGTTATTGCATCTGAGGATGAAATCAAACCAACAATGACACCAGAATCTGCTGACACAGATAGGCGAATGGATGATGAAATTGCACCATCAATGACAATAGAATATCCAGTTGATGAGAGAAAAGATAGTGGTGAAGCAGTCAGGGATGCTATTATTCTATCTGATAGTGAAATAAAACCCACACTTATACCTCAATCTGCAGAAATTGTAGGGCAAACAAATGTTGAAATTGCACCAACAATTACAGTAGAATGTCCAGCTGATGAGCAAAGGGATAGTGATGATTCATTCAGAGAGAGTGTTATTCCACCTTATGAAGTCAAACCCACAGTGACACCTGAATCTGGTGAAATGGATGGCCAAATTAATGTTGGTTTTGCACCATCAATGACAGTAGTGGAATATTCAGCTGATGAGAAAAAAGATAGTGATGATGCAGTCAAGGACACTGTTATTCCATCTGATGATAACATCAAACCAACAGTGACACCTGAATCCGGTGAAATGGATGGCCAAATTAATGTTGTATTGACACCATCAATGACAGTGGAATATCCAGCTGATGAGGAAAAAGATATTGATGATGCCGTCAAGAATGCTGTTATTGCATCTGAGGATGAAATCAAACCAACACTGACACCTGAAACTGCTGACACAGATAGGCAAATGGATGATGAAATCGCACCATCAATGACGGTAGAATATCCAGTTGATGAGAAAAAAGATAGTGGTGATGCAGTCAGGGATGCGATTATTACATCTGATAGTGAAATCACACCCACAATAACACCTCAATCTACAGAAATTGTAGGGCAAATGGATGTTGAAATTGCACCAACAATTACAGTAGTAGAATATTCAGCTGATGAGAAAAAAGATAGTGATGATGCAGTCAAGGACACTGTTATTCCATCTGATGATAACATCAAACCAACAGTGACACCTGAATCTGCTGACACAGATAGGCGAATGGATGATGAAATTGCACCATCAATGACAATAGAATATCCAGTTGATGAGACAAGAGATAGTGATGATGCAGTTAGGGATGCTATTATTTCATCTGATAGTGAAATCGAACCCACACTTACATCTCAATCTGCAGAATTTGTAGGGCAAATGGATGTTGAAATTGCACCAACAATTATAGTAGAAAATCCAGCTGATGGGCAAAAAGATAGTGATGATGCCATCAAGGATGCTGTTATTGCATCTGAGGATGAAATCAAACCAACAGTGACACCTGAATCTGCTGACACAGATAGAAAAATGGATGATGAAATCACACCATCAATGACAGTAGAATATCCAGTTGATGAGAAAAAAGATAGTGGTGATGTAGTCAAAGATGCCATTATTCCATCTGATAGTGAAATCACACCCACAATGTCACCCCAATCTGCGGAAATTGGTGGGCAAATGGGTGTTGAAATTGCACCAACAATTACAGTTGAATTTACAGCTGATGAACAAAAGTATAGTGATGATGCCATTAAGGACGCTGCTATTCCATCTGATGATAAAGTCAAAGCCACACTGACACCTCACTCTTCTGAAATGGATAGGCAAACGGATGTGTCAATTGCGCAATCAATGTCAGTAAAGCCTCCAGTTGATGAGCAAAAAGATAGTGATGATGCAGTCGAGCAAACTGTTATTCTATCTGGTGATATAGTCAAACCCACACTGAAACCCGAATCTGCAGAAATTGATATACAAATGGATGTTGCAATTGCGCCATTAGTGAAATTAGAATATCCAGCTGATGAGCAAATGGATAGTGATACTGTATTGAAGGACGCTTTCATTCCATCTGATGATAAAGTCAGTCCCACACTGACACCTGAATCTGCTGTAACTGATGAACTCTATGTCACCATAGATTTCATTCCATCTGATGATAAAATCACACACACGCAGACATCTGAATCTGCTGAAATGGATGATGCCATTGCGCCATCAATGACAGTAGTGTGTCAAACTTTGGAAGAATTGATTAGTGTTGATACTAAAGACACTGATATTCAATCTGATAATATCACACTTTCACTGTCTCCTGAAACTACTGAAATGGATGGCCAAATGAATGTTTTATTTGCACCATCTTTGACAGAATATCACACTGAGGGGCAAAGGATAAGTGATGATGCCATCAACGACACTGTTATTCCATCTGATGACAACATTCCACCCACACTGACCTCTGTATCTGCTGAAATAGATGGCCAATTGGATGTTGTAATTGCTCCATCAATGGCAGTAGAATATCCATCTGATGAGCAAAAGTGTGATGCAATAATGGGTGCTGTTATTGCATCAGATGACAAAGTCAAAACCATGTTGACCCTACAATCTGATGAAGTGTGTGATACAACGGTTTTAAACATGGACCTCAATGCGTCAGAAAAATACACAGCTGATGAGCTAGAGGAAAGTGGTAGTACAGTTAAGAACACTGTTATTCCATATGATGACAAACATACACATGCTCTCAATTTAAGTGATGAGGAAGATGTAATACAACCCATATTACCAGTATCTGACGCCTGTGTAGCCGAATATCCAAAAATTATTATTGGTGCATCTTGCAAAACTGATGATGGAGAATATTCATTGCAATATCAACAAATTAATACTGGAATGGCAATTGAAAGTGGTGTTGTGTCTCGTCATGTTATTTCATCTAACCCTACTTATTGGCCTGAAGATAAAGTTCAGCTACAACCATCAAATACAGCATCCAATAACCAACACCAAGACAGCTCACGGCATGAGTTTATGGATGAATACATTGCTGATTCTGAGTTAGAAGATGCAACTGTTGCTTCATCAGATACTTTACCTCTTGGTTTAAATATGCACCTCCCTGTTGTCGATAATAATGAAGAGCAAGAACTTTATACATTGTCACCAAGAGAATTGGGAGGAACTGTTATTGTTCATAGAACACCCACTGTTACATCCTACATCTTATCTGAGTATATGGAAACAAACGAAGCTGAATATGCAAGACTACCACATAGAACAGATATAGCTGTTCAAGAAGTACTTCCTTCATTATGCATTGACCCCCCTGACATCTGCCTAACAGATTCTGGAAATCAAAAACTACATGATGAAATAACATCTGAAGTGTCTATCCACCCAATATCGAGTGATGTTCTGAAGGTTGACAATGGTAATTCACAGTTTATTAATGCAACGACTCATGAAGTAATTGAATCAACACTTATAGAACAAGTTAAAGAGAGTGAGCTTGTGAGTGAACCTAGTGACAAAGTACATAAACAGAAAGACATAACATCTGAAATGCACATCCACCCAATATTAGTAGAATACCCACTTGAACTTCCAAAAGTTGATAAGCCACAGAAAACAGCTTCAGAAACTTATCATGTACTGAAACAAATTGAGGAGAGCGAGTCTGTTTCACTACAGCTAGAACGAAAAGTAATATCATCAGAAGAGCATACACAGCTCATGTCTGTAAAGTATCCAATCAAACTCGCGACAGTTGATCCTGCTACCCCACAGAATACTGACGCAGAATCAGAAAGTAAGAACTTAGCATCTGAAGAGCACATACACCAAATTGGATCTCTGAAGGTTGATACTGTTACACCACTGAAAATGGGTGCAGCAACACAAAACGTTATCCCATCAAAACATGTTGAACCAGCTAGGAATACTGGCCTAGTGAAAGCCAGAGTACAAGTACCTGAACAGACACATATAACATCTGAAGTGCGTATCCACCCAATATCAGTAGAATCCCAAAGAGAATTTGATAATGTTACACTACGGAAAACAAATGCAACTCATGGAATACTTCCAGAACCATCAATAAAGAGTGACCTAGTGGAACCTATGAAACAGATGAAACTAGAAGACTCGGCATCTGAGGTGTATATCCACTCAATATCAGAATTAACAAGAAAAGTATCCGATGTTGGTACAGTTACACCACAGAAAAATGATTCAGAAACTTTTAAAGTACGAGAACCCTCAAAGGAGAGGAACTCAATAGAATCTGGCACACAAGAACAGGAACAGAAAGTAATTACTTCTGAAGAGCATGTGCAGCCAAAACCAGTAAAGTACCTAATGGAACCTGCTGTGGTTGATACTGTTATACCATTGACAACAGACACTGTGATTCAAGAAGTCATTCCATCAACAGTTCTTGAACCATCTTTGGAGAGTGACCAAGTGGAGACTGTAATTGAAGGAACACAACAGAAAGATTTAGCACCTGAAGAACAGGTGCACCAAATATCAGTAGACTATGGAAGTGAACTTGATACACCACAACAACCTGATGCAGGAACTCATGATATACTTGAACTCACAAAGGAGGGTGAACTTATGAAATCTGTAAAACCACCACTAGAACAGAAACAAATTATATCTAAGGAGCATGTCAGTGCAATATCAGTTGAATTCCCAAGTGACCTTCTGAAGGTTGATGTTACAACACTGAATGCTGATGCAGTAACTGAGGAAGTGCTTCCATCAAACCTTGTTGAACCAGCTAAGAAAGGTGACCTAGTAAAACCTTTAGAACAAGTACAAGAACAGACAGAAACGACATCTGAAGTACATATCCACCCAATATCAGAATTTCCAAGAGAACTGTCAGAAGTTGAAACTATTCCATCACCGAAAAATGATTCTGAATCTCTTGTTGTACGAGAACCCCCAACAAAGAGTAACTTAGTAGAACCTGGCACACAAGTACAGGAACAGAAAGTAAATACTTCAGAGCATATGCAGGCAATACCAGTAAAGTGCCAAATGGAACCTGCTGTGGTTGATACTGTTATACCATTGACAACAGACACTGTGATTCAAGAAGTCATTCCATCAACAGTTCTTGAACCATCTTTGGAGAGTGACCAAGTAGAGACTATAATTGAAGGAACACAACAGAAAGATTTAGCATCTGAAGAACAGATGCACCAAATATCAGTAGACTATGGAAGTGAACTTGATACACCACAACAACCTGATGCAGGAACTCATGATATACTTGAACTCACAAAGGAGGGTGAACTTATGAAATCTGTAAAACCACCACTAGAACAGAAACAAATTATATCTAAGGAGCATGTCAGTGCAATATCAGTTGAATTCCCAAGTGACCTTCTGAAGGTTAATGTTACAACACAGAATGCTGATGCAATAACTGAGGAAGTGCTTCCATCAAACCTTGTTGAACCAGCTAAGAAAGGCGACCTAGTAAAACATTTAGAACAAGTACAAGAACAGACAGAAACGACATCTGAAGTACATATCCACCCAATTTCAGAATTTCCAAGAGAACTGTCAGAAGTTGAAACTGTTCCATCACCGAAAAATGACTCTGAATCTCTTGTTGTACGAGAACCCCCAACAAAGAGTAACTTAGTAGAACCTGGCACACAAGAACAGGAACAGAAAGTAATTACTTCAGAGCATGTGCAGGCAATACCAGTAAAGTGCCAAATGGAACCTGCTGTGGTTGATACTGTTATACCATTGACAACAGATACTGTGATTCAAGAAGTCATTCCATCAACAGTTCTTGAACCATCTTTGGAGAGTGACCAAGTGGAGACTATAATTGAAGGAACACAACAGAAAGATTTAGCATCTGAAGAACAGATGCACCAAATATTAGTAGACTATGGAAGTGAACTTGATACACTACAACAACCTGGTGCAGGAACTCATCATATACTTGAACTCACAAAGGAGGGTGAACTTATGAAATCTGTAAAACCACCACTAGAACAGAAACAAACTATAACTGTGGAGCATGTCAGTGCCATATCAGTTGAATTCCCAAGTGACCTTCTGAAGGTTGATGTTACAACACAGAATGCTGATGCAGTAACTGGGGAAGTGCTTCCATCAAACCTTGTTGAACCAGCTAAGAAAAGTGACCTAGTAAAACCCTTAGAACAAGTAGCAGAACAGACAGAAACAACATCTGAAGTACATATCCACCCAATATCAGAATTTCCAAGAGAACTGTCAGAAGTTGAAACTGTTCCATCACCAAAAAATGATTCTGAATATCTTGTACGAGAACCCCCAATGAAGAGTAACTTAGTAGAACCTGGCACACAAGAACAGGAACAGAAAGTAATTACTTCAAAGGAGCATGTGCAGGCAATATCAGTAAAGTGCCTAATGGAACCTGCTGTGGTTGATAATGTTATACCACTGACAACAGACACTGTGACTCAGGAAGTCATTCCATCAACAGTTCTTAAACCATCTTTGGAGAGAGATCAAGTGGAAACTATAATTGAAGGAACACAACAGAAAGATTTAGCATCTGAAGAACAGATGCACCGAATATCAGTACACTATGGAAGTGAACTTGATACACCACAACAACCTGATGCAGTAACTCATGATGTACTTGAACTCACAAATGATGGTGAACTTGTGAAATTTGTAAAACCACTACTAGAACAGAAACAAACTATATCTGTGGAGCATGTCAGTGCCATATCAGTTGAATTCCCAAGTGACCTTCTGAAGGTTGATGTTACAACACAGAATGTTGATGCAGTAACTGGGGAAGTGCCTCCATCAAACCTTGTTGAACCAGCTAAGAAAAGTGACCTAGTAAAACCTCTAGAACAAGTACCAGAACAGACAGAAACAACATCTGAAGTACATATCCACCCAATATCCGAATTTCCAAGAGAACTGTCAGAAGTTGAAACTGTTCCATCACCAAAAAATGATTCTGAATCTCTTGTACGAGAACCCCCAATGAAGAGTAACTTAGTAGAACCTGGCACACAAGAACAGGAACAGAAAGTAATTACTTCAGAGGAGCATGTGCAGGCAATATCAGTAAAGTGCCTAATGGAACCTGCTGTTGTTGATAATGTTATACCACTGACAACAGACACTGTGACTCAGGAAGTCATTCCATCAACAGTTCTTAAACCATCTTTGGAGAGAGATCAAGTGGAAACTATAATTGAAGGAACACAACAGAAAGATTTAGCATCTGAAGAACAGATGCACCGAATATCAGTACACTATGGAAATGAACTTGATACACCACAACAACTTGATGCAGGAACTCATGGTGTACTTGAAAACACAAAGGAGGATGAACATGTGAAATCTGTAAAACCACCACTAGAACAGAAACAAATTATATCTGAGGAGCATGTCAGTGCAATATCAGTTGAATTCCCAAGTGACCTTTTGAAGGTTGATAATGTAACACCACAGAAGGCTGACGCAGTAACCAAGGAAGTGCTTCCATCAAACCTTGTTGAACCAGCTAAGAAAAATGACCTGGTGAAACTTTTGGAACAAGTACAAGGACAGATAGAAATAGCATCTGAGATGCATATCCACCCAATATCAGAATTCTCAATTAAACTGTCAGAAGATGATAATGTTGCAACACAAACAACTGATGTACTGGAAATAACCACAGAGAGTGAACCTGGCACTCAAAAGCTAGTACATAAAGTAACAACATCTGCAGAACATATGCAGCCAATATCCATAGCAGACCTGGTTACATCAGGGAAAACGGATGCAGAATCAATACTAGAACCATCTAAAGAGAGTGACCAAGTAGAACATATAATAAAACCAGAACAGGAGCATATGCACCAAATATCAGTAGAATACCCAAGTGAACTTCTGAAGGTGGATATTGTTACACCACAGAAAACTGAATCAGAAACTCTTAATGTACAGGAAACCACCCCAGAGCATGATTTTGAGGAACCTAGCACACAAAAACTAGAACAGAATAAAATATCATCTAAAGAGCATGTACAGCCAATATCAGTAATGTATTTGAAGGAAACTGGAGTGATTGGTGCAGTTTCATCACAGGTTACAGATGCAGTAAGTCAGGAAGTACTTCCACCAAAACATTCAGAAGTATCTATGGAGAGTGGTCAAAGGGTACCTATAATAGGACCAGAACAGAAAGACTTGGCATCTGAAAAGCATATTCGCCAAATATCAGTAGAATACCCAAGTGAACGCTTGATAATTGATAGACCACAGAAAACAGACACCGTAACACAAAAAGTACAACTTATTCAACCTGTTAAGGAGAGTGATCTGGTGAAACCATTAGAACAGGAACTTAAACAGAGAGATCCATCTGATAAATCTTCACACCAAATACCAGTAGAATACCAAAGTGAACTTGAGTTAGACATTGTTACACCACAGAAAAATGATGCATCAACTCAAGTAGTACTTCTGCCAGGTGTTCATGGGTCAGTTAAGGTGGGAGATCACTTGGAAGCTGGGAAACATGGGCCTCATCAGAAAGACACTCTTACACCACAAAAATCTGATGTAGCAACCCAGGTAGTACTTTTATCCGAGGTCCAGGAGCCATCCAATGAAAGTGACCTGATAGAATCTGCAAGGCAAAGGCTAGAACAGAATATAACACCTGAAGAGCTAGTGCAACAACTATCAGTAGAATACCCAATTCAACTTGCAACAAATATTACTATTTCACCACAGACACCACAATATAAAAGAGAATTTGTTGATGCTTCCACCGCTACATCACCTGCTGGTGGATCTATGGTTGAAATGGGAACAAATACTGAATCAGCTATGACTTCACTGACTGTAGATGGTGGGAATGAGAGTTTATTAGCAGTGCCTTGTAATGAAGATGACATCTCTGAAATGCAAAAGAATTATCTTGTGGATGCAAGCACAAACACAGCTCCAGAATTGCATACCAGTGCCATTGTAGATGTACACCATAATGATGACAACGACGAAGAATCTTTGCCTTTAAAGAAAAGTCGTGTAGATGCCAGTACAATCACATCATTCTTGACTGACCTGGTTGAAGTTGGTACAAACACAGAGTTGGAAGAAAAACCTGATGATAAACATGTAGGAAGAAGAGTGTCAGACATGGTAGCAAGAGCAAAACATATAAAAGGGGATATTGTAATCTCATCTCCACAGAAAAATCATGTTAATGCAAGCACCAGTATGTCATCCATTCCTCTTCAAACTGAAATGAAAATGGAAGTAGACGACACTTTGTTTCACCCATTCATTGAACACACTGAGAATAAATCTCAACCAAATCTGGACTTGTTCATTCCTGTTCATGGCAATGTTCATAGTATGGAATCTCGTGCAGATGATGTTGCTCACCTGTCATCTGCCACTTTACTAACTGATGATGTGTCCAAGAATAGAGACACAACAGATGGGTATATAAATACAGATGTTCCTCTAATGGTAACTGTTGCAACAAACACCGAGTCATCTCTACCTTATTCACCTTTAGTTGAATTCGATCTGGATATAGATAATGAATCACCTATCAATAATGAAACAGTCGCAGTGCTGACTAGAAATGAAAGTGTATCACCCATGACCATACATTATAGTGAAAGACTTGATGCATCAACCATGACACATACTATTGATGAGAGTCAAATTGAAGCGATGACAATTGAATTTGTTGAAACACCTAGTGAGTATGTTTGTACTTCTGTAACTGCGAGAGACACAGCTGAATTTGGTGCAAACACTGAACAAAAATCTACCGGAACCAGAAGCATAGGAACATCACCTATAACTCTATTAATTGAACCTGGAAGTATGTATGACAGTTCTGAGAAAGAAGAAGATGAGAGAATATATAAAGGACCTCTAATAGAGCAATCTCGTACTGCTGTGTCATTAGATGAAGTGAATTTGGATATTGGGTTTTCTGTACCTGAGCAGAAAATTAGTATTGGTATTAACACAGACCCAGTCACTCATGATGCCGCAGTTGTAACTGATGTAGAAAAGTGGAATAAGGAGAAATGTGAGAATGGTGACTTGATGAATTTGCAAGAAATTGAGCAAAGTAAAGATGAACAACATGCTAAAGGAGAACAGAAATCACATGTAAGGTCAACTGGGATAAATACTGTTCCTATCTCAACAGAACTGGATGAGTCAAGAAAGAATATGTTAGAATATAGCTTAGAAAATGATGATAACAAATCAGATGATGTGCATAAGTTCAAAGTCTCTGTTGGTGTTAATACTCTTTCCCTGTATGCTGAGAGTGGAGTGGAGGCTGAGGAGGATGAAGAAAGTGAAAGAATATTTAACGTAAACGATGTTGCTCATCATAGAGCTCCAGAGGAGAATGTATCAGAAATTATAGATGGAAGACCGTCATATTTAGAGCTTGGAACTCAGACTGACCATGTGCCTCGCAATGTTAAGTATGGTAGTACACCCATGGAACATGTTAGCCAACTAATACAAGTTGACCAGAAAGAACAACAGTTTGTATGGAAAAGCACAGATGCAATGACCAATACAGACAGGACTGGTACACCAGTGGACAATTCACATGTGGGAAATAAAATGTTTTTTCAACCCATTAAAGAAAATGATGATGACAAATCGGATGATGTACCAAAGATCAAAGTCTCTGTTGGTGTTAATACTTGTTCACTGTATGCTGAGAGTGAAGTGTTGACTGAGGGGTATGAAGAAAGTGAAAAAATATTAAACGTAAATGATGAGAGTGGAGTGTTGACTGAGGAGGATGAAGAAAGTGGAAGAATATTAAACGTAAATGATGTTGTTCATCATAGAGCTCCAGAGGAAAATGTATCAGAGATGATAAAAGGAAGGCCGTCATATTCAGAACTTGGAACTCAGACTGACCATTTGCCTTGCATTGATGAGTATGATAGTACACCCATGGAAAATGTTAGCCAACTAATGCAAGTTGACCAGGAAGAACAACAGTTTGTACGGAAAAGCACAGATGTAATGACCAATACAGATGGGACTGGTATGTTAGTGGACAATTCACATGTGGGAAATAAAATGTTTTTCAAACCCATTAAAGAAGATGAAACACCTACACAACTTCAGACAGGGTTCATTGGACATCAAACTGATGAAGCTGAAAGACTTAAAACATGCCAAAGAGCATTAGATTTATCTAAACCAACCATGGCAAATCAACCAGGTCAACAACAAGTAGAAGAAAATGTACATGATGAACGAATGAGAAGACCAGGATTACATGACCGAAGACAAATGTTACCCGGACGTGGAGCACCATTTTATGCACATCATAAGGCAAGACCAGAATCTGTGTATGCTGATTCTGATTATGTAACTGAAGATGAGCATATTGATGCATTGAACAAGGAGACAGACACAGAAACTGATGCTGATAATTTCCTAGTGTCAGATATTGAAGGTGGAAAAAGTGATCATGAAATCAGTCCTAGACAATCTGAAGGAGTTTCGAACGAAAGTGATGATCTTGCTGCCCTTTTGCAGAGCATGGCTAGAAGTAGAGAGAGGGCGGCACTGGTGACTCAGAGATCAAGAGAAGTGTTCAGATCTGTTGAGCCTAGACAGCCTGTAGAAATCCAAGAACCAGATGATCTTTCTGACCTTCTTAACAGCCTTACTCGCAGAAGACAAGAAACTATACAAGCATCACAAAGGGCAAAAGAAGTTGTTGCCAAATGGAGAGATGTCAGTTCACCCCAGTTATCAGCTCCGTCATCCACAAATGAAAATGTAGTTAATCAACCAGAACGTGAGGTACCAAGACTTGATTTCCTGTCAGCAAAACAAATCTTATATTTACCAGAAGACTCTGTTCACGATAAATCTAGTACAGGCCATGCAGAACCAAATCCCCCAGAAGAAATTGACAATGGAAGACATTTGATTGAGACCATCATCCCTGAAAAAGAGCATGATAAGCCAGCTCAATGTAATGTTGAGGATTTATCTCCAATACAAATGAATGATGCTTTCAGGGAATTCTTGCTAAACATCAAGAAACAAGGTGATGTTACACCAAGCCATCAAGTAGATTTCGATGTGAATGCAGATTCAAAAATACCACCCAAATCTAAAGAAATAGATAAAAATAACAAAACAGAAGATGTTACAAAAAGTGGAGAGTTACCAACAATTAATGAGGAAATTGTTAATGGGGATACTGGCTCTGGTTTTCTTCTTCCCGCCTTCTCGGATGTGTCACTTGACCTTGATATTGAAGATGATGAAGATCTCAGGGCCCTAATAGAAGCTCAACAAAACATTGATAGTATGATAGCTGACTTGTCCACTGATGAAGATGATGAGGATGAGTTTGAAGACACTGATGAACTTGATACAACTCACCCTGAATTAGTTGCACTTATAGGTGATCTAGAAGATGACACACCTCCGACAACTAATGATTCCAGTGATTTAACTGCTGATATCAAATACTTGCAAGATGATATTGTAGCAATCAATGCTAGTACCCCAATGGAATCAGAACCAAGGCCAAAGACATATGAAGAAGCAGGAGGCCAGGATACACTTTATATCTCAGATGATGAGGATGTAAACTCATATAGATTGAGGGCATTATCTCTCTCACCTGTTACAGTAGACAACTATGTACTCACTGTTGAAAGAGAAACACCTCCAATTGCCACAGAGAGTGAGCCTGATCAGCATGCAGGACATTGCAGTTCCAAATTAGATTCAAAAGAGGTGAAGGGTACCTCAACTTCACCTATCCACACTGATGACCACAGCACAGACACATATGATATGTTTAGTCCTGTTTCTGTTAATGATAGTGACATATTGGATCCAATGAGAGAGGAGTACAATAGAATGAGGGGAATAATACAAAAGTCTGCTAGTCCTCAACGTAAACCAAGATTCCAGCTACCAAAGGATGACTTTGAAGAGAGCAGTATAAGTAAAGAATCAGCTTCACCTGATGTTGATTACAGTTTAAGCACCTCCTCATCTGATCAAAATCGTGAAATCTACCCAACACCATGTGAAGAGCGAACGAGTAAAATTGATGAGCAACATGTTAGAACACTCAGTGACCGGGAGGTTAATGTACACATTGACCGAATTGTTAATAGAGAGCAACACTCTTCTGTAGAAGAAGATCAGTCAGGAAGTGAAAGTGCAGACTCCTTCACAATTGTATTCTTGAAAGAAGGTGAGGCTATTCCAAGTATTTTAACAAGGACACGCAATTTGTTGAAGGATGGTGTTCTGCCTAGAAATTTTAGTACCAAGACATGTGACACCCAGACATATATACCAACAAAAGATGAGTCAAGCCTTACAGATGAATCAAGTTTGTCTAAGACAGAAAATGAGCTCGACACCATGCAACAACATTTTGAGGAAATATTACATACACTCAGTGGTGAAGAAGACAATGTGGACGAATTAGATAGATCACCTACTGATACATACACCCAAACAGATGGTTCACAATATGAAATGAAAGATGAGGGGGTTGGGACAGATGCTGCTATGAGTAATCTATCATCCACTGAGTTAAATGCTGTAATGCAGGACAGGGATTCACTACTCCAGTGGCTTAATCTCAATTATGATAGGAATGATTTAACAGTACAATTAATGGAGGCCGATTTAATGCATGGAATTGGTGAGACTGATGCACTACTTAAAGCATTGGAAGATGATATACCAACATCCGGACTGGCAGATGCTTTAAGAAGACGAATCCAGGCTAGAAGACGAACACAGATTGAAATATTCTTGGAGGAAAGAGAGAACATAAATAGAGAAATTAATATCTCATCTTCTGAAAATGTTAACAGAACCTCACGGACAAGAAACAGAGCATCTCGTTCTGTTAATCAGCTACTAGATCAAAGGAGAACACATTTCCAGCAAACAGGAGTCCCTGATTCTGGTGTTCAGGGTGGCAGTGGTAGTCATTCAGATATTGACAAACTACTTCGAGAGTACAAAGATGTAAGGGAACAATCAAAAAGAGAAATAGCAAAGGCCAGAGAAACCCTGAAAGAAAGAACCAAAAAGGAGAAAAAGAAAATGAAGGATGAGATTGATCAACTTAGATTGGTTGAGATGCGTAGGAAACAGTTTGCTGAAAAAGCCAAGGAAGAGATTAGAAAAGAAAAACACAATATTTTGTATGGCGAAAGAGCCCAGAGTGAATCACCTGCTAGACCCCGCAGTACATCACCTGGAAGACGTGCACAATCTTACACTGATAGGACAAGAAATATATCTCCTAGTTTATCATCAAGAAGCAGGACACCTGACTCGAGAACTTCATCATCTGGACAGTGGAAACCATCAGAGCTAAGAGACAAGTTCAAGAGCAAGAGAAGTCAATCAGCAGATAGACGTAAATCTAAACATAACACATTTTCAACTCCATGTCTGCCACAGAGAAACAGTTTGCATAGAACATCCAGTGATGAAAGACTGCAATCCCACTCCTTTGAGAATCTTAGTTCTAGAAGTTGGAGCTCAACCGACTCCTTACATGAATATCTGTCACCACAAATCTCACCAAGATTTCCTGCTGTTTCTGGAAGGTGGCGATCTTCAGAAACACTAGCCAGACCTCTTAGTAGCCATACTTCAGTCGAATCTATTCCAAGAGTAAGTGGTACTGGACGTGCCAGAAGTATGTCTCCTCAAAGAAGACATGATGCATTTACAAGACGTATATCACCAAATAGACCAGCTAATTCAGCCCGAGATTATGGAAGAGCATATGAGCTATATAGCCCAAGAACAGGAAGATCACCTGAAAGGGGGCATTCTGATATTAACCAAGATGGACAACTTCAACCAATTTTGGTGAGTTTTTTTCCCTATTTCTGCGTATATGATATCAAAATAGTAACTAAGGCTGACCATGCCTAAATTGTGCATGCTAAAATCATTTTATGTGTTTTTTTTATAACCAAACTGTGAACCAAACACATGAAAGCTCACTCACATACTGCAAAAAGCATTGACCAATATGTGGGCAACAATTGCAAGATTAAATAAAATAAAAAATATGACAAATAAAAAGTTATTCATTACTACTAATGTGTACCCTATTTTTATTTTCAATGTTACCTGGAATTTTACAGAGAATGACAATAAACCATTGAACCTTTTGATTTTTCTACTTCTACACAGGATGCTGTTGAAAGGGAAATATTACACCTTCGAGAAACTTACAGTCAGGGATCCCACTCAGAGAGTGAAATGGAATTTGATGATTCTCAGAACTTTGATGAACTATGTCAAGCTATGAATGTGCAAAGCAGTGTCAGAAGTCAACCGCAGCAGTCACATACTTCATCAAGCACTACTGCAAGCTGTTCCCCAAGAGTTAGGGGTGAAAGTCCACAAAGAAGACATCTGTCCATGGTCTCTAGAACCTCTCCCATACAGGAAGAAACTAATGGTAATGGTTCAGAAGCTAAAAAACCATCACTATCTTCCAAGATACTGGCTCTCTCTAAAAGTATTGGTAGTGCATCAGGGAGACAACCATCTTCAACTGGCAGGTCTGCTGCACCCTGGAAAAAATTCAGTCAGAGGAGCAGTCAAGCCTCATCAGCGGACAGTGAAGAACTAGATTTGTCTTTATTCCGAGGAAGGAGTCAAGTTAGAGCAGCCCTATCTTCTACTACATCCACGGCATCATCATCAAGTTGCCGGGGCAGAAGTCCTAGCAGATCCGTGAGAAGATCCACTGATAGAATGTTCAGGTATGACTATTCTACATATTCAGTTGTTCTTAAAAAAAATAATGATTTTGTTAACCACAGGTTATTCACAGTGTTGGATATGCCAGATAACAATATTAATATAAGGAGTAGAGCCTTTTAATGATTCCCTAGTCATCAACAAAAAGCAGTGCCCCCCTAAGTTTAAGTATGTTCTACTTGAATGAATTTTACAAACTTATTTCAGTTGTCGAATTGGGTTCTTCAAAATTGAGTGCATAGGTAATAGTTTTGACTGATATAACTTTTCTTAGAGACTGATTTTTGAAGTGAAACTGTATATTTTGTTCTCTTCCCCCGCAAACTTTTCTTAAAATATTTGCCTTGATAGGTGCAGGCAATTACAGTCACTGACTAATTACAGATAGCTATGTATGATATATTTTAAAATTTGCTAAATTTTGTCTTTTTCAAATCTATCCAGACTTGAAACTCCAACCACACCATCGTCACTGTACAGACATGAACCACCAGAAAGGGATTTGTCCAGCATTAGCATAACTCAACAAGCAGCCAGAGTGACCAGCTCACCAAGTAGTGTATCATCTACAACATTGGAAACAAGGATAGTGCCTAGACCTGTTGGTAAGCATCTCCTTTACTGAAGTAACCTACTGACTGAAATAAAACATGTTTCTAACTGTATGCCATGTGTTACAATTGTAAATCTAACTTTAATTCCTAATTCATCTACAGGGTCAATATCTACAGATTATCATTGCATTGGCAATCAAGCCTCACAGGCGCTGCTAAGTGAGGTAAGATACATCATATAAACTGTTCACAGAGTAACTAGAAACATCTATTTTAACAATGTAACCTTTCTTTCAAGTGTTTATTCCATTGAATGTTTATGTAATATAATTGATTTCATTATTCCCGGACTAGATTATCCTTGCTGGGAGGTTTGATCCAAGACATCCCCAACAGCCAAGTGAGGCTGGTGGTTGGAGGTACGTAAAAATTCCATACATTGAGTTACGGTACATTGGCTTGCACAGTGAGGAATTTTGATATATGCCAGACAACTTACTGATACAAAGCACATATGTATGCATTAAGATTTTATTTTTAAAGGTCTATGTTACCCATACTGACAAATATACACACATTTCACAGGAATAATTTTGCTTTCATATTACCACTATTTCTCTCGAAAATAAAGCAGTATATAAATTATTTTTAAGTTCCAAAAACAATCAATGAAAACAGACTTAAATGAATATAGCGCCACCCAGTGTTCAATAAAATAAATGGTATTACCAAGTCAAAGTATATCAAATGTATTATTATTAGAGTGCCTCCCCAATAGAAGTGTATATAAATAAAAAATTGTGTTTGCTAATACTGAATTATTAAAATATTAATTATAGTTCTTTGATATTAGACACCTCTTTATATTAGCTAAGAGCATCTGCTTCTAATAGAGCAAATATGCTCTT
Organism: Saccoglossus kowalevskii; assembly: GCF_978046115.1. Classification (NCBI taxonomy): domain Eukaryota; kingdom Metazoa; phylum Hemichordata; class Enteropneusta; family Harrimaniidae; genus Saccoglossus; species Saccoglossus kowalevskii. The sequence goes on along the minus strand of NC_140642.1, from coordinate 15,909,337 downwards.
CTGTGTATGTCATGATGTCCCCTAAGTCACCAAAATATGTCGTTGTAGCAGTCTCAAGTCATCTAGTATTTGTCATTGTAGCTCCCTCAAGTCAGCAAGTATATTTCCCTCAGTTCCTACACACACCTAGTATTTGTCATTGTAGCTGTCTCAAGTCACCAAGTATATTTCCCTCAGTTCATACACACACCTAGTATTTGTCATTACAGCTCCCTCAAGTCACCTAGTATATTTTCTCTCAGTTCCTACACACACCTAGTATTTGTCATTACAGCTCCCTCAAGTCACCTAGTATATTTTCTCTCAGTTCCTACACACACCTAGTATTTGTCATTACAGCTCCCTCAAGTCACCTAGTATATTTCCCTCAGTTCATACACACACCTAGTATTTGTCATTACAGCTCCCTCAAGTTACCAAGTATATTTCCCTCAGTTCCTACACACATCTAGTGTTTGTCATTACAGCTCCCTCAAGTCACCTAGTATATTTCCCTCAGTTGCTACACACACCTAGTATTTGTCATTACAGCTCCCTCAAGTCACCTAGTATATTTCCCTCAGTTCATACACACACCTAGTATTTGTCATTACAGCTCCCTCAAGTCACCTAGTATATTTCCCTCAGTTCATACACACACCTAGTATTTGTCATTACAGCTCCCTCAAGTCACCTAGTATATTTCCCTCAGTTGCTACACACACCTAGTATTTGTCATTACAGCTCCCTTAAGTCACCTAGTATATTTCCCTCAGTTCCTACACACACCTAGTGTTTGTCATTGTAGCTGTCTCAAGTCACCAAGTATATTTCCCTCAGTTCATACACACACCTAGTATTTGTCATTACAGCTCCCTCAAGTCACCAAGTATATTTCCCTCAGTTGCTACACACACCTAGTATTTGTCATTACAGCTCCCTCAAGTCACCTAGTATATTTCCCTCAGTTCCTACACACACCTAGTATTTGTCATTACAGCTCCCTCAAGTCACCAAGTATATTTTCTCTCAGTTCCTACACACACCTAGTATTTGTCATTGTAGCTCCCTCAAGTCACCAAGAATATTTCCCTCAGTTCCCACACACACCTAGTATTTATCATTACAGCTCCCTCAAGTCACCAAGTATATTTCCCTCAGTTGCTACACACACCTAGTATTTGTCATTGTAGCTCCCTCAAGTCACCAAGAATATTTCCCTCAGTTCCCACACACACCTAGTATTTATCATTACAGCTCCCTCAAGTCACCTAGTATATGTCCCTCAGTTGCTACACACACCTAGTATTTGTCATTACAGCTCCCTCAAGTCACCTAGTATATGTCCCTCAGTTCCTACACACACCTAGTATTTGTCATTACAGCTCCCTCAAGTCACCTAGTATATGTCCCTCAGTTGCTACACACACCTAGTATTTGTCATTACAGCTCCCTCAAGTCACCTAGTATATGTCCCTCAGTTCCTACACACACCTAGTATTTGTCATTACAGCTCCCTCAAGTCACCAAGTATATTTCCCTCAGTTCCTACACACACCTAGTATTTATCATTACAGCTCCCTCAAGTCACCTAGTATATTTTCTCTCAGTTCCTACACACACCTAGTATTTGTCATTGTAGCTGTCTCAAGTCACCAAGTATATTTCCCTCAGTTCCTACACACACCTAGTATTTGTCATTACAGCTCCCTCAAGTCACCTAGTATATTTCCCTCAGTTCATACACACACCTAGTATTTGTCATTACAGCTCCCTCAAGTCACCAAGTATATTTCCCTCAGTTCCTACACACACCTAGTATTTATCATTACAGCTCCCTCAAGTCACCTAGTATATTTTCTCTCAGTTCCTACACACACCTAGTATTTGTCATTACAGCTCCCTCAAGTCACCAAGTATATTTTCTCTCAGTTCCTACACACACCTAGTATTTGTCATTACAGCTCCCTCAAGTCACCAAGTATATTTTCTCTCAGTTCCTACACACACCTAGTATTTGTCATTGTAGCTCCCTCAAGCCACCTAGTATATTTTCTCTCAGTTCCCACACACACCTAGTATTTGTCATTGTAGCTGTCTCAAGTCACCAAGTATATTTTCTCTCAGTTCCTACACACACCTAGTATTTGTCATTGTAGCTCCCTCAAGTCACCTAGTATATTTCCCTCAGTTCCTACACACACCTAGTATTTGTCATTACAGCTCCCTCAAGTCACCAAGTATATTTCCCTCAGTTCCTACACACACCAAGTATTTGTCATTACAGCTCCCTCAAGTCACCTAGTATATTTTCTCTCAGTTCCTACACACACCTAGTATTTGTCATTGTAGCTCCCTCAAGTCACCTAGTATATTTCCCTCAGTTCCTACACACACCTAGTATTTGTCATTGTAGCTGTCTCAAGTCACCTAGTATATTTCCCTCAGTTCCTACACACACCTAGTATTTGTCATTGTAGCTGTCTCAAGTCACCTAGTATATTTCCTTTAGTTCCTACACACACCTAGTATTTGTCATTACAGCTCTCTCAAGTCACCTAGTATATTTCCCTCAGTTCCTACACACACCTAGTATTTGTCATTGTAGCTGTCTCAAGTCACCTAGTATATTTCCCTCAGTTCCTACACACACCTAGTATTTGTCATTACAGCTCCCTCAAGTCACCTAGTATATTTTCTTTCAGTTCCTACACACACCTAGTATTTGTCATTACAGCTCCCTCAAGTCACCTAGTATATTTTCTCTCAGTTCCTACACACACCTAGTATTTGTCATTACAGCTCCCTCAAGTCACCTAGTATATTTCCCTCAGTTCCTACACACACCTAGTATTTATCATTACAGCTCCCTCAAGTCACCTAGTATATTTCCCTCAGTTCCTACACACACCTAGTATTTGTCATTACAGCTCCCTCAAGTCACCTAGTATATTTCCCTCAGTTCATACACACACCTAGTATTTGTCATTACAGCTCCCTCAAGTCACCTAGTATATTTCCCTCAGTTCATACACACACCTAGTATTTGTCATTACAGCTCCCTCAAGTCACCTAGTATATTTCCCTCAGTTGCTACACACACCTAGTATTTGTCATTACAGCTCCCTCAAGTCACCTAGTATATTTCCCTCAGTTCCTACACACACCTAGTGTTTGTCATTGTAGCTGTCTCAAGTCACCAAGTATATTTCCCTCAGTTCATACACACACCTAGTATTTGTCATTACAGCTCCCTCAAGTCACCAAGTATATTTCCCTCAGTTGCTACACACACCTAGTATTTGTCATTACAGCTCCCTCAAGTCACCTAGTATATTTCCCTCAGTTCCTACACACACCTAGTATTTGTCATTACAGCTCCCTCAAGTCACCAAGTATATTTTCTCTCAGTTCCCACACACACCTAGTATTTATCATTACAGCTCCCTCAAGTCACCTAGTATATGTCCCTCAGTTCCTACACACACCTAGTATTTGTCATTACAGCTCCCTCAAGTCACCTAGTATATGTCCCTCAGTTGCTACACACACCTAGTATTTGTCATTACAGCTCCCTCAAGTCACCTAGTATATGTCCCTCAGTTCCTACACACACCTAGTATTTGTCATTACAGCTCCCTCAAGTCACCAAGTATATTTCCCTCAGTTCCTACACACACCTAGTATTTATCATTACAGCTCCCTCAAGTCACCTAGTATATTTTCTCTCAGTTCCTACACACACCTAGTATTTGTCATTGTAGCTGTCTCAAGTCACCAAGTATATTTCCCTCAGTTCCTACACACACCTAGTATTTGTCATTACAGCTCCCTCAAGTCACCTAGTATATTTCCCTCAGTTCATACACACACCTAGTATTTGTCATTACAGCTCCCTCAAGTCACCAAGTATATTTCCCTCAGTTCCTACACACACCTAGTATTTATCATTACAGCTCCCTCAAGTCACCTAGTATATTTTCTCTCAGTTCCTACACACACCTAGTATTTGTCATTACAGCTCCCTCAAGTCACCAAGTATATTTTCTCTCAGTTCCTACACACACCTAGTATTTGTCATTACAGCTCCCTCAAGTCACCAAGTATATTTTCTCTCAGTTCCTACACACACCTAGTATTTGTCATTGTAGCTCCCTCAAGCCACCTAGTATATTTTCTCTCAGTTCCCACACACACCTAGTATTTGTCATTGTAGCTGTCTCAAGTCACCAAGTATATTTTCTCTCAGTTCCTACACACACCTAGTATTTGTCATTGTAGCTCCCTCAAGTCACCTAGTATATTTCCCTCAGTTCCTACACACACCTAGTATTTGTCATTACAGCTCCCTCAAGTCACCAAGTATATTTCCCTCAGTTCCTACACACACCAAGTATTTGTCATTACAGCTCCCTCAAGTCACCTAGTATATTTTCTCTCAGTTCCTACACACACCTAGTATTTGTCATTGTAGCTCCCTCAAGTCACCTAGTATATTTCCCTCAGTTCCTACACACACCTAGTATTTGTCATTGTAGCTGTCTCAAGTCACCTAGTATATTTCCCTCAGTTCCTACACACACCTAGTATTTGTCATTGTAGCTGTCTCAAGTCACCTAGTATATTTCCTTTAGTTCCTACACACACCTAGTATTTGTCATTACAGCTCTCTCAAGTCACCTAGTATATTTCCCTCAGTTCCTACACACACCTAGTATTTGTCATTGTAGCTGTCTCAAGTCACCTAGTATATTTCCCTCAGTTCCTACACACACCTAGTATTTGTCATTACAGCTCCCTCAAGTCACCTAGTATATTTTCTTTCAGTTCCTACACACACCTAGTATTTGTCATTACAGCTCCCTCAAGTCACCTAGTATATTTTCTCTCAGTTCCTACACACACCTAGTATTTGTCATTACAGCTCCCTCAAGTCACCTAGTATATTTCCCTCAGTTCCTACACACACCTAGTATTTATCATTACAGCTCCCTCAAGTCACCTAGTATATTTCCCTCAGTTCCTACACACACCTAGTATTTGTCATTACAGCTCCCTCAATTCACCTAGTATATTTCCCTCAGTTCATACACACACCTAGTATTTGTCATTACAGCTCCCTCAAGTCACCTAGTATATTTCCCTCAGTTCATACACACACCTAGTATTTGTCATTACAGCTCCCTCAAGTCACCTAGTATATTTCCCTCAGTTGCTACACACACCTAGTATTTGTCATTACAGCTCCCTCAAGTCACCTAGTATATTTCCCTCAGTTCCTACACACACCTAGTGTTTGTCATTGTAGCTGTCTCAAGTCACCAAGTATATTTCCCTCAGTTCATACACACACCTAGTATTTGTCATTACAGCTCCCTCAAGTCACCAAGTATATTTCCCTCAGTTGCTACACACACCTAGTATTTGTCATTACAGCTCCCTCAAGTCACCTAGTATATTTCCCTCAGTTCCTACACACACCTAGTATTTGTCATTACAGCTCCCTCAAGTCACCAAGTATATTTTCTCTCAGTTCCTACACACACCTAGTATTTGTCATTGTAGCTCCCTCAAGTCACCAAGAATATTTCCCTCAGTTCCCACACACACCTAGTATTTATCATTACAGCTCCCTCAAGTCACCAAGTATATTTCCCTCAGTTGCTACACACACCTAGTATTTGTCATTGTAGCTCCCTCAAGTCACCAAGAATATTTCCCTCAGTTCCCACACACACCTAGTATTTATCATTACAGCTCCCTCAAGTCACCTAGTATATGTCCCTCAGTTCCTACACACACCTAGTATTTGTCATTGTAGCTCCCTCAAGTCACCTAGTATATTTCCCTCAGTTCCTACACACACCTAGTATTTATCATTACAGCTCCCTCAAGTCACCTAGTATATTTCCCTCAGTTGCTACACACACCTAGTATTTGTCATTACAGCTCCCTCAAGTCACCTAGTATATGTCCCTCAGTTCCTACACACACCTAGTATTTGTCATTACAGCTCCCTCAAGTCACCAAGTATATTTCCCTCAGTTCCTACACACACCTAGTATTTATCATTACAGCTCCCTCAAGTCACCTAGTATATTTTCTCTCAGTTCCTACACACACCTAGTATTTGTCATTACAGCTCCCTCAAGTCACCTAGTATATTTCCCTCAGTTCCTACACACACCTAGTATTTGTCATTGTAGCTGTCTCAAGTCACCAAGTATATTTCCCTCAGTTCCTACACACACGTAGTATTTGTCATTACAGCTCCCTCAAGTCACCTAGTATATTTCCCTCAGTTCATACACACACCTAGTATTTGTCATTACAGCTCCCTCAAGTCACCAAGTATATTTCCCTCAGTTCCTACACACACCTAGTATTTATCATTACAGCTCCCTCAAGTCACCTAGTATATTTTCTCTCAGTTCCTACACACACCTAGTATTTGTCATTACAGCTCCCTCAAGTCACCAAGTATATTTTCTCTCAGTTCCTACACACACCTAGTATTTGTCATTACAGCTCCCTCAAGTCACCAAGTATATTTTCTCTCAGTTCCTACACACACCTAGTATTTGTCATTGTAGCTCCCTCAAGTCACCTAGTATATTTTCTCTCAGTTCCCACACACACCTAGTATTTGTCATTGTAGCTGTCTCAAGTCACCAAGTATATTTTCTCTCAGTTCCTACACACACCTAGTATTTGTCATTGTAGCTCCCTCAAGTCACCTAGTATATTTCCCTCAGTTCCTACACACACCTAGTATTTGTCATTACAGCTCCCTCAAGTCACCAAGTATATTTCCCTCAGTTCCTACACACACCTAGTATTTGTCATTACAGCTCCCTCAAGTCACCTAGTATATTTTCTCTCAGTTCCTACACACACCTAGTATTTGTCATTGTAGCTCCCTCAAGTCACCTAGTATATTTCCCTCAGTTCCTACACACACCTAGTATTTGTCATTGTAGCTGTCTCAAGTCACCTAGTATATTTCCCTCAGTTCCTACACACACCTAGTATTTGTCATTACAGCTCCCTCAAGTCACCTAGTATATTTTCTCTCAGTTCCTACACACACCTAGTATTTGTCATTGTAGCTGTCTCAAGTCACCTAGTATATTTCCTTTAGTTCCTACACACACCTAGTATTTGTCATTACAGCTCTCTCAAGTCACCTAGTATATTTCCCTCAGTTCCTACACACACCTAGTATTTGTCATTGTAGCTGTCTCAAGTCACCTAGTATATTTCCCTCAGTTCCTACACACACCTAGTATTTGTCATTACAGCTCCCTCAAGTCACCTAGTATATTTTCTTTCAGTTCCTACACACACCTAGTATTTGTCATTGTAGCTGTCTCAAGTCACCTATTATATTTCCCTCAGTTCCTACACACACCTAGTATTTGTCATTACAGCTCCCTCAAGTCACCTAGTATATTTTCTCTCAGTTCCTACACACACCTAGTATTTGTCATTACAGCTCCCTCAAGTCACCTAGTATATTTCCCTCAGTTCCTACACACACCTAGTATTTATCATTACAGCTCCCTCAAGTCACCTAGTATATTTCCCTCAGTTCCTACACACACCTAGTATTTGTCATTACAGCTCCCTCAAGTCACCTAGTATATTTCCCTCAGTTCCTACACACACCTAGTATTTATCATTACAGCTCCCTCAAGTCACCTAGTATATTTCCCTCAGTTCCTACACACACCTAGTATTTGTCATTGTAGCTCCCTCAAGTCACCAAGTATATGTCCCTCAGTTCCTACACACACCTAGTATTTGTCATTGTAGCTGTCTCAAGTCACCTAGTATATTTCCCTCAGTTCCTACACACACCTAGTATTTGTCATTGTAGCTCCCTCAAGTCACCTAGTATATTTAATTCCAGTTCCCTCAAGTCACCCAGTATATGTCTTTGTAGCCCCAAATTACCTAGTAGTTGTAATTACTGCTTCCCCAAGTCACGTAGTATAATATTCTTACAGTTACAGTACACCAAGTATATATTCTGGCAGCTTTCCTGAGTCACTGAGTTATAACATTCTTGAAATATTCTATTTATTGTTCATAGCTTTCAAGGTATAGAAAGGGATGTTGTTATCCTGCGTAAAGAACACACCAACAACCCAGTCCATAGGTAAGTCACTTGAGTCAATGGGATATCGCCTACAAGATTGTGGCTGATTGGCTACCCAACCCTAAAACAGTCAGGCCAATCACAGAGCAGCTTGTTTCTTGACAGATTTTCTCAATGTACTGAATTCTGCTCTGTAAATATGCTTTGACTGAATAATACTCTGAAATCGTAGATTTTTGAAGTCTGTGTCTTGTATGATAATCTAATATATTCTTTTTCCCCAGTTTTATGGGCATAGGAATAATCCAGGCTCCTGCTAGTTCAGTCTACAACATCATTCGAAATCCATCAACCAGATACCTGTATGACAGAATGCTGAAGGTAAATTGGATTCTTTCACACAATTGCCATATTGAAGGCAGCGACAATTGCTGTATTTCTCAGATTGATGAAACTTTTAAAATATTATGTCGGTTTATCTGGTTCTAAAAAGTTGCGTTTTGATCAATGCTGAGTCTCGTTTGCTGCAGTACTCTGCAATTGATGTCTATACATTTTGTGGGAAAAAAGGATTAAAAATAGTGTAGTGTATTTCATGATTTCATTCACCACCCTCACGTTACACTAACTACCACCATGAATGTATATGCTATAGCTTGCAAATAGAATAATTTTAATTTGCCTGATTTCGTAAACACAATTATCCTGTGACTTGCATGTATAAAATCATCTGAATATTTCTCCCCCAAAACATTTATCCTAAATAAACTGTGAAAATAAAGTATTTCATAGTCCATATATTGTCATATCTTTATCAGCTTATCAGATATATTTGTGCCAAATGCCCACTTCAATATTGACGGGCAAGCTGGAATAATAGACACATTTTACTTTCTGCATGTTTACCCAGACTGAAGAAGTTTGGGTCTCTCTGTGTTAGTTTGATTATTAGTTTAACAAATGTTTCAATTTATCCTCACTTGTAGAAGCTGAAAGTAATAGACAAAGTGTGTGAAAATGTCCAAATAGTGTATATGCTACATGAGACCGCTCACTGTTTCCTAAATCAGAGTAGAGACGTATGCATTGTCCAGCATGATTCAGTACAGGTATGTCTACATATTCATTTGGTTCAAGAAATTTATTTGAGAATTTAGTCAAATCTGCTACACATTTTAACTATAAAAGGAATGTTTCAAACTTATTTTATCTGCATGTTGTGGCACACGTCACAAAGTACTAAGCTGACAATACCCCTTCCACCTCGCTATCACCCACACAACTGTACATAAGCATAATCAGTTAGGCATCTACTTTTTCAGGTCAATATTACGTGATTAACTTCATGACTTGCATGCATTTACAGAAATCAGTTTCAAATGAGCATAGTAATTGGGGGTCTGTGTAATGTGAACCCAGAAGGGAAAGTTCTAATAATACCAGGTCCAGAAATACTATTTTAGGGTTCTAAGTAGATTATGCTATTTGTTGTTATCAGCTGTTCTTTTACACCTATTAGGCTATGTAATGGAGTAGTTGATAACTGTAAGTGGCTTATTTCAAAGTTGGATGGGATCGTAATGATTATATCCATATGTACTACGTGATTTATTTCAACATTAAAAAGCCATTATTGTTTATTATTCTTTAATCCTTTCCTTGCAGGATGGCAGATATGTTGTAGCCGCCACTTCTGTACAACACCCCAGCTGCCCATCAACCGATAGTTCAGTTCGTGCAGAGGTATGTACAATATAAACTTTTTATTTTCTTTTGACAGGAATTGCCTTTTGGCAGAAAACCAAAGTGTGTTAGCTCAAGTGTTTTGACTTTTATTCTAAAGCTTGACAGAGCATGTCCAATACTTGGCATAGTGTGTATGCATTGGCATAAATTTTGTGCAAATCACTTTCTGCAACAGTGCTAATATTGAATTTCTGCAGGAATTACGCTTTATCAATCCCCTTGAAAGTGCAACCAACTCTGTTTTTTGGCTTGAAGGAATTCAATAATGCTATACTTTTTTCAAGGTTTAGATTACTTATCCCTTTCTGTTGAAATTGTTGCCTACCAAAGATGTGCATTGTTTTCAGTCTAGTAAATAGCAATTGAGTACTTCTATTTGACATTCCCCTTTCTTTGAAAGACCCTATATTCTCAAATCTAATGGGTGGTGCTCAAAACATCAATCTGTGAAAAAATTGTTGTTTAAACATGACAAAAAAAATGAACTCTTTGATAAAATGATGCCATTTCTGGGGACTTTTTTTGGTAAAAATTGTGTCATTCCAGTGAAATTTTATCTGAATTTGTTCCCTAAAACCTTACTTTTTTAAGGTTTTCCCAAATCTGACCCATGGAATTTTGTTGTCTAAAAAGTTGGCCCATATCTACAGATTTTTGGAGAAAAGTAACCCAGTGGGTCAGCCCATCACATATATACCTATCATATTTTGTATATTATTTTCTGATTTCATTCATAGCTGTAATTTGTTTTCACTGACTAATTATATTGGTGTTTTCACTTGCTAGGTAATTAGCGCTGGTGCTGTTATTGAACCTATCACGATTGGTAATAGAGAGTGTTGTAAAGTATTTTATATAACACAGGTATGTTGTCTTTTTCATTGTCTTTTTCATGTTTGTCAGCTTTTGATTGAATCTCTCAGTTGTGTGTATGTGTGTGTGTGTGTGGTACCAATGTTGTGATGACTTCAATTTAACTTTACAATGACTTGTGACGACAGGACCTACATTGTGACCATCCTCACTATTTTCATAATTTATATAATATTTAATCAAATTTAAGTAAAGTTTGGATAGCTTAGATTTAATAATAGGGGAAAGTATAGTTCAATTTATAGTAAAATTAATATAATTGTATTATAATATTGTACCATACCTACCCCCTTTACTAAACCTAAGCTTCGCAAACTTTTCCATGTTAAGTCACAGGATATTCAACTTTTATTTAATTAAAATGCAATTCTACATTAAATTGCATTGCAATTGAGTTTAATTAAACTCCAATTAAAACGCAGCCCTATATATAATAACACATTTTAATCAAGTTCATATCGCAACTATTTTAAAAGTTAATTTAACTATATTAAAAATTAATCGTATGTGTGTTGTTACAACGATGGTAAGTCGTGTTTGTGTGTCTGCATGCTGTGTTCAAATATTGAGATTTGTGTGTTCTAGCAATGTTAATCTTCTCTGCATACTAAGACTTGTACTGACACAGTCAATGAATTGCAAATCTGTATCTCTGAAAATAGGATAGGTCGGTTGGTGAAAAAAACACTAGTTTTAGAAATTGCATTCTTATGACCTTCTTGCTTTTTGCCACATTCACTCATGTTATGTCATTCTGCTTTTTCAATGTAGATTGATCTGAAAGGAGACCTGCCAATGAGACTTCTTAATTTGATCGCACGGCGACAACCATTATGCATCGCGTACATGAGAAGTTACATTGAGATTGGCGGACAGTAACAATACCTTGATTCCTCCAAGTTCATACGGAGTTGATGATATGAAAAAATTAAACTGAATTTGACGTTTAAACCAAAACCCCTGGATTTTGGTATACATGTATTTTACCAAAAAATACCAAATTTCCATTGGAGGATTTTGTTGGAAGGGGAAGCCTTACAACAAATATGAATATTTGTCTACCTGTAGAGATGGGAAGGTAAACAAGAAACAAAATGACAATGACTATTGAAAATTTATAAAGACTGCTGAGTATTCTGTTCCTTGGTGTTTAAACAGGATAGTTTTTAAAGGTTTATATTGTAATATAACAAAGAATTAATCTGTGGTACACACAGAAAGTTACACGATGTTTACTAAGTATATTACAAACTATTGCAAAGTGGTGATGTCACAAAGATCGTCTAATTTGAATATACATATATATATATACCACACTCCAGGAGTGATCACTGGAGATTTCATTTACATTGTAGAGGGGAAGGAAAAAACTTATTCAATCAAAATAATTTTTATTAAAAATAACCAAATATTATAATCCATCCATGATATGTGGTGCTTTTTACCATTACTAGGCCTGGCTGGAGAAAAACGTCCATAAGTTAACAAAAATATGTTTTTTTTTTGTGAATAATTTTGAGCTTTATTTAAATTAATGTGACATACTAGAGCAATATCTTCCGAATTGATATGTATATAGAATACAAACATCTAGTTTTCAATGAGCTTTAATACAACAAAATGCATCTTTTTTTGTTTTTAATTTAAGATTTTGAAGATTTTATGTGCCTTCATCTGCAATTAATTATTGCTGCATGGACTGAAGCGGTAAACTTGTATTTTAACATAATTCCACTATAGTAATCGTAATATAGAAGAAAAAAATGAAATCACAAAGAAAGCATATTTTCAAATCAAGAGAAAGATTATATATTTTTATGTGATTAAACTGTGTATAAACAAAAAATGTAGACTTGTACATACCTCCAAAATATAGATTTTTTTAAAAAACTAAAACGTAGGTACTGAGTATGCTAGTACTGGAAAATACACAATAATGAGTATGGGTTAAAGCATGTACAGTTATTTATTGTAATTTATGTTGTATTATTTTCAGTTGTTTATTGTGTCGTGTTTTATAACCCATAGAAATTTGTAGGGGAACACCCCAAGACTACAGAGATTTTTTCTTGCACATATTTATACAAATGCTTTTAAATAACCGCTTTGAGAGCATGCTCGCCATGTAAAAATTGTGCCCAAGATATTGTGTGTGAATAAAAAAAAATTATTTTTGCATGCAACTTTTTTTTTTTTACTGAAATTTCTTTTAAAGTCCCTGTATATCTTGTAATTATGTTGAAATTGCTCATATGTACAGAGTATTTGATTTATAAGGTGTATAGTATTATCGCCCAAGATAAGGTTATTTTTGTATTATTAAAGAATAAAAAGATTTTTTTTTCTCTTTCCAAAAACGAGAGGAGGGGCAAATATAAAAAGTTGAACTTTCCACCTGAGCATGATATTTATAATTCAGCTGCACAGTCTAAATTACTCCTTCCAACACAGTAGCTATCAACATGCCTTCTCTGTTTATATTCAAAACTTAAAGACATAGATAAGGTCATAAAGGGAGTGACGGGTTATGGTATACAATTTAGAGTGACTTGGCAGCAAGTTTCAAATGCTGCTTTTGTCTGTATTGAGCGGTTTTCTTCATACCAAATAAACTGAACGCAGCTCTTGTTTCATGCCAGAATCTGTTCATTTTCATTCATTCTTTTTTTTCATAGATAAATAAAACAATATGTTAATAAATTGTTGTTTATGATTTATATGTGTGTGAATTGATTAGTGTGACTAACTGTCAATAATATAAGCTTAGCAAATAAGCATGGGCAAATTTTTATTAGTTCCCGTCGTACTAAGTTTTAAACTGGAACTTATAATTTGGTCTCCATCTGTCCGTGCAGAGTCATATTTCAGAACTTTGTGGACCAAATCTGTTCATTCTTTACATGGGTTTAGTACTTTATCTGGGGCATACACATATTTAGTGGTTTATTGATTCAATATAGAATGGCTGACTGGCAGCGGAAATGTGTTATCTTATGCATATGCATGCTTTGTCAGTTTTTGTTCAAATTAGGTACATAGGATATGATAGGATATATGTCTATGACAATTTGTTTTACAATCGTATAAAAGATGGCCGACTGCATGGTGGCCATCTTGCTTTTGACATATTACTATATCTCCAAGGCTTAGGGACCCTTTTTAGTCCCCGTTCGGACGAAGTCCGAAAACGGGGACTTATGTTTTGACCTCCGTGTGTCCGTGCGTGTGTGCGTGCATCAGTGCGTGCGTCCGGACCTGTATCTTAGAAATGCCTGGACCAATCACAATCAAACTTCATACATACATCATACATGATACATATGCACGTCAATTCGTTTCACGATCTGATTCAAGATGACCGAATGGCGGCCATTTTTGTGCTAAAAATAATCAAAATCAAGATTTCTTGGCTGTTTACAGATGATTTTTTTCAAACTTGATACTAGTATATACATTAGACATTATAGGACCTTGATGCACATCATTTTGTTTTACGATCTGATTCAAGATGGCCGAATGGCGGCATTTTTGTGCTAAAAATCCTAAAAATCAAGCATTTCTCGGCTGTTTACAGATGGATTTTGTTCCAACTTGGTATATACATTAGACATTATGTTTTTCAGATAAGATTCAAAATGGTTGTCTGGCGGCCATTTTGTTTTAATGAATGTGGTTCTCGTGCCATATCTCTGACTTGCTTTCACTAATTATGTTTAAATTTTAAATATTCCTTATAAATCATGTCATAGATAGACAGATATATTGGTTTGACCATCCTATTTAAAATGGCCAAATGGTGGCCATTTTTGTGCTAAAAAATCATCAAATATCAAGCATTTCTGGGTGGATTTCGTTCAAACTTGGTACATACATTAGACATTACGGGTTCCCGATGCACGTTTGACTGATTATATTCAAATTTTATATATTCGTTATAAATCATGTTATATATATACATGTATTCAAAATGGCTGATTTTGAATGCTGTTCCAGAGTAAATGTAAATCATTTTAATGTTAAGAAATCATATTCCTGACATGGTTGTATTCCAGCTATATTACTATAAACAAAACTATATATCTTAAATTTGATAACTAACGGGGACTGTGCCATGCATGGCTTGTTTATTCATATTGGAATACATGTTCATGTCAATTTGTTTTTCATGATCAGATCAAAAGTGGCAGACTTGTTTTCAATGACTCTCTCTCATTTGCATCAAAATTTATAGTAATGTATGTTTAATGTGATGATTCATCAATTTGTGTGACCTTCGTCGAATATCACAGTGACACTCGGGCATATACTAATACAGACCAGTGACGTAATGTAATATCCCGTATAGACAATAGTCAACGAATAGTAAATCACATTACATTACATTACGTTGTGTCCTGTTCTAGAACTGTAACTCGATGCATGGCTGGAAGGAGATATGCCTATATTAGACATCCAGATATTACACGTAAGGAGAAAAGTGCAGATCTAAGGGAAGACATATATGCACTATGATACACAAACCACTACACTACATTACCATTTTATGTGGGGTAGGGTGAGAAGGGGTTTTCAGCCCTCCCGATAAATAGAAATGACAAAATACTGGATGTAGTAACAGTACCAATGTGTAACTAAACGTATTACACTATTGTGCCATAAGCTAGTGATCACATTTACTGGTAACTGTTTGTCTGTGTGGAAGTATACACACGCACAGGTCAACTACCCGTAAAAGACGTGCTCGGTATTTACTACTGCTGTTTTGAAACCGACCTGCTCCGCAGATGTTGCTCTGCAGATGTTGCATAATATAGAAATGACGTCATGTATTGGCGAAATCGTGCCACCGAGAAAATAAAGCTAGCAGATCTCTCTGATACTCCAGATTCACCAAAACTGGGCTTGTTCCATGCAGTGTATATTCTGCAGTAATGAGGTCGTGCACGTCAGGGGTTACCTTGGCTAAATAAACAATATAGGATGAAGACGTGTGCTCTCTCTCGCGTGTTAATAGTGCAATCATATATTTTAAGCCTTCCTGTGAAGTGAATGTGCTCTATGTATCAGCCTATATCAGCAGTTCCGGGATTTTTCACGGACATTTGTTATTTGTTGATCTAACTCATATCTTGTATTACATGAAATACGACAACCGTGGTTTTCCGTAGTAAATGAGGCTACCATATCTCAGTGTCACGTCATATGGGATTAGCCATCTCACTAAGAGCCTTTTAGAACCTCTTTGAAAAGTTCGAAAGTGTATTACGTGATGTCTTATGTAAAAGCATTATCAACATAAAAGATCGCTTTGTTATAAAGTTTGAGATATAAGTGCTGAGACGGATTCCCAATTCCTAAGTGGACTCCTTATTTATGTTCGATTTTACTCAACAGGTCATTACACCAGGTCATGTTGGGTCAGTATCGCAAATTCGTGACCTTCACTTTTATTCGTTTGTGTAAGTTGGAAATGGAATACCCCGCTGTTCGAAATAGGCAATGTGGACAACTTATTGCAGTAAAATTATAATCTATCTCAAATTGAACACTTCGTTTTAGGCGAGTGGCAAAATATAAAATAAATTCTACTTTATCTCAAATAAATATCAGACATTCAAACTAAATATCGAATTGATGTGTTTGCAATGCTCGTCAGTTGTATACAATTCGATAGGCAAATATTTGTATTTGTATAGGGATACTAACAATTCAGGTTTGTATTAAGTATTATAGAATAAACCAATGTCAAGTGTTGGATGTGGTTGTGATATTTTGCATAATTAGATAAAACTTCAACGTTTCTATTAATATAGAGTATACATGTTCAGCCGCCTTTAAAACACAAATCGGTGTTCGTTCGATCCTAGGCAATGGTAAGTCGTGCACTATGTTTTATTTTACAAATCCTGGACCTATTACAATATACGTAAGCTTGCTGTTACGGGGACTATGCCCATCTATGAGTTTCTTTGGGGATGCAGGCTCATCCAAAAGCTATGCAAAAACACCCACTACTAATTCGCATTTGGTTATATGAATGTATTTCGAGTCCTACCCCCATTATACTGAATTTTGTGGATTCGAGCCAAACAAATTAATTCGGATGTAAGGCTGTTTCGGGGTGGTGTTCGCAGTCCTTGGATTAAACCCACCACATTCCCCTTCATAGTGCTTCAAACAAGTCATAAGGATTGCTGTTATCATTCTTATCATCTGGATTTTGTTCAAAGGTCAAATTATTGTGACCCCTTGCATGCCGATCTGGAAATTGTGAAATCGGAGAAGCGCTGATTTGTGTGTAAGCATCACGTTCATTCGTCACCTTAACTTAACGAGAAAATAACCGTACTATCTATCCACTGAGCTGTAGTTGCCAACAATTTCATTTTTGAATTTGGAATACTATGTCTAAATTTTAAAAAAATACGTTTAGTTATACCCGTATGATAAATAGAATCCTGGCAGGCTTCCCTAAATTCCACAAGTTTTGGCAATAGTTCAAACTTTTGGTTTCGACACAAATTCCCTCAATGTTAGTTTTAATCACACATAGTTCAAATATCTTGCTATGCATATTGGTTACACCTGTCGTCTCATAGAAAAATCAGATACACGCCGTATTTGAATATTTTCTCGAAATTATGTTCTGTTCATCTGTAAATTCGCTGATACATTTGCTAGGTTTGTTTCAACATAAATATCGTTTCTCACCGAGCTCACATCAACATCCCCGGCGATCAGTGCCATTGACTAAGTGGATATTTTGCTTTATCATGAGGGGTCTGTTGACAGACGTAAATAAAAAGAACCTACGCTTTGTCTGACTCGCGTTCTCGGTGTATTTAGAGCGGAGATTTGGCATCGTATCGGCATTAGCGTACCGGCACTTCCTGTAGGATAGTTTCTGATACTGGTGAGAACATGGTGTGTTGAGGCTTACATATGAATAATCAAGTCTGATTGATATCCGCCTTCAAACTACCAATAATGCACGTTGTTTGCTGGGTGTATATACAGATAACATATATAATATATATATACACTGGAATCCAATCTTCTCAATTTACAACGGAGCGGAAAGCTTAAGACACATTCGAACAACACGGATCTAAGGTAAGACTGGTTTTACTAGGAACATAACCTAACATCAAACATATTCGAGTGACACGAACAACTCCAACAGCCTTGATTTCAACAATGTATCAAAGCGTTTTAAACAAATGCAACATTAACCACTATAATAGTTGAAACAGTCATCCTCACTAATTATAACAAGGTTTTTAGTTTACACAAATCAGTGCCCTGTTTACAATGGTACAAAATATTAATGGTAACCCGTGTTTCCATCAATTGGACCAGACTCTAAACTCCCTGCAGGAGACAACCCGTAAAGTCCAAATTACTTTGATTGTTTACGCAACGCAATGTAAAGCAACACAACACTACACTGCACTGCACTGCACTGCACTGCACTGCACTACACTACACTACACTACACTACACTACACTGCACTACACTACACTACACTAGACTAGACTATATTGCATTGCATTACATTACATTTAATTACAATCGGTTACCTTTATGACGATGCCATATAATTGTAACGTCAAAGGTATTTTTATTATTATAAATTAATAAATTGGAGACATGTCTATAGACTATTTAGCATGTACTCAATTCACCACTACGTTGCATTGCCATTAATATCAACCAATCTCTTAATGTTTCCTCCGAGTGTGCGTTGATTGCATCATTTATTTGTAGAGACATGATTGTACGATATTCCGATGAAATTATAATGATAATGTACCAAAATAAACAGAAAGACGTAACCCCTCCCATACGTTCTCAAATCCTAACTGTAACTTCATTTTTTTGTATTAAACCGATGACGTTCCACTGTCGGGTAGTTAGGAATCTGCGTCGAGTAGATTGACGTGGTGGCACGGACAATTTACGACCGGAGAGTCGGTTTACGCATGTAAAATTACACGGTCGAGTCAATAGTTTAAGTGAATGCAGACTTAGAGTTTGGTCTCGGCGACGAAGGAATCAATCACACATTCCATGGTTATGTAATACAACTGTATAGCAACTGAACAGACGTGTAGCAGATTATTGAAAAATCCCTACAGATGTGTTACACTATATTCACATATTCCACCTTTTACGTTTAATAAGACACTGGGGTCATCACATAAACTGTGGACAATTTTAGCTTTCAAAACGTTTTAATGGCATCGGTGATTTGTTTAATGTGTTGATTTTATTCTACAAATTTTAATGTGATGCCCGATAGAGAAAAACTTATTCTACTTTGAAACGGATAGAGACTGGTGGATGGTTTACGAAGTAAAAGTTATAACACATTTAGGTACTAAAAGGTGAAATATCCACACGATTAAATCGTGTCTCCCAGTAGGCTGTGGTGTATGTTATTTCGGCGTCCATAAATAAGTTTTTTTTGGCTAACTAGACATCTATATGTTACTCGCTATATTTGACAGGCAAACTGGAATAACCAAAGATTAAAAATACTACGTCAGTAGCGGCTATCCAGCCGATAATAATTAATACATTTGAATCCCTGTAGGCGCACATATTCCCGTGTAGATTTCATTTACTTCACTTGGACAGACACAAATAAACACATTTAAAATTACGGCAAGCAGCCGCTCGTGGCTATTGAGTCCTCTTTACCCTGATGATAACTCCAATGTGTCACCTTTAACCTCGGTTGAGGTCGGTGATCGGTTTCTCAGTTGTCCAATTATTACCCAGTCTCTGTACCGCGCAGTTATAGTTGCATAACGCCGTTTCATTATAAACATTATAATATTCAAGTGGGAAGTTTCACTGCTTTGAGTAGTTTTAGTAGGCCGGCAAGCCGAGGTCGGCAAACGTTTGAACACTTCGGGCGAAACCACGTGCACGTGGTCATCGCGGTACGGTCGTCCGCAGCACGTCTCGAGTTCCGACTGATCACGATGACGTAATGTTTACTAGAATTTCCGTTTATTGTTAGCAGTCATGAGTGGCAATCGAGTGTGAAAGAAAACACAGTTTGAATATATAGTGGTGTTACGAGCGTCGTAGAGAAAACGCCAGATGTATCTGAAAATCATGAAGTTGATGGCGATCGCGGGATGTGTCGCGTTATCAGCTATGCTCTCTGTGGTCGAAAGTCAAGGCCTGAACTTGGTAGTTGAGCCTAACCTCAATGGGTAAGTAACTAAACGTGATGTGAAAGAAATATTTAAAAGCGATACACAAGCTTAAATGCAATGCTATATCACATAACTTTCGTGGAGTGTTTTTCTTTTTCACATTATATCGCCATATATAAGCGCCAGTTTATCGATCCACCAAGTTTGGCACGGTTGGACATGGGCTTGAGAACACTTCAAGGCCAGCTACGTTAATAAACACATGAAGCAAAATACAGTGAAACGATGAAAGACGATACCAAATCTCCCACCGTGTTCACATTATGGAATCGCCTCTCACTTTTCAATCAACGAGTCTACTATATCTCGTCTGATGGATGCAAGCAACCGTGACATCCATGACGTACTCGATCTGTAAAAAAAAAAACGCTTCCGAAAAATATATATACACGTATATAACTTCTTCCTATTTCGCATGTACCCCTAGTTCGTGTTGGCATCCGTCAACTAAATATACTCTATTGCTTTGATTTCAGACCCCATGTGTGCGGTAGTGTTTGCTGCGAAGGTTGGTTGTTAGAAACGTCCACAGGACTTTGCACAATTCGTAAGTGGCTTCAATTTACTACACATGTACATGCATTTCAATGATTGAGTGGTTGGTTTTTTTGTTATAACATGTTAAGTTTTGTTGAAAGCAATTCTGATCGGCAGGGAGTCCGTATAAATTTCGCCATAATGTACACAAATGGCGATGCCAAGTCACAGTAAGTAAAATAACACTACTAAATCAGTTGCTCTTCCGACATAGTCATGTGGTTTCATTGCTTATGTGTCCTAATAAACGGCTAGAAATAAATAAATAGTCCAATTCGCAATTATTTTTCTTTATACAAAATAAAAATGAAAATATAATTTCAACATTTCGACATCTCCACGTCATACAATTTACCCAGGCGAGACGTACCACTTCGATGATAGTTCTCCTAAATTAATGGTCTGATCCCCACATGACGCTAACCAGATCCTGGCGCTGCTGTGTGTAAACAATTCTACATAGATGATACAGCATGCTCTACTGTTTTATTTCATGAGACAGACAAATATTGCATACATACCGTACTTTACAATATCGCCATAATACCTTGCAGTGTAATGTAATTGTGAATATCACCGCATGTGGCCCGTTGTAATGTAATTGTTAATATCACCATATGTGGCCCATTGTAATGTAATGTAATGTAATTGTTAATATCACCGTTTGTCACCGTTGTTATGTAATGTAATTGTTAATATTACCGTATGTCGTCCGTTGTAATGTAATTGTTAATATTACCATATGTCGTCCGTTGTAATGTAATGTAATTGTTAATATTTCCGTATGTCGTCCGTTGTAATGTAATGCACAAGTAATGTAATTGTTAATATCACCGTTTGTCACCGTTGTTATGTAATGTAATTGTTAATATTACCGTATGTCGTCCGTTGTAATGTAATTGTTAATATTACTATATGTCGTCCGTTGTAATGTAATGTAATTGTTAATATTTCCGTATGTCGTCCGTTGTAATGTAATGCACAAGTAATGTAATTGTTAATATCACCGTATATCACCCTTTATAATGTAATGTAATGTAATGTGATGTAATGTAATGTAGTGTAATGTAATTGTTAATATTACCGTATGCCGTCCGTTGTAATGTAATACAGATGTGGTATATTGTAAATGTAATGTGATATGGTGGAACATAAATATGTGAAGACAATTTAACAGACGTCGAAGTATTTTAATTAGTTGGTGTGTTCACGTAGGCAGCTAATGCTTATTTGAAATGTACTTTCACTGTATTTCGTCTGACAGATACTAGTACTTAATCTTCGCCGTCCAGGGTTTACTTGTGACACCTTTATGGTTACCTCGGTTTATACGGAAACATTCCAATACGCTATCTCGCGTTAGATCAATTCACTGTTATCCGAGTTAGATTTTCACCAGAAAAAAGGAAGATGAACCACAAACTATTAAACATGTGTTATGATAAATGTCATTTATTGACCGCATTTCACCGTGAAACCCCAGATGTCGCCCGTGTGGGGATTGATGACGTGACATCAGGCTCAGTACCTGACTGACTGCACATCATTTGTTCATATGCAGCCAACCATCGTTGCATGTACTGATTGACTGTCTGTCAGTCATAGTTGACTTGTGCTTACACTACTTGTAAACAACCTTGTGCGATCTGTGTACATTTCCCAGCCGCCAGTTATCCCTGGAAACACATATTGCGTAAAATGCATGATAATGTGCCGAGTCACTTTTTCACTTTTATATCGCGAGTTTCGTGAAAATATTTTCACAGTCTAATAAACGAGGATATCGAAAGAAAGCAATGTTAGTTACGCTAAACTTCCTTACTGTGTCTTAACTGTCATGAAGCCCTGCGCATGCGCATACAACATTACAGCAAGCTTTACCACGTAGAGGATTTAGAGGAGCATCTAAACCGTTGTTACTCACATAAGTATATCCCACAATGCAACACAACAGCGCGACATCGAAAAAGGTGCGCCCCAAGTAAAGAATCTTGCAGCCGTCGTGATAAGTGTGACTGTTGACCATGCACGCTGTTTGACGTATCATGTCATGTGACCCCCTGAGTTCGAGAATCCCACATGAAAGTTCCCTCTAACACCAGTACATCAAAAAACAGCATTTCTCAACTTGTGGATTGGTTATTTATTTTTGCGAATACATTTTTCTTCTATTCCGGTAGCCGTGTGTTATTTCCAGTGTCTAAACGGTGGAAGATGTGTGGGACCAAATCAGTGTTACTGTCTTACTGGGTACTATGGTTATGCTTGCCAGTTGCTACTAGCAACGCAACAACCGGCGATAATAACAACAGGTATGTTTACAATTTGGGGGATCATAATTTATATTTAGTTCGTGTTTTTGTTATGGCTCGAATGTACGTGAATGTCATCTGCCACAGAGTGACCCACACCTCACCTGCGTTCCACACTCATTTCAAAACACGCCACCTACGTCCTTACTTTGTCACCAATTGAACAGAGAATACAATTGTTCGTTTAATACATGTATACGATTTGTTTATTTCATTAGATCCTTTTAGTACCTGAATACAGTGCATAATACAAACACAACATTTTGTACAACATGCGGACAAAGGCAGTGAATAGTAGCACATTATTTCAAATAAATAAATAGATAAATAATAATATAAATTGGTTAGTGATTACATTCATAAATAAAAAAAATAAATTACAATGATGTGCATCCAGGGCCTCAAATGTCGTGCCGTCCATGTGGCATTCGTGAAGTAATGTACAGGCTTTGGGTCAAACCCGCATGTCATTGTAGGGTATAACACAGCTAATTAACATATTTACAATTTACTTGCAACAAGATTGGTCAGTCTGTTTCCCATGTGGCTGTTACACACACTGAGATTGGTCGATAATTCATATATAAGAAGTATGATTTAAATTTCTGATATGTTCAAAGCGAAAGAGTAATTCGAGTCAAGCATCCCGAGACTACTTATACTGGAAACGCGTGAGAAATTTTCTCTCACGTTCAAGCGGTATCTACTCTTCGTTGTTAGACTGAGTTTTAATGACGTAAGAGCGGTGAAAATTGGCAGCAAGAATACTGTCAGTAGTAGACAATAAATTAACAAAGCATGTGGCGCGAAGACAGCAAAAACCACTATCAAAACGCCGCTAAATAAAGAATACCCCCACATATGTTTGAAACTCGAAATGAACACGTTTTTGTTCATGAATTCTTCTTCTACCGCCCTTTGGGGGACCCATTTGCTACATTTGCATATGTTAGCCTGGATTGCTTGAAAGAGTCTAACACAGCCGACCACGGCCTCTGGTGTGAACTGTAATATTGAACACACGGTCTCGAGTAGAACTAAATGAATGTTTCTAAAAGTCAGTACAGCCAATTTCGGAAATACTATTATTAGAAACATGATAATGACGAGCGGTAGATATGGATACAGCATATGAGAGTTGATGCTGATGAAGATATACAGAAGAAGGAGTGGTTTCATCAACATCATTCGGATAGCAGTATGAGCGACGTATTTGCTAACCACGTCGAAGTCACATTCTGTCCGTACCTTGGTGTCATTGAAGTCTTCACCTTGGACTTTTCTCTGTAGCCATTTCATCGGTCTGCCAATTGGTTTTTTCCAGAAATACTTTGAAAGCAGGACCTCTCCTTTGTTCCAACGCCTTTCGCGGATGTCCCACGTGATGTAGTTGAAGCACGGACCTTCTAATAAGAATGTACTTCCAGCGTAATACGGTTTGAGGATAGCTGCCTCGAATGTATCATGACTAAGAACATCGACAGGAACTTTCTCTAGTAGATTACTCCGAGTCCCAATTACCTCCTCTAGGTATATTTTATTCTTGATCAGGCCTTTACCGAAAAATCCACATTGTCCGAACATGTTCGTAATGGCGTCCCCCACGGGGGCATTTATATCCTGACGGAGCTTCTCAAGGTGCATGAACAAAGTATCATCGTCATTAACATCCATGATGATGCTTGGCTGAATTAATCCTCGCTCCGGGTTTGCCGCTGCTATCGCGAGGATTTCGTGCGCCACAGCAGGAGCCACTCCGGTGTCGCCGTCAAGCACAAGAGTGTAGTCAAAAGAACGCCCTCGAATGTTAGCCACGTCAGGGCATTCATAAAACAATGGTTCGCCATACTGTCTTGCCATCTTCCCGTAATATTCAATGTCGGTGTATGTATAGGCTTTATCGTCCCCTGAACTTAACTGAATTAAATCCTGGTATTGGCCACACTTTCGCAGGACTCGACTCACGCGATGGATTACCATGAACTCATTCGCGATGTTTGCGCAGAATTCCTCGGTATTGTTCCGCAGATCAGCCTTTGCGTACTTCTTCCAGAAGAGATTCAGTCGTCCCTGATCTATACAACTTTCGTTCCCGTACGTGTAAGCACAACACTCGGCGAGAAGTGTATCATATACGAGTTCCCTGTAACGCTGGCAACACTCAACCTCATACTGTTTAAGATCAGCATTACCTGTTGCACTGACGAGAACAATAGAGATTTTTTCGCTGAGGTTACCCATAAAAGCGTCGTACATGCTCCCAAAAGTTGCATCAATATCCGATTGGCTCAACGCTAGTAGATTGTACGCCATTATCAAAGTCAAGTTAGAGTAGTCGGCTCTATCATCGTAGTGTTTCCAGCACGTCATACGTGTTATTATAGTCACCATGGTATTCATTACCATTTCCAT
The DNA here is from genome assembly GCF_978046115.1 of Saccoglossus kowalevskii. Lineage (NCBI taxonomy): Eukaryota > Metazoa > Hemichordata > Enteropneusta > Harrimaniidae > Saccoglossus > Saccoglossus kowalevskii. The sequence goes on along the minus strand of NC_140642.1, from coordinate 15,884,146 downwards.
AACACAGCTTTGTAAAATACCTAATACAACACACAGTATAAGTCCGTGTGCGATGTGTGTCCGCTCCCAATCCACGTTCAAAATGTTCAGTACGAATGCTCCCACTGAAAGTATCACCCAACATCCGAAGAAAATGTAAACCCTCGCCTTCACAGCCATCGTGACCGTCTATGGAACTTGTATTTCTAATAAAGTCCACGATGTTTTTCTCCTAATATCAACAGGTGTTCTCAAATTCCATGAAGTTGTGTGAAACTTAGACTCTCCATCATCTTTTATATTCAATTACATGGCCAACCCATAGGCGTAGTCCCCCATTTATCGCTAAGGTACGTGTATATACACATAGATGTATACAAAATTTTGTTGCTAATAATCATCAGACACTCCCAATATAAAGTGTCTTTTTTATCGGCATTTCAATATACAATAGCCTGTATGAGATTAAAAACGACAGTCGGAAGTTTCTGTATGTTTTGCCGTCACGAATCGGTCGGAGGGCTACCGTAATGCTGAGAAAATGTGGAATTGGGCGTGCCGTGACAGTGATTCGCTTTCGGACAATGAAAGTGAGCCGTGGTTAACCTTTTCGCTCGGAAGTGATTTGAATGACAATGTTTGCAATGACGTAGGGTAGAGCGGAGGGAAAACATGCATCAACGATTGAAATACTCGCAGCCTAAGTTTTTGAAAATAAGACGAACTGTCTGGGCTACATTATGCCCGCTCTATCCTCAATTACGTGTTATTTAGTCATAGCAAGTTTAAGACAGTTCGCGGGTTAACGCCAGTGCAGCACCGTTTGTATGCGCGAACCGGAAATCATTGTGATTGAGATTCAATGGCGTGTTGTTTATTTCCATAACGACACAAACAACTGTTGTTGGCAGGTAATTCCTGGTCAAGACCAAGCAAGTGAAATGTTTTGAGATCATCTATGTAACTTAACTACAATCTTATGTTATACTACGTGCCTATAATTTGAAAGAGTAGACGTTGTCCAGAAAAAAATTGTGACGCTTTAAAAGAATAATTCTGCGAGTGTACGCATGCGTTGGAACTCATCACATTTTGCCGATTTTCTGGCATACTCACACAATCGTCAAACCCGCAAGTCGAAAACTTCGCTGAGAGAGACGTAACAACAGTAGTAACCTTTGAAACTAGAGGCACGTGAAATGACAATTATGACCGACGCATTAGCAGCAAACGTGTAGCAATTGTAAATGAATTTGTGAAAACGTACCATAAGTGGTTGTTACTAAAACTTCTGACCCAGAACAAACATATTTTGTTTGAGTTATATAAGAAGTCGACATATAATTTATTACCAAAAATATTCACTGAAATGTGAAAATTAGAGATATCGTCACAAAATGAACAAATTGCGTGGTATACTTTTCAGTTTGGTTTCGCAGAACTATATATAAAATTAATTCGCACGTTGGTATTCCCAGTCTAGTCAATTTACACAGTATTATATACACACGTTGATGTATTTTACCCCAGTCTATTTTGCTATTATTTTTTTTTTAATTCCATATTTTATTTATTTATTTATTTATTTATTTATTTATTTATTTATTTATTTATTTATTTATTTATTTATTTATTTATTTATTTATTTATTTATGTTTTTTTGTACTAATAAAATATATCAAACATATCAACAAGTCAAATGGGCAATTTACAAAAACACGTTTTAGTTGCCATAACAACCCAGTCAACAGAACACTTTAGCGTCACTTGTAATTTACATTAAATGAAAGGCCTACATTCCTCTGTCACCTGGTGTCCGATACACGCCTCTGTGTGACGCCATGGGGTCAATGACCCCATATTCCTGTACATGAAAATCGTGGAATTTATTCAATAAATAACTAACATTTGTTTATGGCTCACAGATGAATAAAGCGCAAACATACTGTTCTTCGCTATTTTTCAAGTTACGGTATTTTTTGTCACTGAAGCAGCTTCAAGGTGTTTGCACTACTTTCTAACCGCGCACCGTCCACTCACCGCATTTTGGTCATTGGCTGGCGTCGTAAGCTACTGAAATTAGAAACATGTATGTGTAATATATGGGGGAGTGTTGCAGTCATAAATATATTACTACTTAACACTTATGTACGAGTATATCCACAAAGCAACCGCATTGCGGAGTGCCCGGAAATAGTCACAATTTCGAATTCATGGCCAAGTCGATTTCACGTAAACAGGGCAAGGTAGAATGTGTTTACAGTAAAGTGTACTAGGACAAAACGTCCCCGGACACACCGTTTGAACAAGACATAGGTTGCTGTGTATTCGCGACCAGAAATAAAATATAATAAAAATATATAATGTAAAATAAACAAATAAATATATACAAATATAATTAGAAATCAAAAAAAAAAGAAACTTTTTAACATCATGTCATGAAACTAGCCGCCTGTTCATTGTATTCAGACACATACAAAACACACATTCATATTTGATATTCTTTATGTTATATCGTAACAGAACCTTTACTGGCACGACATCATTTGCGAGGACCCTGTTTTCGCGTAGTAACGAACAACGAGTGTAAAGCCCCACTCAGTAACATGCTCACGCTTCACGACGATTGCTGTACGACGGTTGGCAAAGCTTGGGGTGACCCGTGCTATATATGTCCGCAACAGATAGGTATGGATATGTCTGATGCTATTTTTGTACTAAGGATACCTTTATACCGCACCAACTACCCCTCCCCCTAAGAAACATCCGGTGACTTGAATGAAACGAACAGTATGACGTTTATATGACGTCATTGTGTCAACGCCCAGGAGTGAAATACAAAGTAAAGTATTGCGAAATTTTAAGCCATGTTGCTCTCTGAAAGTCCTGAATATGTTACTTGAATGACAGGACAATTCGACGTAAACTAACATAGCAATGACCATCCCAAGTTGGTAGCACGATTCTATACTTTACAATTTATCAATGAGTGAAATCAGAATTCGTACCATGGATATATGAGACGCCTCGCCACTGTAATGTTAATAGTAGTGTACATGACGTCATTTCATCACAGCTGTGTTTGTTTCTTTTCTCGGCAGACAGAGAAAAAGACTGCCCCACTGGGTTCAAAAAGCATTTTAACACCGAAGAATGTATGGGTGAGTCAGCGAAACCATTCACCATGTTCCAATTAGTGTGCTATATATTTATATATGTTTCTAATCATTGCCAATTATGTAATTGTAACCAGATGCCAGGCCAAACGAAATCTTGTTATTTATTACATACACGTTTGACATAGGCAATGCGCATTGAAAACGCAGACAACGATTAAACTGTATTTGAATATGCATTTGTGCATTTGTTTTAATAATGTCTGTCTTTGGTGGACGCTTAATCTTTTTGAATAATTGTGAATGATGATTTCAAGCAAACCATCGGGAAATCCCTCGATGTTGATGTTTTTTTATTAATATATTGACGTGTGCCAATAATACCCATTACTTCTCATTGACACATATGCATATTTTTTTTTGTATTAACATGATAACTTAGATCCATATAAACTGTAAATAACTGTTGTGTTCTGAAGATCAAACAACTCTAATTGGTTATAATTAAAATTCATTAAAAAAATTGTTCTTAAGTAACTGACAATATTTTACCCATGTTCGTTAACACTTGTATTCTTACCCATGTTTCCGTTCAGAAGATCACAGTATGCCACCTAAAACGAATTATTTATTTTTGGCTAGAACCATGTGTCCCAAAAATGTTCATTTTGGGATACTGTTCAGTAGATTAAAAAATAAACATTAGTTTCATCCAAAATATCGATTTCAGAATTTTTTTTGATTGACACTGATTTTTTTTTTCATTAGAAATGTTATCTAATATCTGATACATACTAAAAATGCGCATGAGAAGCAAGTGCGAAATTCAGACCAATCGTGAAAATTATATGCAAATGAATATTAGGTCATCAAATCATTAACATTTTTTTTTAAATTTTCGCGTGGTTTGGACTATTTTTTTCAAGGTTTCCTTATGAGATAGGATATCAAAAATGTACAAAATAAAGAGAACTGAATGTAGATTCGAAAATAAAAATAAAAAAGAGGAAATTTCGATTAAAAATGTCATACGTAGGTCTCACCCATAATTGAACCTGTCCAATGCATGGAGGATATAACAACCTATGTGGAGATACGGTATAAGTATCTGGGACAGTGTAGATACAGAAGTACATATTACTTACATGTGTTATTGTTTTGTTTATTTCACTATAGACGTTAATGAATGTGAAGCATTGGACGGGATATGTGGCAATGGCGCATGTAAAAACTCATACGGTAGCTATCAGTGTGTGTGTCATCCGGGATATTCATTAGATTCGTCTTCTACTCTGTGTGTTGGTACGTAGATCTCGTTTCTTGTCTCATACCAGTGCAACCTTAGATAATATTCACACATCAACGTAAACACCAGAAGGTCCCATGGTAGATGCAAATGTCAACCTTACAAAAACAAATATTCTCAGACACATGTTTTAGCACTAAGTGGGGGAAATGTACAAACAAGTACGAGCTTTACCAGTCTGGTGGCTGCCAATCCAATTTGCATAATTCTTAAAATTTAGAGCTTCCCTGTCGCCACACAGTTTTGGAAAGTGAACTGAAACTACAGGGAACCCAGAAGCTATGATAAACTGTACGTTATTTTGAATCACCTTCCATACCGTTGTGCCATCTCTCACAGCCTCAGTCTCCGCACAGTGTTACAGAAAGCAGTTACGTGGCATGTGCTCGGACCCAGTGCCGATTGCCATGACGAAGATGCAGTGTTGTTGCAGCATTGGTCGAGGTTGGGGGTCTCAGTGTGAATCTTGCCCTCGTAAGAAAACAGGTAAGAATATGTACAATAATGTGAATATAGGCCATGTGCATTGAGATATACATCGAGATATACAATTATGTAAACTTCCAACATAATCCATATGCATTGAAATAGTCAACATATACAATGATGTAAATTCCCGATATGGACCATATAAATGGACATGTACAGAAATATAAACCCTATTTTCACAACATAACTATATTTAACTGCATTCGTGTTACATTAAACTGTGGCTAAAGTCAATATTGTTTTTCAAACAGTTATCCATTCGTCTAAAAAAATTGTCATGTTATTATAGACTTATTGTTTTGATAGTGTGATGCACGTTGTTTTCATATCAGAGGGCGGTCAGAACAGTACAACATGACCTAATACTTTATTTTCATGTAATTTTATACTTTGCTAATACGCAGATGAATTCCGTGGTCTCTGCCCCTATGGCGAAGGGTATCAAATAACGCCTGGATTGGAAGGCCAGAAGAAAGGTAGGGAACGTCTCCACTGTGTGGTTGGTGTCATACAATGCAGGAACTCGTGAGAAATATTACTTCATATTTATTTTGAACATATTCAGAAAATACTTTCCCGTTCTTGAAACACTGCATGATACGGGTAAAAAAATATTAAAATTATTTATTTATTCGTTTGTCTGTCATTCACAGAGGCGGATCTAGGATTCTGGAATGGGAGGGGGGGGCGATAAGTTGGCCGAAGGCCAAGTTCGCGAGTGCCGATGGCGCGAAGCCCTGTTGGTTGTTAAAAATGTGGGGGGGGGGGGGCTCTCTAAATCTGCTCATGACATCTCTGTGAACAATAAACACATGTCCACTCCAAGTCGTCAGTTTGCATAGAGATAATGGTACATAGTATATTTTAGACAAACAGATCGATTGGACATTTGCAATTATGTTTGAAATATTATATAAAAACATAGTCCCCCTGTGATAAAACCAATGAAACTGCAGCTAATTAATATTCACAGTTATACTTCTTGATATGAATACACTTAGGTACTGTGGGTAGATTTCAATATCCCTCATTCTCAAATATCCGCCGAGAAATCTTGTTGAAATCGATAGTTACGCGACTTGTACCCCCCCCCCGACATCGCGCCTATTGTTCTCCTGACCATGACATTTGGTACAGTATAGTACTCGATGATGACAGAAAATAGAACATTATTTTCACAGAAGGGGAGGAGTCTCGTGAATTGTCTCACTCTCGCCGAAATCTCGGCGGCCATTTGAGCACAGGGTCTATTGTCCATTTATACAACACTGTTGCTATTTTCAGAAATAAACGAATGTAACAGTATCCCCGGTCTATGTAGAAATGGCAGATGTGTCAACACATTGGGCAGTTTTCGATGCCTGTGTGACGACGGATACAAACAAAATCGTCAAGGAAACCGGTGTGTAGGTGAGTCTCATAATATATGCATTCGTTCAAGTATTCATTCAATTATAAGCTACAGTACGAGTTCACATAAAACACTGATAATACGTATTCTGAAGAAGATGATACGTATTCGACTTGCATATATGTTACCATGGAAGGGTGATATGACTACTACTAGACTGGCAAAGTGGGGACTTCTTTTTTGTTTTACAAAAAGAAATAATTAAGTGTTCTTTTAGTCCTTTTAACGTGATCGCGAAAACTAACCTGACCGCTAAAGAAAATCCGACTGGACGCATCTGCGGGCATTTGACTGCTATTAATTATTCATGATTTCATTGATTATTCATGAGTGGGTTTGTTAAAGTAAACATGACATTTTAAAGGTTGATTCGATTCGATCGCAAAGATGGATACTTTAACCACAGTCCTGGGATTGTGCTTTAACTTTCTAAGTGCAAAGGCGATACTTTCATCCATGTTTACTGAAAACAAGTCAATTTAAATGTCCGATGTATATAAGGGCTCATACCACTAATTGAATTTCCATAGACGACAATGTTAACATATGACGATATTGCTATATAAAAATTATGAAGAAAGTTGAAAACATGGCTCAAAAATGGGAAATCATCAACCACTTGAAAAAAAATAACATGTTGGCCAGCTCAAACTCTTGCAAATCTCAGGTAAACAAAACACACCTACTGTATTTGGATTGCACCTAAAGAAATCACTGGAAAAACACCAAGATTAGAACATCCAAATACACACAGAATAAACTTACAGGTACACAGTCGCTAAGTAGTAAACAAAATACCACATGTTGGGGTCACCTTTGACCAAGGTGATCACGCCCTCAAACAGGGAGCACCTGAGAAAAAAAATATTTAAAAAATTTCATTGGTTCTTGCAAGGCTATTAAATTTGGTTGATTAATGGCATGAGACCTATATGTAGTCTTTCATAATCGCCGGGACCTCAGAAGTGAAAGGTCACGTAGATAAGATATGACGTATACAGCTGCACTCTGGTTCGTTGTAAATGCAAGTCAACAGCTTTTAATTAGCATAATCACCGGATTAATTGCGCCCCGGTTTTAACTTCAACGCAGGGGTCGCTTAAATATGCGTCCAGTCGGGATTTCTATCGCATTCACGCTTGTTTTCGTGATCACGTTTAAAAGGCTAAATTGACAATTAAATATATTTTTGTTTGTAAAACAAAAAAAGAAGTCCCGACTTTACCACTCTAGACTACTACCTTCCATGCTTTTACGTGTAGTACTGTTATGAGTTAGTAAATTGTTGTAGTCAACTGTCATCACTGTCATACTATTGTGTGAATAATAAAAAAAACAAGTCAGCAGTGCAACATTTGCATATAATGACATCAAGTATCGTTTTAATCATGATGCATTTTGATGTTGTATACCTTTCTATACTGACGCAGATAAAGACGAGTGTTCGGAAGATATGTCCCTGTGTTTCAATGGTATGTGTACAAACACCAAGGGAAGTTATAAATGCACGTGTCCCGAAGGATTTCAGCTCGCGGACGATGGCACCGACTGCATGGGTGAGCAAAATATTCTGCTTTCTTTGATTCCTGTCTTTTCTCTCAGCTGTTTACTCGGCGACACACAATTTACACTAAAGTGAACACATTTTTTTAAAAATTTAGACATAGACGAATGCAGTGGCGGTTATGTGTGTAATGGCAGGAAATGTCTTAATACCATTGGTAGTTATCACTGTATGGAAGTCCACTGTGGGGATGGTTACGAGCTCACTACATCCGGGAATAGTTGTCAAGGTACTGTACACGTGGTTGCTGATCTTTATTGTTGTAGCGTTGAACCATTCAGACATGTAAATCATAGTTAACTGTGCTCTTCCTTTCTCTTTCAAAATACAAGATATCGACGAATGCGAAGACGATTCTGTTTGTGATAACGGTGAATGTTTCAACAGTGATGGAGGTTACAACTGTCTCTGTTACCAAGGATATATGCCCGCCTCGGATGGGAGAAAATGCTTAGGTCAGTATAACAGCGGTACGGCCACGTCCAGCGTTAGTCGCTCACAGATTCGAGCATTCGCGTATAAGCGGACATAAACTTTAATACCATGATGGTTGTCGTAAGTTGATTTAATTAATAAATAATTTAACCTCACTCTACACGACACGTCCTCACACTACATATCGATTTTCCGCGACAGATATCGACGAATGTGAGATAGATGACTCGGTATGTGGTGAAGCCGAGTGTGTTAACGATGATGGTACATTTCACTGCGAGTGTCTGGGATATGGAATGGAATACCATCAGAGTACAAAGTCGTGTAAAGGTAAAATACATAGATGTGAGGCTCAGATAGGAGGGGTATTGTTTTCACGTAAGTCTGACATAGCGGTGATGAATTGGTATAGTGTTACAGCACAAACAAAGAACAGAAGAGCGCACGCAACATTTGTGAACATCGTGTTTGAACAATCATTCTGAGTTTATTAAAATCATGCAACACGTATTGGTCGTCTAAACTGTCGATTCTACAATGTATCCTTCAAATATGAATATTGTGGTACAATTTAGTTTTGTTTGTCCTTTTCACCAACAGATGAAAGTAAAAAAGATTGTTACAATAACTTAAACTCGCTCCGTTTTTGCGAAAATCTGATAGGACTTAACATGACGAAAGAAGAATGTTGCTGCTCGCTTGGGGAAGGCTGGGGAGATAACTGTAACCTTTGGCCTTGTCCATATTTTGGTACAAGTAAGTCGTAAATTTATTTATGTGTCGTATGTACTGCGATTTACGTTTTTTGTCATCCAGGATTAAATTCGAAACATTGCCAAGTTCAAGTAAGCTATCTATTTCACCTAAATTAGTTCCCCTGTAATTCCGCTAATTAAAGCAGTAGCTGTAAACAAGGCACATTCTTACACGAATATTGTTGGCTCCTTACTTCAATTAAGATTCTGTTAATTCATACATTGAACCGAATACGGCTAAAATAGCAGATTTACACTGTTAAATGTTTTACGTCATAAACTATAACAGTGGTTAATGTATGACAGATGTCAGGATTAATATGCAATTATCGTCGGCGATATATGGTATTATGGATATTAACCAAAACGCCTTCTCATTCTGTTGTTACAAGACCCCCGTTAATGTTATGTATCATGATACACTGTCTTAATCCATGAAACGTTTGTTGTAGGTGCATTCAATAAAATGTGTCCCGGTGGTAAAGGAAAACTAATGTTAGGATCGGAAGCTGAAGGACATCGCTTAGACGGTAAATTCACTTGACTTGTCTTTGATACCTTTGCGGGATAAATCGTCGACTTTTTTTTATTTATAGTACCGCATTGGTAGAATGACTTATTTTATAATTAATAACGAATTATAATTATAACGAAACTTCTACCGCCCATAGTAAAATGAGAAATATTCATTGGGTGTAATTTTAGTAGCCTTGTATGTTCATTAGATTTGAAATTCACAGGTTTGTAAAGAAGACAGTACAATTTACGTTGAACATTGCTAAGTTACTGGGTTTTAATTTAGCGCATTTGGTTAGCAGCGAAAAAACAACAACCAGATACTAAAATTATTTTTATAGTGAGTAAATGGTATTCTCAGATGCCCTGTTATATGGAAAAAGTGTCTCTCAAAACACATACAATGGATTGATGATGCCTGCTAGTTACTTGTTATATGTCAAATTATTGTTTTTGTTTCTGTTTTGTTTATGCAGATATTGATGAGTGTGATCTATTTCACAATCTGTGTCCCAATGGGGACTGCGTTAATACGGTCAATGGTTATGAATGTACTTGCCCTCCAGGGTATCGACTTAACCTAAGAACGCAGCAATGTGTTGGTAAGTCCTTTAGAAAATCACAAGTCGCCTAAAATTGTTTTATTATATCTAATATAAGGTTTGGATTAACTCTAAAATACACTATTCCTATGAAGCACGCCCTCTTTTGGCAGAACGCCATTTTGGTGAATAGCATGCACTGTATATAATCAGGGTTACTTTTGATATATATCTATGTGGTTTATCATCAGTAGTCGTCTGTCATGAATACATAATTTTCGTTGAGATATTTACTATATTACTATGTATGACGTTTACACAGGCAAACACACTAGTTAAGTTGTGTGAACCAACGTTGTTTCCATCCATACACGTAATTAAAGCACTCTGTCGATAGAGGGCGACATACAAGAAAGAGAGAGTTATTTTGATTGATACGTATATCTCTTGGGTCTATGCTCTGGCATACACCTATGTTCCTCAGACTTTTGCATACATTACTCCCAACATTGCACAACGACATTTGACCCACTCTCATTGCAGAATAATAACCTATATATTTTTCGTCATTGTCTAGATAAGAATGAATGCTTTGAATTAGGCATATGCCCGAATGGTAAATGTGTGAATACCGAAGGCTCATATCACTGTGAATGCAATCCGCCATTAACCGTTGATGGCACTGGCACGAGATGCATAGGTAAAGTCGTATCCACTTGTTCAGACGGTAACAAACAAACAAATTGATTCATCGACCAATCAGTCATTTTTCCCCCAGCTTATTTATCTACTTCGTCTGGCGGAGATAGCCGTATTACTGATTTTGTGTCGTCGACGTCATGCACATTCAATTTTCGACGTATCCCAATCCTGAAAAGTGCTTTAGTATTTTATAGTTACCTCAGATGGACTTCTCTCAAATTTGTCAATTTCATGGTGATATTTTCAAATCTCTAATTTTGATGAATATTTTTGTAATTTTTGTTTTCCTAAAAATGGCTATTCTAATCAATATTTTATACGTGTTCACGTTGGATGGATCCCAGTCAGTTAATTCATGTTGTGACGATATCTTCAATTCTTTAATTCTTATTAAAACCCGCTTTGGGTTGACCTAACTAATTTGTTGATTTTCATGACAATTTTACGTCACTTATTTTAGTGAAATTTTTTGACATGTTTCTGAAACCACCAACACATTTCTGATATTTTATATGTAGGTACCTTAGACGAATCACTGTCAGATTGATTTGATGCCTTCCTTTATCAGATTAATTCATTCAATTATTTCTCATTCTAGTGAATATCGGTATTCTTGTTATCTTCAAAACGCCTAATTGATTTGAATTTGAATGATTTGAACAACTGATTGATTTGATATTTCTTTCTCAAAATGCATCTGAAAAAGCAGAGCTATATTAGCTGACAGGCTGCTTGTTCAATGATAATGTCGAATGTTGTATAGTAAAACAGTTTCAGAACATAATCAACTCGTGCATTCAACTTAGACACATTTGTTGACAATTAATACAGGAGTTAGCGACCCCCCCCCCCAATCGTGGTGATAACTGGGATATACCATTTCTATCTGTCAAAATGAATTTGACCTTTCAACACGATACTTTGTATTCATTTGTAACAGTAATATTTATCATATTCAGTTGCCATGGCTGCGGTAGACACGGTGGATACAAATGCAACTGACGTATGCTGGACTGAACTTAGCAATGAAGTTGTATGTAATTCAGCAATGGACGGTCCGGAATCGACGTACACCGATTGTTGCTGCACAGCCGGCGTGGGATGGGGATTTGAATGTCGACGTTGTCCGACTCCTAATTCTAGTAAGTTATGGTAATTGGTGGTTATCAATTCAGATGCATTTGTTCTGAACATATTGGAGAAACTACGTCTCTTAGATAAATAATTGTCATCGACCGATTGTTCCCACCTATTTATTGCTTTTTTCATAATTATCTATTGTAGTGGAATATAACGAGCTGTGTTCTGAATACAAGTCCAGAAGTGGTTTACGTGCTCGTCCTTCCCAGATTAGAACACCAGTTGCTGCTGCAAGATCCGATGGTATTTATTTATTATTTGTTTGTTAATGTATGAATACACTATGGCGGCCATTAAGCAGCAATGGGTATATACAGCGTCGAATGAACTTGTGTTTATAACAGCGGAGCCCAATTAATGGGTCAGTTTGGTTAATTCCTAGAATGGGCATTATTATTTGTCTTTGAGAGCGTGGTTATAACACAACTTTCTAGTGACTTTGCAGTGTTCACAGACGCTTTAAAAATTCCGAACCAATCGTAACTGGCTAATACTAACTAAGTTTGAAATTGTATATACTACAGTAACTGGTGAATTTACTATTTATAATAATTGTCAATTTCACAATGAATGACATCCATTACTAATAAACTTGATACTATAATGTTCTAACATTTACTGGGTATATTATGACTTTATCTCTAAATGATTATTCCTGTAAGTTATGCCATTGTATGGTTTAGGTCAGGAAGAACTGGAACTCGATTGTGGGTTTCTAGATGGATGTGTTAATGGTCGATGCGTTCGTGTCCATGGAGGTTACGCCTGTGACTGTTATAGAGGATTCAAATTGGATAGAACCGGAACCACGTGTCGGGGTGAGTTGTATATTTCCTGGAAATTACAGTACTTCGTTACGCGCAACATATTATTACGCTGTTTTTGAAAAGTGAGTTGTCAGTTGCTCTGACACAACCGTTATTAAATTAACAGGCGGCCACTCATTTGCCTAGACAATTGCAGCAAATACTACGTATCGAATACGTATAATTTTATTCATCGATTATGTGGTTTATATGTAATGCTCATGTAATTCATTTCAGTTACAAATTACGGGTGTATAATACTACATGGCGGTAGATATTATAAAGTATCGGATGTACAAACACGTGTTCGTATGTACACATGTACATGGCTGTGCAACATGCGGAAGCTTGTATTTATTTTAGACGGAATTCTACATACATATGAAAGTCTAATGAACAAACCTGAGAGCGTCTAAGTGTCTTTTCACTTTATTTGCAGATATCAACGAATGCAGGTTACTCGGTAACACGCTCTGTTGGCAATCCAACTGCGTCAACACGCCTGGGTCATTTAAGTGCACCTGCTACCCGGGATACGTGGAAATTACGCGTAATTTCTGCGTCAAACGTAGACATCCCTGATTAACACGGCGTTCTTGCATATCCAGAATGTATACGCATTGAAATGAAAGGCACCTACATTTGGACCTGTCTATGTTGACTTGACGACTAAATGCTTGGCGGACCTTTGTCAACGTCACATAACACAATTCTGTAAGCTCCTATACCATGTATATTTCAACGTGACAGTGTTATTGAGAGAGACTTTTGTATCTTTTGAGTTGAATCATTTGAAAGTATTTTTCGTATATGTTTGTCTTAGTGTTTTCATTCCCTAAAATAAATTGGTACCATTGTTTCACTTGCCTGTATAAGTGCTTCGTAATAATTTTAGAACCATTCTGATAAAGAAAGCAGTGAAATGTGCACACTATCACCGATAGTTCAACGGCGACTTGTGAGATGTCGTATAAGCAACGTAATTTAATCTATACGAGAATCGGCGAGGTTTCGCATTAATCATTTTGAAATAGCATATTCAAAGATTGCCGATTGTTAGGAAATGTATTTACTATATTTTAACTAAACATTTAATAGTAACACATGGTTTCGCTGGCGACACCGTAAGAGCTTCACATTCATTGTTATACAACGATTCTTAAATACATTGTTAATAAATAGTGATTACATCTTAAATATACTAGTTTGGGGGTCACGTGACAGAGATGTTTTTAATTATGGCAAAGTAACACACGGACTTTAATTGAGCGCCCCCCCCAAAGTGGCATCTCTCTCTTTTTGCATATGAAGACTGTGGTTTTGCCGAACATTCTTCCTGCTTATAAATGGTCGAAATAGCGCCTGGCTTCAACTTTGTTTGTTACCAAAACACATCTGTACTCTAATGCAGTTGGTTCACGAAGCTATCTTTCGAAAAATGATCGCTACACACAACATTATAAGGTTTTGGTTCGTGTTCATTGACGTCTCATCGGCTCATTTGGAAATGAAAACAAGGTTGCATCTTTGGTCGTGTACAGCCCCCAAAAGCGAATCGCCTCACCATAGTGATTATCGGCTTACTGACACCCAACTGCGTAATACTGTTCACAATCTCAGAAGTCAATACACATCGTGTGTAAACAATTCCTCGGCAATGTTCGTATAGCCGAAAAAAGTCGACCATAACGAAAAAGGGGCGTGTCATAAATACTGAATGCAGGGCCGTGTTTTTCCGGTTATAAAAGTGAAAGTGGCATAAATCATCATTATGGGCAAGCCAGGGTTTGAAAATAAAAGTTGATAGTAGGCATTTTCAGGCACTTTAAGTGAGCGAATTACGGGATGGATCTCTGCTAGTGGCTCTGGTCTCTGCACTGCATGTGACGTACTTAGGGTCTTCACCGACCATTACTTGCTGTTCAACCCAATATGGGATTTGACCCTTCAAATATAATACTTATTATATACGAACAATTTGTATTGCATAGTATATATGCTGACATTTATACAATTGTAGCCTATGTTAGGGTGTCAATAATTAACAACAGCATCTAAGTCTTTCGCCTACTCCACATACGAGAAATGATGATGACCATGGTTGCCAAAGTAGTTACGCATCAACCTCGCCTTATTCGAATCCATTCGATTTTGAACACATCGTGAACATTATCAGACCCTGTTGCAGATGAGATGGCAACATGGACAATTGTTTTCAATGATTCAAAAAACAAACAAAAAAACAATGAACCAATTCACAAATAAGAGATTGCATTTAATTCCAATAGAACCATTTCAAAAGATAAATGAGCATAGAAATTAACATCATAATACATGTAATACATATTATTATAATATTAGAAAAGAAAACTTTCAGATTATTATCACTAGAACTAAATAAGAACAATAACGTGCAAACATATCACGAACAATTGTCTGTCACATAATATTGGCTTATGATGTTAAAATGGGGATGAAAACACACATGAAAGCAATTTATGGCTACGGAGACCCAGTGTGATCAAGAATTATGAAATGATCTACAAAGAAAAACTAAAAACATTCTCCATGCTTCACGATACCAGCATAATATATATAACGCACTCTGCCAACTCTGACCAATCTGTTTAAAATAAAATTTTTGCTTATCTATATGGTTTTACTAATCAGTGATTTTACTGGGATTTCATAGTAATGTTGGTAGAAAAATATTAATTAAGTAATTAAAACAAATACATTATGAACATGTGAATTAAATAATGGCGTATTTGAAATTTGCGCAATCGAATGTGGACGCGTTAATCCCAAAACGTCAACTATGTGCATAAATTTTGAACTCTGTATCGTTATTTGCATAATTATTTCTCTATATTTATTCTAAAAGATCAATGCAATATATGTTTATCAGCAACTATTCTTTTCATTCATGGTATTTACAGAATTACAGTGTATCCCATCAGTGTTCCCATGTAACGCATCTTTCCCATGAAGTTGACACAACATGATTATTAAACAAAGGCAGAAAATCGTCTAGTTGGGAATGTTTACTTTCCCGTCTATATAAAATTCGACTCATGGATATTTATGTGAACATACTGAAAAGAGTTCCCGTAAACTAGAGTATGACATGAACAGCATACATATATATAAACACATATACGAAGAGACATGATCAATCTCCGAAACAGTACCAAAGTCCCGTTTGGTGGGGTGTGATGGCCTTGACGAGGGCATTTTGTTTGTGTGTCACCAATTATAATAACTCCTTTACGTACTCATTATTCTGTCAACATATTACAGTGTGTCTATACCGACCGCTGATATGACATACGCTGTAATTAAAAATTTTCGGTGTATACCGTATCTAAAACAAGTGTATTAAAAACAAGTGTTCTTTTATATAAAATACTGTACCTGTCGGAAAAAATAAATAATTGGATCAGTGTTCCTCAAAATACGGAAACATCTTGATCATTCTACGTGTATTTTTAGGTCTGCAATCTTATTTGTTTCCCACACTTTCACTGCTAAATATTGTACTTGTCCTCTTAAACCAGGTGGAAATATGAGATCAGCCTGTCTCGCTATTATTATGTGAAAACAATCGTCAGAAAATGTGTATATACAGCCATGTACACGTTCCCAACAACTTAAAACTGGCGTTTTTTGTGAAATTGCAAGTAAACGGAACTGTATTTATAAATCTATGAGAGAAAACGCATCCTTTTTATAAAAAACCTTGCATACATCTCGAAAACACGCCTGACACGACCACAACAACACAGTTGGTTGTTGGTACCAAATAACTATTGATATTCCCATTGCATCATGGATGAAAGAAAATGACAGCCCAACAGTGAACTGAAACAATTCACTCTCAGTAACACTCATCTAAAACTTAAATGCACTTAGGACGTGGTTCTGCTCTGTTGTTATTCAGAACACATATACTTGTATTGGCATATTCGGCACGTACTAGCATTGTCAAATAGTTTTCATACCTTAAATGGTTTGGTAAGCTAGAAGAATAAAGACTTGTGCAGTGCGACATCTCATCCATTTTGAAGGTTGATCATAGAGAAATTTTTTACTCTGAATCATAATGTATATGATTGATGCAATGTGTTATGTTTCCTATAAACTATACCTCAAAATGACTGCACGTCATAGGCGAGATCATGCGTACGTGTATTAGGCCTAACATTATGTTGGATATTGTATTGTGATTTCAAGATTGATAATTATTATACACTAACTGGTAACTTATTGTGAATATATGAATTGTTACTAACATTTTACAATAATAGCTACACAATAGGCCTGTTGCTCAAAGATTTCTCCGAAAAATGAATTTATTTGAGAGTACATTAGTGTACAACATCATCATTGAAATATAATGATCGGTTAAGATATTGGAACAGACACTGAAACATTAACAGGTCTAGTATTATTTCTATACAACTGTACACCTATTGTATAGAATTAATTAGCGGTATTTGTGATATCGTTAACAGCCACATATATATGCATCTCAACAAATGAGTCTCAAAACTAGGTGAAGGGAAGAAACAATTTGTACAGTAGTTTTACCTTTCTGATTTTTTAATGAATCACCCCATACTTAAAAAAGTGACCTAATGGTTTAAAAAGCACAACTGTCTCGGTGGAGTGTCTTCCTCAAAGTTAATACTGCTATATATGGGGATTATTAATGATGGTAGCCATGGTAGTTTATATACTTGTCGCCAATTGCAATTGTTATCAACGTGTTTCAAACCATACTAAGTATCAAAGTAATAGACCATTTTCCGTTCACTGCGATAATCACGCGTTATGCGTGAAATCGAACGTAAAAACAGGACAAAGAAAGGTCATAGCGTTGTAGTGGCGTCAAACATCGCGTGGGATTCGACAAACGCGACAAACAGGGGCATTTCCATATTTAATAATGTGCTGTACACATTTGATGATAGACAATTTCGATTAAGTGAGGGTATTCGAAAGCAATATTCCAATTGCAATTGCGGCAGACGTTCTTTCATGCCTCTCGCGAGATCTCGCAGTTGAACGGAAAATCACCTATTGAGCTGGTATTTTTTGCATTTGTTACTAACAAATACAAAATATTTTCTAAAAAATAATAAATGTGACAGAGTTCCACCCAAGGCTCCTACATACTGAAAAAAACTGACATAGGGCTACCCAAGGTAGATACCAAGTATCAAAATAATTGAGCTATTAGTTTTTAAGAAGAAGTCGAAACACCATTTGTACCAAAAATGACAAAAATAGTCACTATAAATTTTCAAAAAATTAGGGAATTGAAGATTTTGTTACAAAATTAACAAAACCAATAAAGGTAGCCCCTATTGTTAGCACTGTAGACATAGTAGAAGTCATTTAGGCATTTTTATATATTATTATAATAGTTCATCGTAGCTAGTTGCATAATTTTAGGCGGATCAACTTCCAATGAAACAAATTCCGTCTGTACCTATCAAGAAAATACAGAAAAAAATCAAGTCAAACAATTCAGTCGTTTTTGAGAAGAAGTCGCCCACAACCAGGCAGACTTCAGACGCCGCGCACAACATCATCAGTATAGCTCAACGGAACTACGGTCCGTTGAATCAATAATTGACCTATAGTACATGCTGTACTAAAGAGCCATTCACGTATTTGACTAACATTTTTATCAGCAATGGCTGCAAAAAATAATTTTGCATCGCGATGTTTTGAAGGGTCGTCATTGGAACGATTATTACAATTTTGGGGGCAAATTCTTTGAAGAATGTCATCACCTGACGTTTGGAGCCAAGCATTACTTAAAACGCTTGCAATGGCTCCCTACACTGCAAATTATTTGTATTTCAGAATATTGTAATATTGCAAAAGACTGCAATAAATGTTTCATAAATGAAGCAGTTTTGACAGGGTGATTACGAAAAGGTCGTAGTAAAGGACTGGAGCACTCCCTACAAAGAACAGATTTAAATAGCATGTAGTGAGCATAGACCGCGCAATTCCAATCTTTCACGTCACAACCAACATGCAGAATATCTTTCTGTCTAGATAAACATCCCATTTATTGGTTAAATGGGTTATACACTTGGTTTTAAAATCAAAAGAATAACCACTCAATTTATATACTGTTATAAAACAGTACCAGAACATGTTTGACGCAAATATTTCTGTTACTCTGAAATCATATCATCCGTATTTTTAACATCGTCATAGCAACAAACCCGGTGCGTATTTTTGGAATTTATCAGGTATGCTGGTTCGTGACGAACGATTACTGTTACTGCCTTTTATTCACCAATTCTCACACAGGTATCACTATAGTGCTAATTTACTCTTAAAATCCCGTTCGATAAGGTAACGTATCCCTTTATAATCTTGTTAGTCATTTGAGAAACTATAATTTGGGTCACCTGGTCCAAAACACTTGCCAAACATAGTTATGTCACAAATGTAATCTCGTAGGATATGCGATAAATGATTTCTACCGATTATGACAAAATTTCAAAACACGTAATTTCGAATTGATGCACAGAATGGCTATTACCTATGTACCGTTTTTTAGCACAAATGCATACTAAATCACATAAATTTAGTTTTGAATCTATATATAACGATATTGGCGATATTGTAAGTACTATGTGAATTATAATTGAACTGGGCATATTGTCCGAGTATAATGATACTATTTATAAACAATACACTTTTTACAAGGATTATACTTCCTGTCACTTGTGGTATATACGGGGATGGCTGATATTATATGTATACTTGCTATCCGAAGCGCCCCTACAAAACTATTCGTATTTGTTGATTATACAGGCATGTCTGCAAGTGGTGAGCAATTCCAGGCGATACGATTGTTAAACACCATATCTACTTATTTGCGCCGACATACTAACGTATTTGCATGAACACATCTGATAACATATGTCACAACTAGCTAATGGCCTACTGATATAACGCCGCCAGTGTTTTGTATTAGTGCACAAACATGCATAATACATGATATGTAAGCAAGCACATTTTTAATTAATAATTGTAAATTTGTTCACACTATCAACATGTAAATATTGGCACACTGTCAACATTTGCACATGCAAGTGAATTTGTTCACATTGTTTATATTCGCATATGCATGTAAATTTATTCACATTGTGGATGTCACAAACAGCTTCACGAACGTATTGTTATATGGTGTGTTACAGTTTGTTTTGAAAGTTGATTCAAAGTTTTCTTCCTCATCCATCTGACACACTTGAAATGCTTTCTTTTGTTTTGTGTTTTCACAGATTTCACCGATTTTTTTTTACGAGTTATGAATTTCAATAATATTTGTATTCTTTTCAGATATTAATTACAAACATGAATTCCAATGTCACCACAAGCCGTGGCAAGCTCGGTGAAGTTCAATATCTTCAAATAGTAATCCATGCTTCTTTTATTGGAGTAGCGTCTATTATTCTTATTGTTATGAAATACTGCACTAAACTACGTTACTACGACCACAAAACCTTGATACGTTATCCCGGACATAAATTCAAATGGTCAATTTCGGGATTGCTTCTAACAGTGCTATTCTTTAGTGTGGCTGATGGAATCCTTACTGACCTTACTAGAAATGCTACCAGTGATCCATACTTGTACATTCCGCAACTGTTAGCAGTGATCAGTGTAGTACTAAGTTTGGTGTATTACCATCATATGGAGCATTGGAATCGACCTCATCTTGCCTGGTGGATGTTACTTTACTGGGTCATGGCTATTATTGGAGAGCTATTAGCAATATTAAGACTCTCTGAGTATTTAGGAGGATTTAATGGCACTATCATGCGTTTAGACATCAGTATTGTTGTTATTATTTTATATACGTGCTGTGTAGTTGCTGAAATTAATGTTCTCAAAACTAAGGTATGTTTTTCAATATGGTATTGGTAACATTATAATTCGCCAACTATTCGTGTGCAGTCTGGACAGAGACGCTTCGTTAAAAAACAATATCATAGCATCATCATATTAATGCTCATTTACTTTAGATTGATAGTACTTCAGCTTCAAACAGATTTTACTTTCAACAACCCCACCAGCTAATTACTGGGTTAACTCAACTCCCGGGAACGAAATATTAATAAATGTTTAAATAGTAAGCCCTCTCATATAACATAATTGGTTAAAAGCAAAAGAGTCAGTTTCTACTCGAAAAATATGACCGATGCCAGAAATCCGCATTATCTGTAACGCATAATCAATCAATCAATCAATCAATCAATCAATCAATCAATCAATCAATCAATATAGAAATAGATAGGGAGACCAGGTTGACGATGATTGTCAGTCTAAGTACGCACATACGTTACTGCACTAGAATATATTGGGGTCATAAACCAGATGATAAAAGTATGTTACATAATGCTATAGTGGATGTTCAAAAATAATAATAACAAATAATAATAATCATCGTCCGAGAAACTTCAATTTAGCAACAAATAGGCTAGCACTTATGAAGTACATTTGAGGAGTTCTACTGCTAGTAACGTGCATACATTAGATTGAAAGGTTTAACTGTTGTATTGAAATCTGAATGCACCCAGCACCGTGCACTACATGCTGAGCTACAGTAGCAGCAGCGGAATCCAATGAGATAGAGTTGAACAATACTAACACAGGAGATGTGCTCTCTATATCAGTCGTAAAATCTGACATCTGTTACATTTGGAACAATAAACCTTTGGCAAAACGTATGGATTACTGTATTGACTATGTTGGGTCAGAATGAGCTTCGTCTTTCATGTATGTGATAAGCAAACCCGTTGAAAACGTCCTGTTGTGGATTTAATTAATTCATTTGATCGGGTTTGGTAAAAGTGAAAACTCATTGATGGCTTAATATTGACTACATTTAGTATATCAGATTCCCTGAAAATAAACTCACTGTTTGAGAGATTGCAGTTAAGTAATAATATAAATACATTTTTATCTCAGAGATTTCTAACGGGCCAAGTAGCATATAAGGAATCGCCCGGATTGCGCTTAATAATATGCTTAAATATATAAGTAAATGCTGTATTCTCACACATCATTTCATTGTAAGAATATCAAAGATTCAAACATATGTATTTGAAAGAGAAAAAAACTTTATGATATCGTTTTGTGGCTAAAAAATCAGGGCCATCTGCTTTAAATCACATAACTGAATAATAACTGAATAAAAACTGTATAATGTTTGTATTTCAACACACAACTTAGCTAACATAAAAAAAAACGAAAGGGAAATATTTATTAAAAATCACTGTATAACGATATAGAAAATATTTATTATACATAATAATACCAAAATGTCAAAAAAATTTATGGATATATTCACAAGAGGGCAGCATAAGAGATTGTTAAAATATTCTATCGAAATCACTATAAGTCAAAGTATTATAAACTATATTAATAATAATTCCGAATGACATATTTAAATATTTTCTAGTGCACCCTTATTGTAAATTGTAAGTCACAGCAATATTCGTGCTACTCACAATGTCATTTGGTATTTTCCCCATTTTTCACTTTTATACCGCATAATCAACTGGTGATCAACATAAACACCCGGTTAAATAATAAAGTTATTCATTGATTTATCCCATATGCGCAATATGCTATGCCTTATAACCATGTAACTATTACAATCTACATTCATGAAGGCATATTTCGAAATATTATGTTGATATCTGATGACTTTAAATAAAAAAATCAGATAATTAGATAAAGTAAAAATAAAATACATAACCGTAAATTATATTGTTTGGACATGAGGTCATAACTTGACAGACAACAATGAATGAGAACTTACCCCGTATGCGCATTGATTTGAACAAAGTCTCGAACAGTAATCGACAACATATGCTGTATGTATATTTATCGCTAATTCAAAGACTAGACATATTCTGTAGGAGTACATTTTCATTTAAACATGGGCATATGCCTACGTTTGTAAAAGTTAAGCACATTTGAACAATCACCGGTAAATATATTTAATATTTTTCACAATTTTGAACTGATCTCTCTAACAGGTAAAACGAAAATAAAAGTATATTGTTATAGGTAAATTATCATATAATTTACAGATATCCAGTGGATCTTCACGTGGCAGAATTCCACCCGATTTACAGAAAAAGAGATTATTTTACATGAGACCTTACACAAACTACCTTTCAGACCTATCTGTATGGTGGGCCAACTGGTTAGTCAAATTAGCGCACAGGCAAACGATTGAAGCAGAGGATTTGGGTTGTTTACCACAATATATTGAAGGGAAACGTCTACTACACGTATTTAACAAAATTTACAGGCGTGAACAGGTAATATGAGTTTTGTATTATTTGTATGTAACTAGCATGGTTTGTAGGGGAGGATGTAAATGCCAGATTTAGATTCAATGTCAAGTTAATGGGATTCTTTGATTTTGTTATACAACACAGAACTGCTCTATAATAATAATTTTGATTTTTGACAGGAAAGATGTGCTAAAAAGAATAGCAATCCTTCACTATGGAGGGTATACTGGCACATTCACTATTCCAAGATAATTTCGTCAACTTTATCAAGACTTGTATATACATTACTTAACTTTGCTAGCCCATTCTGCATTGGCGGAATCGTGACATATTCTACACAATATTATTTTAATGATTTAAAGCAATATGTAAGTACAAATCAAATACTAGTATAGTGTTTATATATCGGGCCTTTTCTTAAAATCATGCGCAATTTGGTTGCATGCTGCCCTCTATGTTTTATCACGCTGTATACGTTCGTTTTCATCGTACGGGTCACGCCTATGAATTATAGGAAAGATATGGGCCGTTGCTCTCAAAATTAGTCCGGCTATTCAAATAGTTTCCCATCTGATATGGTCTAAGTGTATCAGAGGGCATTAGTTTGCTCTATAATGGCTGGATATAATGTGTGGGTTGACTGGATTGCAATATCAAGCATGAGCTGGCTGGTTTTTATTTCTTATCACTTTGTCATGAATCTTGGCGGATTAATACATTTCGGCAGATATAGCGTGCTTCAAAACATGGCGGCCTCCTATGTAGGAGTTGTATTGTTGTTCATTTCCAATAATTAGTTTTCACTTGAAGAGTGCTAGCATACACAAGATTTATAAGCCATGCATGTGTTCATGTATGTAGGCCAGTACTTGTATTTAAAATTAGGGCTAGTAAGGTTCCAATCAGTCCTGTATTTAGTTTTTATCTGAGTGAAATATAAATATGTTTTTGTGTGATTGTATACAGTGACTGATTATTTCAGTTAGTTTTTTTTTTTCAATGTCAAGTCTGAGATGATTGTGTTGCTATGTGTCTTAATTGGAATCTGTTAATTTAGTGATGCCATGTTATCCAGACAGTTCTTTGAACATTTAGCTGTTATGTGTTATAACAACATTTGTTCATATGAGTCAGCTGTCAATGTTTCGACACAGACCTACATATGTGATACATGGTACAGGCTATTTAATTAGTCCCCGTTTGGACGAAGTCCGAAAACGGGGACTATTAAAACGGTCTTCATGCGTCCGTGTGTCCGTCCGGAGCCGTATCTCAGAATCCCTTGGACCGATTCTGTTCATTCTTTGCATGTGCCTAGTACTTTATGTGGGACATATGCACATGCATTGGTTTAGCGATTCGATTCAAAATGGCCGACTGGCAGCCATCTTGTTTTTTGAAAATGTTGTATTTTGGACATGCTTTGTCAGTTTTCATTCAAACTTGGTACATAGATTATACATGTTAGGATACATGTCCATGATGATTTATTTCACAATTGGATCAAAGATGGCCGACTGGCAGCCATCTTGTTTTTTGAAAATGTCGTATTTTGGACATGTTTGTCAGTTTTCATTCAAATTTAGTACATAGATCATACATGTTAGGATACATGTCCCCGACCGTCCGTGAGTTCTTGAGTCTGTCCGTCCGACCGTCCGTGTGTCCGTCAGTCCGTGCGTCAGTCTATCCAACGTCATATTTCAGAATCCTGTGGACCGATTCCGTTCATTCTTTGCATGTGCCTAGTACCTTATGTGGGACATATGCACATGCAGTGGTTTAGCGATTCGATTCAAAATAGCCGACTGGCAGCCATCTTGTTTTTTGAAAATGTTGTATTTTGGACATGCTTTGTCAGTTGTCATTCAAACTTGGTACATAGATTATACATGTTAGGATACATGTCCATGACGATTTATTTTGCAATTGGATCAAAGATGGTCGACTGACAGGCATCTTGTTTTTTTATGCGGTATCTTGGACGTGCTCTGTCAGTTTTCATTCAAATTTGGCACATACATGTACGTTATACAGGTTAGGATGCATGTCCATGACAATTTGTTTCAAAATCTGGTCAAGGATGGCCGATTGTCAGCCATCTGACTTTTTGGCCTTACTACTATATTTCCACAATTTATGTACCATTTTCATTCGTATTTGGCACATAAATCATACATATCAGTGTGTTTCATAATCAGATCACAGATGGCTGAATAACGGCTGTTTTTATTTTGGCCATATTACTATGACACGAAGCACGTGTTTTGATGTAAATAAACAATATGTTGTATACGCCACTTGGAACTCAAGTTTCAAGGACACGCTCGCGACAACCCCCTCCGCTTTAATATGACGAGCACAAAGAGAACTTAACGGGGACTGTGTCATTTTCAATGACTTGTTTACTTCTTTTTTTACTAAAACTAGTGATATATATTGAAATATTACAGTTCGATATAAAAAGTTAATTAAATGGTGTTATTTTTTAGAATTCCCCATTTGTTACCATTGAGGAGTTCTTCACTAACGGTTTTATTCTTGTGTTGGTGGCCAGTATTAGTATTCTAATGAAAGCTGTACTATGGGCGCATTCATTTGGCGATTCCGTCGATATTGGCATTTCTTTAAACTCAGCTATTCAGGTAATTGTAATACATATATATCAAAATAAATATTTATTAAGATAGGCATTTCTATAATTATGTATGTTATCAAAAACGTTCAGCTGAAACATTTCGAATGTGGTCAGATATCACAAGAAAAGTACTGCACATTAGACCACGTGTTACCTAAAAAAATTCACACACAGTTATTCGGAATATATTTCCACATACAAATTACCTCATTTTGGAATATAAACATCAGTGTTGGGTATGAATAAATTACATGCATTTTTTTACACATAGCACAAGTTTTTTTTCCAACAGAATCATGTATATGAGAAAACTCTACGATTATCATCACAGTCGACAGATGAATTATCTGTTGGACAAACCGTCAATCATATAGCGGTTGATGGAGCTGCAGTTCAGTGGTTCTTCATATATTTCGGCTTCATGGTTTGTAATCCTATTCAAGTAAGTGGGGGAATAAATATAATCCAGTTGAATTACTTTATCCATGGAAGATAATAGAAGCGTAGAGAGGACAAGTTTTAATCCAGATTTATTGATCCGTTTGTTTTCAATCGTTTTCGCCATTGCGATTTTGTTTTCAACACGTCATCGCTTCCATTTATTAATTAACTTAATAAAACAGGTTGGACTCACGATTATTGGGATTGAAAAAAAGGTAGTATACATGCGCAGATTGATTCGCATGATGTTATAGGCCATTGACAAGGCCTGAACCTTGAAACGAAATAATTTCTAGCGTTAGTAGACGACATGGTAGGACCATGTGTTAATAGGTCAGAGGTTGCAACACTTTATGTTCGATTTTTTCCTTTCCGAGTTCCTTTGCATATTTTATAATGAGTAAATTTAAATAATTCGGATTGGTATCATCCTCTTGAGGTTTTAAAAAAAATATAAATCGACCCTTCCTATGTATGTGATAAAAAGACAATCTCCCGGTAATCATTATTTGTGTGATGTTATCTTAAACTAGTTATTCCCAGTATAGAGTACAGCTTGAGGGGATACGACCGCTATGCGTAGAGACACTCGTATATGATGGTGTCACATCGTTCGGCCGAGAATACCGGAGGATTATATATAGTTACCTCGGGTCGGGTTTTATATCCAAGAAGATTCCTCGCACTTGTACTTTATCTGATACTAAAACAATATTGACCTTT
The DNA here is from genome assembly GCF_978046115.1 of Saccoglossus kowalevskii. NCBI lineage: Eukaryota > Metazoa > Hemichordata > Enteropneusta > Harrimaniidae > Saccoglossus > Saccoglossus kowalevskii. The sequence continues at coordinate 15,857,240 of NC_140642.1, read as the reverse complement.
TAATTCATCTACGCAGGCAATTATTGTTTGTGTTTGGCTATTCAATTCAATGGGAATATCAGGAGTGATTGGAGCATCTATTGTTGTTCTGGCAGTGCCATTTTTATTAGGATTTGGTGATATGCAAGGGAAGTCTCATCGCAGAAGTTTGGCAAGTACTAAAAAGGGTTTAAATCTATGCAAGCATGTGTTAGTGGAGCCAGATCTCTAAACAAACTTTTGAGCGGATTTTTGACCCTTTTGTTTTCACTTTTTCTAAAATTCTTCTCACTTAAATGAATCAAGGACGATCCTTCTTAACACATATAATTAAAGTAGGTGGTAAAATGATGTACAAGAACGGTTTTTGCATCTATACTTGTACAACAAATTACCGCAAAATCCCAGACTGTTGTTCCTTTCCCCGCGGCAGCATCACAATAGAATGATTTGAACCAAATGACTTCCCAAACCAACGAAAAGAAATAAATACATTCGGAAAATATCACAAGTGGTGAATTCGCTAGTGAGCTAGTTTTTGGATTTAACTATAATCTATAATTTAATACGATTATTCTAGTTAAAAACCAACCAAACTGACTGTAGTGAATACGATTTTTCCTACAATAGATTTACTCTGATGAGCGTTTGGAAAAGACCAGCGAAGTGCTTCATGGCATAAAGTTACTGAAATTGTATGCATGGGAGGAATTGTTTTCAACTGGTATTAAAAGTATACGGAATAAAGAAATGAAACAGAAACAATGCGTTGGATTATATTTCCTGCTATCGAGTAGGTGCATTACATTTTGGAATTGTATCTAGTAACTATATATATATATATATATATATATATATATATATATATATATATATATATATATATATATATATATATATATATATATCAGTTCTTTTTATTTAGATCATGGCAATTTTTTGGTCAGAGCGCCCTCTAGTTTTGTGGAGAATCATGTTCATTTGGAATGCTCTGATTGGATGGAAGTTCAAGCCTAGCAAGGTGTGATAGAATTGGCCTGTTATGTTCAGATTCAAATAAGCATGAACCACTAATTTGACAGGGAAGTGATACTTATAATGCAGCAAGCTGTTCTAATTGCTGTTGTGGTAGAGTTTTTCTATTTTCCTGTCAAATGCATTTATTGGTCCACTGAAAAATGAAAATAATGTTCCCTGTAACTTAGACTCTTATTGATCAAGGCATTTTAAAAATCATGGGTGTTAACTCCCCTCAAGTTATGACCCGTTGTCCCCTACAGAATAATGGTTGCATCTAATATTAAAATAAAGATGGCGGAGTATAGCGTTGATTCATCTCGTTCTACTCTGGATTACTTGGAGTCAATAAAGATCCTAGAAAGTTAGTATTTATATGCCTGTGTGTTTTTTGTTTGTTTGTTTTTTCACTGTCTTTGACTTTCCCAGTATGTTTGTTGCTGTTGACAACAATTCAGTCCTCTGCCAGGCTTCAGTCAATGTTTTTCTTCACTACCTACCCAACTCCTCGTCGGGCACTATGTAGCTGGTGTGGTATATTTATCACAGACAGTAGGGCAATTGTCACATTTAGTGCTCCAAGAAAATATTCTCTGTCCATGTGTATTTATATAAATAGATGCAGTTTCTTTGGCTTGAATAACGATCACTGGCTTCGTACATACAGGTATACTGGTTTACCTGTTTCTAGTTGAAATATAGCCAATCTTATTAACCAAGACAGTTGGACATTTGCCACATGTCACAACACTCATTTCCAAGTGCCATAGCTTGAAACAAGTAGTCAAATCTGATATTGGCTGGAGCTTTAGTTTATATGGACATGGTAAATGGCAAACTAGATGGTCAGAAAGTAATAAAAATAATCACAGCTTTACTCCACCCACCCCACTATGAAGTAAAAGGCTGTTTATAAGGCCATGTATGATGGTTTCATTTTTCTTATGGAAAACAATTTTAATTAAAAACTTCTATGCTCCTGTACCCAACCGTGGGGGTTCATCACACTAAACAACAGGTGTCACTATTACTAAGATAAATGTACTTTTTTTTCATTAAAATTACTGATATATATATATATATATATATATATATATATATATATATATATATATATATATATATAAGTTCTGAATGCACTTTCTGTTGGGTGAAAAATCTAATATCATATTAATGTAACAGCCTGACATTTAGAGCTGTTGTGTGTGTGACCGTTTTCTGTGTATTCATGTATCGCTTATTCATAAATTGAAAATTGTTATATTTCCTGCAGCTATTTTCGCTCAGTCCTCGCCGTTCGTTGCTAATTTTGCAGTAAGTATCTACAGTTTATATTCATAACCAATACCTGAAATATGTATAGACGGAAATTGATTGGGTTTAAAATACATACCTACCCTACGTAAACAAAGTAAAAGCCATTGTACTAACATATCTTTGATTTCTTTTGTGTATGCCAGATGTTAGCTGTGTATTCGAAGGTCAACGCAATGCCATTAACGCCAGACCTGGTGTTCACCGCACTCGCACTTACAAATCTGCTATTTCAGCCCCTCTTTATGATACCAATTCTGACTAGATATTTAGTGGAAGGATTAACTAGTACCAAACGACTTGCACATTTTCTATCTTTGAAAGAAATGAGTAAATACGGTGATCACAGTTATATATCGGATAATATACTGGAAAAAGACTTATATGATCAGGTATACGATATTAGCATGTCTGTATTATCGGTTTAGTTTAATTGATCATCATTAATGATGGGTAGATGTTAAATTTACCAACAACACAATTTAGTATTAAATATTTTCTCAGGAGGACGATACAGAATTGAAGGGAAAGCGTGATTCAAGACCATTAGTGCAGAGTATCACACATCACCAATACACGTCAGATGTACCATCACACTTGCGTGGTGTAATAAGAACACACACGCAATCGGATATTGCTATAGAGGTTGGTTATTAGTCAATTTTATCAATGTGTTTCTGTAACCAAAAAGAAATGATGGCACCAAAAAATATTTATATAAATATAGATAATATAATATACTAACATTGTAACAAATTATATTTTAGCATTGCCATTGTAATCGTTGTAATGGAAATAACATACCTTGAGCAAGTCACCCATCTATCATTTTCATTTTTATTGATGATCGACACGTACACATAACACATTTCAAAAGCAAAGTTTACATTTTACTTGCATAAAGATTGAAGATGGTAGCTTCTCCTGGGATGGCAACGTACACGTAGTTGAGTTGAATAACATCAATGTTACACTTCGTGCAGGTAATCAATTTGTTTTGTTATATACATACATTTGCAAAAGAATTAAAATCTTCCTTATTTGCAAGTAAGGATTTTCTATATCAATCGTCCCAAATATTGAAATTTATTAAAGTTAAAATTCGAATAACACAAAATAATATGCACGATACACATACCTGATACATAACGGGATCAATACTATTTTTATGCACTGCAAGTGTCGGTCGCCACACTTTGATGTATTGATTGCCTATAGTTAAATTATTCAATTGAGGATTCAATTTTCTTGTATAAGTTTGTTAATAGCCTAATTACATATGCAAGTGACTGAGTGTTGGTAAACATGTCCCCAAATCTCGATATATGTATTTTGTCAGCATATATTTAAGATATTATTTATGAATTATTAATGACGTGAACCACGGAGAATAGAATTCCGCAACTGCTATTCAGTTTATGAGCTACGTATGTTATTCAAAACAAAAATTGTTTCTGAATCAATAGAATATGATTTCAATGTTTTGAGGGAAAATACTATAACTATTAGTTTAAACATTTCATTTATCTAGGAATACAACTACTATATTGTATGGTTGTTTATACGGCTTTGGTATCCTAAATGTTACTTATTTTATTTTACGTATATTATTTATATTAGGAACATTAACTATAATAGTTGGTAAAGTTGGTTCTGGTAAATCGTCTCTACTATCTGCCATATTGGGAGAAATGTACACAATAACTGGAAGCGTGAAGCTTTACGGGTATATCAATTTCATTTGTGCTTGTAGAATTAGTTTGTGAATAAAAGTCTACACCTAAACAATCAGTCACCCGACTTCAATTAAAGATCAACAAAATGGATCAATATTATATCATCATAAACATACGACTAAATGGCTGGTCCCATTATATCTATGTACTGAAGTCTGTTTGAAATGAGTTAATATGCAGATATAGTCCAAATAGACGAAGTGGGAGATTATATCGGTAAATTGGCGAATTCCTCAATGTTCGGGTTTTAGCCCATGACATATGCACCAAATTTAAAAACAAAAACAAAACCTATCTAAAAATACAGACGCATAAACATATCGTCCTTAGCATCCCTCTATTGTGTTATATAAGGACAGTTTTGTCTACAATTGCAATGCTTCGACAACAATAATCAATATTCACACGAGTTTTATGAATGAAATGTAATGCAAATGTACATTAGCAGTAAAAGACGGCCTGATAAAACCGAGTAAGGCTTGTTTTTTATATATACATCATCTAGTAATCGAAATATACACTATATACTACAAAGTATGTGTATGTATATTTTATCTTAATTATTAATCAGTAATTAATACTAACTCGCGTTTAATACTTCAACAGGAAGAACACTAACATAGCATATGTGGCCCAGAAGGCATGGCTGCAAAACGCTTCAGTTCGAGACAATATTTTGTTTGGGGAAGAATTTGTTGCAGAGAAGTACAGTTTTATATGTTTATATACATTTACACTAAAATATAAAATACATACATCTACAGCAATGTACAATGCGTATAATATCATGCCTGATAGCATGAAGCATGCTTTTAAAGAATAGATGTAATGTATACGTATTGAGTAATATAGTACTCGTACACTTATAAAATAAGACTAACACAGAATAATTCTTTAAAGGTACTTTACAGTGCTGGATGTGTGTGCACTAAATCCAGATTTACAAATATTACCTGGAGGAGACTTGACAGAAATTGGGGAGAGGGGGATTAATTTAAGTGGAGGACAGAAACACAGAATTAGTTTAGCTAGAGCGTTGTACAGCAACACAGATATAGTTATACTGGTGGGTAGTATATATTTTTTCGGTTTAAAAAATCTCTAATAAAAAGGTTTCAGCAATTCTAACTTTGAAAATGAAATCAAGTTCAAGGTCTGCTTTGTTATCTTATGCATTGTTTAATTAATTACTCAAGTAAGCATTCGAATATCGTTCACCCCTTTTCAACGAATCAAGCATGTTGTCATTTAATTCCAGGACGACCCTTTATCATCTCTGGACGTCCACGTGAGTGAATACGTCATGGTAAATGCTATATTTGGATTGCTTCGTGACCAACAACGAACAGTTATTCTTGTAACGCATATGATTCAGCATCTGGAACATGCTGATCAGGTATGCTTGACAGAATATATTACGAATGGTTAAGTTAAACATTGGTGACTCTGGCACTAAGATAATATTATAAAAAAATGAATACTTATGTTACAGGTGTTAGTGATGGAAGATGGTCAAATAGTACAAAATGGTAACATGAAAGAAATACAAAAACAAGATATAAGGCTATATAGACAATGGCAGGAAATGGTTTCAGAAATTTCCGAATCACAAAGTGAACGTTCAAAAGAAACAACTGTAACACGTATTGAAACATCAACATCAACTTCATTTGATCTCCAACGACACATAAATGGCAAGTTTTATTTCAAGTCCATCTTACATATGTACTAATCCATTACACATAGAATCATATATACACTATGGCAAATCCTGCTCTCAGATTGAACAACATGTTTTTAGTTAATATCACATTTATAATGAATGTAAATTAAATCATATATACACTACACTATGGCAAATCTTGCTCTCAGATTGAACAACATGTTTTTAGTTAATATCACATTTATAATTACTAGAGTTATATTGACTAGTTGACTATGATGTCAGTTGTATGGGTCAGTATATGCGAGACATGCACAAACACACACATGGTTCAGAAAAACGTGTTTTCTAGTGTTGTTTGGCCAATTAAAACAAACATGCACTACACGTTTTTGCGTAATGCCTATCTTTAAGAAATATGATTATTTTTTATTTGGGCAATATAGAACGACGCACTGTCCTAAGAACGATATGCAGTCGAGCCCATTATTTAAGCAGGCATTCCCAACCGGGCCCTGTTATTACCCAATAATGGGCAGTGCGAATTTCAAATATAATACCCTGAAAGTAGTTGCTTGAAAAGCGCGGTGTAACCTTTACGCTTGTACTTTAGCTGCGCTTTGTAAGTCCACTAGCAAACGACATGACACAACACGCTAATAGACATTTTTTTGATGAGAATAACAATGAATTCCTGACATAAATGAATCATAGAGGGTTTCGTGTACAAATATGGAGAAACATTGAATGTGACTGAATCAAGCACAATATCTTGTTTGTATATTCGCGCATTGACGGCAATCCTAGTTATTACCTGGTACCATAACTACACCTGGTACCGATCATAAACGAGAACATGGCGTTTCAATACTAGGCAACGTATGGTATTATGAAGTGATATGTCAAATGGTCTTTAAAGGGGAGCAGAGGTGTGGCTTTTGACATTCTGTACATGAAATCTGAGATCTATGAATGAATTCTGTCGATAAAAATAACTTATATGTGCTGCGAAATGCCCTAAATTTCGGGTATAAAACGGGCTGTGAAGCAGACGACAAACTTCCGCTTTTCCTGGCGTCATTTCGCCTCTAGAGGGCCAGTCAAATGACGTCATCAGTGAACACTGATAATTGAACCCATTCATGCTAGTACGCCAATCCCATAGAAATGCTACTATGAAAGACCTTGTTAACTGACTACTTAAAAGTTGAAACATGGTGAGGTGTTGTGTTATGAATGCCATAACGATTCATGTTATGTTTCTCGAAATCCCAAATAAAAAATCACGTTGTTGGTTGCGAGAAAAGACAGTAAAGACAGTGTGAAGACAGTACAGCGTTCTGGCTATAGTAAACAGTGAGTGAATAAATATTGTACGAGTTAAAACTAAATGAGAAATATGCTAATATCACTTGAACCACAGTACTCATTTTGCCCAACTTCCCACTTTTTAAACGATCGCTTAAATTTCCGACCGCACTGTATTTTCCGACCGGAAAACGACCACATTTTTACCGTTTTTTTTTTCTCTCGCTCGTATATTGAAAACACCGACCGCTCGCCCAAACACTGGTCACCGGCACATGAGTAGTCAAAATGTTTGGGGATATACAACAAGTGTTAACTATTATAAATTCTGAACGGCTCTTCAAATCTATACCACTCTGTATCGTTCGCGAACAACTTCATCTGTGTCAAATACTAGAGCCGGTACAATATTGTAAACAAATGCCATGATATCTCAGTCATATCGCTATTGTATACACTACCTTTTTTATTCTTGTTTGCACAAACGTTGAATAGCCGTCAAACATTCAAATATAATTAGTTTTTAACTATCTATAATTATATGCACGCACTTTGACCCTTTGACCTGGATTTGATTGGGATGGAATATTTTACTTTAAACATTATTCTGACGTTACTTACTGCCCCAAAAATGTTTCAACACAATTGCGGTATGACTGTCCGATTTACAAGTGCATTGGGTAATATATTAATAACCATTCTCACCAATCGCTAGCTTAGGAGCGAGTAGGAAATCAAACAGCCGCAGGTCGCCCAGAAAGGACTGAGAAATTAAAAAAAATATATTTCCACAAAGTTAAATAAATCTGGCTGCATCAAAAGCTTGGAAATTAGTTATAATATTTTGCAAAAAACTGAGTGATCAACGACATCATTTTAGGGTGCAATTGAATTTTAACTACTTCATTGCGTAACTTACTGCGCGGCGATGCTGACATCAAGTGTGTGTTGACCAAAGTTTGACCCCCAAGTCACGCACTGAACAGGCGCGTTACCTTAGCAATATTTTTCGTTCATACTCCGCGCGTCGATCTTGTAAAATTGTTATTAGTTCTGATGGTGCTGTACGCAAACTCGTTTACTTAGTGCGCTACTTTTCTAATTACGCAAATTTGTTTACAATGTTGTACCGGCTCTACAAATTTTAACATTGTAATATATCAAGTTCATAATAATTACGCAAAGTCAGTTATTTAATATTGGACACAGGTGAAGTTTCCTCCGCGAACGATACAATGTGGTATAGATTTGAAGAGTAGTTCGGAATTTAATAATAGTTAGTACCCGTTGTATCCCCAAACTGTATCATTCAAAACCACTATTTCGATCACTTCTCTGCCAATGACCAGTATTGGGCGACCGGTCGGTGTTTTCAATGGGTCGGTGAGAGAAAAATTACGATAAAAATGCGGTTGTTTTCCGGTCGGAAAATACAGTGCGTTCGGAAATTAAGCGATAAGCGGTCGATTAAAAGTGGGAAGTTGGGCGAAATGATTACTGTAATGATATTAGCGTATTTCTAATTTATTTTTTAACTCAAACAATATTTATTTACTCACCGTTTACTATAGCCAGAGCGCTGTACGTGTCTTCATTTTCAGGTTAGTTCTTCTGCCGTTTTCTCGCAACCAACAACGTGATTTTTTATTTGGGATTTCGAGAAACTTAACATGAATCGTTATGGCATTCATACGCACAACATTTCGCCATGTTTCAACTTTTAAGTAGTCAGTTAACAAGGTCTTTCATAATAGCATTTCTATGGGATTGGCGTACTAGCATGAATGGGTTCAATTATCAGTGTTCACTGATGACGTCATTTGACTGGCCCTCTAGAGGCGAAATGACACCAGGAAAAGCGGAAGTTTGTCGTCTGCTTCACAGCCCGTTTTATACCCGATATTTAGGGCATTTCGCAGCACATACAAGTTGTTTTTATCGACAGAATTCATTCATAGATCTCAAATTTCATGTACAGAGTGTCAAAAGCCACACCTCTGCTCCCCTTTAAGTATAGCTTATTGATCAGTAACAGTCAGTGAATAATGTAGAATCGTAATATGTTATTTATTGGTACGTTCCTTAACATTTCTTGCTATGTCAATTTGTGAAGTTTACATGAAGCAGACGACGTATACCGATATAAACATTGCATTATACATATACATGTATAATTTTTACATTCTATTTTTGTTCAAGCTTCTATTATTGCCAAAGAGGAGAGACCCAAAGGAGCTGTAGGATGTGCCATTTTCTTGGCATATGTCAGGGCTATGACAGTACCGCTTGCGGTCATCCTCTTCATTGCGTATCTTCTAGAAATCGCATGTTTTGCTGCCGTAAACCTGTGGATATCTGCTTGGTCACAAGCTGGTCAGGACAGTCTTAATAAGAGTGAAGTACGTAGAAAAAACAACATCTAATTGATCTCTTACACCAAATCAATTAAGGGACCACTAATTTATTTTAAATATCATCTCCAGATGTGGTAACATTGTAATTTGACAAAAAATGTTCATGTATTAATGATTTCACAAAGTTTGAAATATTCTGAAAAACTTTTGGAATATCACAATTCAATATTATACAAAAACAGACAATTCAGGAAATTCATAAAATAATGTAAGAATATTTATGGAAGATAAAGATAAAATTACCGGGGTACTGTGATGGAGGGGGAGGTGGTTTGGCTATGCCTAATATTTATATAATGAAAAAACAGCAAAAGTGAATAAAAGATACATTGATCCGGATTTTGAACAGCCATAAAAGATTTGTGTTGATGAGCAGCAGAAGCCTTTGAGAGGGGGGGGGGGTTAATGTAACTATCAAACTAAACGATAACTGGTGCGACTCAGTGATTTTGTCACAGAAGAACTAGAAATTTGGGCGGAGGAAATGAAAGTATAAGAAATAGATCAAATTATTTGGAATAACTTGTGGGGGTAAATCAGTGTTTATGGAAGATTTAGCTCAAAATATATTGAACCTAAAAGTGTCGCATCTAATTAATGAAAGGGGAGTGATTCCTTGGCACAATATACATAAATTGAAATGATTGGGTCTTGTATCTGCTATCGCAGAAAATCTGGATTTGCTATACTTTAAAATCATGGGGATGCATAAAAAGAGCTTTGTGACAGGTCGTTTGCCTCACCGGTAAGTGGAAGAAAACTGGAGTTAAACTAGGTTGCTATTGAATGGGGCAAAATTATGATGAAAATGACAACAGACAGACTTCATTATGTACACATTGTCATGAACAACCGGATAGTTATGAACACTTATTTTCCCTGAACTACTTTCGTTTTCTTGGAGAAAATTTATAAAAAATAAAATGGACAATCATGATAATGTTAATATTTAATATAAGTTTGCAACCACACACAAATGCAATTTTACAACAATGCATGTAATACATATTACTCAGTTGAGATTTCTTCCGATCTGTGCTCTTTTCTACCCTTTCCTTTACCTTTGAGATCGACTTATTTTGCTCCTATAGCATGATTTAACTCGATCATTTACATTTGTAGAGTATTTCTTATCGCAAAGTTAGCGCTCAAAACTACACTTCATGTTGGCGAGGGAAGCTGGCTCATATTCGTCTTAGTCCTTCTTTATGCTGATGAAAAATTGTCCCAGAAGCTCATTCAATTCGACCGGTTGTATTCTTCGAGCCGCCGCAATTCTCCGGTATTCTGAGTTAGCCACTCGGTACAGCGACGGACATCACGTTCGCCTGGTACTTCATTTCCTGGTGCTGGTCCTAGCATTTCATCAAATTCGCCCTGTCCTATTGACCGTAGCCACTGCATAATATCCATTTCGTCTGCTGCAGCCATTATCGTCTGCAGGTTTTTAAGGGAGCCGGTTAACAGGATGCGTAAACATATCCATCCGCAGTGCCAAACTTATCGATTAACGCGATTGCATGCAAAACTTTGTTACTGCTTATGAAAAATTTACCTATTTAGCAACAAGAATTAGCTTTAAACATTAACATATAAAGCCTGTATTCTTTATGTTATTAAAGGCATGTAATAAAAACATTACAGCCCGAATATAGGCGTTAGTGCCCTCGCGCAGAGACTTAACGTCGGGCAAATGAAAACCTGCGCTCGGGCACAAACGCCATATTCCGGCAGTATTATATAATATTCTTTTTTAGTGGGCCGATTCACTCGAAAAGCAGTTACCACCAAGTAGATTGTGCATGATAATTTCCGATGCAAATGAAACATTACTGGTGAATTATTTGTTTGCTTGTAAGAAAACACATATATTTTTGTAAAATGAAAGAGAAAAAGCCAAATTGTGAGGTTTTTGTGTCTTATTGTAATCGAATTTATGAGTGTGAAAATTACATTACATTGTCTATTAAATATTCTGACTTCTACAGAAATGTGCTCTCATACTGCGACTTTAAAAGTTTATTCTCATGTATGATGGTCAGTATCCACCATGCTTCCAAATAAATTTATAGTAATTCCACAATTCATATTATTTACAGATTGAACAAGAGTTGACAGTCAGGTACTACCTTCCAAGATATGCTATATTCACTAGTCTTGTGATCCCAGTGGCTATTCTATTCAATGTCTGCTTTATTGCGTTCTTCATAATGACAGCAAAGAAGCTTTTCAGGAAAATATTATATAAAGTCATGCATTCTCCAATCCGATTTTTTGAAACAACTCCAGTTGGTCGGATTCTAAATAGATTTTCCGTTGACATGCTTTCAGTCGATGTGGTAAGCATAATATTGTTCTATTTAGTGCTTTGTTATGGCCGCTGCTGAGAGCGAGCAGTCGACGAAACTTGTTTTGATTCCCTAATAGTTTTACATTCTCTCCTTCTCTCCCATCACCCAGTCTACAGTTCGAAAAAACAATTTGAAATGAGTCTACTGACTAACTTGCTTCCAAAATAATATATTATTCATGTAGGGTTTTGTTTATACGCTTTTGCTGTGAATGTGCATTCAACTTTAAACCACGTCTACCATATGCTTGTAATTTTCTTTAAACTAATTATTTCTAACTCCCCCTTTTTCAGCATTTCTGGATGACTCTTAGTTTAGTTTTAATTATTCTCATATCGCTGTTTGGTACAATTGTTGTAAACACCATCATTTCACCATATTTCCTACTGGTCATGGTCCCTATATCTGTAATAATTGGTGTGAGCCTCGACTTTGGTGTCAGACTACCAAGGTAATAAGAAACAGTTTGATTAGTGTAGTGTAGTGTATTGATACTATATTGATACTCAAATGGCTAATTCCTGACACAAAGCAGACCATAATCAAGTAATTACGTATTGTATAGTAAATGATTGATTTTGGTCAATTTGGCGGACTGTGCCTGTCTTAACTTGACTAACTTTGAATTTGTAGTCGATAAGTATAATCATGTCATTAATATGCACTGTTTTCACATTGTAGAGATCTTAAACGACTGGATAGAGTGACATTATCACCAGTTTTGGCATATTTTACGGACACTTATGTAGGTTCATCCACAATTAGAGCTTTTGGGTAAGGTAACACTGTATTATTGAATGTTTAATTGCTATAACATGAATCATATATTGGTTTGAACGTATACACTGTATGTAAACTTGCTACTAATAAGTGTGAACTCACACAATATACGTAATGGCTTTATAGTGTTACGTGTACACTTAATCTGTCATGTTCTCCAAATAAATCTTCCGTATTTGTCTTATATAGAGCAGAGCAACGGTTCGTGACACACATGTTGGACAGAATAGATGCGAACATTGTATGCCAATTATATTATGCCACATCAATACAATGGGCTTCATTCAGAATAGTAAGTAGTTGTACCGATTCGGACATAATATCAGGATTAATTTCATAGCGCATAACTGGTCGATATTGCAAGTATACATAGCTCTGATTCCCTATATTTATTATAGAGGTATACATGAACTTCTCACACGTTTTTTGCTCGTAGAATACGATTGGCATGTGTTTGGTTTTATTTGTTGGTGTTGGGGCATTGATTGCATCAATGTATAGGACTATTAACCCAAGTGATGTTGGATTGGCTGTCACAACAGGAATATTAGTAAGTGAGCCGACCTATATTATTAATGATTTATATATTGCGATACGAATAACATAACATTATGTCAATAAACATGTTATTGAAAGAATGAATGATTGAATCAATCAATCAGTGAATCTGTCAATCAAGCAGTCAATCAAATAGAATCAATCAATGGTCATAAAAACATCATATAATTAACGAGTCTGTATTATTTACAGGCAGCACAGTTTGTAAATGGCTTGATGACAGTTATAGTAGATTTATTTTGCTATGTCAGCGGTGTTGAACGCGTTATTGAATATACCAAACTAGATACTGAAGAACTTCAAGGTAATTGGTTTTAAAAAGTATATTCTCAATATGCATAGTTTGTGTACTCTGTGTACTTTCACACACTTAGTCTCCATGCAACTTTAGCTCACAATGCCGGGGCGACACAATAAACACCAGCTTGGTCGATATCAGGAACAAAAATCAAACCAATGCTTTTTTGTAAACTACATGTATAATTTACTTCAATATGACTAGTTCGTTTCGCCATTTGTCTCAACCACTCGAGCTTACATACAAAGCGGTAATGTAAAAAACATCAATGGGGTACTACCTAGATTTATTTACGCAATCACGTAACTTCTGTTCATTCTAAAATTATATTTTCGTCGACCTTTTATCCTTGCATTAGCTTCAAATGTGTCATATCTCTTTATTACAAATTGTTTGACGATTATTATTGTTTTATACATGTAGGCAGTATTGACGTGCCCGATAGCTGGCCAGATAAAGGGTCTATTGACTTATATAATGTCACAGTGCGGTATGCAGACGAGTTAGAACCAGCTCTAACTAATATAAACATTCATGTTAATGCTGGTGAGAAGGTGAATGGTCGATTCATTTATATGTTTGATAGATATTTGATATGTAGTACAGCTGCCTGTATATTAACGTTGACATATGTTACTTCTTTGAATTTAAGCACTATAAGCTTTGTTAAATAAATCACCAGCAATAAAATAAAAATATCTTTCTTTTCATCAAAGATTGGGATTTGTGGTCGGACTGGAAGTGGTAAATCGTCGCTCACTCTTACATTACTGAGGATGATAGATGTCGTTGGAGGTAATATATTCAATGTACATGTATGATAACAAATACAAATAATTTGAAATATTCTCTCACGGAATTTAATCCAAACCTAAGCAGGAACTCATTGCCTCTAAAACAATCAATGTTGTATGTGTACAATAATCTGTCGTAACCATTACAGAAGTTTAGTCATGTTGTGCTATGTTTTAACTTGCAGGTCAAATTACCATCGATGACATCGATATATCGAAAGTTCCTTTGTTGACACTTCGGCGAAGAATAGCTATTATTCCACAGGACCCTGTTATTTTCTGTGGTACTATTCGGTAAGATTTTAGACCATAATAATCACTGTCAAGAATACATCAAATACATAGCATAATACATTTATTAATTTAAAAGCAGTATTTTACCATTTGAAAATCACTACAGCTACCTTCAACAGCTTGTTGAAGCGATACACAAAACTCCCTCAATCATAAAGAACAGTGGGGAAAGAAGTAATCAGCCCTAATAAGTGTTATAGTTTGAAAGATATCTTCTCCCTTATATTAGTATGTTATATTGACAGGTAACCAGGATACCATTGCATAGATATGAATATCATGAATGAATGTCACGTGACCGCATTTTGACAAACTAGCGAGAGTAGCAAAAAAGTGTCAGTGTGGTTAACATAGGTAAAAAATCTAGGTATTTTCTTCAATTGCAGGTTTAATTTAGATCCTGAAAATATATACACAGATAACGAATTATGGGATGCCCTCGAGGTAGCGCAGTTGAAAGATCGTGTTATTGCAATGGACAACAAATTAGGTAAATGGTGGCCTTTATTGTAAAGTTTGTATTTGTAAGTGACATATACACCAACAATTATCAAATTAATAAAAAAAAAAATATGATACCTTGTTTATTAACAGTAGCATTACTTTGATTTAAGGTACACTTGTCACTGAAGATGGAGACAATTTCAGCGCTGGGCAGAAACAGTTATTTTGCCTAGCTAGAGCGTTTCTGCTAAAACCCACAATTCTGATTATGGACGAAGCTACAGCATCTATCGATTTTGAAACAGTGAGTTCGAAGATTGATTATCGTTTACCCCAAATAACATGTGTTTTTACAGGGAGCTAGTATTGTTATAATTAATCAAGATATTTCGTCTTATGAAAGTCTCAATGGCTGTTGATGCATACGTGATCTCTATCTGTCGTCACAGTCGTTAATTGACGAATCTCGTTGAGATCAATGTTTGTGCAGTGGAAAGAGCTGAAATGTGTCAAATACTCAATGATGTCCGAAAAATGAATATGTAAATGAATTTTGTGGGATGAATAACCTTGCCGTTTTTGTTTACAGGATGTAATTTTGCAGAAAGTTGTCGCGTCAGCATTCGCAGACAAAACGGTTTTGACCATTGCAGTAAGTAAACGTAGAAAGTAATATATATTATTATTAATATAAATTGTGTAGTTGTGTTT
This sequence comes from Saccoglossus kowalevskii, assembly GCF_978046115.1. Taxonomy (NCBI): domain Eukaryota; kingdom Metazoa; phylum Hemichordata; class Enteropneusta; family Harrimaniidae; genus Saccoglossus; species Saccoglossus kowalevskii. Next base: position 15,841,579 of record NC_140642.1, on the reverse strand, counting down.
TTTTAAACAAATCGATAATGTATTTGAAATGTATTTCTTCTTAGCATCGTATATCCACCATTCTTGATTCTGACTTTGTAATGGTATTGAGTGACGGTCAAATAATAGAATGGGATACACCACACAATTTACTCAAGACGAAGGACAGTATGTTTGCATCTATGGTGAATGAGACAATTTAAAAATGCGGAATTGTTCTATTGATGTATTTAATGTTTTTGGAAAGTTAAATATTATCTTTGAATGTTCAACTACTTTGTATGTTCAGCTCTTCTCTTGTATGTTTTTTAAAATTATTCGGCGGTTATTTTACAACTGCCTGTAAAGGTATTATGGGAATTCCAAATCTAATGTAATAATTAGTAATGCAGTGCAATGTTATTGGTCGCTGTTTTGTATTTCATGATATTGATAATAACGTTTCTATTAACACCGAAGGATTTATTGGCGATCCGCTCCGCTAGGATTGCCCTTATAATCACTTTTGTCGTTTTGTGTGTCTGTGTGTGTACATTTCCAGTGCTTTTACGTATGATTTCTTCTGTGATTTTTTTGGCTTGGCCGATTTCGTTCAAACTTGGCAGGTAGGTCACACCTTCACCCTAGTTATTAGGAAAAATCTGAAAAAAATTGTTGGCCCACCGTTGCCATAGCAACAGCCAAAAAACTGATTTTTGGTTAGCTTCGCACCAAATGTATCTCCTCCTACAAATTTGGGATAAAACACTTCAGACATAGCTCATTCTACTCAGCTTGAATGTGGGCACAAAGTTACTATTTGAATTTTTGATATCTGTTTTCATTACCGAGAAATTTGACCCCAAAGTTGGGGTAATTTTTCACCAGCAACGACTTTTAACTCCTCTGTGAATTTCTCGGCTTGGCTGATTTTGTTCATACTTCACAGGTAGGTCGTACCGTCAATAATTGGAAAACAATCCTGGCCCACCACTGCCATTGCAACATCCAAAAACTGATTTTTGAATAATTTCGCCCCAAATGTATTACCTCCTACCAGTTTTGTACACAGTCAGCTGGCATCGGTGTCGCTGGGTGTATATGATAAAGGGAAGTTGTGCAACCAAATTTGCTGAGTTCGCAATTTTTCGCCAATAAAAAAATAACTAAGGCAAAAACTCACGGTTTTTCAGCGTTTTTGTAATAAAGACATTATTCTCTATCAATAATCCGCCCAAAACAAGAACATTTCTACTAATTCTTGTGTTTTTTTGATGTTTTTCGAAAAACCTGCGATTAGGCAGCGAAAGTAGAACATTCCAGAGGGGGGCGAAATGGAAGAGCCAAATTTAACGCGTAAAAATAGAACGCGTATTTTGACCTCTTTGCGGTCGTTGCTAAAGAGCCCTGCGTCCATCGCCTGGCGATGCTCTTCCGTTTCACCAGTTGCGTTTTTTGACTAAAATTTGGGCAGTACTGTCAGTCACGAAAATTGATGAATAAATTAATACACATAAAATATGAATCACGGGCTAATTCAATGGTCACCGAACACTCCACTACTAAACAATCTGTGGCAAGATAGTAGCATACTGTAGCATGGTACAGTTTTTTGCGCGTGTCCGTAATAACGCGCACAAAGGATTGTGGGACAGAATCCTTTATTTGCTGGCATTCTTGACTTTTGACTGCAGTTCTTTTTTATATTTTAGAGTAAATGCTTCTGATATGCTCTTAGGTTGCTTAATATCCGTCTGAAATTCTGGACTGTGGTCATATTTTTCGATTAGGAGTCGTATATTTAAATTACTCACTGTGACTAGTGTTTTGCATTATGAAGTATACTATTATAAAGGTCAACACACTGTACTTTAGGTAAATATTTACCATTTCGTTATTGCGCGTTCCAGTATTTACAGGAAACGCTTCATTCTAGAAAATGCTATCCCAAAACGGTTGGAAATAATAAATGTAACAGCAGAATACGTCCTAGCACAGTCACGACTGTGGTCCTAGTAATAAACTAAGTGACTTCTAAAGACTGAATGGTGTTTGCGAACTTAGTATTAGTTATAAACCGCCGTTAGCTTCACGTTTATGTCACACCATGGAAACAGCCAAAAAATGTTGCTTGTTTTTGAGCGGAGTGGATCGCCAACCAGCCTACCGGCTTGTTAAGAGATTGTGAATGTGCATTGACATGATTATAGCAAAATATATTGTTCTATCACACAATCACCTCTCAATTTATACAGTTTAAGGGAGACGTTTTACCTTCCGTCACTAATTAGAGTACGCATATGATATCTTTGCGTACACGCGATACCACATACCAATTACACTTTATGACACATATATTCTCATTCAATAGGATAAACAAATACAGCTACCAATTAATTATCATTAGTCTGCATTGTGTAGCAATCTCCTTCCAAACTAGCAAGAGCAGTCATATGCAATGTCGAAACAACAAAGTCATTGGCTTCCGCAGTGTACTGGGTATTGAACAGATGGAGTCAGCATGTACAGAATCAAGATACCACAGAGTATGCAAAATTTAACAGACCCAGCTTTATTCACACCGGTTATCAAGACAACAATAACTCCCTGCTACCTGTATTAAATACTACACCAAATTAATCTGACATGCCCTAAAAGTATGCTAATTAGACAACTAATCATTCATATGTGCCTACTAGTGCTTGCAAACAGATCAGCCTAATTATTTATTTTTTTATAAATTCATCAATAACCACAACCTATTAACCTACCAAATTATTGAAATATGTAAATTAGCCAAACTAATTACCTATGCATTAATACAAACACCACTAGCGCTGCTAGCCCGTTTAAGGCTAAAGTTCAATCGTATGGCGTTATTCAAAGCTACACTGATGTTTTAATTTGTACTTGTGTCAATTCTACTATTTTCTTCATATCCAAGATTTGGACTAATTTTAGAAGTTTGTATCTATTTTGTCTGAAATAAATGAGTATTAATAAATTGAATGGCGCTGTAATGTACTCTATTTTACTATCCAAGGTAAATATAGTAAAATGAATTTAATAAGGATCTTAAAATTAGTCTGCTGAACATTCACCTGCTTATGTAGTGTCTTGTTTAATTCCTGACCTACCTGCTTTTTCAAGCATCCAGCAGAGCACTATGTGACACAATTGGAGATGTGATAGATCCCTTTTGATTAGCGGGTAAAAAAAATCGATAACGACTGGACAGTAGAAGTAAAAACCTTGAAACCCCAAGGGCAGGCCAATACATTATGGCACGGACGATGGGGGTAGCGAACCCCCCTTGCCCTGTGACATCGGGATAACAGTCATCCGTTTGTGTGCACATTTCAAGGTTAAAATAAAATATACAGTAACCAAAGAAACAGATAAACACAGACACGGTTACGTAACAGGTTTATATACAACAATTAAGACATTATAAGTGGACAGTGAAAACCAAGTAGCGAAACAAAGTATAGCAACCAAAAAACAGGTAAACAGATAGACACATAGACGGTTACGTAATAGGTTTATATACAACAATTATGCGTGGACAGTGATGGCCAAGTAGACGGAAACAAACGAACGAAAACCAAGAATAGAAAGAAACTAAATTAACAAAAAAATTAAGTAATTTCATTTGAAAATTGTAAATTATCGTTCTCGTCTAAAGATACCATGGCATCATTAATGCAGTATTTCAACTTGGTGGTTGGTGACTTGATGGTATTCATATTCGCCTACTAGCCGGCTCTTGATCTTATTATGAAACCATTCTAAGACGTCTGTTTGCGGAATCGTGATGCGTGGATGGCAGCCTTAGCAGTGGTTATGTTAAAGACAGCCAAACGGTGGGTATCGTCAACTCGTCTTGGTCTTGGTGGACCAAAAATAAACCATGATATTGGAATGTTGTTCTCGATATCTAATAGTTGTCTGATGATCCGATTGACCGAATTGTGGAGTGGCACAAGTCTTCCGCATTCGAGGAAGATGTGGATAAGGTCATCGACCTCGTCACAAAAAGGGCATTGATTGGTGACATTGATGTGTGACCTTAGTAAAAAAAACACCGGTGGGGAATGCGCCGTGTATGATGCGCCACTGTAAATCAGTGAAATGTAACAGTTTTCAAAGTTACGGTTTATGTCAGGAGGAAAACATTGAGTAGACGGACACACGATTGTGAATTGTGTTAATGTCAAGCCATTTTCTATTATCCAGTAGGTGGCCGATAGTAGTAATACCACTGCTCATAAAATGGCGCATTTTCAAAGGCTCTCCTTGCAGGTGGTGAAGTAGCAAAGGATTGTAAAAAATGGGTTCATTAGCAACACTGTGATAGTCTGAGGGTCCGCCAATTCTCTCCCACGGGAGGGATGGCTAAATACATAGCAGTTCACGGTAGAAAGTAGGAACGTTACTATAATCGGAAATCTTGGTGGCGAATATTTGTTTGTCATAATTTAGGTTCTGTATTTGTTGTAGAAAAAAAGTCGGCGAAGGCAAATGACGGGTGTTCGGAGTCCGAGTACAAATTCCGTTGCTTAACTGTAAGTGGAAAGTGTCGAGACGTGTTTTCAAGTCAACTATGAAGGTTAGAATTGTTATTCAATATTGAAATCTCCAACTAAAATACAGCCATTGTATTGTGTTTTGCTCACATTCAGTGTAATCTCAAGATTACTGATAAAACTGTCAATCTGTGTAGCTGGGGGTCTATACAATACTCCAACGATGTATTTGTGTTTGTCAATAAAGATTTCTAAAAACAAAGACTCTGCATTATTGATACGAACTAAATTCAAAACAGAATACCGTAGATTATTTTGAATGTAAATGCCTACCCCTCCACCTCTTCTACCATCATCTCTGCAATTTGTTTCAAAAGAATAATTTGTTAAACTGTAAATATTTTTGCTTTCAATTTGCCAGATAAGTAAGTGCAACAATACTGAATTGATGTTTTATATAATTTTCATAAAATAAATTAAAATTGTCATAGTTAATTCTAAAAGATCGAATATTTATATTAGATATAGAGAATGTGTCGAGTGCATTGGAGAATTCAGTATTGAACTTGGAAATGGTATATGACGAACAGTGAATATTGAATAATTGGTGATCATTATCATCTTCCATGGTTAGTTATATGTATAAACAGTATAGGATATATTTACAAGTAATTTAAACTATTTTTGAAATGTCAAACTCACTCTTGATTATAATATGTGGTGTACCTTCTGCCTTTCTAACATAGACTTGACCATTTCTTGTCCACAGAAATCTGTAATTGTAGCTTTGCATTTAGCATTGACTAATTTCAGTAAATTTCGACCAGCTGGTGTCAGATTTTCATTTATATATATTTTACGCTTTTCATTATGCCCTAGATTGTCTGTGGTTATCTGATTTATTATCTTTCGGTCACGGTACACTTTATCTCTTTTTCTTCGTCCAGCGAATTTAAAAATTATAGGTCTTGTATTTATTGCGCCATTTCTTTCTGGTGGGATGATCTTTCCTATTCTGTGGGTGATTTCAATATCCCTTGATGTCACATTTGAAACAATCTTCTGTATAACTTTAAGTGATATTTCATCGGTACTTTCAGTTGTAACTTTTGGTATGCCATGTATCGCGACGTTGTCTCTTCTACTATACTAATTTTGTTCTTCACTGGCCTTTTCTAAAACAGTAATATGCTGAACAAGATTAGCGTTACAATCTTCCAATTTCTTATTCCTTTCTACTGTGATGATTAATTCTTTTTGATTTTCCACAATATCATTAAGAAAGTCCATTGAGGCCTTAATTTCTCTCATACTGAGTGTAAGTTCATTTATACAGCTTAGTTGACGGCTGATGTCATCCAAACGATCTTCAATTGTTGTTTGGAGTACAGGAGTTTCCTTGCCAGGGGACATACGCTTCTTATTACACTTTTTACAAAGAAATGTGTCATCCTCCACTTGACTAACGCCCCGAGTAGTATCACAATCTTGGCACGTTTTTGGCATTGTTCTAACAATAAACCTTTGAATGGAATATGGTAATGACCTCCGTAGAACAAAGAGCCGTACTTGATCACAGTGACAACTAAGCCAGTGCAAGTAAACCTTGCTTTACGTGGAAATCTTCAGCAGATATGGCACTAAAAGTTGGTTATATAGACTCACTAGGCTTTATAACAGATGAACATGTGATTGTCCGAGGTATAGATGCTATAATTGAAAGCAAAATTACGTGTTTATCGGAGACGATCGTGTTGCCTTCATGTACCGCGGACAGTGTAATATGAGGACAGGACAGTATTTGGTGTACCGTTCAAGCTTGGTTTCTACAATGTCATCCCAGATATTGTTTTGGTATTCATGAGTGTTACCAAGGAAAGTGCCCAGAATGTTCAAGCCTGTGCTGTTCCATTGTATGCGTAAAGGGCTATCGGTTCGCCCCCCCCCCCCCCACAGCCCCTTTGGCTTTGCAAAGTTGATTCGTGCATTGCTGGCACCTTCACAAATATTCAACCAGTATTCGAGTTTGCGGAAATCTTCATTTTTAGTAAGAAAAAAGTTGACGTCGTCTGCATAAGCAGAAAGGTTAACTCGATCACCGTAAATGTTTACTCCTTCGATGTCACTTTACGTACGAATTTATGTAAGAGTGTCTCGATAACAATAGTGTAAAGCTGTCCACTGAGACTGCAACCTTGGCGGATTCGACGGCACCAGTGAGAGACGAATTAACACGTACGAGACTTTGAGAGTTTGTATAGATGAGTTTAATATACTTGATAAATGTAGAACCAAAACCAAACGCTTGCAGTGTTTTGAATAAATATTCATGGTGTACCCGGTCGAACGCTTTTTGTTGGTCAAGCGCGACTAAAGCATATGAGGTGTTGTTTGTGTTTGAGTAATCAATGACATCCCGAATCAAGTTGATGTTGTCGTAAATCTGTCTTCCAGGCACACAGTAGGATTGGTCAACATGAATGATATCTGGGAGCACTGAACAGGATCTGATTGAAAGAGCTTTGGTGAGGATTTTATAATCCGCACGGAGTAAACTGACTGGTCTCCAGTTGCTAAGCAGGCTAGTATTACCTTTTTTGGGCAAAAGTGTAATAAGAGCACGCCTACAGGATGTTGGTAGCAGCCCTTATTCGAAAGAACAATTTAACACTTCAAACAAGTCCGGTCCCAGGACAGGCCAGAAATGTGTGTAGAACTCCCCTGGTAAACCGCCGATAACAGGGGATTTACCATTGGCTAACAGTTTCACAGTTTTGGACAGTTCTTCAAAGGTCACTGGCTTGTTGCAAATGTCGTACAGCTTAGGTAACCCTTCAAGCATACGATTTTGGTTGTCGGCTGAGACTGGGTTGGGTGCAAACAGGTCCACGTAAAATTCGTTTGTCATGCAACGGATCGTTGGCTGGTCATTAGTTACACCGCCATCACGCGTCTCAAGGTGAGAAATGGTCCTTTTACTACCCTTGTATTTTTCCAATTCAAAGAAAAATGGGTTTGGCGCGTCGCTCTCGTTCAGTATTTTGTGCCCAGATCGAATGGCAGCTCCGCGCGTTTCAGTTTGTACAAGGTGTTCTGTTCTGTTCTCTGAAGGGCGTGTTTCGGGGTCGTTTTCTAGTTTTTGTATTTCTTCATCAAGCATTCTTTTTCGTTGCGATAGTTAGTAGCGATTTTTGAGGTGTATTGTTTAGTCAGATGTTTGATATTGACTTTTCCCACATCCCACCACAGTTGTACGGATTTGAAGCGTGTTTTTTGTTTTCGCCAGGCCATCATTGAAAATGTTGCAATAGTCTTGGTCGTCAAGCAATAATAATGGCTAGCTATTGTAGTTATAAACATATTCTGCAGACCATTCTAACACAATATTAAGATTTAACTCCATTACTGAATAACATACCTTATCTGTTTCAACTGTTGGTAAGTACATGCAACATCAACACCATCACACACAAGTAACTTTATTATTTTTTATACATGTGGATACAATAGGAATGGATACATTTGTAATGAATTGTCTCCTTTGTTACTTTCCTAGATTGTGAGATAATGTTTTCCTAAGTTTCTAGAGTAAGAGTAGCTCTCATTTCGCAATTATATTGTACTTATTGTATAATAATTGTCCGTTTATCAAATGTTGTAAATCATATTGCCATTCTGCCCTTTTATTTAAGTTTAAGTTCTAGATAGAATAAATATACAATATATCGAGCAAATACTCCACATATACTCAACTCGTAAAATATTCTGCCACTATGCACTTGAAGGTTTATTCTAATTTTAAGATCTTATTTAAAAAACAAAAACACTTCTTTCAAAACTAACCAATACAAACTTGTATACTCGCCTGTATCCTACGCCCATTCCATTTCAATCGCTTCATAATCTAATATACTCATGCATTAACGGTTCTCAAAATTGTAATCGATTTTTTACAGGGTTAACAAATTTTACTTTACTATATCTCAAAAACTATGATACTGTCATTTCGAATTGTATGTACTCATGTAATTTATGTATTTGGTGAAATAACAATAAATCATCAAGTTTTTCTTCAACTTAACTATTATTGCATGTAGTTAAAACATGATTAGAAAACAACTGCAAAATTAGGCACGAGTTCACAATTGGTGACGTTAATGAATGACATGTGAAGTTGCATGTATTATTCTACTGGTGTGCATTGATACATTTTGTGTTTTGCCAATGGTTTTCGTGAAATTTCATACATTATAATATTTTTTTTTCTTTAAATACATTTGCGATTTAGTTTTATTGGTAGAATCAACAATAGTAATGTGCTGTGTGTACGTCGGTATAACGATAATGACTTCAAGTAGTGTAGTTTATTTGATGTTTCCAGTATCACAAATGTCCGTCTTCACTCTGTATTGTTCACTAATGATGCAAACATACCACCATCCTTTCTAAGCAATTTTTGTGGTGTACCATATTCCACAACTCTGCCTTCACTTAGTACCAGTACAGTATCAGAGTCAAGTATGGTAGATATGCGATGCTGAAAAAATACCATTATATTACTAAACAACTAATGCCATTGTGGATGCAAAATAAATATGAACAAGTCATTCTTGATGCTCTAGCTTCTGCCAATAAGACAAGTTTCATTGACACTCTGATATTATGTCTTGCTGAAATAATAATATAAGCAACAGTCAATTACATATAATCTTTGATATAGTGGATATGGCCTTCATGTCCAAGAAGCAGTAGATGGTGGGTTTACATTTTGTTCGGCCACCTTGAATCGAATCGTGGTTGATAATACGTTGAAATGTTTTTTTTTGGAATTTGTGAAACAAAAATGACAGTCAACAAGTATGAAAAAGTAAATTAATGTGCATCTAATTACGTTTTGTCTTTATATTAACTCATTTAGAAGGGTTCAGTGCATTTTATAAACAACTCCAACAACTCCCACTTGAACTTGTGTATGTTATATTATTCACTTGTCTCTTACCGCTATTGTTAGAACTGTTTTATCCGAAAATGCTGTGGCAATAACGGCCTGTAGTGTTGCGTCCTGTTATGAATAAACAAATCGTCACGAAAACAACATATTTTCACAATATATATATATAATGAATTTCTCTTTTATCTAGATAAAAATAAATTTTGTTAAATATTCTATTTACACACAAATGTTTCGGGCCCCCATTCGAATCAGTAAACCTACAAAGACGCACTAGCAATAAACTCTAATGGCCAACGATTAAATAGTACTATTAGCGGTCGTCGACAATGGTAGTTGCTGGACAACCATAGTCACGTTCGCGTGTAGTCCAACTCACTGTTTCGAAATCAACAGATGCAGTGGCTTCGTCCATGATAAGAATTCGGCTTTTTCGTAGGAAAGCCCTCGCCAGGCAAATTAATTGTCTCTGTCCAGTGCTTATGTTGTCCCCTCCGTCAGTAACAATTGTATCTGAAATTAGTGAGACACAGTATACATGATTTCACTAAATACATGACGCTATATTGAATACAAATAACGATACATAACTTGGGAACTCATATTGTTTCTGGAAGAATATTTTAACAAATCTAACCTAATTGTTCATCCATTTCAAGCACACAGTCTTTCAATTGTGCGATTTCAAGAGCATTCCATAAATCCTGGTCCCCGTACTTTTCTTCAGGATCTAAATTAAACCTATAATATATAACAAAATCATTGCCTTACCAAATGTATTCATTTATTACTCGCCGCAACGTGTATAAAGAACTGTTTTCTCAATGGAACACGTTCGTTCGTTAGCAGATTTAACAAATGCAATATTTATTGTTTAGTATGGTATAAATATTTAAATAGTCACTAAACAACATGACTATATGCCTTTTTTTATTATCTCAGATCACATTGCAAGTTCAAACACGACCCTCCTGAATTGTTATATGGGCGTGGCGATCCATCAGTGTGTGGCAACACTCTCCACTGCTCTGTTACAAAAGTATATTCAGCGTAGGTTATGAAAGTTGATTTAGTCTGTTGCTGCTATTGCTTCTGTTGGTGTAATCACATCTGATTGAATACTGCATGAGATATACAAAAGGCGACATATATTCACGTTTGTTATGCAAATATAATATGTAGACGTGAACTAAATAACAGTTAGCCGACTTTAATTCTAAAATCACTTCTGAATGTTACAGCGAAAATACATGAAGTATGTGCTCTATTTTACGTGAGAGATCATGTGATCATAAGTTCAAAACAAATTAGGTTCTTATAGACACAGCAACTTTAATGTTACCATACTCATTAAAATTAATTAATGAATTGTACGGAAATATTGTTGAAATTCGCGTGATTATCGCATTAATTGAAACATAGTATTGAAATAAATAGCATTAGTTAAATATTTAGCATTATTTGTATCTTACCGTAGAGTACCACAGAAGAGAACAGGATCCTGTGGAATAATAGACATTCTACGACGAAGTGTCAATACAGAAATTTTTGATATATCGATACCATCAATTATAATACGGCCTGTTAGATATTGTAATACAAATTCATTATTATCAATTAGACATTCTGTTTGTTTCAAAACTCAGGTAATTGTATATACATATATCATGTGTAAAGTTTACCTTCAATGATATCTATCATCCTTAATAATGTGAGAGTCAGGGACGATTTTCCACTACCAGTTCGACCACATATTCCAACCTTTAGAATGTGAGGGAAAACTATATCTGTAACTTACATCAATATGTTCACATATTTTGTAAAATAATCTGTGGTCGTTAAACTATTAACTGGATAGAAACGTTATAACTACAACTAACTCTTTAGACATTTATCAAATTAACTGAAACCTGCAACTAAGTATTAAATGGTACATATAACTACTTATTAAACTATGGGGGAGTCAAAATTAACATCTTTAGGTCGAATATTATAATTCAGAATCCAAGTCTCTGCGTTTTATTAAGCAATTATATTTACACATAGTTCAGCCGCATATATACTAGTAAAGATTTCTTTCAAACATCCCATGCGTACATTTCCACTATTAAGTACCTTTTCTCCAGGTCTGATCTTGACGCTCACATTTGTTAACACTGGGTCCAAACCAATAGCATAACGTGCCGTAATATTCTGTATATTGATGGATCCTCTGCTTGGCCAATTATTAGGCGGAGAAACAGTACCTGATCACATTGTCATACATGGAACAGAGAATGTGGTCAGTCGTATGATATACCACAGGGAGTTGGACAAACTTATGTATTTTAATAAATTATTAAATAATAAAATGTTATATAACTTTTCTTTTACCCCCCTTCTTGGTCTTGATTTCAAGTAATCACTGATCTTTGTTTATACCACTCTTTCCTTCATCACAACTTTGTTATGCGCTAATTTTATATGCAAATTTTAACGCGCGTTGTAGACACACCCTATTATAGTAAAATATCCCAAGGGTTGAAACGCGCCAGGACTGTAGCATAAAATCACGCATTCGAACGTTTCAAAGTTCGTTTTCTTTACATATATGGCATCTGTAATGACATGGATGGCATTGTAAAGTGACACAATTGCATTTGCACTTGAATATTTGTCAAATTAAAACTCATTGCGATCGAGCGACATGGCAGGAGCACAACCGTAAACCGGATGTTGCGAACTTTGACCTCTATCGCAAAGAATGACTCATATTGTTGTGTCACATGATCAGTAAACAATTTTTCCATTGCTGCTGCTATTTTGAATATTTTCATCAGAACATCTCGAAGAGCAACGCGAACTACATTTGAAGTAGAAACCATTTTACAGAAGAGTCACTGATTCATTGAAGTTGCGTCGCGTCGGAGATTACACTTTTAAATTTCGCGCGCAGCATTTCTTGTATATTAATGCATCTCATGAATAAATTAAATGCCCACCAGCTTTACGGTTGTACCCATGCCACAGTCCTGGCGCGTTTCAACCCTTGGGATATTTTACTATAATAGGATGTGTCTACATCGCGCGTTAAAAGTTGCATATAACATTAGCGCGTAACAAAGTTGTGATAAAGGAAAGAGTGGTATTAAACAAGAGGGGGGGGGGGTTAAAAGACAAGGAGGGGTGGTAAAGGAAAAGTTATATAACATTTTATTATTTAATAATTTATTAAAATACAGAAGTTTGTCCAACTATAAATATTAGCTAAAAATAAGTTGTTTCTACCTTCTAGTTCTTCCGGAGTCATGTTGGCATACTCTAAAACGCGTTCAATACCATTGAAGAAGCTTAACACATCGATTATAAATATCAATATCAAATTTAGCATGTTTGTCCCCTGCAAGTACACAAGTATGGTGTGTTATACTGTGTTATTTGTATATCATTCCGGGTGTTGTGAACAGTTTGATTAGTGTGAGGAAAGTGTCACACACAACACTGACATTGGCTAAGTTTTGGTAGTAAACAGGTGTAACAAAAACAACTTACAATAGTCAGGTGAGCCATATACCTAAATGCCCAAAACAGGAAAAATAACCTAATGAATGAACTTGATAAGTAGCATAGTCAATACAATCTTATAAAACGTACTACGAATGAGTTTGGGTTAGTTATGGCAATGACTACCAATCAAACCAACAAAGCACCACCAAGGATATGTAAAGTAGTATCAGAAATCAAGATCTGCAAACGTTTAGTTATCTTGTGTTCAGCCTAAAGAGAGGGTCTATGAAGTTGTCGAACTCCGGAACTAAATTCTGAGTGGAAATATAGAATGCATTCCAAAAAATCTTTAAATTAAAAACAGGTTTGCTCACTTTTCACAACAGATTATGCTAATATTCAACCCAATTAAGAGAGATAATACTATTATTGAACTAAATGAATGCTGTATTTCAACGTATGAAATTTGATTTTTTTAGTTTCGTATTTGAATGTATTGATACCTCAAAAAGGTATGAGAGCGCTGACCTTTTGAGATGGCTCATCATCATGAACATAAGAAGAATCGACTTAGTACATAATCTCCTGTATGCATGGCAAAAGCTAGCACGTATTGCCAAAGACAGTGCAGTTAAGATGTATATTAAGATAAGTTTATAAACCAGCTGTTCTCTGGTCTGACTGTTAGGTAAGTTGGGAAGGCACATGGGCCAATAAAATAAAAAATGCGCCAATTTTATGAGTAGCTTTGCTTTGAGTCAAAAACTGAGATAACATGAATGTGAATAAGCTGTTTCCATCCCTATTTAGGAAAAACTTAATCCCTGGTTCGGCTCACAATGGTAGCAATGTACGTTTTAGCACTGACACAAAATACATAAAACCTGTTTCCGCCCTCGATATAAGTTCCATCAGGTGCATCCTATGTTTCAAAGCTCTGACTTGTGCCACTTGGTTTCACCACATCATTCAACATTGTTAATAATATGATTTTATTAATGGGTGATGGTATATAGATGTACCATTTACCCTACACATTATTGAGTGATATAATTTCTACAACACTTGCATATGTTTATGTCCACTATGTGTGACAGCTTACAATCTATAATAGTCATATATGACACGTGTGTATACTCACTATCAATCCAGTGGTGACTGCCATACCAACCGCACTAGGACTGATATTCATATTGATGCATGCTAATAAAGCACCAATTCCAAAAATTAAAAACAAAAATGCGCCGATAGTGTTCTATGGACAAAAATTAAAGATTAAATTGGTTTAATGTTTTACTCAATCAATCTAAAATTTGAAAAACTTAATATAATACCACAGAATATCTGGGTTGGGTAAGGTAATAAGGAATATAACATATTCAAAATATGTTGATGATGTAAGATAACACGAGTATCAACACTACTCTGTATAAACAAAGAAACTGTAGTACTTACAACCCTCAAATTGAACCACTTCATTGCGGCAGCATAGTATAATCTACATAAATTATTTATATTTATTGTTTCTAACATATGCTCCGTGAATCTCTTGTTCGCCCTATAAACAGTATATAACAAAACACACACATTTTTAGACATGTCATGAACTATATTGTGTGAACACATATCATATGTTGGCGGACTGCTGCAAAAAAATTGTCATTTGCACATATTAGCTCTCATGACACACTGTTCGCATTATCTACATTAGGTGTTAGTATACTGCGCTCAATTTATAATCCGAGAATCTTTGAGACGAGCACAGAATGACCAAATCAATGTCTATGTGTTTCTTGGATAAATGCGATATCACTTTATCACTGTATACTGCTGTATGATTAAAATATACTCGATATTTACCTGATTGCTCTTATCGTGGACAGACCTGTACACGTTTCACCAAATGATGACAGAACTGGTGATAAAGTGATGTTTTCTAATCTTTTCAGGTCTCTGGAAAATTATATTGCCCCACCCGGCATTACGAGCATAAATGAATCATATTAATGGTGAATTAAAACCTTTGACTGAAACGTTATGACGGGAAATTGTGGTTCGATATATTGCCACCTGGAATATCAATGGGACGTTTTATTTCACTGAGAACCAGTTGGTCATATTGCGCCCGCGTCTTTTCAGCTTTGAGTACTTCAGGCTATTGGCAACCAATATTGTGCATATGCTAATAGTGATTTTGTAACCTCGATATATTGATCGACCCGCGACACTGATATGATAGATAGTCAGATCATGACACAACCAAAACAATACTGTGGGCAAGAAGAATAGGCCTATAATAGTTTATTTTATAAAGTTTATATGTATATATACTGACCGTGGTAAGCGGGAACCGACGATAATACATACTACTGATATCACTGCAACCGGTATCATTAGAAGAATGAAATAGGGTGATATAATAGCATTTAGTGCATATGTCCCAGCAAGTACTGTAATAGCACCCAATAATACACTTAGATTATCACAAAATGACTAGAAGAGAAAGAGATACAAATACAAATTAACAAATTACAACTCATTTTTAATGTTTTTGTAATATAGTTATATCAGCATATTTAATAATATTAAAATAAAACAATGTATGCGATACTCACTTGATCTACTGAACGCACATCAGCGGAGAATCTATTGAGAAGACGACCCACAGGTGTTGTTTCAAAGAATCTTATTGGTGAATATATAACATTATATAACAATTGATTAAATAACCTCTTTGCCGCTGATATGCAGAATATAAATAAACATGCATTCGTTATGGCGCTCATCATGATGTATAAACATATGAAGATACTACATCGTGGCAGATAATATGTAACCACCATCTCTTGTTCAACCTTCAAAGAAATCAATAAACGGTTTAGGTTGTTGTCACACTGAATTTTATTAAATAAATAACATAAACTATTCATTAAATGGTCGTTAAAGAACGGCAATGAGGACGCTGGCCATTGTTATCGGCCTGGGGTAGAGGTTCGAGTTAACGTTCGAGTTAACACTCTAGAAGAGATCCCAAAAGATGATATATAGTAAAAGTGTGGGTTGTCCAGTCGCTCAGGTATTGAATGATCGATTCCTGGTAGGCCAATAACGGATTTGTACATAAATCAGGCTGTGCTTTAGCGATTGTCATCAGAATCGGTGAATTTGTTCGTTACAAACTATCCGCGTTTATTGCTTTATAAAACATCCGACTGATTTTTCTCCTTCATGATGAACGTTTGGTTCTCTCGCGAATATCGTGCGTGAAAGCGTCACTGTTTTTCTCTAGTAGCAAGACCCGAACCATGTCACCCCTGAGCAATCAATCTAACGACTCTTTCAACTGAGCTAAACTGGCGATTGGTGAGGAGGGACCCACGGTTATACATGTATTGTGTGAAGTACACCGTCTACATGAGAGTATTTTGTTCTGAACTGATCATCGGCGTATTGTTCTTCTACACAGATGAGGTTACATACGCACGCATCAACCACGATGGCGTTTGAGAAAAAATCAACAAAATGGGATGAAATCTACGACAGAATCTAGTGAAATTCCCTAAATTTGGGGCATAATATAACCAATGAATTATTTTACTTTTTCCTATAAATAAGACTATATAATCTCGCAAGCGTTTGCCAATACGATCTTGTTTTGCAGATTGCTAAATCAACAGTCTGTTGGATGCATTGTCACTCTACCCAAAATATACCCCAGTTAATACTGAACAAACGCTCTTTGCTATTGACGGTTTGTGGTTTCAAACAATAACACATTTAGAAATGTAATTTATAAATTTAGAAAGGTAATGAACATATATTAAAAATATCTTATAAAGTCCGTCCAAAACAAATATCCAAACAAGATTTTAAAAATATAACGATGAAGAAAGAAGGACGACCAACACAACAAGGAGACGTTTATTATTGGGAAGCGACATGATGATGGGCATCATAAAAAAGTAACCAATATAGGCTAGATTACATAGTGTTTTATGAGAGAACCTTTCCTGTGTTATGACCTGTTTTATAAATAATTACACACCTTGGTCTCATTGAGGCTGTCCTGGCCAGCTTGCGACCAGTTGGATATCCACATATTAAGAAATACGTAAGTGACAATTGTCAGAAGTATCACAAGCACAAGAACGCCTACACGTGGTAATTTCAGAGCCCGGAGATACAAATAGACCATATACCATCCAACACCAACTGGTGAGCTTTCATCTTCAACAAGAGTGGCTTGAAAAAAAGACATACTAGATAGTTGTGAAAACATTTGCGTATATGTTCATTGAACTTTTATATTTTTGGTTCATGTTTCACAGGGTTGGTGCAATATATCTTAGTGCGATATATATTTCAGTTTATAAAATATCTCCATTAGAATATATCCATATAAGAAGCTAGCACACTGCTACGAAATAAACGTAGTGTGTGGGCAGATAAACATAAGTTAATTATATATAGCTTTTCCCACAAAACGGCAAGCTAAAATAACGCATCGGTGCTCACTCCATTTACAAGCTTACTTTCTCTTCAATAAAACTTATGCTATAAACATTCTAATGACCAATGCTGCAGCATGATCGCATGATTATCAGCGATGCGTCTCAAAGGTTAAACAATTGCTAAAAATTGCCACTACTGAACACAATTAGTAAAGAATTAATTTTTAAAATTCTTGTAATATATATTTTATAATATATTATATTATATTATAGTGTTCCCCCAAAGCGTTCAGTGTAGCGGGCCGCTATATGCAATAATGAAATTGAGAAGCAATGAAAAATCAATAAATCTATCATCACTTTTAAATTTGCTTTAACGTAAAATTAATAACCGAGAGTGCCGGAGAAATGACTACATTCATGACATGGAAGACAACACACAATGAAGGAAGTTTATCAGTATATCGAACCTCTATCACCAGAGACACATTTTCCTGATCACAGTTTTACAGTACAGTTTTAATGCTTAGCTAGAACGATTTTGAGCAGGAAAATAAAAACTGATGGGTAGTTCCTAACGGCGGCAATGTTTTTTTACTGTGCTGACTGTGGTATGCGCGAAGCAAAAAACAGAAGGATTGGGGAGTAGGCAATTCACGTAACTCTCAATTTTAATGACGGTGGTTTCTTATTTTTTTATAGTTATAATTGTACATAATTGTAAACAATTAACAATATTATCTAATATTTATTTGGCAATATCTATGTGTTTCACTGTATACACCAAATCTTTTTTATTTGAAAACATATACATTATGTTAATTAGTTTGCAAATTAGTCGCAACCCTGATAATAATGCACGTCGTGTGAACCAAACATTCGTACTTTTTGCTATATCAATACTGTAGTGGTGAATTTAAAAGTGTGTCAACAATACAAATGTTCCTGGTCGCAACAGTGTTTAATAAACATGTCAGTTTGGTATGTGAAATCCAGAATAATTTTCCACATAAATCAATCATATATTTCTTTTCGCTTTTCTTTACTGGTTGACCGAGAACAACAACTACATAGCTTTATATGGTATAATTTTGTTCGTAGTGTCTAATGGTTGAGTTGCAAAGTCTATGAGATGGTGTTCACTACACTGTTTGCGTTAGGTCAATTGTTGTTGCGTATAAGGTATCGCGTCTGCTAACGTTGACAAGCAGCTTGACGTGATGGGCAGTTGCAATCTTTTTTACTCTTAATGGTATATCATTTTGTTGGGTGGGTCTAATTAAGTGTCTTCACGTTGTTGATATATATGTTAATAAAGTATGTACATACGCGCATATTTAAATAATTAAGACCACTTTCAACCTTATATTTAATATGACGGTAGCTTCGTATACCATATCCAAGTAACTAATAATGTTAATGCTAGTTTATGTATTTATAATGATATAACTTGACTTTCAATACTTACCCATGCCTGCTTTGTTTCTATTGAAAATACACTTACATGGTTTGGGTGCTTTAAAAGTCCCGGAATATAAACCTAGATCTTTTTTTGTCACCAGTTCATTCTCGTTTTCATTTTCTGATTCAGAAATAGTTGAAATCAATTCTTTCCATTGTCTGTACATTTCAATGTTGTGACTTCGTATTTCACGTAAATCCCCTTTCTTTATTATTTGACCATTTTCCATAACCAAAACCTGGGAAACCACAACACAGTTGTAGTAAACACAAATAAATTTTACACTGAATATTTAGCAGTTATTTGTGGGCGATTAAAACATATCGTGTCGTATTGCCTGTTTTGGTGTTCAATAATTTCACAGGCAACGAGTGAAAATGTCAATTTTGAAACGTCAAAATAAATTATCGACGGAGTGAGCGGAATAACGTGTGGAATATATATTTTTGCTATCTGTTTACGACAGTAATTGTATGGTAACTTGGTATATATTTTCGTTGCTGTTGTTGTTAAATGTCGTCATTCAGTTTGATGAACATAGTTTTTTATTGTTCAAGATTATATTAACTCGAATGGGAAAATTGCCTTAGAATAGTGAATATGTATTGTTTCCCATATGTTTCCAGCTGCACTTAGTAAGGAATAGAAGTGCAACGGGAAGACTGGTACTTTTCATTAAAATTGTATTTGTATTTTGAATATACTAAACAGGCATGCAAAAAAAAAGCTGGCGTCTAAAAGACGATTACCAGATTTGCTATCATTATGGCGAAGGAAGATAATCGGGCGATAACCCAATGACAGAGAACCTTTGGCCCATTAAATATCTAACATGAATTGTGACCAAGAGCTTCAAAAATATGAGTAGGCTAAACAGAAGAGGATTTAAGAGTGATTTTAAGATTCAAGAACGATTTTAAGATTTTAAGTTCTGCAGAAAATAGAATCCGAATACAAGCAACGATGACCTCATTCTGCTAGAGGCTTTTTTGTTGAGTTTTATATATAATACTATTTTTTAAAATGTCACTTTTAGTTTTTTATTGTGCATTGTATGTTTTCCTAAGTTCACTGTTTGAAGTGCAAGTTTAGTTGATGCAAATATTTGCTGACTTCCTGTTACTATGCCTTGTTTGAAATGTTAATGCTGCCTTTGTTTTTTATCTATGCAAATTTAGATCTTCACATTGAGGGTTATTTATGCGACTCAATCTGACCTGTGATTCAGTTCAACTAGGCATTCTGACCAGCGAACAAGCAGTTGTTTACCAACCCACCCTGTTGAGTTTTAGTTTTCCGTTGTGGTTTCTTGTTTTGAGGTATTTCGCACCAGAATATAGAACTGAGTAATCAGTGTTCACTGGCGAGTTTTTTGTAATAATGTGTGAGCTTTGAAAAAATGATAAGCTGAAATAAAAGTTGTGTTTGATTTTTGAATGTTTTTTGTCGCCTTTTTGAAATGTTGTTATAATTAACTGTAATCATCCTCATTATTTTTATAATTTAATCAGTTGAAAATTGACTGCCAAGTCTTGTTAGTATATAATATTTCTATAGACTTCATTTTTTTAAATGTGGATTGGAATATTTTTTCTTAATACTTTTTCTTTCGAAAAAATGATGTATCATTATAGTATTATGACAAAAGAATTTTCATTATTACTTTATTCAAAATTGATACCATATCCATGGGTTTTAAAGTCTATAGTTTTCAACAAACTTTAAAAACCTCTTGGATTGTAGTTTGAACCTACCTATTCAAATACACCCGCGCAATCTGGGTGCGACAGAGATATGTGGGTTTGGCATCGGAGAGGCGCTCTCTCCTATGTCAAGGTGAGACACAGCGAGGCTTGTAGAAGTTGATAGGTTCAGACTCTGCCTTCCACTGAACATATTCCCATCCCTCTTGTTGCAGAAGGAAGCGTCAAACTTGCTTCCCCTGCAAACTGGGTGGACGACCACCCAAGGAAGAGAGGGGTGCGCCGCCACCCCCAGCTTGGTGTACTTTACGCTTGCCCTTTGCAGAAGCCAAACTAACTCACGGGTCTCACTCTTACCAACTGGTCGGTGGGATCCTGACTTCAGAGTGCTGGAGGTGCAAAAGAATGAAATCAGATGGCTGTCCATAACTCAAAAGTTGGGGGTCGCCACTCTGCTTTCAGAGCGTGGATTATTTCCGACTGAACTGCCGAAATATTACATGAACGTGGCCATCTCCCTTCGCCCGTCCTACCGACCAAAAATCCGTGGTACTAGGGATCCGATCAGGGTATGAGATTTGGCTTCAGACTCTGCTGGCTCCAGTATCAAACACTGCATCATTCAGGTAGAGCCTGGTCCAGTGAAAAGGGTTAAGCATGAAATTGCCCCACCCTAGGGACTTAAGGTACAACAACCTGCCCTGCTTGGTCTGACCTGAAATCGGAGGCCTGACCACCAGCCCCCGGCTACCTGTGGACTAGGTCTCAGAGACCCGGTACCACCAGTGTGTGTCCACCTGCTTCCCAAAAACGATGGGGAAGTCGGGCTGGGATTGGGCAGGGGTCCCCAGGAAGAAGCATCACTTGCACGCAAATATCGCTTGCCGGTGTGCTTCTTCCGGCTTGCCAAACAAGCGGCGATAGCAGTTCATAATTAATGAAAGCCAATCTCCATTTGTAAACAAGTTGGAATATTGGTGACGTTGTGATACTGATTAGTTTGAGTCAAACACGAGTAAGATTCACTATGCAGTCTTATGTTGCTCCCTCGAACTGAAATTGATTGTGATAACGACCATGTGAACATGTTCCCCTTTAATTATAAACATCTGTGAATTGGGATGCATACAATTGACTTTCTCAGTGTTATTAAGCATCCGTGCTTGTGTACGTGTCAGTTGATGATGAATGAAGATAGGCGATTCAAATTCAGATGTGGCAATTTTTAATATATAACATTACGTTTCCTCGGGGGCAAAGTTCCACTCTAATATATCGTCGGTACATCGCGTGCTGTAGCTTAAATAAAACAATCATGCATTCGATAAATGAATCAGACGTTTGCGAGAGCCATAGTATACACAATTCCAGAACTCGCATTACCAGTGAACATTTAATTTAAAGGGCGGTAGTCGTCTATGTCATGTCTACTCTAAATCAGTTACTTACCTGATTAGCATGTTCTAGATGTTGAATCTGATGAGTTACAAGTATAACTGTACGCTGTTGCTCACGAAGGTATCCTAATATTGCATTCTCCATTATATGTGTACTTACGTGTACATCTAATGCTGATAAAGGGTCATCCTACAATAACAGATTATTCATCAATTTGCAGGGGACAAAATAATACAATATCTATCTCGTCATGGTGTGTATTAGTGCAACATACATTATAACCTTGATATTTTATTGTTCAAGAACGTGACAGATCAGTTGTCATGGAACTACATATTTTATAAGTAATGTATTTCGTGATGATCTTCAATAATGAAAAGTTTGTAAAAGTTATATGCCAATTGCAGATTTAACCTGGTTTAACAATATAAATATAATTGAATACCCACCAATATGACTACATCTGTATTGCTGTACAAAGCTCTCGCCAAACAGATTCTGTGTTTCTGACCCCCACTCATATTGATACCTCTCTCACCGATTTCTGTCATATCTCCTCCAGGCAAACTACGTAAATCTGCATTCAATGCACATACCTGAAGTACAGTGTTGTATCTAAAATGCACGAGTTGTATTTCATAAGCTTTCACACAGCCTGTGTTTTGTTTTTCTTAGTTAGTTGGAAATACTTATACACATGCGCGGACATGGAGGACATTATCCTCGCCATAAACAACAATGTGTTGTATGATTTGAAATACGTGTAATACGACCATGGGAAACGTGCAGTTTTCCTGATATAAAATATCTTACCTCTCTCGAACATACGTCTCTCCAAATAATATATTGTCTCGCAGTGACGCATTCTGCAACCAAGCCTTCTGGGCAACATATGCTATTCGATTATCTCTCCTGTACAAATAAAACTTATATTTAGCATATGACTAAATACAACGAAAACTGATTTGCACATATACAAATATATACAAATATTATAAAATAAATTATCTAAAAAAAGAGTTTAATCCGTAGATAGTCTTTGTCACATAAATAAATGTGGGGAACTTCCATCTTAAAGTGAATAGGTAGGTATATCAACCATTTGTATTTAAATCAAAATTGTGAATTTAATTCAACTAATCGTGCATATGGCTTGCACGAATATAAATATAAGGATGTAGATCTTCGGCAATGTCACACTCACCCTGGAAAAGTATCATTTTGTGATGGTTGCCACCCGCCCTCACACACATTCAGCTATATCCTAGCTTGAAAATATGAAACAGCGAATTTCAACTCCCAAAATAAGGACATATATACAAATAAATTAGATAGTCAGTATATGTACCAACAAATACTAGCTTGATATATACTATTCCAATATCAGGTAAATTAAGCACTTGTTTTAGTATAGAAGAAGGTAAGTTGTTCTACTAGACAACATCATTTCACTGCAACGATGTTTGCAGACTTTACTATTCCAAAGTCGTGGAATGAAATTCTTTTGTTTTTCAATTGCGAATGCCGGTACCCTTATTTAGTTCAAACGTAAGCTGAAGACTTGAAGCTGAAAACACCTGATTAATTTTTTCATCAATCTGTTTTTATTATTTTCGTGCAGCGCTTAGGTAGGGGCTTTTCATTAGGCGCTATATAAATGTGGCTTTGTCATTTTTATTGTATTTATCATAGCAATATTTCTTTAACTTCCGAATTCAAAATTTACTACCGAGTATGTATCTTCCATTGTATATCATAGAAAAACTATATATATCCTCAAAATTGTATTTGTTTTTAAATTTCTTTATTTTCAATATACTGATGGCGTGAAACTTCTTACTATTTTTTCGCAGTCCAACACAATTATTTGTTGTTTATTTACAGTATTTATTTTCCGGGATTCATTTACAATTTTATAATTGCAATGGTGTAAATGTAACCATATAATCGCAACCGGCCATTATTTTTTGGGTTATAACATATTTCATGGCATTATATTCATTAAGAACACATGAAATAATATTAGAATTGTTATTCAACCGTACATACCCATTAAAGGTTACACTTCCTGATATTGTATTCATTTCCCCAAGAATTGCAGACACTAGAGATGATTTACCAGTACCAATTTTTCCAACCACAATCGTCAATGTTCCTAGATTGGAATACACGACAAAAACGGATACTCTACAAATATATTTATAACTTTTAATATTGATAACGTTTTGAAAATTATCAACATTGCTCAATAAAAGTAAACCATTTTCAACGGAGATGGAGAGGGTGGAATTATTGATTGACATATTTGACAAATTACAAATAAACTAAATTTAATGATTATATTTCAAAAGAACATTATTAATTAATCCCCATTTTTATTTACGTATTCATCTGTAATCTGTATCAGATAACGGCTAATTGCGGTAGTATAATGCGGTAGTATAAACAAAATCCAAGAACGCAAAACATTGGGCGGACAAACAATCTGACACTCGACATGCACTGTAATTTATGTTTACAGTAATCTGTTCACGTTGAAGTGTATTAGACATATAATAATTACTATATATTACCTGTTTTAATTTTGACATTAATATTATTCAAAACAGCTTCATAAGTACTTCTCCCCCATGAGAAATATCCATTAACTATCTAAACACAAACACATAAATTATGGTTCAAACTGTTGTTAGAGAAAGATATATATCGCTTCTCAGTGCATGTGATTATATGATGTGATCATAGGTAATTCATGTGGTTATAGCTAATTCATGATAGAAAGTTTCTGACCATAACTGTGTGAATATTTGTATTATATACAGAATAAAACCAACTTTTTACAAAAGGCTGAAATGCAAGGTTTCTCTCTTCCATGGCAACATCCAAAATTGTCTCCATTCACAAGTATTTGTTTAACACATTTTCCCCGGTTGTTTTATATTCAATATTGTCTTTCAAAATTATTGTCACATTAATGACATTCATAGGGCTACTCGGACCTAAATACAACGTTGAGTAGTTAACATACTGGTCACTAAATGCGCAAATCTGATTGACTGATTGTGGGTGATTGTGTTGTGGGGTATTATAAAAAAAATACATACAATGTATGACATATAAAAGTATATCACTCACTTCTATTGCAACATCTGTTTCTATATGTCCAGCAGTAGCAGTGATTGGCAGTTGATTGATTTCATGTGTTGTCTGATAATTGTGCCGCTGTACACGTTGCACTAATGGAGTGGTTGGCTTCATTTCAATTGTATTCATTTCATATTCCTGTAAAATTTAATTACATTGAATAACAGTAATGACACGTAGTTATATGCCCAACTTTTTATTTATAGATAGCATAAATGTTATTGGACGTAAAATAAAGCATTTACTAAGAGAACATTGATGACAAATTTGGTATACTCGACTATCTTTAGTTACTTCAGTTCAATTAACATTGATAACCGGATTAAATCAGGTAAAATTAAATTCATACCTCTGTTAGTTCATGAAGGCAACCGCTATCCATTCTACCGTCCACTATAGACCTATGCTCGGCATTTCCTTCAATTTCATCCACTGATAAAAAATGTGCAAGCCTCTTGGTAGCAGCCACCATATCAATTGTGTATTTAGCAAACGATGGCATAACAAAGAGTGGTTGACTTAGGAAGTTTATCAGAACAAGTGTCGTAAAAACTACGTCTGGTGTTAGAGGTTCTGTGTCGAGTTGCGAGTATACAGCAAACATCTGTTAATACAAACAAACTGATATATTATCATGATAACTAATTATTATATGGCCAATTGCTATATTGTATTGCCACAATCGGTGTATGTAGTTCATCTTTATTTCATGGTAGTTTTATCCAATTAATTAGAAACATGTCTTAGTACCTATCCTCGAAATAAATGTTGTCATTCACTTTATTATGTTTATTATTATGAAGGACACACACTTACTGTCAATGCTATAATCCACGGTAATGCCTGCGACAATAACCCTTAAGAAAAATAAAAGTATAGATTAATGAGATTGTTACTACGACGGGCAATTAATGGACTTTTTTGAAACTTTATATCTTTTAAAACTTAGTATAATAAAATAATTCTCATTCACCGAGCTGGGAGAAGACATCATGAACAATTGATGGAATAGGAACTTAATTTGTAATTTACTGTTTACTAACTAATTTATGAAATTATTACCAGAGAGAAGAAAGTACATGGCTACTTTTGATGTAAGCTTCATTTCTTCACTCCGCGTATTTGTAATGTTAGAAGCGAACAGTTCCTCCCATCCACTTAGCTTCAGCAACTTAATGCCCTGCAATAACTCATTCGTTTTTTTCACACGAATGTCAGAATGATGCTAATGAAGAAAAAATGTGCATGTAAGTACTTTATTTGTGCATTTTTATAAGGTACCTCGAAACTCGGTGTAACTTACTCTTTTTTGCAATGATTTACTTATGTCTCCATACATTACCAAAATGAAAATGATTATTATCATTACAGTTATAATTAATATTTTGTTACTATTAATATCAAAACAACAGAAAACTATTCACAACACAATATAATATATATCTTGTGCACGTACTTACCATGTTAACATGCTGTAATTTGTGTTGCATCCGGGCTGTTTTCAATGCAAGTGGCATTATCAAAAGTAAAACACAAATACCAACAACCCCTGCTATTCCCATTAAATAAAGTAGCCAAATTGACACGATCAAGATCTAAGTAAATGAAATATATTGAGTTTGAGACATCACGATGCAGCATAATTTAGCCTGTAAATTGCAAATTTAAGACGTGAACCTTTGGCAAACTGAAACGTCATTTCATATCTTGCACGTAGTATCCTGTAATATATATAGGACCTTAGAGTTTTTTAAATTGAAGTAATTCAGAATATATTTTGGTCAAATTTGGTATTTGTATTTGTAAGTTTAAAATTCAGGATGACTATGGCTCTTACCAAAGAGTTTTTGTGCTCTTTTCTTAGTAGTTCAGACATATAATTCACATTTATGCCCTATTGTTATTGTCGACCCAAAATAAATTCTTACCAAAATAAGGTCGTTCAGAAACTGCTATATCAGGTGATCGAGAATTTGTTCTGATCTAATACAAATTCGTGCAAACTGCTTTATATTTAAATGACAAAACTGAAACCGCATTCATCACTTTTTTATCATTCACCATCTTGTTTTGAAATACAGAATTAAATTGCACAGCTATATAATGACAGGTTATAATTTAACAGACTTTTCACTAACTACTCAATTTAAAGTTCCTACGTGGCCGAACGCAAAGGTTTAAACAGACACGAGTGTAAATTAGATGAACTTACATGAAGCGGATTTGCCAACACAAAACCAAGAAATAATGTAAAAAAAAATTGTATTACAGTTACATCAACAGACATGTGATTAATAGTTTTTCCGACAGTTGTATCGTCTGTTGACTGCAGTGGTAATCGTAGAGTTTTCTCGTAAACCAGATTCTGTTTAAAAAAGAAATTTTCAATGATTTAAAATTAGACCTGAATATGATGATGTTAAAATTCTGTCACTAATCAAGTATGAACAATAACATGAATTATATATGTTACACGCTTACCTGAAGTGCTGTTTTCAGTTGCAGGCCAATAATCGTAGATATACCATACAGGTATACGTAAAGAGTGTTTCTTATCACGAGAATAGTGAAGATCAAAAGAACAAGAATAAAACCATTCGAGAAAAATTCGTCAACCGTAACAAAAGGAGAACTCTATTTAAAGACAAAAATCGTAATAATTTTTATTCATTTTGAAAGTCATTTATGCCAGATTAGTATTGAGTATTGCAGAATTCATCGATTCTAAATTGACTAGTTGTTAATTATTAATTATATTGCATCATCAAAGCATTTATTACATTGATTTCTTTTTTTTAACTAACATACTTACTCATCTACATACCAAATACATGATATGTATACAAAGAATGAATAAAGAGCCCCAGAATATACATTATTATTCACAGGGATCCACAGGGAATACCCACATCAAATGTCGAAAGCTGTTTTCAATATGAAGATACACATTTTGAACACAGAACTTCAATTGCGCTTTTAACCACTTTATCCCTTTATGCTAAACAAACAAAATCGAATACCTCTGTAAATCATAAAATAATGCATGTTTCAACATGTTTTGCTGAGTTGTTGGCCATTGATGTAGTTTATTTATATGGTTCATAGGACTGTCAATTTTAACATCTATATACTGTCGTGAAGCTTTTACTGAGATTGTGGAATTCAATTTAGTCAAACACCGCCATGCAACGCAATTGAGACTGAGCTAGGTGCCACCTAAAGGGAACATCAATTGAACATATTTTTATGAAAAGCAAATATTTTAGGTACTTGTTTAGTGTTTTGGTGGGTAGATTGTTGTTGATTGTAGTGTAAATAAACGACATAACATAACCTTGTAAAGTATAAATATGATTCATGATTCCATTTGATTTATTAAATAGTAGATTTCGATACAATATATATTTTTTTCTGGGAAATCATTTTTGCCGGGAAATAGCGTTATTTCACATTCGAGCTTTGTATTTCCAGACTCAATTTTCTTGTCATTTCCCATGTGTGGCAATTAACTCAATCTGAAGCCACACTAATATTGATTGCCGATTGAATTACGTGCTGAATGCCGGGGTCAGACAAGAAAGGCTTCTTAGCAATCATCATTAATGATACACGCTAAAAATAACTACAATAACACTTCCAGATTATCTTGGCCACTTATATTTGAATAACAAGCGTTATGGATATATATGGATATATATATTATATATATATAAACTATACTATTGGTGACTAATATAAGTACCGTGTACGTAGGGAGGGGGGTTAGATTAAATCGAAAATCCCATTTAGAAAATGCGAATTCACGCTTTCCAAATTATGTTTAATTGTACAGTCATCGTGTAAGTTTTCTTTTGTGTCTTCGCTATATAGACGTGGTTTACAAGAGAACACATTAGGAACTTAGTATTGAAGTCTTTATCATACTATTTCTGAGAAATACTAGATAAGTAGAACAACTTACATATATCTTGATATCATTAGCGTAGTATTCTGTAGCATACATCACTATTTTGCCAAGACAAGCTGGACCGACAAACGTTAGTGCAGAATGAATAAATCGTAACACACATACTCTTATTATCATGGTATAGTGAGTGCGCCAGTATACCTTCCAAAGTGAAGGTACCCGTTTGCCACAATTTTGCTATAACGAACAAAAACATTACTATAAATATTGTATACACAGATACATGATTTGATGGTCTTCAATATATTATAAATAAGTGCAGAGATAGAAATGCCGACCCCCTATAACATAAATGTATTGCAAACAATAACGTATCAGGCAGATTACACGCTAAATATTAGGCTTGAACATTCCTACCTGTTCATATCTGTAAACTTTGTTAAATGCTTCTATCATACGTTTTCCTTCAAACTCTCCAGGCAAGCATCCCAGGTCGTCCAACACAATTGTTTGTCGGCGCGATAGAGACACTAACCAGTTTAACCACCATATAGTTGCATTTGATAGAATGTTTACATATGACTGCATGTAATATAAATTCGTTTCCACGAAATCCTTCGGAAATATTTTTTCTTCTGAGAATGGGCAAACAATCTGTGCAGACAAAGTAAGTGTATCAATTACAGTGAATTGTAAAATTGTAGCATTATATTTAAATAATGAACTGAATGAAATATACCAAATAACAAATAACATTAGTAGTAACCAACGCATGATCGTGTTACTAAACACAATATGGTAGCACTAAACATCAGCTATATCACAATAACAGCTAAGATAAATGTTAGTTTGCCTTTACATGTTATACAAATGATAGGTTGCTTTAAAAAAAACACCTACTGCAATAAAAGACAAGCTTATTTAACACCTAGCATTGCAGAAACCTAGCATTGTTTCAAACAATACATACGGTCCAGGATCGCTAACATTGCCTTTAGCTTTGTAATATAATAGTACGTTTTTTCTATAATTACATATGTAATCATTAATCACACGGATAAAGTGTGTAATCTTTGTGTCAATTTTAATATTTGCATACTATTTGTTTACATACAATTAGAACAATAGCAACACAAGTTTAAGTTATAAATTCAGCAATTAGTATACCAATATTTGAATGATTTTAAAATTTGGATTATTCTAACAAAACAGTTCTCTGGCAAATTGTCAGTAACTGAAGAAGTAAATACAACATGTCTAAACAAATTATTCGTTTAAAAAGTATTACCTCAATCAAACTTCACCTGGGGGTGGTTCTTAAGTTTGGTGTTTAAAAGCCTAAACTAAATACTAGATGTGATTTAAACCAAAATTAAAGTATCAGGCCCCCTGTAATAACCAGGGCTAAGCTTAAAGCTTGTATAATAATGTTGACATGTTTTTTTTTCAAATAATTTTTAAAACAAGCTTGTCTTCAGTTAGACTATACATGTCATGTTATGCATTTAAACAACAACCATATTGCTTAAAATTATACTTACATTTGGTAATCAAAATACCTGTTTGTTTTATTATGTTCTCTTTCATAATATTTTGGCTTAAATAAAAAAAATACATGTATATGTTCGCCCAAGTTTATTAATTTTCATTCTCCAATATGCTATATCACTCAAATATAAAATTTCCTCAAGTCGAAATTCCGCAAATGTGATAAATAGCCACGGAAACGGTCCAAACAAATTAAGGAGCTACGGAGCCGTGGCGGCGCTCTCTATTGAACATCCGCCTAAATAGGATTCTGCCGAAACGATTCCAATATATTACAGAAAACAAAACAACACTTTTCTGGTTAAGTAAAGTCCTCATGATTTGCTCTCTCTGCTTGTTAGTATCAATAGCATATATAACTCTAGAATACAGGAAATTAACAAATGCATTATACGGTAGAGCAGCCTATAGCATGTTTTATTAATGTATCTTTGTAATATGTGCTCTATTTTCGATCGAAATAAAACATTGTCATTTTATATCGCTGTCAAGATTTACTACATTTCAGTTTTTAGAAATTGGGAAAACCACCTTGACATTGGCAAAATGAACTCTAACATTGGTAGTAGACAATATACAACATTGTTCGCAAGGAGTTTTGGAAACAACATCTGTCTAATATCGATATATTAGTACAATTCTCTAGTGTCGAACATCTATTTTTCATTGCTTTTAGTTAGTGGTTTGTAGTGGAGATTTTAACCCTGAAGGGCTCTTGAAAACACAACAAACTCACTTTGGGGTTCACTTTAAAAGACATATCTTTACATTCATCAATGACCATTGGCAATTATTTTTGATTTTTGATGTGTATGTATTTTCCCCGAATATGTTTGTCATAAATAAATTGCATGTAATCTGCATCATTCAGTTGACAGATTTTATTTTATTTCACCAAAACTGAGGTTCATTCGTTGCACCAATGTGGGAAATAACGTTGCAAAAATTTGATAGAGTAATTGAGAATAATTGGGCTAACCGTCATAGCCATGGTTGTCATCTTCATTTAATGAGGGATGAACCAACAGAAATTCTGGCAGAGGTGATGTCAGAAATACTGTGCAAATTATTGTTCCCCAATTGTACAATCGCCCACGAAGTTTCTTATGGCCAACTCCTAAGATATGTAAAAATTGATGACTGTCTCACTGGTGAGCAGCAGAATCGTACAAAACTCATCGTTGGATACCCTAGCTGCATTATGCTTGATGGCAACAAACTAATTTTAGTGTAATACAATGTAATATTTTATTATCCAAATTGTCTTGCCTATGTGCATTCCGCTCATGTCTAAGTTTACCTCGCCAGGTTGTTCAATATGCCTGGTGGATGTCATTGAATGAACGGGGTTAATACTTGAGTCCGTTGGGCGAGTTCGCCCGTCGTTGCATGGATTTTGCCTGCACATTCACTTCTTCCACTTAGGGCTTACCTACTCCGACAAGCTGAAGGGCATATCCATATCGAATGGAGCAGACCTATAACAAACATTAATTCACATTCTTGTGCCTGGACTATTGGCTGTACATCGTACATGACACAGGCCTGTTGCAGTGAACAACAGGAAATTATTTACTGAAATGCACCAACCATCTAGCTATCTGACCTTTGAAAATATATTAACTATCTTAAAGCACTCGATCATTAGTTTATATATGAAGTGACTGTTAACAGGTGGTTGACATCAGGTCACCAATTATCTGAGTATACATTGTTCATCTAATTGAAATACTTACATGTATGCTCTTGCTCAAAGATACCTTATATATTTGCTCTTTCCCTCTGATGTATATTGCAATTCGAATGTGGAAAGGAATGTGCTTCTAATACAGGTCTAGGTCTAACTCGGTGCACTGGGATTAGATTTGAATAGCATTACACACGGCAAACCAGCAGAGAATTCTTCCATGTTAAAAAGGTTCAAACAAACTACATTGGACATATCAGCTATGAATAATCCTATGGGACATTATTAAGTTTAATTATTATCTTTTCACTGTTAATCTCTGCCAGTGCTACTCGACTATTTGACTTTGACTCTTCGGTTTCAATGTCCATGTGTCATACAAAAAACTACAATAGCATAATTACATCATTGTATTTAAAAAACAACTTGACGGGTAAATTATATCAAACAAGAATGTCATCTATGGAGTTGATTGTTACTTGTATACCCTTATCCATTCTAAAATGAATGTATGAATTTATTAATTCCATGACAACAGCCAATTACAATCGTCTTAGCCGAAGTAGATCATTCTGTGCCATATACCGAGGTGAGCAAAAAGTGGAAGACAGGTACAAATAAAGTTACATGCTATGTGACGTCCAAAAGATTTTCAACCTCACATCTTGTATATATGGACAATCATATTTTATGATTAACCAGAAGTCATTAATCATGTCAGATTATGACCTAATACAAGATTCGTGTGTAATATGATAGTCGAGTTGACTGTGTTTATATATCATGAAGAATACATAATTCAATATCCTTTGTAGTGATCATAAACGAATACATACCTTTTTATGAAGCACATTAATTTCAACTGCTGCACAACAGCAATATAGAATAGTAGTAATAATTCCAACATCTAATCGCAATATACTGTAATTAAAACCAATCGACTGTGACACTCTAAATATTGCTAATACTTCTCCAATAATAGCCATGATCCAGTAAAGTAACAACAACCAGGCAAGATGAGGTCGATCCCAGTACTCCATATGATGGTAATACATTAGACTTATGATCAGTCCCAATAAAGACAACATTTGTGGAATATACAAGTATAGGTTGGTGACGTCATTTCTTGACAAATCAGTAAGGATTCCTTCTGCTGCACTAAAGAATAATACCACTATAAGTATTCCTGATATTGTCCATTTGAACGCGTGTCCAGGATAGTGTAGTAAAAACTTGTAGTCATAGTAACGTAATTCGGTGAAGTACTTCATAACGATCATTATACCAGAGGCTATTATTATGAATAAAATGTGGATTACTATTTGAAGTTGCTGGACGTGAACCAGAGTATCACAACATATTGAGCTAGAATTCATCAGATCTGCAAATAAATATAGTAATTATTTCATTAAATTGTTCATGCCTCATTTTAATCCCATAAATTCTTCGAAAAGTATCATCACTTTTATAATTTTGGTTAAAAGGTCACTGTAAAACCATTTATTTTCACCGGTATTTAATTTCACTATTTTGAAGTTTTGAAAAATTTCACTACATTTCACCAATGTGGCATTTACAAGAGTTACTTTGTCATTTTACATGTTCACGTGTTTTTAATTCAGCTAATTGTGCATAATTGTAAAATCAAACATACCTAGCTCAAGCCATTCCATACGAGAGCGGTCGTTTCGATCAAGTGGCCATGGCATGTGATCAACACAGCGTAAGCATGTGATCACCTGACCACCATTAAACATACGATATAATGACAGATGTCCTTAGGTTTAGCGACTTTACAAACCATTCTTAGTAGATTTGCTCGTTCGTACCTAGTTTTTAGAAAAGCCTTGATCTATTCATTGTGCATTTAAACAGTTTTTCCTGGGAACATACGCGTTCAGGCTGATAGCCAATGGAGTAAGAAAGCGACCGTGTCATGGCATGACCCAACTACTAAAACAGCATTGAAACCGTTTCAAACATTCAATTATTTAGTTTGCCAAGCGATCTTTTCATTTCATTAGAAAATTGTCGACCTGGTTCCCATACAGGCCGTAATAACACAAACATCCCCCTAACGTCACTGTTTTTACTTTATTAGCGAGCTTTTCATTCTATTAGACACATGTCACTCTAGATTCATTTACAGACCGTTATGACACAAACACCCCCTCCCACGTCACTGTTTTTATATTATTTATATGTGACCTACAAAATATATGTATTACAACGTTTTGAACATATGTATTTTGATTATTAAATTAACCGTTAAATTTCATTAGAGACTTGTCGCTTACAGGCCGAAATGACAACCAACTTACATCACTGTGTTTATTCGATATGGCAACTACAGAATATACGTTGTGCAGTGCGTTGAAACATTTTTTAATTATTTAATTCACCCAGCAATCTTTTCATTCTATTCTATGTCAAACTCTTTTCATCGTTATAAATGTTTTACAAGATATATCGGCCTGATAAGGTAGAATTAATTATACATCTTTATTTTGTAAATATAAAAAGTTGAGGGTAACGAAACTATATACTCATATGTATAATCATATTACAAACATCCATCACAGAACACAACAGACTAGTGTATTATTTTGTATAACTTCCATGCAAACAAAATCAAATATAATTCCGCATTCATCCATTCACTAGGCGTAAATATAAGTCCCAAAACCCATGAGTCTTTAATCTTGTGTCAAACCGCTTGAAGTTAATACTACTACAAAATGTTATTGCACCATACATATATGGTTCGAGGCTATCTATATGTTTAAATTTTTTCTCACGTTTGTTAAGCGTTTTTTGAGACACTAATCAGTTTCCAACGACATATATGGCTTATATGCATCTAAATATATATGGCTTGTGCTTGATATACCATTTTAACCATTAACAAATAAACCATGCTGTTTTATTAAGAAATTGTATTTGCACGATATGAGAATGATTATGTTGCTTAATGGTGATAATGGTAATATACAGGACTTGGGTCAAAGAAGATATTAAAGATAAATCAAGGTTCCCTTAGATTGAATAATGCATTTCCTAAACCAAGTATATGTTCGACAAATAGTTCACTTGTGTACTCAGTCAATCAGTGGAGTTTACATTGGTACCACTAGCAGAATATGTACAGGCATTCTACTTATATTCAGATAGTGCAAAACCAGTATGTATTTCAATAAATAGAAAATCATCAAAAGGAACCCCGTCAGGTAAAGACCTTCGTCCTCTTGCTCTCGCGAGCACCAATAAGCTAGGGGTGATTGAATATCTGCCCAAACTCAGATTGGAATCTTCGCGTCAGTCAGCCAATGTTTCAAAACGCAACTTATCGATTTAAACATGTAGCGGCAGTACGTAGAAAGTAGCTCGGTGAAGTCCCGAACACACTCAAGGAACTCTGCTTAGAAATTGCTTGATGTAGATTTTGCATATCTAACCATAGGGGCCAAGGAACTGCAATAAACTGTACGTCTATGAGTGTATCAATTCCTGGGCTCCCTATGATGACACAACAAAAGAAATGCGTTCTATGTTGGCCTTGGTATCATTTAAGGTGAAACAATACTTCACTGGTGCTATTTGGTCGAGCATTTTATAAGGATCGCATGCGAGAGATTCAATTTGACATTTTTAATGTACACTCATACTTACGTACATTTGATGTACACTGCGAATCTAAGGCGCCTGAATTTCATGGACGATCCCCGATTTAAAAAAAAAAAAAAAAACGTGTGTGAGGTATCCACCATACGGCCATTCTCTGGTAACGCGATGCACTCAACACTGAACTTTCTCTATAAATAAACCCTCCTTCCCGTATAAAACGTCTAATCCGCCTGTCCAGATTTTGACGCGTACTGTATAGGACAACCAATGCTTGCGCAGTACCGGCAGTAACTATTAGCATTATATTAATGGTCAGCATTATGAATTGATGCAATGTACTATTGTACATTATTGTTGTACTACCATATTCGTTTCTGTCACTAATACATTTCTAGTAGAAACATGCACTGTGAATTGTAAACTTCAAAAATTTTCAAAAACACATGCCACTTCAAGTTCCAATAAAGAAAACTGTTATTGTATTGATGAAAACATTAACATCATAAGTATTGTTCTCTGCATCAGATATCTTTTATCATCTCAAGGCAAATTGTGTGACATTCACATACATGGTAGTTTTAACTTGTATAGCCACGGATTGTTTATAAAGGATACCCTCACATAATTTTATCACACAGAAAAAGATATTAACTTTAGTCTTGGTGTTTCCAAATTTGTTGCAGGTAATATGTCCATATACGCGTTTTGTAGCCCGTGTCGTTGTGACAGTTTGATATACATGGAGAAATGAAATGACATTAAATAGCTTTCTAAAATGGTTTTTTGACAAATTATTTTAATACTAAAATGATAATTACTGTATATGTACTAAGTATACAAATCATGTAGATGTATAGTAATGTATTAGATAAAATAATACATGCCGATATCGTATACATCTATATTTTTCACATTCCTCACTGCTTATTGCATAATGTCTTAATATTCCGTTTCAAGAGAAGTTGAGATGTGCTGATGTTGGATCACTTCTCTTTCATGGCTTATCACTTCGTGGGTATTCCATTAATAACAATTTTGTGATTATGTGTATAACTTATGAAGAATTTATTTTCGATGGATCTACTTCAGACTACATATCAAAATTACATGTCTATAATTCTCAAAAGCTGTTGCCCATATATACTCCTCTAGGCTAGGTTAAAGTTCGCAAACATATTATGTTAACACAAAACCCTAATTTACTGCCACCAGAACTGAAAATAACAATTTGCACAATTGTAAAACAACACTAGATCCAATACATCATTTTTGACTGTGTGATGAAATTATCTTTTTATGTACATTTCAATTTCTGATGGAGTGATGCTTGTTCCACCAGTATTCGATCCTGATCGCTGTTATTAGATGAGTGATGAACCAGATTTAGTTGTTTAACTCAACATTCTCAGCTACACATTAACATTTATTTTGCTAATTTCTTTATATACGCAAGATAAATATATTATAGTTTCAAAAATGCAATTATTGCCGCCTTTTCATATACCAAATCATGCAGGTATTACATTTACCAGTAACACGACACAGATCCTCTGTGTATCTGAAAGATACTTTTGTAACTTTTGAGCTAAACAAAAGTCTTACAGAGAAGCTATGCAAATAAGGGATGTTTAAATGATCGCGCGATTCGTTGAAGAGACATTCTAGTACCTTTAAACACGGTTGCTGTTTGTTAACCCACTAAATATGAGAAGAAAATATGCCGTTTTATGGTATCGTGGCGGCAATTTCGGATTTATGTCTAATTAGAAATCAAAGAAAGCTTAGAAAGAACTCCCGTGTGCTGAGGGAATAAGGATCATGATGTAATATTCGGGAATATTTGAAAATGATAAACAAATTATGAATAATCTATTAAATAAGGAGCCACCAGTAGTCATCTACACACATAGACATCGTATACCTACAATAAGCCTACTTAAAAATATGCATAAAAAGTCTACACAAAATTGCAACATTAAAAAGAAAACTGAAATAATTCATAAAACATTGGGGAAAATGAAATGCAACGAAAATAGTAAACAAATAAATGCCCAAAATAAACTTATAGGGCATTTAAAAATATTTTAGAAATTTAGTTAACACGGAAAACGTGAAGTAGCAAGAACAACTATATAAATTTCTGACAAACAATCACAATCTAAATATCTAAAATTCAAACCACTATCTTAATATCAATATGTGTGTCAATAAATATTATATTTATTTATTTTCAGTTACGTATATTAATAAGGAAGGCATCACAATCTTTTCGATTGGTTTGTAAATCCCGAAAATCGACATGGTAAAATTACAACCATCGTACAGCTCAGTACCATAACAAATATTAACAATTTACGGCAGACGTACTTCTCGGTACATAAAATTCAAAGTAATCCCCATCGCGTCTCATTTGTTACTGTGTATAAATTGACACTATCTGGGGCACGTCGCACGCGATGAGTACCAACCAAAAATACACACGGGACATTTAAAGTGGCTCGAAACAAAACCTATTCGCTAATTTTCGTTTCGAAAACATCTACGATGGCTTAAAACCCTGTACCCCGTCTCGCATGTTTTTTTTTTTTACCAGGCAGGAGACGCCGGTCAGCGTGGCGTTGCCCCAGTGGTTTCCAATGTGCATCTAGTAGTTAATTCCGAAATCACGGTCTATACATTCCACATGAAGCATGGTATTCAGCTTAACCATATTTTCTTTTTTGCTCCATGGCTTAACTTAATAGGAACAGTAACTCGAGCAATAAATGTGCCTTCCGATTTGAGGGATATCGTGCCGTGTAATATTCAATGCAAAAAATAGTGAAACACGAGGCTCACGCTGGGGCCCACATAAGGTGTTGCAATAGTGTAAATATAACAAAGCCAAACACCGATTGTTTCCTTTGCTAGGTAAAATCAATGTACAGAATAATCGGATGAAACAACTAAAGTAAACTAGGATATATTAGAGCTAATGAAGTCGTAATTTCCGACGAAAAGGGCCGGGAAAAATACCACTCATAACAAACCACCGTCATAACAAATCACCGAGTTGAGGGGGCGGTGAAAAAATGAGACACCGATTGTCAAATTGTTTTGGTAATCATCGCATGTCGATTCATGTCATTTGAACAGGGTACCCTGACACAAAAATAAGGTAAACCAGCTTACTTAGTGATAATGATTTTGTGATTTCCCACACGAAGAACGTTCTCAGAAATAATCCGACATGCTGATCAGCCCACCAACAATCGGCACCAAAATTGATCACTCCTGTCACGGTAAATTCGGTATGTTTCACGAGCTTTTTTTTCTCCAAATCCCAACATGAATTTACACATGTAGGCGAATTTTGTCCGCCCTGTGTAAATAGATATTTTTACTGGGAATGTGCCCCATTTTACGTACGAGAAGCCCTTACACAACGACGTAGTCATCAACACACAGACATCCTATACCTACTAATCGACATGATAGCTTCGTAATTTGGGGAAGGTGGGGGTGAAAGTGCACCATGCAAGTTTCCAAATGTGTAAAGGAAAATAAAGGAAAGAAGTACAATACAATGTTGGTAAGCGATACAAAGGAAATATCTCCTTACGGCAGCGACTTGATACAACTACATTGATGCTGGAGAGTACCATATTTGTTCTCGCGTTCAATAATACGGTGATAAATCAGGATTCACAAGTACAACGAATTTACACAACATTTTACCATGAAATTGAACCTATCTTCAACACTGCCATGGTTTTGGCGATGATGAATCTCACATTCATTATTTTCTTGACTGGGCTCACACAGGGTTCAATGTTCCGTGGCTTGAATGTAATTGTACACCACACGTGAATGTAAACTAGCTTGCACAGTAATTCGTTTCACAGTCATTGAGGTTATACATTTGTTCATTACTTATTTATTTATTTACTTATACGATAATAAAAAATCATACATGTAATTTCTTAGACCTTTTCATAAAGTAAACTGATGCATTTCATCTCCCGAGCGCTTGCTTCGTTTTTGTATAACACACTGGAAATAACAAAATGGCCGACACCATCATAAATTGCTGGTCATAAAAAATAGAATACTCATGCGCATCATTATGCAAATTAGTCCACTCACCGATTCCTATTAGTTGTATTCATGCAATTGGGCATAAAAAACTTTAAAAAAAATAATAAAAAAATACATAAAAAATGCTAAATTTTAATTAAAATGTAAAATGCAACAATGAATTGCAGCAGCCAATCACTAGTAACATTCTTACCAAGTTACATAAAAATCATTTTAATGCTTTTTGAGATATAAATGAACTAGCTTAAAATTCACACATTATTATGCAGATGAGCTCATTAATATGCATGGATGTCAACCAAAAACTAACCAAATCTGCGCATTGCCCCAGACAAGCTATATACCAAGTTTCATTGAAATCCGAACATTGGTTCTTGAGATATCGATGGAACAGACACACACAGACAGACAGACAGACAGACAGACAGACAGACTAACTGCAAAGACTCCCATTTTGTGCTTCGCACACGGGAGTCAAAAATGCCCAAGAATGACATCATGTTATCATGCGGATTCATCAAGTCTATGGTCCCAGAAACCAAAATGCATCAACAGATTTTGTATGGAATCCAAAGCCCGGTTCACGGCTGACGGACTTTACTGTAAAACATGTTGAAAAAGCGGCATGCAAATTTAGCGAATTGTGGTAAAATGACGTAATAGCGAAATGTTGATTTAGCGAATCTCTCTTGTCATTGTTGATTTCTTTGTTTGACGGCCATTTTGAATTTATA
This sequence comes from Saccoglossus kowalevskii, assembly GCF_978046115.1. Lineage (NCBI taxonomy): Eukaryota > Metazoa > Hemichordata > Enteropneusta > Harrimaniidae > Saccoglossus > Saccoglossus kowalevskii. The sequence goes on along the minus strand of NC_140642.1, from coordinate 15,800,923 downwards.
ATAAAGTCATTAGCGACATATTGAATTAGCGAATCAGTTCTCTCGCTAAATTCGCGAAAAAGACATGTGTTACAGTATATGCAATTGACCTAACTAAACGACCACCAAAAACAACGCCTAACAAAAAGATCGTATGGCGAATTACGATAGCGAAAGTGGAAAACGAGTAATAGTTTAATGTGACTACGACTTCCCCACCCGTTATTATGCATGCAGCTATGGCTATGTATACAATTTTCATAAAGCTAAGGTATAGGAGAATGCGTGTATTTTTTGTGTCACTATTTTCTCAGGTGATTAAGTTACGGACATTTCCATGAACCTTCTAAAATATTTTGTTTTACATGGGACTGGCCATTTCTCGTTTTTCGTTCTTTCAGTTCGATTTTTTTACTGTTGCTTTATAAGATAATGATCGACGACAAATACTGGTGTAATTTGTACATCGTTAGCGCCATGAGACGTGTCTTTGCATTTGGGCGTGGGTAAACAGATAATAAATTGCCAAATGTTTACCATTTCGAACATAGTTAAATAAATATATACAAATATCTGATCTACGAGGACTGTTTTAACATGAACAATTAGATGAACAACAAGATGGCTTTAGCACAACCAATTTATTCCAATCCTCTTGTTTTAAACAGCTACACCATGACATCCGTGACAGCATCCGTGTTCTGACGGGATATACATACCTTACTCTCTGCTTATGGAGAGTGTACCGTTACCACATTTTTGATAACCAAGTTAGCACAAATTCTTTTGCTCCCGTTAAAAAAATGCGCATAGATTTGGTTAGGTCAAACAGAGATTCACGTGTTGATGTTGTTGTTTTGGTTATGTAATACGCAGTCCCTCTTCATCACTGAAGGGAGTGTCGTAATATGAAGTATGTTTGTGCATACATTCACAGTCCTTCAACTGTGATACATATATACGACACCACTGTAACGATTCCATTTTTGAAATTGTAATTTAACACAGACGCTTCAATTCGAAATTTCTGTGTTACCGTTTCATGTTGTTGTCGTTGCACCTTGAATGATATGTGTATTAACGTCGATAAGACAAATTATTTTAACATTTGGATCGTGCGAATAAGTCTATTTGTTATACAAATACTGGCAGTGAGGTATCACCCAACACTATAGAGTGATCAAACACATATCACTAATACCACTCTCTAACGGAACGAACGCGCTCTAATGGAATAGCTCGAGCTAGGTCTCTCACAAAAAAACAGCGAAAATGAAAACCAATGAACAATCGATGCTTTTACACTAAGTGACCATGTTAAACATTACAGATGATGTTTACAAAATGAGAAAATGTATATGCGTGTGCAAGGACAAAAAACTGTTGAATATACATATGGTGAATACACATAAATAACACATTCATAAAGTATTATAGAGATGTACTCACTATTTTGAAACCTTGTGAAATTCGGTTGTTGTGTTGGAAGCATTACTAACATTTTAATGTGTCGGAGTAGCATCTGGTGAGTTGCTGCTGGTGGTAAATAAAGAGAATGATATATGGCTACAATCAACAACCAGCATATAAAAATAACTCCTAAAATAATGGAAATACATTTTAAAAATAAACAATTAAGCCTCTTCATGCCAAAATAATCGAACCTCTCGGTAAAACGTGTATGCGCTCGAAATATATAAACATTAACTCCGACCATTCTAGCATGATAAATTAAAAATCGATATCAATGTTTAATTTAATTCGACTGTGAATAAATATATGACGCTTCACATGGCAAAGTGTGGTGTTTGATTGGAATTGGGAAGTCTATTGAGCCACTAATTTGGTGTTTACGACTATGTTGGTACGGTAAACGGTAAAACCAATACTCTCTTGCTGAATAATTATAGACAGTCACCGTGACACTAGCTTTAGTGGCCCGTGGGGGGGGGTCTCTGAATAAAATGTGGTATGCGATCTGAAGTAAAAGAACGCGTGTACCGTGTTTAAATATATAATAGGTCCACTTTCACTTGTCTACACTTCTGCAACATGTCCCCGCAGTAAAAATTAAAATCGTGAAAAACCGCTGGAGAATCGGCATGTTTACATTGTTTTGTGGATTGTTTCCGATTGTTCTCCCCTCGGGCGTGCTTCCGGGTTCTGACGCATTCGGTATTATTCGGTGGAACCACTCGGCAAAATGGGGCTGGACAAAAGGGAAGTTTTACGTGGCGCAAGCTTCAAATGCAATGAATGTTGGGAATTCGAGATGGATGATGACACACAGAACAGACAAGGACTGTACGAAGAATAGGCACATAAGTGTTGTAAATTCAGATCACAGAAATAACACTGGCCGTCGACGCTCAAGTCGGCAAAGTAATTTAATTACATTTGATGTAATTTTTTCACTTTTTATCTGGTTATATGATAGCTTGCCTGTAAATTCTATTGGAACTTGAAACCGGATATAACTTAGAATATAGTACTAAGTGTGAAAAATGGAATCTTATGAATTCATGTTATCTCAACTTGGAAACAGTATGATTTTAGCATGTATATAGGGTATCTATTTTAAATTTCAGCACTTAAAAAAAGGTATAATTTCACAAAAATAAGTACGTGTTTAGAGACCTTTTTGAAAAGCTATACTTCAGTGTGGGTATCAGGTCTGACTTGGAGTACCCCCCGAGGGTCTGAAATCAGCTGTCCTGTCAGCCAGGGTGCTCTGTAGTCATCTGAAGTTCAAAAATCAAATGAGGATTTGTCGTCGATTGAAATAGTATTAGTGCTACGAAATTTTCCGGTGAAGCTGCTAGATAAGTATATGATTCAATATTGATACCGAATATGTTGTTATTTACTAGCTAACTATCGCACTGTGAGTTGTTGAGAGTGCCTGCTCAGGCTGTCGCGGCGTATCAAGTCTTGCGTTCAATTTTGTCACAATGTCATAATATGTTCAACAATTGCAATTGTCAGTGCGTCGATTTCGTAAAACAGTAATTTCTATGCCTATATACAATTCATCCGCTTCAGAGAGTGATAGTTCAGACTAGTTTAAATTTAAATATTCTATATGCACGGACGTTGAGCCCGACAGCAACACAACCACCGAGTAATAATGTGATCACAGCTATGCTATTAGACTGTCGACAGTCCCCGGGCATAATGTAATCATGTATCCTAGATATTCGAACGCCGAAGGTGTTTTTGGTTGATGGGAAATGCGAACCATTTCAAGCGAGGTCCCCGTCTGCAGAATTCTAGAAGATATAAATAATTCATAGTTGATGCTGACGTCACGAAATAAATTATATTAACATAATGTATTTATTCTGAATGACCCCTGAATGCGTTGGTTGTTCACGTTATGAGCACAGTGAATACAGTCACTCCAACCATTCGTCACATATCATGCACATTCGTCGGTATATCTAATCTACATAATTGTAGATAGCTATATGATATACGTTAAGCTCAGTTTGTTTGCGATTGAAACCAGGTTTGTGACAATTAAATGAGACAGTAATTCTGCCACCATGGGGCGCTCGACGCTAGGTCTCTCCATCTTGAATGGGTCCCTTCGTGTCATATCTGTATTTAACAAAGGTTTCGGTTTGCATTTTTTTCTAATCTTAAATGCTTAATGTTTATTTTTAAAAATAATCATCATACGACTTTTTTAGAATTATATTATGGTGCTGGTTGTTAGATGTAGTGCAACATACAAAATATTCCGCCGCTAATTATTCTCCATCGCAGCCATTACATTCCACTCAGTCAGTTGAAAATGTCGTTCATCTTTTTAATTCGACAACAGGTTAACAATGTTACTGGGTCACAATGTACTGTAAATAAATATTACATTTTCAATATAATCAACTCATTTTATGTTCATAGGGAAGGAGGGCATAGTTCCAGATTAGCAATGCACACTTTGCAAAATTCTTTCTTTAATTATGTATTATTTTCTTTGCAAGCAAGCTAATGGCGTAATCATTACCCAAAAATGCATTGTTGGTATAATGCGACTGTCTAGTGGGGACGCAGTTAATTTAAACACATGCACACTATGTGTTTAGGCCACACCGACTTAATTTTATGGATGACATCCACGCGCGCATTAGTTTTCGCCTTTTCTCAAAAAAAAAAAAAAAATCTCCAACGACGAGTCTCTACAGATCGGTTTTCTGTCCGGAACTTGCCGACTCATATTGTCGCAAAGCGCCGGCTTGTCGTAAAACTCTTTTTGGACTATCTAAAAACGTGCCAATTTTGTCGTAAATGATCTTCTGCACATGCGTATTGCGTTGCCAGGAATACGTGAGCATAACAGTTCAGAGGAAAAACTGAGGGATTGTTGTAGACTGGTACGCAATTGACGTCGGCCAGGGAGATATGACGTTTACACAGCTATACGAGAGATTGGTTAAAGCTAACCCCTACTGTGTAGAGAGGAGCAAGCAAGGACATTTCTGTATCATTGCAATGTTTTGTTAGTTATTGTCATAAAGTAGTGATATGTACATTCCGCCTTGACTTGTACTGAAAATGATGTCCATGTTGTACCTTGCATGCAGTGTTTTTGACTAAAGGTACAGTAGAACGTCGATTATCCGGACTGTTAGGGGGACATGCTTTTTGTTCGGTTATGCAAACAGTTCGGATATGCGATCTTGTGTGGGCGTGCTCAAGTTTACAGGCTCACTACACACAAATTCTAACGCACATGACTGTAATGAAATCAAACAATAATACATGTAGAGTACGTCATTAAAAACATTTTTATTTAATCAGTAATATATTGTAATAAAAATGTTGCATGCTGGAATGTTAAAAAGTGTTTCAAAATGTCCGTAAAATGTAGCGATAATAAAGTTCTTGGGAAAACCAAGTCCCGGAACCAAGTGAAGACGGATTTCTCTGAATGATCGTCATAGGCTGTTTTCGTTATCTTTCGTTTCAGTCCTGCACTTGAATCCATTTTACTGAAAAAATCCAGCAGCTTTTGTTTTGCCTTGATATCGGATATCATCGATTTACCAACACCATACTCGGTAGATAGATTGCTTTCGGTTTCGCCACGTTCTAGTCGATTTATAATTGACAACTTTGCGTCCAAATCAAGCACACAGCGTTTGCATTTCACTGGGGGTAGCCACGCCAACGCTAGATAAAAGACGCTGATAAAGTAAACAGGTGAAAGGTCGCTTCGTATTCGCTGTGCAGCTCGGCTAGCAGCTCGATGTTACCAGATTGCTCTGGGATTTTCGAATGGTAAACTGCTACAAGGTGTCCCGATTTTATTGGATTTAGCAAAGTTTTTAACACCTAGAACGATTGACATAATAAATTGTTGTAAAAATCCAGGTTGGCTACTGTGATCATCGGACGTAAACACTTCGACGCTGTGAACCATCAAACGGCCCGCCGACTGTGGTCATTGGTTGCCGTTGTCTGCTGATAAACCATCAAAGAGGCACACCAAGGGGTTGTCGTTTCGCCTCTCTTTTTCACTGCACTATTAAACTGGCGTCGCTTCTGTGGCAAGACATCCCAGAAGTTATTTTCTTTCTTTTTTATTCCGAAGAGGATGTGACTTCTCATACTGGACATTAAAATTAAAAATCGGAAAAAACATGGGATCGGCTCATGGCCGCGTTTCTTTGACGGCAGTGGAACACCGTACAATTTTCCCGGGAAACGTATCCGAACTGCGGTGACTTACAACTTGGTAAAGTTAAGGATCTGACTGTAAACAGTGGAGAAGACATTTGATGAAGTTTGTGTTTTTAGGACATTTTTTATTTACAGTGGAACACTGGTGTGGCGTAATAGGCTTGTCTGAATTTAGGAAATTATTGGATACTGTAATTCGTTTCATTGTTTGCGCAGACACTGTAAACAATGAACGTACACGTGAAAGACGTCGGATTACATGTTGATAACAGCTTTATTGAAAGTGTTGCACCAGGAAATCACACAAGGCGACTGTAGTATTTATTGTTCACAGTTGACTTTTGTATTACTATACGGAACACAGCCAGACCTGCATACAAACTTTGGGGGACACACAGTAGGTTCGGATAACCGAACATTTCGGATAATCGACGTTCTACTGTACTTCATCATGACTACATGTACTAGAGCTTGTCTGAAATGGTTATACCTGTGACAGTAATACAGTACGAGATGTGTATATTGTGATAGGTATTTTTGATGGTTAAAAACCTTTCACTTAGGTAACCGGGGTTCGGTCGTTTCCACGCTAGGCTAACAAAAGACACACACAAGCTTCGTTCATGTTCCCAAAACGATTCTCTGCCAAGTCCCTGGTTTTCACCCGAGACAGCATTAAATCCATCTTTATTTCTTGTCACCCCTTAACCAATTACAATCAGTATAAGAGACTCCAAGGCCTTGCCTTCCAACAAACAACCAATCACATGAAAGTTTTACACATCATAATCAATTAATTACTCGTCAAGCTGTCTAGAGAAAACATTTCTATACATTGTCAACGCTAACTAATATTGATGGGGTAATAATCTCGCACTAACATTCCACAAAGATACTGCCTTATTTAAAATCACAAACAACATTGGTTTAGAATTACAGCTACTGTCTTGTATCTTAAAAAACTGCAGAGTCATAAGATGTTTTTGGTTGATTTCGACCAGCTCGCCATCTGGTCTTGTCATTAACATTTATCAGTATATGTCATGGCAACCATGTCAAACTGACTGAAATATAAATCATGATACAAACCCCCTGTTTTACATTCTGCATGTTCTCTGAACATACCGTTCCAATACCAAGGAAGTCATCACATTTATATTTCACACGTCAAATACATCAACAATTGTTATGCAAGTAAAATACACTCTAATATAACAAAATACATAGTTTCAAATGAGTAAATACAATGATTACATATGGTGATTATAATTTCAAATAAAAAGCTATAAATTTAAACACTACTATTATGATTCTAAAATACAATAGTTATATATATTTAAATAAAAAGATTATGAGGTTAAATACATTGGTTATATTTTCGAATGTCCTACTATATCAAGGAGAGGTGCCAGCACTTCACTTGCTATCCCAATTATTCAGTATTGGGTTCCCTATCTACTGCATACTAGTAATATCCCTGGGAATCTCGGTATATACTTCAGATAGACCTACCAATAATCTATAATGATTCCCTACCCCTTCCACAGCCATGCACTTACTATCTTTCCACTTTGGTATCTTAACGGCTTTGGGCAAAGGAATTACACGTTCTACCCCATGAAATTTGTATTTTAAATCACCCCATTCGATATTCAACACGGACGAAATTATACCACGTTCAACTGTTAAATTCTCGATCACGGGTCGCTTTGCAAAGGCCAAATGGCTCGGAGACACGTACAGGGTCATAACATTTACCAAGACATACAGCTTGTCATTGGATATCTCTAAAATTAACTTAGTACGGGGCAATTTAGGTGCACGATACATTATAGAGCGATTACGATAACACTTGCACAATCGAATAACCGCCAATATTAATAAGAATCCTGAACACATTAAAATCAGAATTAACATTTCATTTCGAAGTTGGATCATGGAACTCTTCAAATCTCGCAAGGGATGATCCGTAATTAACTCGTCTACTGGCAAATATAATGTTTTAGCCCGGACCCTGGGAAGGGATGCAATCAATATGCTCAAAGTTCTCACCTTACAAACTGTATATACTGACAAAATCAGTGACCCTGTGCTTATAATAGCCAGAATGGTTTCAATTATAGTAATAGTTTTGACTTCCAAAAACGGTAAGGCAGGGGTTTCATCCGTAATGTCGCTAAATAATTTGTCTACTTTAGAATAATAAATTGGTTTATTTTTCCTTAATAAATCTGCCGTTCTGTTTAAATCTACCACCAAACGTGCATCAGAACGTACAATTTCCTCGAAATTCCCTCTGTTAATGGTGATGTTAGGGAGTTGTACTCGCCACGGGTTTTCATACATCGATTCCCCCGTAATTTCTGTCAAATCATCTGGGTCATAAAAGGGTATTAAAAATGGCAAATTTACCGGATGCAGAAACGTGGGGGCCTCGTCTTCTGTGCAACTGGTTAACAATGGCGATATATAGAGATTGTCGGAATTTATAGCGCATCCACAGGGCAATTTAATTATACACATTGTACAACCTTCAATAGGCTCAGGGCTTTTATCCCCGCATGCTATTAACCATTTTGTATCATTGCTATTCACCAAAATATTCCCCTGTCCGATTTCGAGAATCTTAGGGTCGTATACTGGGTTGAGTATTAAATCTATTTTACATGCGTTATGAATTTCCTCTTTATTATCATAGAACAAGGCCTTCGTACACGACGACTTACGCATATTTATCATGGTAATCACAGAGGGACAATCTTTTACTGTCAGACCAGTACAAGACGAAATTTGGTCTGCACTCATTTCAATGTAGTAAGTTTCATCTTCATTAACCCCAAAATACTCTGCAACTGACGTTACCTTCGTGCGCCCGTTCTTTGCTGTATTATTGTCGAAATGCTGAGGTTTATCACCTAAATCATAAGGGAGGGGCATAGGCATGACTATCACTTTATACACTTCGAATATGTCGTTTTTTATAGTAATGGGGATTCCAATCTTTATGTACACATTATTGTCTGTACGCCGAAATGTCACTCTCGCATTATGGTAATAATAATTCAAATTCGTGTATGCTATATCAAAATTAGGATATTTCTTTCGTAGTTTCTTTCGCACTGCCCTTAAAGCATCCCCTAACACTCTCGGTCCTATCAACTGCAAAGGTAACCTTTCTTGTAATAACACGTCAATCGAACTCACCCTACGTTGTGTCTCCCTTTCAAGTAACTGTAACGCTTGTAGGCGTTGAATAGCATATCGAAACATTAAATGTGTGGATCGCCGTTCATAATTTAATTCTTTTTCTAACGCCTCTTGATTTAGTTCCATTCTGTTCAAGCGCTTTCTCCATTGCGATAAATCAGATACGATCGAATAAATGGCCTCATGATTTTCCTTAATCCCATTCAGAGCATTCCCTATTCTTTTATTCGTTGTGAAAACATATGAATTTAAATCATCTTCGTACGCAACAATTTGATCTGTCATAACCTTGGTGGAACTTTCCAATGCCGCTACATGTCGTCTCAAAATATTTACGTCGTTCGACGTGGCCGTTCCGAATAACGATTTCGATACCTTCCCTACAAAGTCTAATAATCCCCTTTTCTGCCGTTCATTTCCCAAATTCTTTTTCTCTATCTTTGGAAATAACACACGAATCGCTCGTTCATCTCTCGAAATATGATACATATAGAACTTATTCTGTTGTTCGACTAACTTCAAAGTTTCCCCGTATTCCTCACAAAACTTCGGAATGAGGTGAACTGTTTCGTTCGAACATAATGACTCATTCACACTCATCATAGGAATATCTAAATAAGGTATTGCGAACGTATGATGCCAGTACGTTAGGCTGTTATCGATGTTTGCTACCCGTTCAAACAATACTCCATAATTGGGGCGCAGAACATAATCTCTCATCTGCACAGACGGTTTCCATCGTACGACCAGTAATACACTAATAAATATCAACGCTATTCTCATCTTGACATCAATTTCTCGGGAGACGCACTATAAATTAGTAATGAAATGAAAAGAAAGGGGTATGACACATGATAAATGAAAAATTCGTGGCCAATTCTCAATTTGCGTGGTCGAATGGTGGAATTAAGTACCCACCTAAAGCGTTTCCTATGTTCTCATCAAATTGTAGATGGCATCACCGCCCGGCGTCTTCATGAAAGTATGACCCCCATCACCAAACCCGTACGTAGCTATAGTGCGGACATAACACCTCCATGTAATTTAAACTTAGCCTTTATCATGGATTCTTTCCACGCTCCTTGAGAAATGATCTCGTATGAATGAATTCGTTAAGTATTATCGTTAGTAATGAATGATGTGCGTCCCAGGGCCTAAATAACACTCGTCTTGTCACACACTAATCTCTTTTTAATATACTTCTAAACCATTAATCAACTTTTCCCGCCTTCTTTTATTCGCTCTTGTCGATCCCATAAGGGGTATCGGATGGTCTTCTAAAAATAATCTCGCCTGTTCGTTTAAATTCTCATAACATTCCCAAGAATTTTGATCTTTTGGGTACCCCACCCATTTAATAAGATACTCTTTTCTACCGTTCCTTAGCCTACCCTTAATAATCTTTTCGATACCAAAATATCCGCTATTCTTACTATTCATCTCTGTGTCTCTGGGCATACATACAATTCAATACCACAAAAAAAAAACGGTAAAAAAAAGATAGAAAAGCAAGCAATACATTACATTACTGAGCAATAGGGTTAGGGTTCTGGAAAAGAGTTCAACGTCCTTATTGAGTTACACAGTGTCAGTTACAGTGTCCAGCGAGCAGTTCTCTAAGCAATACACAGATAGCTAAAGTTCTAATTCAAAGTCTATATAGCGTCTTCTTCTTTCGTCGCGTTAGTCCGGGGTCATTCTTTCATCTTCTTCTTGTCTTTAATGCCGCACAATTCTTAATTATACAGTCCTATCCGTTACTCATCCTTCGTAAGGGGTTCAGAAGTCTTCATCTCTTCTGCGTCGTTCATCGGTGCCATACTGTTAACGGTGTTAGTCGTCAAGCGCGGTTTCTGAGTCGTCTCGGCCATGGAGCTGTTAGTTCGGTTCACAAGAAAGACACCTCTTCGTCATTTCACTTTTCTTCACAGGATGATTTTTGTGTTGAACACAATGCCCAAGGGTTATCCACCATGTGTGATAGGTATTTTTGATGGTTAAAAACCTTTCACTTAGGTAACCGGGGTTCGGTCGTTTCCACGCTAGGCTAACAAAAGACACACACAAGCTTCGTTCATGTACCCAAAACGATTCTCTTCCAAGTCCCTGGTTTTCACCCGAGACAGCATTAAATCCATCTTTATTTCTTGTCACCCCTTAACCAATTACAATCAGTATAAGAGACTCCAAGGCCTTGCCTTCCAACAAACAACCAATCACATGAAAGTTTTACACATCATAATCAATTAATTACTCGTCAAGCTGTCTAGAGAAAACATTTCTATACATTGTCAACGCTAACTAATATTGATGGGGTAATAATCTCGCACTAACATTCCACAAAGATACTGCCTTATTTAAAATCACAAACAACATTGGTTTAGAATTACAGCTACTGTCTTGTATCTTAAAAAACTGCAGAGTCATAAGATGTTTTTGGTTGATTTCGACCAGCTCGCCATCTGGTCTTGTCATTAACATTTATCAGTATATGTCATGGCAACCACTGTCAAACTGACTGAAATATAAATCATGATACAAACCCCCTGTTTTACATTCTGCATGTTCTCCGAACATACCGTTCCAATACCAAGGAAGTCATCACATTTATATTTCACACGTCAAATACATCAACAATTGTTATGCAAGTAAAATACACTCTAATATAACAAAATACATAGTTTCAAATGAGTAAATACAATGATTACATATGGTGATTATAATTTCAAATAAAAAGCTATAAATTTAAACACTACTATTATGATTCTAAAATACAATAGTTATATATATTTAAATAAAAAGATTATGAGGTTAAATACATTGGTTATATTTTCGAATGTCCTACTATATCAAGGAGAGGTGCCAGCACTTCACTTGCTATCCCAATTATTCAGTATTGGGTTCCCTATCTACTGCATACTAGTAATATCCCTGGGAATCTCGGTATATACTTCAGATAGACCTACCAATAATCTATAATGATTCCCTACCCCTTCCACAGCCATGCACTTACTATCTTTCCACTTTGGTATCTTAACGGCTTTGGGCAAAGGAATTACACGTTCTACCCCATGAAATTTGTATCTTGTCTTGTATCTTAAAAAACTGCAGAGTCATAAGATGTTTTTGGTTGATTTCGACCAGCTCGCCATCTGGTCTTGTCATTAACATTTATCAGTATATGTCATGGCAACCACTGTCAAACTGACTGAAATATAAATCATGATAATATCAACATGTGCCTCCTACAAATAAAGACTTCTTGTTGTTCTTTGATACATTGTGTTCTGTGGTCCAATTCGTAATAGCAGCTCCGTAGTCCTGTGCTTTTAGCAGGATTTTTTTTTTTGGCTGGATTTTTTTTTCGCCCTCTCGCATTAGTTTTGGGGTCTCCAGAGGATGTCATCCATAAAATTAAATCAGTGTGGCCTTAGTTAAAAAATAAAGTGGCGGCCGCGGCCTGCCTTAGAGTCATCGTTCGGTAAAACAGATCAATGAATTATAAGGGTGTATTGAAAAGCCGTAATTATGATAATTCTAACATCGATGTATCATGCATTGATGCCGATGGCATGTGAGACTACCATGTCAGGCTATTGTACGATTAAGTACGTGTTCGGTTAAACAAGCAGCTACAAACGTTCTGAAATGTTTGACTTTTAACGCACACATTTAGTAAAATTTAATGTATAGGAAATTAAAAGAGATGACCTGTAACAGCTCGTTTACACGTAGCAGCTAAAGGGTCAAAAATTTCCAATCATGGAGGGGGCTGGAAGAATACGACCAGTGGATTTATTGTTCGTGAATTCGGGTCAATATGTACACAATTCAACTCATCGAAAAGGTCATACTGTATCTAATTATTACACATGCGCCGTTCCGATGCACACAACTACCAGTCAATAGACGTAACCGAATTCAATCGTAATTTAAATTGAGTTCGACACTCCCCAGAATAAAAAAAAAACGGTATCGTTTGCAGAGTGCATGGTTCCCACAAAAGCTGGGGTTGTACCATTGTATGATAATTATGACGACACTATTACTAATATTCTTGACACGCATATTAATGCCATTTGTAAATCCGGTCTCTTCTTTCTCAATCACAGACAGAAGAGCTAATTCACGCATTTATTGAATCAAGATTGGATTACTGTAATTCTCTCTTGTACAGCACACCACATCATCATTTGGACAAAGTTCACCATGTACAAAACGAAGCAGCTCGTTTCATCACACGCTCTGAAATAATTGACTGCTTTACACCAATTTACACCAATAAAACAAACAATAAATACAAAAAAAAAGAAAATTTGGATATTATATTAACAAGGCTGGGATCTTGTCACAGATTGATTATGGTATGTTAAATTTCACTTGAAATTGTCTTATGTTTTGTTTCAAAATTAATTAGAAATAATTTGATAATCTTGAAAAATGGTATCACTAGCGAGTGCAATCTTCAAGATATGGCATAACATGGATGCAATAAAAAAATCGTCAGATATAAAAAGACATTCAAATTGCAATAATGAGAATTAGATAATAGTAATATAATATTCAAAATGTTAATTAGATAAGTGCAGTAAACTAATATGTTGTTTTGCTTATGAGTACAATTTAAAAAAGTTACAAATGTATATAGCAACTAGGGAAGAAATAGTATAAATATATTCCAAATATGGTAAATTTTGTGATGGTGTTTCTATTTAAACATTATTTTACTGGCATAATACAGATTTCAAGAATTATTGAAACTGCTGCTTTTAATATTCTGTTTGCATGGTATAAATTCGAATGTTTATTCATTTTATAATAATAGTAACAATTTATTTTCCACAGTTTTAGGTATGGAGTAACTGCCACTGAAGGGCTCAGCTGACGCACTGTAGAAATATCTCATCAATGGCTTCATCCGGGACTCTTTGTACATTATCAAACTTTAAGACATATGTAAAAATAGCTTGTTTACAATGACATAAGCGGTAAATAGATGCATACTACATGTTTTATAAATTAGGGACACAGTTACACACTGTATTAGAACTATCTTTGTAGTTTTAGACTTAAACATTACATACTCGTTACAGTAGTGTTCTGCCACTCAATTACGCGTCGTTGTCCAGTATCTGTTTGACTGAAGAGTTGTGCACGTCCTATATGAATCAACAAAATTGTTTGTAGCACTATCACATATGTCATTGGCGTTGAAAAATGTAAAATTGTAATAATGATAGGGCCAGATTAGTAAGAAAAAAAATAAGTATGTTCGCAATAGAAATCCAGGGACAAATTTACTTTACACGACATTCAACACGGGACAGAGAAGACCTGCGAGAATACAGTGGACATAGGTCATTGTAATTTAGACGCATTGTATAAACACCTGGGAGTACATTATCATGCCCACCTTGCACACTGTTTAATTAATGCGGACACAGATTCAAATGTGGAATACACCCAAAGTTTCCTGTGAACAAACAAATCATGAGATTTAAATTTGACTATTTTGTTTTACTTGCTGAAAATATACAAACTGTTTGGTTTCATGTAAAACCGTCGTTGATAATTTTACTATACACAGTGTGGTATGCATTCGCACTAAATTGATGAACTGGGAAAGTGTTAATGGTTCTTTTTTGAGAATGATACTTATACTAGACCTTCTCAATGCTGGTTTCATCAACATTGGTTTAATCTTGATTGTCAGTCTATCAAATGGAAAGGACGATGTGCTCACTTTGGGCTTTGATTTCCTTGTTTTTTTCATTAGATTGTAAGGATCTTTTATTCCTGTAGCTCATAACCTTTAGTTTATTTGTAATACAATACATATTTAGCTTATCGAAGAAACTAATGTCATAGACGTTTCTTAGACAAATGACATGTCTGCAAACAAGCATACTTCAACTGAACCCAGATTACACCTGTAATCTCCATTGTAAAATATGCAAATATAATGGAGAAAAGTACACTCTTGGATTTTGCCAGTGAGACAAGTTAAGAATTTATTTGGTCAAACACTGGCTAGAACGCACAATTTAACCTCTAAATAGTGATTTGTACATTTTGCCATGAAATGTTTTTCCACACAGTTGCAAATGTTATATAGTCAAATGCGTTTCTAAAATACACAAAAGCACAGTAATATATCTCACCTTATTGTCGATATCATTGTGATGTGTCCATTGTAGTAATATTGCGTTAGAAAATCTGCTATCGGTGCCATCAAGCCCAAGAATGATTTCAAGCCTCTATGTATCGTTTTATGTCTATTGTATCCCAATTTTACTCTTTTTAAAGCTATATATCGGCTTAGTATCAGTTGTCCGCGGAGAACATTTTCGATGAGTACAATACATTTTGCATATAATTACATTATTTGAGTACCAATAACCAATCACCAGGGTATATTATTTCCTGTTTAAATAAATGAAAGCCCGCTTAATTATTATTTAATCAATAAAATATTTTAAACTTTCAAATACAAAGCATCTGGCTGTTATACTAGTTGATATGACCAAAAACATTTTTAAAACCAGCCGCAGCGACATGCATTGAGGAACCTTAATATCACTAACAAGATTACAAGACAATTAAGGTAACAACATGTTGGAAGCAAAATGAAAACGATAGTAAATGGTGACAAGCTTAAGGTCAATAGTTCACAGATTTGCTCTGATAGAATACTTGTAAATAATAGTTACAATTGTCCTAAAATGACCAATTCATCGCGATTAATAATTAGCTAAAGAATCTGTCGTTATGTATTAGACTAGGGGGTGCATGGCATTTACATTTAAGATAATAAAATACCCATTCCTGTTCAAAAAGAGCTAATTGATCTTTCTAAATATCGATATTCACTATGATTGCCACAATCAGCTCTACGTCAACCATCAAAAGGTGTCCATTTATGTGACATAATGTACTAGTATATACCATGCATTCTCGCCCTGTCCCACTCTATCATGAAATGTCGTTTCAAAAATATTGGTTCCTCCGTTAATCAACAGTTCAAGAAATGTTATACTTTTCAAGTTCAACGTAGGGCTGTTTCTATAAATCAAGCATTCATTACATTATTAGAAAACTTTAGTCAGATTACCCACACGATACAAATTTTGATCAGAATCGTTGACTGCCATTACGCCATAAATCTTATAAGTATGGTTTTGGTATCGTGTGGATGGAGCAGCAAGTTGGGGATACTGACAATTGTCTAGATTTATTTTACAGAGAATTAAAGATTGTTGCCAGCAGGAATGGCACAGTGAGGTCACACAATCGTCCAGACTTGCCACTTATAGGAAAATAAAAACAGCAATTGCACCTGAAATGTATTTAAATGTATTAACAAGTAAACTTTTCAATGGAAGCACTAATAAATAAGCCATTATGTTCCTAGTAAACATAAGTTTTAAATAAGTGTTCTTAAATTAAAATTAGGGTATGCATTCCAAAGTTAAATAGTTTTAAGTGCACTTTCACCTAAAATGCATGATTTTAACCCAAAATCAACACCACTTAATATGGTATCATAGTACATTATTGTAAACCATAAAACTCAAAAGTTTAAATAAAACTCTTTCAAATGATATATAACTTGATTGGTAAAAAGTATATTATACTCATGTAATTACAGTAATTAGAGGCAACCTGAATCTCTACCTTAAAACACTCACTTGCAAGTTCCCGTTACTATGGGTATAAACTCAACATTGAAACGGGTAGACATCTGAAGCTGCCAGTTGAACATGTAATTGAATGAATATGTTATTTTTGTAGTAAATCTGGTGTTGTGTTGTGTTTTTGTTGTAGAAAACGAGTTTTCAAATGTCTCCTTTACAACGACTTAAGTGCCGATTTAATGCCAATTTCTCTGTGTACTTATCCCAATATTGAAAAACTAGTGTCTCTTCTCTCAACCTTGTATTATTCATCGCTTAGCTATATACTTGTTACAAGTATTCAAAAGACGAGATAATTATGAGACAAGTTGAAATGTAATATCTTAGTGATTTACCCATTCTTTACATGTAAATTGATTTCTCAATATTTTTTTCCTTCTTTTGTGGTGTTCTAATTACTAGTATTTGTTCCTGTTTCTCTGTAAAACACCTCTAACTATGTATTTTTAAATATTGTACGATGGGTCGCTGCCCAGTACTGAATAAAGATTGATTGATTGATCATTACCAATTTGTTATTTATTGTGTTCAAAAACATGTGAATGATATGCTGCACAGACATTGTCACTAAAACCCACCCACCTCACATGTGGCTACATACAGATACCTATGTTTCACCATCAAATTCTGTCCAGTAAGATTGGCAAATCAATGCGGCCAGTGTTCCTACTACCCATTCATGTTGGGCAGTTGCTAATATTCATTTGTGTCTTTCTCATAGGACGACATCACGAAATTGTAGGCATTACAGAAAGATGAAGATTTATTAATTTTAATTTCTTATAACATATTTATAAAAAAAAATTATCAATACCGATCATCAGCTTTCATTCAAATTCAAATATTTAAGAGTGTACTACGCGAATAATGTTGAACTACTTAATTATTATTAATTAAAACTAATGATAATGTTACAATACAATTTCTGGACTGGTCAATTTAAATTTTTAATCCATTTAGATTTATAAAAAAAAAGTATATTTATAAAACGTTGATAACGACCCCAACTGCCAATCACTGTAATTATTACATTGAATTATGATTGTTTATAAAGATATTATTATTTTTAATTAGTATTACACATTTAACATGCAAATTAATTGAATACTCACTGTATTTGCATTTGCTCCTTCTTGGAGACCCATGTTTACTCTAG
Source organism: Saccoglossus kowalevskii (assembly GCF_978046115.1). Taxonomy (NCBI): domain Eukaryota; kingdom Metazoa; phylum Hemichordata; class Enteropneusta; family Harrimaniidae; genus Saccoglossus; species Saccoglossus kowalevskii. The sequence goes on along the minus strand of NC_140642.1, from coordinate 15,783,202 downwards.
TGTCCAAGTCGTTTTGAATTGGTTTTAAATAAACTCCACATGCCCTCTTTCGAATGCCAATACTATATCGCAAAAGCCTTCGGGGGGAGAGAAAATTGCTGTTAAGCGCTAACGCCCGGTTTATGCGAGAATCTCGTGCACCTTAGATGGCAAACTATTGACAGGAATCTTTATACTTTTTGTTTCTCAGGTCTGCCTGTTGCCTGCGACTGGGCGTCCATTCCTGACTGATTTCGGCAAGCCATATCCATACATGACTCCATGTTGTGGCGCTGGTAGGAGGTATCGATCGGGTAGGACAATGTGAACGCCTAGACATGGTTGACCAACTGCGTTCTGTATTCTTCCGACTGAGATTGTTCACATTTCTCGAAAAATATTCTCTGAATGCATCCGACAATTCCAATTTTTCTCGATTTCGATTCGAAGATTCAGACTCTGCTAAACCACGAATTTCTATGGTACTTGATCTCGAAGTAATTTGTACCCAAACCAATCACGACGACGCTGACGGTGGTATCGCATGAGGCAAACACTGCAATCTAGCTCTGCAGCTAATTATTGCTTCTTGGCAAGTCATGTGGACTGCATCAATTTCGGATCCTGTACTCCCTTCCGAGTTGCCGCTCGCAATGTTAAAACAGAAATTTCCGCTAACAAAATCGGTACTCGGGCGTATCGGTACTCATTCTGTATATACTATTCTGGGGCCTGGACCATGGATTGAAACACACAAAGATAATATCACTCGCAGATAGTATACCACATATTATACCAAGACCTTGTTGTATTGTCCCTCACACTTGCTTGCTCTTCAACATCTTACAACAGCTTGGTACATTTGTGAACTGCGTCTACAGCTGCTAGTTAGTGGGAAAACAGACTGCCTTCGATATATTTCACTAAATATCTGGTTTTCCAAATGCATTCTTACTCTAATAACAATATTTTCTTGGGTGGTAAAAGTAGAATAATGCAATTAAATAATAATCTATAAATAAATAAATAAATAAATGATTGGCTCATTTATTGAGACCATACATTATGACTGTATCTTTATGGTAAGAATGATACTGCAACCAAAAACAACCCTCGGAATGTTTATAAAAAAATCAAGTTACTAATAATACAAGCATTAAGCTTTAATTTAAGGAATAGTATTCACTCTAGTATTCATTCAATATTTCGTTAAATTAACCAGGCATCAGTTTGTTAGTATTTCTCTTGTTCTTTTCAGGTTTATGATAAATACATTAATAGCGTGTTTATTAGGTTGGGGAGCAATTTCTTGATGTACAAGTTGGCAGTGCCTTCGAAGTAATGTTTGTTGAGGAAGACGACATACAAGAGAAACTAGAATGACTATGAATATCTACATTTCATTTATTTCCTTGTGTTTTATACATTGTTTATCATTATAGGCTTGATAGTGAGTATACCACGATAGAAACAATAATAATGGCTAGCTATTGTACAGTTATAAACATATGCTGTAGACCATCATAACAAAGTATTAAGATTTAACTCCATTACTGAATACCATACCTAATCTGCTTCAACTGTTGGTAAGTACATGTATCATCGACACCATCACACATGAGTAACTGTATTATTGTTATACATGTGGATACAAAAGGAATGTATACGTTTCTAATGAATTGTCTACTTTTCTTTCCTAGATTGCGAAAGTTTCCGGAATAAGAGTAGCTATAGTTACGCAATTATATATATGTACTCTTTTTTTAATTGTATAATCATTGTCCGCTTATCAAATGTTGTAACTCCCATTGCCATTCAACCCTTTTATTTAAGTATAAGTTCTAGCTTGATTAAATATACCATATATATCGGGCAAATTATATATCCGTCAAATATTCTGCCACTAAGCACTTGAATGTTTATTCTAAGTTTAAAGCGCGGTAGTGAGATATATGGGTCTCATATGAACAAAGATGGCGACTTTGACTGTTGCGCAGATCAACGAGTACGGACTGAGACGTTTCCAAGCTTTAATTAGGCAATTTTCATGTGATTGGAAGGTATTGAAGGAGTCACCGTCGGTAATCAATGCAAGTCGCGTCCAGGTCAAACCTCATACTTGTGATCTCCATTTGAAGAACGCATTGGATTTTGGGAAAATCAATGTTTATCAACACAAATGTCGCACATGCGCAGCGCGACGACTACCGCGCTTTAAATAATTACTTTTTTAATTAAAAAAAATTTTCTTGCAAAACTAACCAATACAAACTTGTATACTTGACTGTATTTTACGCCCATCCCAATTCATTCGCTTCATAATCTAATAATGCATTAACCGTCCTCAAAATTGTTATTGACTTTTAACAGGGTAATATATTCGATTAGTCTAACTGAACTGATTATGTGACCCTCAGCAGACTATAATTTGCTAGAATCGTATTTTACTTTACTATTTTCTGAAAACTGTTATTATGGCATTTCGAATCGTGTGTACTTAATAGGTAATTTATGTATTTAGTGAAATAGTTGCAAGTAGTTTGAAAAAACAAATGCACAATTAGGCGCAAATTCACAACTGATGACTTTGATGAATGACATATGAAGTTGTATGTATTAGTGTGCAATGATATAGTTTGTATTACGTGTTTTGCCTTCATTTTGTTTTCAGTTATGGTTTTCTTGAAAATTCATACATTATGTTCATTTTTTGTTATTTAAATGCAATTGAGATTTAGTTTTATTGGTGGAATCAATAATAGTAATATATCGTGTGTATGTCGGTATAACGATAATGACTTCAAGTAGTGTAGTTTATTTGATGTTTCCAGTATCACAAATGTCCGTCTTCACTCTGTATTGTTCACTAATGATGCAAACATACCACCATCCTTCCTAAGCAATTTTTGTGGTGTACCATATTCCACAACTCTGCCTTCACTTAGTACCAGTACAGTATCAGAGTCAAGTATGGTAGATATGCGATGCTGAAAAAATAGCATTATATTACTAAACAACCAATCACATTGTGGATGCAAAATAAATATGAACAAGTCATTCTTAATGGCCTAGCTTCTGCCAATAAAACAAGTTTCATTGACACTCCGATATCATGTCTTGTTGAAATAACAATAATATAAGCAACAGTCAATTACATATAACCTTGGATATAGTGGATATTGCCTTCATGTCCAAGAAACAGTAGATGGCTGGTTTACATTTTGTTCGGCCACCTTGAATCGAATCGTGGTTGATGATACGTTGAAATGTTATTTTAGAATTTGTGAAACAAAAATGACAGTCAATAAGTATCAAAAAGTAAATTGATGCGCATCCAATTACGTTTTGTCTTTATATTAACTCATTTGGAAGGGTTCAGTGCATTTTATAAACAACTCCAACAACTCCCACTTGAGCTGTGTGTATGTTATATTATTCACTTGTCTCTTACCGCTATTGTTAGAACTGTTTTATCCGAAAATGCTGTGGCAATAACGGCCTGTAGTGTAGCGTCCTGTTATGAATAAACAAATCGTCACAAAAACAACATATTTTCATAACATACATTGATGGTTAATTTCTGTATAATTTACATACGGAAAGTTACTCAGGACAAAATTAATTTTGTTACATATTATATTTATCCACACATGTTTCGGCCGCCAATTCAAATCAGTGACCTATATGAAATACGCGCTGGCAATAAACTGTAATGGTCGACGAATAAATAGTACTATTTGATATTGTTGTTGTTGTTATTATAGAGTATAATTTATGAAAAACGAAAACATGAAGTCATATTATATACATTTGCCATGACATTTGCCGACAAATAGTATTTTATGGACGACCATAATCACATTCGCCTGGACGTAGTATGTAGAGTCAAAACTCACTGTTTCCAAATCAACAGATGCAGTGGCTTCGTCCATGATAAGGATTCGGCTTTTTCGCAGGAAAGCCCTCGCCAGGCAAATTAATTGTCTCTGTCCAGTGCTTATGTTGTCTCCTCCGTCAGTAACAATTGTATCTGAAATCATTTTGAAACAGTATAAATGATTTCACCAAATACATGGCGCTATATTGAATACAAATACCGATACATAACTTGAAAACTCGTATCGTTTCTGGAAGAATATTTCAAAAAATCTAACCTAATTGTTCATTCATTTCAAGCACACAGTCTTTCAATTGTGCGATTTCAAGAGCATTCCATAAATCCTGGTCCCCGTACTTTTCTTCAGGATCTAAATTAAACCTATAATATATAACAATATTATTACCTTACCAAATATATTCATTTATTACTCACCGTAACGTATGTTTTTATAATATGTTTTTTTTTTCTTAACACATTTTAAGTTCAAACACGACTCTCCTGAATAGTTCTATGGGCGTGGCGATTCATCAGTGTGTGGCAGCGCCCTCTACTGTTACAATAGTACATTCAGCACAAGTTATGAAAGTATTGTCTTAGTCTGCTGCTGTTATTGCCTCTGTTGACGTAATCACCTCTGATTGAATACTGCATGAGATATTCAAAAGGCAACATATATTTACGCACTATTTGCAATTTTCATATGTATGTCTTTATGCATAAAATTAAAGACCTGAGCTGAATAACAGTTGGCTGAGTTTTATTGTAAAAACATTTATGGATGTTACAGCGAAAAATAACATGAAGTATGTGCTCTATTTTACGTGAGAGATCATGTGATCATAAGTTCAAAACAAGGGTTCTTATAGCCACAGCAACTTTAAGGTTACCATACTCATTAAAATAAATTAATGAATTGTACGGAAATAGTGAAACATAGTATTGGAATAAATAGCATTAGTTGAATATTTGGCATTATTTGTATCTTACCGTAGAGTGCCACAAAAGAGAACAGGATCCTGTGGGATAATAGACATTCTACGACGAAGTGTCAATACAGGAATAGTTGATATATCGATACCATCAATTACGATACGACCTGATATTGTAATACAAATTTATTATTATCAATTAGACATTCTGTTTGTTTCAAAACTCCAGGCATTTTTAAAAGATACAAATATCATGTGTAAAGTTTACCTTCAATGATATCTATCATCCTCAATAATGTGAGAGTGAGGGACGATTTTCCACTGCCAGTTCGACCACATATTCCAACCTTTAGAATGTGAAGGAAAACTATATCTGTAACTTACATCAATATGTTCACATGTTTTGTAACATAATCTGTGGTCGTTAAAATATTACCTGGATAGAAACGTTATATCTACAATGTAGGGTGCATCCATCTTTAAACATTACTCAAATTAACTGAAACCTGCAACTACAGGTACATAGAACGACATACATGTAGTCGAAACTACATACCCGTCCTTTAGGTCGAATATTATAATTCAGAATCCAAGTCTCTACGTTCTATTAAGCAATTATATTTACAAATAGTTCAGCCGCACATATACTAGTAAAGATTTATTTTTCCCATGCGTAAATTTCCACTATGATAGAAAATGTTATTTCTATTGTTGTTAAAAAGTACCTTTTCTCCAGGTATGATCTTGACGCTCACATTTGATAACACTGGGTCCAAACTAATAGCATAACGAGCCGTAATATTGTGTATGTTGATGGATCCTCTGCTTGGCCAATTATTAGGCGGAGAAACAGTACCTGATCACATGGTCACATATGGAACAGATAATTTGATGGTCAATCGTATGATATACATTGGTTGTGTTGTAAATCATGTATACAAATATTAGCTGAAAATGAGTATTTTCTACCTTCTAGTTTTTCCGGAACCATGCTGGCATACTCTAAAACACGTTCAATACCGTTGAAGTAGCTTAACGAGTCGATTATAAATATCAGTATCAAATTTAGCAGGTTTGTCCCCTGTAAGTACACAAGTATGGTGTGTTATATTATGTGACTTATGTGATCATTCCGGGTAGTTTCGATTGAGCCATCGCACCGTGAACAATGTGATTAGTGTGAGTGTCACACACAACACAGTCATTGGCTACATTTTGGTAGAAAACAGGTGTAACAAAAACAACTTACAATAGTCAACAGGTAAGCCATATACTAAAATGCCCATAACAGGAAAATAATTTAAACAAAGCAACACCCAGGATAGGTAACATAGTATCAGAAATCAAGATCTTCAAACGTTTAGTTGTGTGTGATTTGCTCCCTGTTCACAGCAGATTATATTATTATATTCAACCCCCAATTAAGAGAGATAATACTATATTATTGAACTAAATGAATGCTGTATTTCAACGTATGAATTTTGATCTTTTTAGTTTTTGGTGGATACCTCAACAAGGTACGAAAACTCTGACCTAACTGACGTTTTTAAGATGGCTCATCATCATAAACATGAGAAGAATCGACTTAGTACATAATCTCCCGTATGCATGCCAAGAGCTAGTACGTGTTTTCAAAGGCAGTGCAGTTAAGATCACAATGTCACAATGTCACTGACACAAAATACATAAAACCAGTTTCCGCCCTCAATATAAGTTCCATCAAGTGCATCATGTTCCAAAGCTCAGACATGTGGCACTTGCCATATATGACACGTGTGTATACTCACTATCAATCCAGTGGTGACTGCCATACCAACCGCACTAGGACTGATATTCATATTGATGCATGTTAATAAAGCACCAATTCCAAAAATTAAAAACAAGAATGCGCCAATAGTGTTCTATGAAAACAAAAATTAAAGATTAAATTGGTTTAATGTTTTTCTCAATCAATCTAAAACGTGATAAACGTAATATAATACCACAGAATATAAGGGTTGGGTAAGGTACTAAAAAATATAACACATTCAAAACATGTTGATGTAAGATAACACGAGTATCAACACTAGTTTGTATAAACAAAGAAACTGTAGTACTTACAACCCTCAAATTGAACCAATTCATTGCGGCAGCATAGTATAATCTGCATAAATTATTTATATTTATTGTTTCTAACATATGCTCCGTGAATCTCTTGTTCGCCCTATAAATAGTATATAACAAACATTTAGACATTTCATGAATAAATTGTGTGAACACATCACATATGCTGGCTGATTGCTGCAACCATTTTTTTCATTTGCATATATTAGCCCTCCTGACACATCCGCTTTATCGACATTAAGTGAAGTCATGATACATTACTTATTATTATTATTATGACTGAGAATAAGTAGGTTAAAGGGAAAATTGATTTCATTTGATTCAATCCACGAAAAATGAATACTAAACTATTTCATCAGCCCGAATTTGTTATGCTTAGTTTGGTCAAAATTACACATATTTTGCATTTAGTTTATGATATTAATAATTGCATATTGTTAAATACTTGAAAATCGGTCTTAATTTTGAAGCCCAGGATTTGTTTTTCGAATGTACCAGTTGCCAATTTCCAACAAGATGTGACAAGTTGTTGGTAAACTGAGCTCAATTTATGAACAACAAATCAGATAAAATAATCCAAGAATCTTTGAGACGAGCACAGAATGACAACCGATGTCTGTGTTTCTCGAATAAATGCGATATCACTTTCTCACTCAATTAATAACAACTATATACTGCTGTATGATTAAAATATACTATATATTTACCTGATTGCTCTTATCGTAGACAGACCTGTACACGTTTCACCAAATAATGACAAAACTGGTGATAAAGTGATGTTCTCCAATCGTTTCAGGTCTCTGAAAAAGTATATTGCCCCACCCGGCATTACGAGCAAATTATTCATAAATGAATCATCTTATTGGTGGATTAAAACATTTGACTGAAACGTTATGACGGGAAATTGTGGTTCGCTATATTGCCACCCCAGCAACACGAGTATTGTTTATAGATTAATCAAATACTGAATTTGTTTATTTCTCTGAAATCCATTTGACGGGGAAAAGTTATATATACATACTGACCGTGGTAAGCGGGAGCAGATGATAATATATACTACTGATATCACTCCAACGGGTATCATTAGAAGAATGGAATAGGGAGATATAATAGCATTGACTACATATGTCCCAGCAAGTACTGTAATAGCACCCAATAAGATATGTAGACATTCCCAAAATGACTAGAAGAAAAACAAATAAAAGTACAAGTTATAATTTTTAATGTCTTTGTAATATGGCAGTGATTTAATATTACTCTATTTTCCTTTCTCTTATTGTTTTGTAAGTTATTTTTATATGGACCCTGTCTGTAATCAAATAAATAATAATATTAATAGTCAGCATAGTGTTTAGATCTTGGGATGAGACCGACCCTTTTTGAGGTAGGTGAAATTTAAATTTGAACATCATACAACGCGGGGGTAACCACAATAGCACAACATGCAAAAATGTATGCGATACTTACTTGATCTACTGAACGCACATCAGCAGAGAATCTATTGAGAAGACGACCCACAGGTGTTGTTTCAAAGAATCTTATTGGTGAATATATAACATTATATAACAATTGATTAAATAACCTCTTTGCCGCTGATATGCAGAATATAAATAAACATGCATTCGTTATGGCGTTCATCATGATGTATAGACATATGACGATACTACATCGTGGCAGATAATATGTAACCACCATCTCTTGTTCAACCTTTAAAGAAATCAATAAATTGTTGATATGGTTGTCACATTGAATTACATTAAATAAATGGCATAAACATTATATGATCGTTAAAGGACGGTTATGAGGACGCTGAGGGTAGTTAATGGCCTGAGGTCGAGGGTAGAATAAACTTTCAATAAAGACTCCAAAACAGACCCCAAAAGATGGTACATTGTACAAATGTGAGTCGTTCAAGTATTGAAGGCCACAAATCCAAAGGAAAATTCAATATCTGATCATGAACGATGACTACGAGTGCATTGTCCGGCATACAATATATCAAATCATGGGATTTGAATAATTTTATTTCTTTTTCTCGTTTCTTTTTACGGAGAAACAAACCATGCAAATTCTGACCCACTTCCTGTCGGGGGAAAACTGGAGTTTGTGCTGACAAAACATGTTCGAATAATTGTGTCGGGCTTTGTTTCAAATATTTATTCATTAAGTTATTACAGGTGGATAATTCACAGTGCATAATCAGCTGATAAATATTTATTGCTACACTGTGAATGTGACACGGTATAAAATTCCTAGTAAGCCAATAACGGATGTGTACTTTCGAAATTAGGCAGTGATTTGAGTACTGTCACATCTACTGTCGAACGATTTTTTTCAGAATCGGTCAGTTTCTTTGTTACAAGCTATCCGCGTTTATTTGTTACATCAGCCGCATATGACCGTTTTTCTATCATAATGTGCGTTCGGTTCTCTAACGTCTGTGAGAGTGTCCTGTGACCTGTGATTACACATGCATTATGTCAAGTACATCGTAGGTTTGTAAACAATTCACGAAACTTTGGTGAAATCGACTACACAAACTAGTGAAACTCACTAAATTTGTGGTGTAATATAACCAACGGTCAATGTTATTTTCCCTTGAAATAAAGCTATGTAATCCCGTAAGCTTTTGCAAGCACGATCTTGTTCCCATATGGCCCTAAATTCAAACAGATTCCAAAATTAACCGTCTGTGTGAAGGAATTGTCACTCTACCCCACGATGGGGCCACAGTAGACACTGAACAAAAGCTCTTTTCTAATGAAAGTTAGCGGACTTATCAAACAATACAGATGAACCAAAAAGTAGTATTACAGTATTTTATAGTGAAAAGTGATGAGCATATAATAGAAATAACAAATATTCAAGAAGTTTTCAAAATATACAATAAAGAAGGAAGGACGACTAAGTCCAATAGAACAAGGAGAGGTTTATTTGGAAGCGACACTTCGATGGCCGACATTAAAATAATATTCACTAATAATAGTTAGATTACATAATGTTTTGTGACAGATCTTTTCATGTGTTATGGCATGTTTTAGGGATAATTACACACCTTGGTCTTATTGAGACTGTCCTGGCCAGCTTGTGACCAGTTGGATATCCACATATTAAGGAATACGTAAGTGACAATTTTCAGGAGTATCACAAGCACAAGAACGCCTACACGTGGTAATTTCAGAGCCCGGAGATACAAATAGACCATATACCATCCAACACCAACTGGTGAGCTTTCATCTTCAACAAGAGTGGCTTGAAAAAAAAAGACATACTAGATAGTTATTTGCGTATACGTTAATGAATTATATGATCATTGAACACTTGTATGGGCTTGGTTCATGTTTCACAGGATGGGTGCAATGTATATTAGTCACTAAGAGGGCGTTGACTCAGGGTTACTCACTCTCGCTATTTTAATCTGTGTTATATGACAGTGCTGTTAGATTTTCCTTTTCGTTTCAGTTTATATATGTCGATTAGAATATATCAACACGAGAAGCGATCATACTGCTATGAAAGGATCGTAATTCTGTGTGTGTGTGTGTGTGTGTGTGTGTGTGTGTGTGTGTGAGGGGTCTCGCTTGGCAGATATCGACCAATGGCTGCAGCCGTTGTCAGGAACACGTGAATGAATGTATCTTATATGTTAAACCATTGCGAGATTGCCATTACTGAGCACAATTAGTAAACAATGTATTCACAACTTCCTGTAATATTTTTAAAATATATATCTACCTTAAACATGCAACTTGTTGATCATAATAAAATAATGCACGTCGTGTGAACCAAATATTCGTACTTCTAATAATTTGTGTATCAATACTGTAGTGGTTAATTTAAACGTGTACCAATGATACGAACATTCTTGGTTGTCTGTTCTGTATTTATGATGATATAACATTACTTTAAGTACTCATGACTTATCCCCACTTGCAATTTTTCTATTGAAAATACACTTACGATGTTTGGATGCTTTAAGATCCTCTGAATATAAGTCTTGGTCCCTTTTTGTAACCAGTTCATTCTCATTTTCATATTCAGAAATAGTTGAAATTAATTCTTCCCATTGTCTGTACATCTCAATGTTATGCCTTCGTATTTCACATAAATTCCCTTTCTTTATTATTTGACCATTTTCCATGACCAAAACCTGGGAAACCACAATATAGTTATAAAAAGAACCACGACATTAAATTGGAGATTTGACACTAAATATTTAGCGGTTATTTGTGGGCAACTAAAAAATATTGCGTTGTGTAACCGGTTTTGGTGTTCAATAATTTCACAAGCAACGAGTGAGAATGTAAATTTTGAAACGTCATAACAAATCAAGCGTGGTATTAATAGTTTACCGCAAATACCCTATTTACCATATATAAACAGCTTCATTTGAAACACAAATTTCGACTTGGAACTGCGGCCGAGTGAACGGAATAACTTGTGGGATATATAATGTTTGTCTTATCCGTTTACTAGTACACACAAACGGGAACGACCGTTGCAACAGTATTTGTATGGTAACTTGGCATATATTGGTAAATGTGGTTATTCAGTTTGAATCGTTTGAACATAGTTGTTTATTGTTTAACTCGAATGAAAACATTGCTTTAAAATGGTGAAAAGGTTATGTTTCCAATGTTTCTGCTGCACTTAGTATGGATTAGGAATACAACGGGGGGGGGGGGGTACTTTTCATTAAAGAAAATAATAAGGAGAGGAAAGCTGGCGACCAAAAGACGATTACAAGTTTTGCCGCAGGAGATCAACATGTCGAAGGAAGCGAATCGCGCGATGACGCAATGGCGGGCAATGTTTTGCCCATTAAAGATCTAACATGAGAGCGATTTCAAGATTTGGTAAATTCATCAGAGAATATAATCCGAATGCAAGTAATGATGATCTCATCCTAAGTTAGTTCATGCAAATGTAATTTGGGCATTGATGACTTCCTGTCACTATCTTTGTTTCAGATGTCATTGCTGCCTTTGTTTTTTTACGATGCACATTGAGATCTTCACATTGAGAGCTATTTTTGCTGCTCGATCTGATCTGTGTTTCAGTTCAACTAGGCATTCTGACCAGCAAGCAAGCAGTTGTTCACCAACCCTTTTTTGAGTTTTAGGTTTTCTTTGTAGGTTTCGGTTTTGAGGTATTTCACACGAGGAAAGCTTTTTGCTGATGGGTGTTTTTTTTTTAAATAAATACTGACAGTTCCTGATTCCCAAATGGGATTGAATCATCATGCGACTTTCACAAAATGTATTGTTTAATATCATCTTTAACCATGAAGTCACTGAGTGATGATATAATTTGACAAGAGATTTTCTATTATCAAAAATAGAACTGAGTAAATATTGTGTGAGCTTCGAAAACAAATATAAGTTAGGGAAACGTGTTGTGGCTGGGGTTACTCGTAATAATTACTATGTTTGATTTTTAATTTTATTTTAATTTATGGAAAGTGGTTATAATAAATTTTAATCATCCTCATTCTGGTTACTCTTGCAATAATTTTTATAATGTATTTACTTAAAAATTGACTACAACACACAAGTCAAGTAAGTCTATAGTATGTCTATAGATTTTTCTGAAGTTCATTATAGATTTGTTGTGAATATTTCTTATTCATTCTACTTCTATTGAAAACTGTATGTATCTTTACAGTATTATGACAAAATGATTTTCATTATTCTTTATTCCAAAAATGATTCGAAATTCCAAGTCTATAGTTTTTTCAATAGACTTTCTAAAGTTCTTTATAAACATTTTGGATTGTAGATTGAATGAACTTTATACATCCTATTTCAATTGTAAAATGGATGTTTCATTATTTGAAAATGCCACTGAATCAAAATTGTACATACAATTATCGGTAATGGGAAATCCTAAACTTGATGTAGCACTTCTTGTTTGGCAATCATACATCACTTCAAAATTAAGATATACCTATTGAATCTGTGCATCAGTCCAGATTATCTATGTACGAAGTTTCATCAAAATCCAATGAGTGGTTCTTCAAATGTCAGTGGAACAGTCATGGAACAACTAAAACTTAGCCAATTTTCACGCTAATTATGTAACTAAAATGCACAGAATTTAACCAAAACGCACACCTGCTCAACAGGTTTCATCGAAAACTAACATATGGTTCTTGAGAAATCAGTGGAACAGACGGATACACTCACACGCATGCACACATACAGAGTGATTGAGTGATTCGCACACGGGAGTAAAAATGCGTAACTATGAAATAAAAAGTTGTTTAATCAAGTCACTTTATAATTGGTATATGTTAGTGAGAAAATATAAATACTTTTTCCACATTTTGTGAAATATTGGGGAAAAAGGTAAAGATAGACAATTTATAAAGTACCGGGGGCTAATTAACAAAATATAGATCAAAATTGGTACCAAATGCTTAGTAAAACGCATGGAATAAGTGATAGCATTTATAATTCATGAGAGCCAATCTGCTTTTGTAAAAATAAGTGGGAATATTGGTGAGATTGTGCGACTAGGTTAGCTTCAATCAAACACGAGCAAGATTCACAATGTAGTCTTATGTTTCACCCTCGAACTGAAATTGTTTGTGATAATGATAATGTGAAATATAATGCCCTCTTTTAATTATAGACATTTGAGAATTGGAATGCATTCAATTGACATTGTATTAAGTTGCATCTTCTCAGTGTGGAACAAGCTCGGTTATTAAACATCCGTGCGTGTGTAGGTGTCGGTTGGCAGAATGGACGCCACACTGGGGCATGTGGTAATTTTTAATATATAACATATAACCATATATCGTCGGTACATCGCGTAGTTCATGTATTTGATAAGTGAATCGTACGTTTGCGAGAACCACAGTATAAACATTTTCACAAACTCGCATTACCAGTGAACATTTAATTTAAAAGGCGGTAGTCGTGGCGCCACGCATGCGCGAGATTTATGGGTATCAAATAAACAAAGATGGCGATTTAGACTCTTGCGCAGATCAACAAGTACAAACTGAGCCGTTACAAAGCCTTAATTAGGTATTTTTTTAGGTGATTGGAGGGTATCGAGAGATTCACCGGCGGTAATTAGTGAAAGTCGTGCCAAGGTCAAAACTCATATTTGTGATTTCCTTCAGAAGAGGGCATTGGAAATATCACACATGCGCAGCGCGACTACCACCACCCTTAAAAACACTGCCTACTATAACTTCTCAATTCTCCGTCATTTATTTTTGTTTAAATTACTTACTTGATTAGCATGTTCTAGATACTGAATCTTGTGAGTTACAAGTATAACTGTACGCTGTTGCTCACGAAGGTATCCTAATATTGCATTCTCCATTACATGAGCACTCACGTGAACATCTAATGCTGATAAAGGGTCGTCCTATAAAAAAGATTATTCATCAGTTTCATTTTCAGTTGACAACAATGTCTTTCTCATTAAGGTGTTCATTAGTACAACATACATATTAACCTTGATATTGTATTGTTCAAAAACATAACAGATATTTTTCTATTTTCCGTTGCCATGGAACTACCGTGGAGCATACATATTAGGTGTAATGTATTTCGTGATGATCTTCAATAATGATTTGTAAAAGTTATATGCCAATTGCCAATTTAACAAAATAAATGGAATACCCACCAATATGACTACATCTGTATTGCTGTACAAAGCTCTCGCCAAACAGATTCTGTGTTTCTGACCCCCACTTACGTTGATACCTCTCTCGCCGATTTCTGTCATATCTCCTCCCGGGAAACTACGTAAATCTGCATTCAATGCACATACCTGAAGTACAGTGTTGTATCTAGAATGCACGAGTTATATTTCATAAGCTTTCACACAGCGTGTGTTTTTTTTCTTAGTTAGTTGGAAATACTTATACACATGCGCAGACATGGAGAACATTATTTCCCCCAAAACAACAATGTGTTGTATACTTTGAAATACGTGCAATGCGACCATGGGATGCGTGCAGTTTTCATGATATAAAATATCTTACCTCTCTCGAACATACGTCTCTCCAAATAATATATTGTCTCGTAGTGACGCATTCTGTAACCAAGCCTTCTGGGCAACATATGCTATTCGATTATCTCTCCTGTATAAATAAAACTCTTATTTAGCATGTGACTAAATACAGTGTAAATCTGATTTGAATTTCCCGCCTTGTATTATTTCTCGCAGTACGTAAAATGTGAGCGCTCTGCTGCATATTTTGTATATAATAATATATATAATGTGCCCGGGTCCACTTGGCTGGTATGGACAGGACATACAAATTCTTTTCACAGTAAATACACATTTACTCTCTATAAAATGCATTTGGAAAAATTAAATAAATCTTATTTTAATGAAACTTCCGGCAGATAGACTGTTTTCTCGTTCAGTTCGGAATTTTTGTGCATTTGATGTGTACAGTAGGGAAGTGGAACTTCCAAGACAAAAATATTTTTGTTTTTCGTGAATTCTTTTCTTGTCTGCAGGGAAGCCGTCATATCTGTTTGAGTGATATTAAACCTTGTTATGTTAACATACAATATCATTTATATAATTTTGTTTAGAAATCATGTATTATTAATCATATTTATTAAAACAAATATGTTTGGGTTTTTCACGCATGAAAGATGTCAATACGTAAAGCCAATATGTTAACACGTATCTTGTCAAAACTACAGATAATAACCTCATATTATATGATATGTGTGTGTTCATTACAACGTTCAAACGATTATAATGGTATATTTTTTTTACTTTTTTTCGTTGAGGTAAATCCAGAAGTGCCACTTAGATGCAATATTTTTCACTTTCACGGTCAAACATTTTTAGTCGCAACCGGCCATTCATTGATTTCTTGGTTATGACATGGCATTGTATTGCTTTCATTATTCATCACTAAGAACACATACAATAATACTAGAATTATTATTCAACTGTACATACCCATTAAATGTTACACTTCCTGATATTGTATTCATTTCCCCAAGAATTGCAGACACTAAAGATGATTTACCAGTACCAATTTTTCCAACCACAATTGTCAATGTTCCTACATTAAATACACGACAAAAAATGAAACTCTACAAATATATTTACAACTAACTAAATTGCCATTTATTGTTGATAGTCCGATTGTAATCACTGTTCTGTTAGTCAAAAGCAATCAGGTCTTACTGTTGAAAAATACTAATCTTAGGGTCGTAGACGTTATAATAGTGACCATGCTTATAAATTGTACGCACTACACATGATAATGATTATCAACATTCTCAATAAAAATAAGCCATTTTCACCGGAGATGGAGAGGGTGTGATTATTGATCGACATATTTGTCAAGTTAATAGGCATCCGTTCCAAATAAACTAAATTTAATCATTATATTTAATCATTAATTGATCCAAACCGTTATGTACGCATTCCCCCCGAGTCTAGTGCAATACTCCATATTAGATAATAGCTAATTGCGGTAGTATAAATAAAATCCAAGAACGCAAAGCAGTGGACGGACAAACAATTTGCACTACTGACATTCTGTCCACGCGACATGCACTTTAATTTATGTTTACAATGAACTGTTAACGTTGAAGTGTGAAGTATAATAATTATAATATATTACCTGTTTTAATTTTGACATTAATATTATTCAAAACAGCTTCATAAGTACTTCTCCCCCAGGAAAAATATCCATTAACTATCTAAACACAAACACATGAATTATGGTTTTATTTTAAACTGTTGGAAAATGATATATATCGCTTCTCAGTGCGTGCGATTATATGTTATTTCGTGTGGTTATAGCTAATTCATGATATCAAGTTTCCGACCATGACTGTGTCAATATTTGTATTATATACAAAATAAAACAAACTGTTTCAAAAAGGCTGAAATTCAAGATTCCTGTCTTCCATGACAACATCCAAAATTGTCTCCATTCACAAGTATTTTTCAACACAATTACCCGGTTGTTTTATATTCAATATTGTTTATCAAAATTATTGTCACATTTATGATACTTAGTTATAGGGATACTAGGACCTAAATACAACACTATTGAACAAGTATGATGTCTTTGACTGCTGAGAAGTTAAAGGGCGGTGGTCGTCGTGCAGCTGGTGTTCGAATTTCATGTAAATAAACAATGTATTTTACACGCGTTGTATACGTCGCTATGAGTCCCATATCGAACAGGACGCGGCGTGACGACCACCGTCCTTTTACATACTGGTCACTAAATTAGCAAATTTGATTGACTGATTGTGGCGTATTATAAAAAAAATACATACAATGTATGACATATAAAAGTATATCACTCACTTCTATTGCAACATCTGTTGCTATGTGTCCAGCAGTAGCAGTGGTTGGCAGTTGATTGATTTCATGTGTTGTCTGATAATTGTGCTGCTGTACACGTTGCACTAATGGAGTGGTTGGCTTCATTTCAATTGTATTCATTTCATATTCCTGTAAAATTAAATTAAATTACATTGAATAACAGTAATGAAACATATTTATATGTCTAACTTTACGATATTTGGAATAAATGCTATTCAAATTTGGTATTCACAATTATCTTCAGTTATACATTGATAACTTTAATGTACCGGATCAAATCAGTTAAAATTAAATTCATACCTCTGATAGTTCATGAAGGCAACCGCTATCCATACAACCGTCCGCTATAGACCTGTGCTCAGCATATCTTTCTATTTCCTCCACTGACAGAAAATGTGCAAGCCTTTTAGTAGCAGTTACCACTTCAATTGCGTATTTAGCAAACGGTGGCATGACAGAGAGTGGTTGAATTAGTAAGTTTGTCAGTGCTAGTGCCGTAAAAACTACGTCTGGTGTTAGAGGTTCTGTGTTGAGTCGTGAGTATACAGCAAACATCTGTTAATACAGAAAAACTGATATATTATATTATGGTCAATTGCTATATCGTGTTGTCACATTCGATGTATGTAGTTCATCTTTAATTTATGGCATTCTATCCAATTATTTTTTTTAGAAACAGGCTGAAGTGCCTTACCTCGAAATAAAATAAACTTTGTCATTCACTTTATTATGTTTATTATTATGGAGGCCATAAACTTACTGTCAATGTTATAACCCATGGTAGTCCCTGCGACAATACCCCTTAATAAAAATAAAAATTTAGATTAGTGAGATTGTTACTACGCCGGGCAATGAATGGAATTTTTTAAAACTTAGTATCACATGTGAGTATCGAGTGAGTGTGGTATATGTCATACAAACAATTAAAAAACGTGGCGAATGTTTGTATTTTCTTATATAATATTAGGTTCAGCTTTGTTTTGAATGCCTTCTAATTATATTATTTTCATTTGTGCTTAGCTGAGTAAGGCGTAATTAAGCTATGTGGTTTGGCCATCTCATAATGTGGACAAAATAATTCTCATTCAATGAGCTGGAAGAATACATCATGGACAATTGATGAAATAGGAACTTAGTTTGTAATTTTGTGCTGTTTACTAACTATGGAAATTTATGAAATTATTACCAGAGAGAAGAAAGTACATGGCTACTTTTGATGTAAGCTTCATTTCTTCACTCCGGGTATTTGTAATGTTAGAAGCGAACAATTCCTCCCACCCACTTAACTTCAGCAACTTAATGCCCTGTAATAACTCATTTGTTTTTTTCATACGAATATCAGAATGATGCTGATGAAGAAAAATTGTGCATGTATGTACTTGTGAATTTTCGAAACTCGGGGTCACTTACTTTTTTGGCAATGATTTACTTATGTTTCTATACATTACCAAAATATACATGATTGTATTATCATTACAGTTATAATTATTTTGTTACTATTATTATTAAAACAAAAAAATATTCACAACACAATATAATATATATCTTGTGCACGTACTTACCATTTTAAGATGCTGTAATTTGTGTTGCATCCGGCCTGCTTTCAATGCAAGTGGCATTATCAAAAGTCCAACACAAATACCAACAACCCCTGCTATTCCCATTAAATGAAGTAGCCAAATTAACACAATAGAAATCTAGGTAATTATAATATAAAAATATCGAGTTTGAGACATCATTGAGCCCGTACATTGCAAATTTAAGAAATGTGAACCTTTGAAACGTTTGCCAAACCAAAACATACATTTCATATCTAGCACGTAGTATCCTGTATATATCTGGGTCCTTGGAGATTTTTAAATTAAGGTAATTCAAGAATCAACGAATCAGGTATCAATATAGACGAAATGTGTGTGGATTACTAATAAACTAAATATAACAATAAACTAATTTAATTAATTAAGAAATAGAGAAATTGGAGTAAAATAGGTTTGCAATAGTAATCCCCTGTATCAAACCAATCAATCTCATATCACAAAAAATGAGTCTTTTTATATGTAGATAATTTTTGGTAAAATTTGACCTATCCGTATCAAATTCAAGACGACCTATGGCTCATACCAATGAGCATTTGGGCTTTTCCTTAGTAGTTCAGACATATATTTCACATTTATGCCTTATTGACAATGTTGACTCAAAATCAACTAAAATCAATTCATCAATCCTAATCTGAATGAAGTAGTTCTGAAACGGCTATATTAGTTTATATGTGACCGATCGCGAAAACTTTAACATACACAAGTGTAAATTGGATATACTTACTTGAATCGGATTTGACAACACAAAACCAAGAAACAATGTAACAAAATGTTGTATTACAGTTACATCAACAGACATGTGATTAATAGTTTTTCCGACAGTTGTATCGTCTGCTGACTGCTGTGGTAATCGTAGGGATTTTTCATAAACCAGATTCTGTTTTAAAAAAATATCCAATGAATTAGAATTAGATTCATTCGAATATGATAAGTGCATTCGTCTATACGTATAAATCAAGTCTGAACAATAAAATGAATTGTATAAGTTACACGCTTACCTGAAGTGCTGTTTTTAGTTGCAGGCCAATAATCGTAGATATACCATACAGGTATATATATAGTGTGTTTCTTATCACGAGAATAGTGAAGATCACAAAAACAAGTATAAAACCATTCGAGAAAAATTCTTCAACCGTAACAAAAGGAGAACTCTATTTAAAAAATTGTAAGAATTGTTATTCATTTTGAAAGTCAATTATGCCAGATTAATAACGAGTATTCCAGAATTCATCGATTCTAAATTGACTATTTATTAATAATTAATGATATTGCATCATAATTTTTTTTTATTATGTTGATTTCCCTTTGATACTAACATACTCTTCCACATAATAAATATTGTGTATACAAAGAATGAATAAAAAAAACCATGCCAAAAATATTCTACATTACTAATTCTTCACAAAAGAAATCAAAACGGGAATACCCACATCAAATATCAAAAGCCGTTTTTCAATATTAAAATACAAATCTTGAACACTTTATCACTTTATGCTAAACACAAAACAAATTCGAATACTAGTACCTCTGAAAATCAAACAATTATACATGTTTCAACATGCTTGACTGAGCTGTTCGTAGAATTGCCAATTTAAACATCTATATACTGAAGCTTTTACTGGGCTTGTGAACAGACAGAATTGCGATTGTGACTATAGCGTGAAAAGGGAAAATGGTAGGTTATCGTTCAGTTTTTGTTGGTTTTGGAACATACATTGGTGATGAAGTGTCAAATTACAAGATAATATTTCAATAACAAACATTTTGTGTCCAATTTAAACTTTTTGTTGGGGGGGGGGGGCGACCATCGAAAAATGTTGGGGGCGCCGCCTCTCCAAAATCAAGCTGAAAATGCAGGAAAAGGCGTTTCAGAGGGTATACATTTAAAGCAAGGTCGCGCATACGGTGTAAGTTTGGTGAGCAGATCTCGCCCCCCCCCCCGTGCAAAATTTCAGGCCGTCGTCTCTGTTTATGCAAAAATAAAATGAATAGAAAAAATCGCAAACCTTTGGACTAAAATGATTATATCTTAAAAAGTATAAATCTCATATATAATTTCATCCGATGTATTAAAAAATATAAACCCACATTTTTCCATTTCCCACGTGTGGCGATTAACTAATTCTAAAGCCAGACTAACATTGATTGGCGATTTAATTACGCGCTGAGTGCCGAGGTAAGGCACGAAAGGTTGCCTAGTAATGACACACGCTAACTATTACTACAATTATACTGATTAATGGGTTGGGTTTATGCCTTCAAGCATAAAGATGTGTCCAAAACGCATGCGCAAATAGTCGGGGACACAAGTGTTATCTGAAAAGTTTCTTTTGAAATTTGAATAACAAGCGTTATGGATTGTTTTTCAAAACTATAGGTTTCGTGAAGAAATTGTAAAGAAAGTTAGAAATTGCCATTTAGAAAATGCGTGTATGAAGTCTTGCCTGGCCACACCGAATTCACACTTTCACAGTTATGTTGACAATTGCAAAGTCATCGTTTCTTCGCTAAATCGATTTGGTTTACAAGGGAACATATTAGAAGCTTAGTATAGAAGTCTTTAGCATACTATTAAATAATACTAGATATGTGGAACAACTTACATATATCTTGATATCATTAGCGTAGTATTCTGTAGCATACATCACTATTTTGCCAATACAAGCTGGACCGATAAATGCTAGTGCAGAATAAATAGATCGTAACACACACACACTAATTATCATGGTATAGTGAGTTCGCCAGTACACCTTCCAAAGTGAAGGTACCCGTTTGCCACAATTTTGCTGTAACGAACAATTACATTTTAGGAAAATTGAACACGTACAAAAGTAGAATGTTTCGTTACTATTAATATTGTATATACAATTACAAGGTTTAATGGTTCTCAATATATTATGAATAGGTGTAGAATTAGAAAATGTCGACCAACTTATTCAATCAGGTTTCACGTGGCCATTTGTGGACTATAACATGCCATTTTTGAACTGATATCTTGACATAAATGCATTGCAAACAATAACGTATCAGGCAGATTACACGCTAAATATTAGGCTTGAACATTCCTACCTGTTCATATCTGTAAACTTTGTTAAATGCTTCTATCATACGTTTTCCTTCAAACTCTCCAGGCAAGCATCCCAGGTCGTCCAACACAATTGTTTGTCGACGCGATAGAGACACTAACCAGTTTAACCACCATATAGTTGCATTTGATAGAATGTTTACATATGACTGCATGTAATATAAATTTGTTTTCACGAAATCCTTCGGAAATCTTTTTTCTTCTGAGAATGGGCAAACAATCTGTGTACACAAAGTAAGTGTATCAAATACAGTGAATTGGTGAAGACGGAGTAGTTGTATTCAATTTTAGTTCCAATAAATCAGTTAAGGTTAGACTTATTGTGTTATAGCAATGTACTGTTTCGATGAACTAAGTGTACCAACATGCCAGTTGTAACAAATATGTTATCACTTATGTTATCGGCACTACTACATTTCCGATAACGCTGTGCTTCTTCCATCCATGTTATACCAGGATAGATTAACAAAAGCTCAACACTGGATGTACATATATGTGAAAAATAGCAATATTATTTATATGTAAATAATGAACTAAATGAAATATAACAAATAACATTATATATATATATGAATCGTATTACTAAACACAACAGGGTAGCATTAAACATCTGCTATATCACAATATATATTCAACTAATTAACGCAGCAGAAGTTCAGTGACATAACGTCACTAACTACCCGTTCTTTTATCCACGGTTACTGAAAAAGATTTAAACATACACTTCTTCTTTGGTAACCCAATACAAAGCTTTAGCCGATTGAAAAACAATGTTACGTATTGTTTCAACAATACATACGGTTGCTAACATTGCCTTTTAGTATGGTAATATGATTGTACATTCATTTTATAATTCCTTGTGTAACCACTGATTACACAGATAAAATATGAAATAAATTAAAATAATAGTAACCCAAGTTTAAGTAATACATTCAGCAATCAATTAGTATGCCAATATTTGAAAATTTTGATTTTACTTACAAAACAAATGTTCAGTACTTGAAGAAAATACAACTAATCATAACAAATTATTCCTTTCAAATATTTAAACTAAATCAAACTTTAGTCTGGTGTTTACAAATACTAGATGTGATCCAAACCAAAATAGAATTGTGATATATGTTCATATATTTGTTAGATATATTTGGGTGAAAACATACAAGACCCCCTTTAATAACCAGGGAACTCTCATAATAATCTTAATACTTGTGTAATATTGACAACACAATTTTGTTATTGTTGTTTTTATGAATTTTAAAACATTTTTTAAAACAAGTTTGCCTCCAGTTAGACTATACATGTTATATTATACATTTAAACAGCCATATTGCTTTCAATTACGTGTTTTTGTTTAATTAAAATACTTAAGACCAGATTATATATTATTGACATGCTTTCCCCTTTCATAATATTTTGGCTTGAATAAAATAATATTTACATGTTTGCCCAAGCTCATTAATATTTATTCTCGAAGCGTGGCGTGGTTGAGGGTTCTGAATCAGTATCCGCCACAGAAGAAATTTTTCAAATATGTTATATTAATCAGATATAAATGCCAAAACTCCGCAAATGTGATACGTAGCTATGAAAACGGACCAAAATATTTACAAACAAAATCAATCAAAGAAAGCTTAGAAAGAACTCCCGTGTGCTGAGAGTATTGAAGACACATTAAAAATTAATTCAAAATTACTTGTACATGAGATATTGATGGAAAAGCTGAAAACTAATTATGTAAATCGGGTAACTAATATGAACAGAACAGAACAAAATTATGAATTATTATGCTAATTAGAGAATTAATATTAATCAAAATTAATCATGCCTGTCTATTGTCCTAGAGCATTTATGTACCAAATTTTATTCAAATGTGATGATCAGTAATTGAGATATCAGTGTTAATTAATTATGTTAATTAGGTGATTAATAAGCATAAATATTTACCAAAAACTAATCGGGTTTCTGCATAGTTCTCTTTAAAAGTTTCATTAAAATTCAATTTGTGGTTCTTTATATATCAGTGGAACATTATGCAAATTAGGTATTTAATATCCAATTAAAACTAATCAGGTGTCTGCATAATCCTAGAAGATCTATGTAGCAAGTCTCATTGAAATATGATGATTACTCCTTGATATATCAAAAGCTGAAAATTAATTAATTATGCAAATTAGGTAATTAATATGTACTCATATTACCCTAAAAACTATCAGGTCTGTGCAGTGTCCTATGACATCTATGTACCAAGTTTTATTGAAATGTGATGATTACTACTTGAAATATCAAAAGCTGATAATTAATTAATTATGAAAATTAGCTAATTAATATATACTGATATTACCCTAAAAATATCAGGTCTGTGCAGTGGCCTATGACATCTATGTACCAAATTTCATTGAATTGTGATTACTACTTGAAATATCAAAAGCTGAAAATTAATTAATTATACAAATTAGGTAATTAATATGTACTCATATTACCCTAAAAACTATCAGGTCTGTGCAGTGGCCTATGACATCTATGTACCAAATTTCATTGAATTGTGATTACTACTTGAAATATCAAAAGCTGAAAATTAATTAATTATACAAATTAGGTAATTAATATGTACTCATATTACCCTAAAAACTATCAGGTCTGTGCAGTGTCCTATGACATCTATGTACCAAGTGTCATTGAAATGTGATGATTACTACTTGAAATATCAAAAGCTGAAAATTAATTAATTATGCAAATTAGCTAATTAATATATACTGATATTACCCTAAAAACTATCAGGTTTGTGCAGTGTCCTATGACATCTATGTACCAAATTCCATTGAAATGTGATGATTACTACTTGAAATATTAAAAGCTGAAAAATAATTAATTATGCTAATTAGGTAATTAATATGTACTCGTATTACCCTAACAACTACTAGTATCAGGTCTGTGCAGTGTCCTATGACATCTATATACCAAGTGTCATTGTAATGTGATGATTACTACTTGAAATATCAAAAGCTGATAATTAATTAATTATGCAAATTAGCTAATTAATATATACTGATATTACCCTAAAAACTATCAGGTTTGTGCAGTGTCCTATGACATCTATGTACCAAGTGTTATTGAAATGTGATGATTAGTACTTGAGATATCAGTGGAAAAGCCGAAAATTGATTAATCATTATGCAAATTAAGTAATTAATATTGCACAGATTTTTACCCAAAACTAATCAAATCTGCGCATTAGTTTGGAGCATCTGTGTGCCAAGTTTCATCAAAATCCAATGAGTGAGTTCCTTAGATATCAGTGGAACAGTCATATAACAGCTAAAAATCAGCTAATTATCATGCAAATTAGGTAATTAATATCCATGGATTTTTACCAAAATCTAATCAAATCTGCCCAGAGCATCTATGCATCAAGTTTCATCAAAAACTGATGTATGGTTCTTGAGATATCAGTGGAACAGACGGACACACACTAACTGCAAAGACTCCCAATTTGTGCTTCGCACACGGCAGTCAAAAAAGCTATTTGAGATCTGCTATTGAGATGCACAACACGAAAACAATGTGACTCACATTATCAACATTTATAATACATACAGAAAATACATTTGATTTTTCATGCGTGGTTTTTAGTCTAATTGATTCCAGAGCACCTCTATGATGAATTCAATTTAAATCTGATTTTTTTAAATATCAGAAATTGGCTATAATCGATAATCAATATTCATGTCTGTGGTTTACCCCGATGAATCAAATGGGATATTATAGAAATTAAGCAATTATTCTGCATACATGTAGGTCTGTATATTGTATATATAACGCAAAACTAATTGGATCATCACTTTGTGTTAGAGTATATATGTATCGAGAATCAGTGAATATGTACCTAGTTTAATTGAAATAAGATAATTAATACTTGCGATATCAGTGTAAAACCCGAAAATTAATTAATTATGGAAAGTAGGCGACTAATACGTAAAATATACCCTATTAGTAATCAGGTCTCTGCATAGTACTTTAAATATAAAAAGCCGAAATTGATTAATTTTTGTCTGTTCTCGAATGAATGGTCGTTGTCATGAAATTAATAATTCCATAGAATTACAACCGTCTTAACCAAAGCATTCTGTCCCATATACTGATACGGAGAGCGAAAAGCGGGAGACTGTTAAAATAAAGTTATATGTGAAGTTCAAATGATTGTCAACCTCACATTATGCGAACAGTCATTATTCATGATTAACCATAAGCTATTAACCATGTCAGACTATGGCCTAATAATACAAGATTCGTGTGTGTTATATTGAAGTACATAATTCAATATCCTTTGTAGTGATCATAAACGAATGCATACCTTTTTATGAAGCACATTAATTTCAACTGCTGCACAACAAGAATATAGAATAGTAGTAATAATCCCAATATCTAATCGCAAAATACTGTAATTAAAACCAATCGACTGTGACACTCTAAATATTGCTAATACTTCTCCAATAATAGCCATGATCCAGTAAAGTAACAACAACCAGACAAGATGAGGTCGATCCCAGTACTCCATATGATGGTAATACATTAAACTTATCATCAGTCCCAATAAAGACAACATTTGTGGAATATACAAGTATGGGTTGGTGACGTCATTTCTTGATAAATCAGTAAGGATTCCTTCTGCCACACTAAAGAATGATACCACTATAAGTATTCCTGATATTGACCATTTGAACGCGTGTCCTGGATAACGTAGTAAAAACTTGTAGTCATAGTAACGTAATTCAGTGAAGTGCCTCATAACGATCAATATACCAGAAGCTATTATTATGAATAAGATGTGTAGTACAATTCGAAGCTGCTGGACGTGAACCTGAGTATCGCAGCATATAGATGTAGAATTCATTAGATCTGCAAATAAAAATATTAATTTATTTATCAAATTTATTTTAATATTTTGATTCCATAAATCCCTCCAAAATATTATTACTTTTATTATTTTGGTAAACCCATTTATTTTCACTGGAATTTAATTTAACTATTTTGATGTTTCGAACAATTTCACTAGCTTTTAAGTTCACGAATGTGGCAAATACATTTTGTTATCATTTTACATGTTCAGGTGTTTTGAATTCAGCTAATTGTGCTTATCAAAGAAAATCAAACAGACCTAGCTCGAGCTGTCGTCGCGATCAGGTGACCATGCCATGTGATCAACACAGCGTAAACGATAAAACGCCAGATTTCCCTGGGTTTAGCGACTTTACTAACTGTAGATTTGCTCGTTCTATTTTCAATAGTTGCGATGATATTTTCAATAGTTGTGACGGTCGAAAACTAGTTTCCGTAATCCAACGTAAGACGTGTTTTTATATTTGGCCGTGGATGCACTGATAATCAATTACAAAATGTTTACCATTTCAGCCATACTGTATACATATACAAGTATCTGATATACGAAGACTGTTTCAACATGAACAATTCAGTAGATGGCTTTTTGCACAACTAATTTATTCAAATCCTCTTGTTTTTAAACAGCTATAACAACACACTCGTGATAGCATTCGTTTACTGACGGGATATAAAAAATGCACGTACCGTTGGCTATGTTAAACAGAGATTCACGTGTTGTTTTGTAAACGTAAGACACTACTTGTGTGTGTTATATCGTAGTCCCTCACCACTGAAGGGAGGGTCGTTACATGAATTATGTTTGTGCATATATTCACAGTTCTCCAACTCTGATACATGTATACGATACCACTGTAACGATTCCATTTTTGAAATTGTCATTTAACATTGTCGCTTCATTTCGAACTTTCTGTATTCACGTTTCTCTGTCTTTGTCGCACCTTGAAACAGAATATGTGTATCAACATCGATACGACATATTATGTCAACGTCCGACATATTATGTCAACAAGCCAATTTGTTATGCAAATACTGCCAGTGAGGTATCACCCAGCACTATACTTTATGTTATGAACAAACACATGGACATGGTTACCTGATCGCTAAAACCGTTCTCTAATGGAACGAGCGCGCTCTAGTGCAATGGCTCGACCCAGGTCACGAAAATAATAACCAGTGAACAATTGATGACCATGTTAAACATTACAGATAATTTTTACAAAATGGGAAAATGTACATGGACAAAAACTGGGCATATGGTGAATATACATAAATAACACATTCATAAAGTATATAGAGATGTACTCACTATCTTGAAATCTTGTGAAATTCGGTTGTTGGGATGGAAGCATTGCTAACATTTTAAATTGTCGGAGTAGCATCTGGTGAGTTAGTGCAGATGGTACATAAAGAGAGTGATATATGGCTACAGCCAACAACCAGCATATAAAAATAACTTTAAAAATACCAGAAGCATATTTAAAAATAAAACAATTGAAACTCTTCATGCTAAAATAAATGAACACCTTAGTAAAAATTGTATGCGCCGAAAATATCTGAATATTGTTTTATATAGTGAGTCTTTATTCACTTATTCGAGGCCATAGGCCCCTAAAAAGTTGTACAGCTTGCTTATTTGAAAACAAAATAATACTACATATGTACATTTACAATCATCATATTAATATTACAACAATTCTGTAATATCGCTCCTTAACTATAGGGCTTGAAATACAAAAGCTGCAAGCCGCATCAAAATATTGTTATTTTCTGATTTCATTAAGTCAATGAACTTATTAAAAGTAGGTGGGTTTTAACAGAAATACGGTAAGTACTTGTCTTTGGGATTTCTAAAACATGTACAGACTAAAAGAAAATGATATTCATTTTCAATTTGGTTCAAGTCACAGAGAGTACTATTGAATATTGAAGCAACTCGAAAACAATACAACCTACGACTCGAGCATGAATTACAAATCGATATAAATGTTCAATTGAATTCAACTTAAATAAATATTGGACGCATGATGCAGTGTGGTGTTTAATTGGAAGTGGTAAGTCTGTTGAGCCACTGTATATTGGCGATCCGCTCCGCTAGGATTGCCCTTATAATCACTTTTGTCGTTTTGTGTGTGTGTCTGTGTGTGTACATTTCCAGTGTTTTCACGTATGATTTCTTCTGTGATTTTTTTGGCTTGGCCGATTTCGTTCATATTTGGCAGGTAGGTCACACCTTCACCCTAGTTATTAGGAAAAATCTGGAAAAAAATTTTGGTCCACCGTTGCCATAGCAACAGCCAAAAAACTGATTTTTGGATAGCTTCGCGCCAAATGTATCTCCTCCTACAAATTTTAGATAAAACACTTCAGACATAGCTCATTCTACTCAGCTTGAGTGTGGGCACAAAGTTACTATTTGAATTTTTGATATCTGTTTTCATTACCGAGAAATTTGACCCCAAAGTTGGGGCAACTTTTCACCAACAACGGCTTTTAACTCCTCTGTGATTTTTTCGGCTCGGCTGGTTTTGTGCATACTTCACAGGTAGGCCGTGCCGTCACTAATTGGAAAACAATCCTGGCCCACCACTGTCATTGCAACATCCAAAAACTGATTTTTGAATACTTTCGCCCCAAATGTATTACCTCCTACCAGTTTTGTACACAGTCAGCTGGCATCGGTGTCGCTGGGTGTATATGATAAAGGGAAGTTGTGCAACCAAATTTGCCGAGTTCGCAGTTTTTCGCCAATAAAAAAATAACTAAGGCAACAACTCACGGTTTTTCAGCATTTTTGTAATAAAGACATTATTCTCCATCAATAATCCGCCCAAAACAGAAACATTTCTACTAATTCTTGTGTTTTTTCGACGTTTTTCGAAAAACCTACGATTAGGCTGCGAAAGTAGAACATTCCGGAGGGGGCGAAACGGAAGAGCCAAATTTAACGAGTAAAAATAGAACGCGTATTTTGACCTCTATGCGGTCATTGCCAAAAAGCCCTGCGTCCATGGCGTGGCGATGCTCTTCCGTTTCACCAGTTGCGTTTTTTTGACTAAAATTTGGGCAGTACTGTCAGTCACAAAAATTGATGAATAAATTAATAAACATAAAATATGAATCACGGGCTAATTCAATGGTCACCGAACACTCCACTGCTAAACAATCTGTGGCAAGATAGTAGCGTACTGTGTATTTGACCCAGATTTGACAAGCGTGGTACAGTTTTTTGCGCGTGTCCGTAATAACGCGCACAAAGGATTGTGGACAGAGTCCTTTATTTGCTGGCATGCTTGACTTTTGACTGCAGTTCTTTTTTATATTTGAGAGTAAATGCTTCTGATATGCTCTTAGGTTGCTTAATATCCGTCTGAAATTCTGGACTGGTCATATTTTTCGATTAGGAGTCGTATATGTAAATAACTCACCGTGACCAGTGTTTTGCATTATGAAGTATATTGTTATGAAGGTCAACACACTGCAATTTAGGTAAATATTTACCATTTCATTATTTCGCTTTCCAGCATTTACAGAAAAACGCTTCATTCTAGAAAATCCTATCGCAAAACGGTTGGAAATAATAAATGTAACAGCAGAATACGTCCTAGCACAGTCATTCTACAAGTAGAGTGACTGTGGTCCTAGTAATAAACTAAGTGACTTTTAAAGACTGAATGGTGTTTGCGAACCTCGTATTAGTTAGTTATAAACCGACGTTAGCTTCAAGTGTATGTCACACCATGGAAACAACCAAAAACATGTTGCTTGTTTTTGAGCGGAGCGGATCGCCAACCAGCCTACCGGCTTGTTTTGGAGTTTCCTACTATTTTGGTACCCGTGAACGGTAAAACCAAGGGTGTGTTTAAACCGAAGAACACAGACAGAATATTCACACTATTTAATCATAACATATATATTCTTTGTTTTTTAGTTTAAAGAAAACCCTCCCCAAACTTTAAAACAGAGAACAAAGACCACACGTAGATATTTAAATCTCTGCTTTAAATTCCAAGGATTTTAGCACACATAGCATTAACAATGACGACAAAATAATTGCCATTTAAATCATAATTTATTCATTTGCCACTTTACAACGAACATTGTCCTTTTTACTCACTCGTATGCGTCATTATACACAAAAATAGGTTACGGGACGATTGACTTTAGTAATCGGAATTTCCGAGAACACGATCAGAAATGTTACTAATGAAAATGTTTAATATGGATTTGCACGTATCTCTGAAATATGCACCAATTAAAACCGTTCAATCATAATATATCTGCTTTTAGTTATCAAAGGAGTCTTCGTTTTACATAAGACTACCACATACAAATATCACCAATGGAAATGTATTATACTACTAATGAATAATATGGACACAACATTAGGCTAGAAACTTCATATCAATAAATTGCTCATCACCATAAGTAGTCCAATTTGTATCATTTTATATTTAGGACATTGGTAGTTTAGGTCGTATTATAGGTACGATTTGGATGATGACTTCACGATGGGATATTGTGAATAAATTAGCATAACTGAAATATGTTCGAGGGAGTAACAAGGTCGTCGTGAATAAATTAGCATACATTACTTTTTTTTTTAAAAACTAGCATTGAAATCACGAAGGATTTTTATGAATTTATCGTAGAGGGCACTCACGTACACATACACAACCATTCACGCTGCTTACGCTAATAAATGCACTGCATTTTGAAAACTAAAGGAGTTTATTACACAAAGGAAAGGTAAATCTAGTAAGATACATGGAATATAACATTTTTTTTGATTGAGTAAATAATCGAAATGGATTAAAAACTGAATATTACATTTTTCTAATGAGTATAATTATAATTATATCTCGTAAAGTTTTTGATATATTCACATGGTTCAAATGTCTATCACGTGTGAAAGAGTCTACTACAGACTTCATAGGTTCCCTCGACATCTGCGCAGCAAGTAATACAAGACATATTGACCACACACACTATAGAGAATGGGGCTTGAATTATTTGATGATTGTAGAACTACGATTGTAAATTCTCCGTGGTATGGATCTTTCATATAAAAAGCACCCAAATGTGTCCGCCCCCGCTACTGTCATCTGTGTTTGTTATGAACGCTACAGGATACACTATCTAAGGCATTTGATCTCTAACACAAACGCTGAAGTACACATTTCTCGTGTACGGATCAGCCAACAGAATACGATCCAGTTGATTCGTGTTTATCACAGCTTGAAATCGGTCAATACATTTCTGTCTCTGTCAATCTTAATAACGTTGTCGTATTTAGCATGAATCAAAGCGAACACAGTCTTAGTCAATACTTGACTGAACTGAATCTCAAGACCAATCTTACCTTCTTGTATCAAATTGAGGTGATAATTGCTGACCGATTCGTCAAGAGTGAGGTTAAATGCGAAGATTGTGTACCCTTTGAGATACTCATCTCGAGTGTTGCCGTTGCCTTGGTCTTGCAATTGACCAATTGTATTTGTATCTGTAAACAGAGTGTAATAATCGATGATGCAACTTCTACTATCATCAGCTTTGCAGGAACTTGCTTGCCTCTAACGTTGGGGATGAGTGATGTGATACCGTAATTCTGGAAGTTGAATGGATTGGTTTCCGATTCGATGAAAGACACATTGGAAACCAGACCCAGGATGATCCTTTTGGGCAACTGACCGAGGAATATCAAATCTTTGTTTAATGAAATTATACCAGCAAGGATGGAAGCGATTTTCATAACGCAACGATCGATGGGGTATTTTGCCGTACCCTGTTTCAACTTTTCGGTTGAGCTGATCAAGCAGCACTGATTTTCACTTCAATGTAATTTTCAGTTTAACTTCCACCCCGTTGAGTAAATACTTTGGTTTGAGTTCCACGTTAGCATCATCATCATCAGCCCTCAGGTTTGCGACATTCATTTTTCAAGCGATGTCCTTCTCAAATATCACCGCACCGATCTCCATATTCCAATAGCGTTTTGATCATGGCTCTGTAAGAATAGGTGGGAGATGTGTCCGTAATCTGCTTTCCATTCAGGTAAACATCATTGATTGTTGGAGGAATAGTAGAGAGATCAAGTTTTATCTTTTCGCATTCACAGGAGTGTTCGTGTACAAAAGACACGATGTGCAGTCAAATATATCCAGAGAACTTCTCTTTTTACCTTGGAAGAAATGACACATCTCATTGGTATTCTTCTTATTTTTGATGGTGCGTCATTGCCTCGATCTTCCAAATAAATTGCTCAATACCAAAGAAGTAATTTGATGACCTACAGTCTTTGCTCTTCTTGAAGCCGCTTTTTTGAAGTTTTCCACTTGTACAACATCACCTAGAATACCCAAACCGGCATCGAGTGCTGGTTTTGCCACGGCTTTCAGACACTGTGTTAATAGAGGCTTGCCAATTGAGAAAACATACTTCAGATTCAATATCTGCGTTGCAGTCTTGCAACAGAAAATACAGATCCTCGTCCAATTTGATTCATGTAGTAATTTCTATAAACCCCAACGTGTGGAGTGTAAGGTCGATGTCTGTTCATTTTTTTTCCTCCTCACTAGCGAAGGACGAGCTTTGCAAAATGACACCATCTCCCCCGTATCTGACCTTATATCAATCTCCACAGTCTTGAATGTTGATGTTCGAATCAGGAGAAAGTATTGTTTGTTCTAAGTGTGATTGATGCTATCTCCGTGGGTTCCTTCAACGTTGACTATTCTTAAGAGAGGTACAGAGATGTCACCGACCATTTGATGTATGATTATATTGCAATGCATGTAGAGGGAATACGAACTTCTAACATCGGCAAGGTAGGGACTAGTGCGTCTTTCGTTCGTAATTGTTGTATTTGAAGAAAATCCTATCAGTTCGGCTAATCGACCCATCAAGATTAAACAAGCTCCTTCTTCGACCGCTATGGACACTCTTTGACCTTGAATTATATGTCATCAATATATCATCTGGCAAATCATTTCGATCAAGTTGTAGTAGGCTGCATTCAATTTCAATTCTCTGTGATCTCTCAGATTAGGTGAGGCATCGTAAAAGATCATATTTTCTTCATGTACGACGTTTTACTACAAATTTAGGTAGTGGATGTTAGCCAACCCTACTCCCCAGTTGCCATTTTGTCCAGGAAAACTTCAAGTGAGGCATTACTATGGAGCATAATACATGCAGATAAGTCAACGTATTGTTCTTCTGGGACATAATATCACCAACTATGTCTATGTATGACAACCATAAAGCTGACATGCTGCCATTATGCAGATATTGATCGTATTGATTCCAGAGTAGCATGAACCTTTTCATATTTTCTTGCTCTAGCATTGCATCAAAATTATTGTGACACATTTCATTATGTAGAACATCAACTTGCTGAATTAGCAAATGGATATGATGTATCGTGTCTGGGTTAGTTATTTCAATCCAAGGAATGAAACCTTTCCATGCAATACAGAGTAATGTTTCATATATATATTTGTGTATTTTGACTGCTCTATTTTACATCTTTCCATAAAGCACACCAGGATCTGAAATCTCTAGCATATAACGCCTGATCAAATACTATAACCATGTTTCCAGGTGTAGTTCATTTCTCATGATGTCTAACTGGTTCCGTTTTCCAAAAACTGTAGACATTTCAGTTGCAGGTACATTATTCGTTGGTATAAATCAAGTATAACATTATATCAAGAATGACACACATGTACAGTGACACTGATGATGTAAGTGACGGTATGCACGTGACAAAGAAGATACTATACTACACTATTCAGATTATCCAGGAGACAGGTGGGTACTTGGTACTGAATACATGTATAGATATCTTGTTCGATCACCAACGTCCAAGCTGTTAAGTTATTCCCTTTCTATTGATCCTACTTTCAATAGGGGCCAGTTTGAGGTGACCCCAATAGTTTATAAATTTTAGAGAATCGAAGAACGCACAACAGTACTATATTTTTAGGGCCAACAATGATCCATCAAGTAAATCATATTATGCTTATCGCAAACTGACTTCAATCTGTGTTTCAAAGTGTGAAGGTATCAATAAGATGAAAGGATTTGTGACTGACGGCGAAGCAGCACTTCAGCAAGCTTTCCAAGACCAATTGAAAGACTCACAGAGTTTAAGATAACTGTAACATAAAACTGTAACATAAAACTGGGAGATATTGGAATTAAACCCAGAAAAGATCAGCAG
This sequence comes from Saccoglossus kowalevskii, assembly GCF_978046115.1. Lineage (NCBI taxonomy): Eukaryota > Metazoa > Hemichordata > Enteropneusta > Harrimaniidae > Saccoglossus > Saccoglossus kowalevskii. The sequence continues at coordinate 15,748,173 of NC_140642.1, read as the reverse complement.
TACTTTATGTTCATAGCATTGGGTATTAAAGGAAAGAAGGATGGAATCCTTGATGCAATAAATTCTAGTGATTTACGAAAGCGCCTTGATTGTTTCGGAGTGGAAGTTGGAGGCCCATGAAAAAAAAAGATGTTGAATAAAGATTCCTCATACAAGCCACATTATTGGCCTTATGTAAACAGCCATTACAACATATGTTAGACGAGGTGAGAAAGCAGGCGGGACTGGCTCTTGACGTTAATGCTAAGCCCAAACGATGCTACACTAATACTTCAATGAATAGCGTTATTAACTAAATGCTCGTTTCTGGAAGACAATCCAAGCGTTCCAATACGCAGATTCACTGTGTTAAATTGTGCTCAAGTTTTATAGCTATTTTGTTGGCTAATTTTCTGTGTGTTGTCTTTAATTTACCAAACCCTTATGACGACATTAGCAAAGTAATAACGGTTATTATTATAATCATATGCAAGGCAGTATGAACATGTGATCACCAGACTTTGATGCGATACTATGGAAATAAAAGGATCATCATTCAGAAACACATACATAAATTGTATTTGACGTAATAGTCTGTGAGGTTGTGGAACCCATATGCATTTTTGGGTATAATCTTAGGAATTTTCAGGAAACATTCATTTTGTATCATCGAATTCCAAAGCAATTTTTTTCAACCGCATTGTGGGTGGCCATTTTGAATTGTATATTGTACTGTAACAGGATTTGTCTGCGTCTGTCACCTTGTGCCCATCAACATGATCGCCTTTTCACAAAAGAATGGTGTATGCCTTAGTGCAAGTAGGAAAACATCCAGACTGTAAATGTGAACAGTAAATCTATCTTTTGCTGCTTCTACTGCATGTAAGATCATTAATGTTTCAGCTTCTTCCTGTGAGCTTACACTGGGAGTAATAGTCTAACAGGAGAATTGGATTCCCATGCACCCCATAAAACTGAAAGCACCCCAGAGATATATACTTAAGGAATTTTGATGTTACCAGTGACAACAAATGTCATATATTAATCACTGCGTCGCCATGAAAATTGAGAAAAGTATGTATTATTCCAATTAACAAAAAATATCGGCATCATTAGTAACGTTCAAACAAAATCTAAGATTCATCCTGTTCATCCATGAGTAGATCCTCAGTTGTCTCTTCCTCTTCAATCAGATCAGCATCTTGTTGGTTGTAACAACTGTCAGCCCCATCATTGTCCAGAAGGTCAAGGAGTAATGGGGGAAAGATAGGACCTATTGACCATACAGGCTCAATCACCCCATCTTCTGTTTTCAGCCACCCTTTGTCTTTCGTCATATTGGTTTGGACGCTCAACGAACATGCTCAGCAGGCCACCCAGTGGTAAATGAGCGAGTCCTGGCAAGGAGGCAAGCAAACCATGTCTACTTTTGACTTAGAGTTCAAAGTTTGGTCCTCTCCCACCATCTTCTTGAGGAGTTTGCTCCTCACCACATTGACAGAAGTGTCACATGCTTGACCATACATTGCACAGGTGAAGACATCCAACTGTTTCAGCATCACTATATATATATATATATACAATATGATTACTACTGTAATTAATTTGAAACAGCACTTCTTTGTAAACATGAAATTGTTGACTTGCTAATAGAATTTACCTGAAAGCATTATGAAACTTTTTTTCTGGAGGTTCTTCACCTTGCCCTTGAAGAAACTTGTTCAAACCTCTGCTGAGAACACATAGAAGCCAAGTATAGTGGAACACCAATCCCTACCAAGTTCAACTCCCAGCTCACTGATGTTGATGATCTTTCGGTGTTTGCCTGTCCCGTTAAGGTATATTTTGTCAGAATGAGGTCATTTGCATGAAAATAGAGAATGAAAAAGATCTCTGTGTCAGGTGTACGCAGAACTGCAGACTTGAAACCAAGCTTCTCATCATAATGAAGATATATTACAATGCGAGTGTCTGTCTCTTCTTGATGTGATTGCAAAGATGGGATCTCCAATACTATGACCTGATTGTACTGAGCTATTGTATAAAACTAAACATTAACTTTCCCCTCTACAACAATGCCAGCTGTCTAGCACTTCTGCAGTCGTGTTGTAGCCTTACTGCTTCCCCTTACCTCCAGCATCAGCTGACATAGTAGCATCTTGTAGCAGATGTTACCAAATGTAGGGGGCAAGTTGATCAGGGCACGAAAGAGTGCGTTTCCATCTTGAGTGAAGAAGGCATCTTTGGGATATGGAACTCCATCTGTTCTATCCTTCATAACATAGTGCATCATGGTTGCCTTGTTCGTCTTGGCAAAGAACCCATCTGAAGTGCCAAGGCAGAGAGGTACAGGTGAGAGACAGTATTGCATCAGCTCATCCAAGTCAATTGGCTCATCAAGAAACTGTGACTTAGCCAGTAGTGTGAACGCCAGGTTACTCTGCTCTTGATACTGGATTAGCTGTGACAATAACATTTAAATACACAAACATAGTTTTTTTGTGCACATTTTATACCACTATACCCCATAAGACAACTAAAAATGAAAGACACAGTATTTAGTTTTAAATATTATCTTGTTCAAAATAACACCAATTCAAGACAGAAATGCTGAATAAACTTCAAATTTTCCTGCTCACCCAGTGCATCAGCACGCATCACATCTACCTCCACCTCAAGTGAAAAAGGAGCACCAGAATGCAATGTATAGAGCCTGTCATCCGCTGGGTCTTCAGGGACAGGTATTTTGAAGGGATTCAGAAAGCTTAGTATTGCAGCCCCAGTTTGCTACACTGCCCCTTCACTCTTTTTGATGTTAGTCTTCTCCAGGTCCCAGTGCTTGCCAGCATGTGGGCATTCAGGATCATCCACCATGTTACACATCACCAAGAACTTCTCAAAGTACTGGGTACGGGTTGATGTAGTGCGGCACCAGTGCTGGTATGAACGAAACATCTGGAAGATACCAAGGAGACCACCTGCAACTTTGACAGAACATGCTTATTCATAACAAGTTGTTGCATGTAATTAGTAGTAAATTTTACACATAATACTACTCTTCAGTTTTACCTGAGGATTTGGTAAACTTCATTAATGTTTCCTCCATTGTCTTGTCCACTGCACACAATGACCCTGGGATGAGAGACCTAGCAATCCATGGCTCCACTGTCTATGAGCTCCATGGCATTGGGATAACTGAGCTCCAAGTTGGTCATGAAAGCCTCAAACCATGACAGGTACCTGTGTATTTTTCAGAATCAAGTTATCAAACAAAATCATTAAATACCTGGAGTAGTTATGTCTGTCATATGCGAAAAAACAGGTTGGCCTTCTTCCCATTGCACACATGGAAGAGCGTCCTATTGCCATCAGACTAGCCGCTGATGGTCCATGACCGACACCCAGAAGACTGCAGTTTTCCCAAGGGGCCCTTTACGAACTTTGTCCTGGTAATCTAGATACTGCTGGATTATGCCAAGTGTTGAGGCATCCTGTAAAACAAGACTGAGGTTCTGGCGTGTGCAGAACTTGAACTTGAACTTGTTGAAGAGAGCTGCAGGAGAGAGCTGGATGTGCATTATCCCAATAAAAATCTCAGACAGCAACCTCTCTAGTGCCTCACAAACAGTCTTTATGCAGAACAAGGTCTTGGCATATGATTTTCCAGAGAGGACGCTTTTCACACAGCCACTGGTCACCAATTGAGCCTTCAACCGAACTTCAGCATACCCTGAACCTCCTGTGGTTGGTGATCATACCAATGTAATTCATGGATTTGTGAAATGGTCCAAGGAGGATAACATGATCCTTGAACTTGTCAGGATATTTTGACACCAGTGGGAGTGCCTTCATACAGACACCAAGATCAAAAGTATTAATGATGTACTTCTGACCCACTTCTCGTTTAGCCTCCTCTGATCTCAGTAGTAGTTTGTGCACTGTCTCGCACTGGGTGATGGGCTGGTTAATGGGTGTGTAATGGTAGATTATGGTAATCTAGTCAATGGTAGATTTTCTATCAGGTTTCATACCAGTTGCTGAGATGAAGCCATCCAGGTCAGGTATCTCCTGTTTACCCTTGCTTGAGATCATCCTGTAAAAACACAAAAACAGTTATAAAAAGCAGGTTTATAATGAGTGCATAATTATTGAATATGCACACTAAGCTTAATGTGAATGTCTCACCTACATAGAAGCCATGCAGTGTATTCACGGAAACTTCATCATCAGGAGGCAAAAAAAGATGCATTCTTTGGGAACTTTGGACCCTCCCCGTTTTAAATGGTGACATGGGGAAGAGTCTCTGGAGTATCTGACTTTAGATTCCTCTTCTTACTTCTGTCATAGAGAGGAAGAGTTCGTTCTGTGCTTGGTGTAGCACCAGGCATTATCTCCTGGTTTGAGCCAAGGATGTTTGTTGTAATCTTGCATTTCCATCACCACATATTATATGTTAGGAATAAGGTAAGTCGAATTAACATCTAATGCCTTTGCCATAGCAGTCTCCAGCTCTAATCCAAAGTCATAAGACTCACAGTGACCTAGTCTGTTCAAGATTGTTGTTAACTGCTTACTGCGGTATAGATGACGAATGGTTGTGCACAAGAACACATGTTTTGACAACTTCCACTGCCCATTAGTCACCGCGCTACAGACATCTACTCCAATAGAGTACACAAGTCGTTGCATCCTTTCAGACTTCTCCACCACAGAACCACAACCAGAAAACACCAGGCTGAGCAACCCATTAAAGTCATCAGGCAACTCCTAACTGCCTCAAGTACAAAGCTGTTTCCAATTGATAGTCACATGTTATTGCATCACTGAGGGTCATGCTAGAACTGTATACTAATCAGAATGAGATGCAACCTCGCTCCTTAAGAGCCACTGTTGAGAAGGAAAGCTTTTCCCCTAGTTCTTCATCCTTCTCAAGCCTTGCTTTAAGCTATAAAGACCTATACTCTGAGCAGCAGTGTTTCAAGCTTGTTCTGTGTCAGTATCCCTGTTGTACATTTTCTAAGTGTGGTTATATAATCACAAAAGAAGCGATGATAACAAACATCATGGAAGTGACCTGCAGCTGCAAATAGATCAATATCTTTGACTTTACGATACAGACAACTGGTTCCTATTGCTCCTGCCATTGATTCAATTTCCATTCTAACTCTTTTTTCTTCCAAGCTGTAAACATGCGGGTTGGCCTCTGAGTCTTTCCATCAACCTTGATTTCAATCTTATCACGGAAAATGCATTCATTTGATAGAAATTTGACATGATCAGCATTTGTTGACATTTGCTTGCGAGGAGAGTGATGTCTCTGTGATGTTGATGGTTCAGTTGAAGCATAAGCAGATTGATTCTTAAATCGATCTAAGTGCACTGTAAAGCTCTGGCAACAGCGCCATTGGTAACCAGTTGTATTCAAATAGAGACCCTCTAGACTATTCGCAGCAGGTCACATATATCTTTCATAAGATGCGGAGAATAAAATGGCTCAGCCAGTCTTGTGTCTTGAATCTTTTGTATATATGACAATTTCTCTGATGGCATACATTTTACAGAACTAAAAAAGGTGAAAGGATAACATCTGGTACCTTTGGGTTGTGTAGCACACATGTGAATGCAAAACATTTCTGTTTCATAGAAGGTTCAGACGCATCAACACTTAGTTTGCCTTTTTCTTTTAACCATGGTTAATAAAACCTGACTACCTACCACCACTCGTGCTAAACTACTATTAGTTTCTATTTAATAGTGCTAAACTGGTATTAGTCTCCATTTGCTAGAAATAAAATATGTATTAGTCTCTGGTTAAACTGGTATTTGTCTGGCTGAACTGGTTATATATTCATATAATACGAGAATAACAGTTTTGGAGACAATAAATCAGCAAGGTCAACAATGCATATGGGAAAGATAACAAAATTGCCTTAACTTTCGCCTAAATGATGTGAGCTTGACCTCCAATTGCTTTGGGGACTTTGTCATTCTATTCAGCACCCCAGAAAATCGATAGCAACGATATCGATAGCAACATCCTCGAAGTCAGCCTTGTAGGAACTAGGATGTGATACCCAGTGTTTTAATGAGTGCGGGTGGCAGCCATCTTGAAAATATGCCAATTAGGACCCCATTGGGAAATTTGTTTTCCCTGGTAACATCAAAATTCCTTAAGTATATATCCCTGGAGTGCTTTCAGTAATATTAGAATTTAGTTTTTAGGGGAGGGGGGGGGGTGCATGAGAACCCATTTCTCGTAAGTAAAACAGGACAGAGTGAGGGAATTTTTTGTAACAGTACTTCCCAGAAATGATTTGGTATCTTTGATTTTGGAACTATATTCTACTTTATATTCCATCAACTATGAGACATTTAGATATAGTGGGACAATTTATTGGCAGATTGTCCTGGGAGGTGCTCTAAAATAGTGATGATTTTACTCTTCCATTAAAACACTAAAACACATCTATACATTTCTGGGTTGGTATGCCACTCCGGCAGCACCCTCGGCTTTATTCAGGAAAAAAAAATATATAAACTGGATAAATACACCAAGTTAACAAGGGTAATTAATAAAAGAAATGATCAAGTAGGCAAGACTGGTTAATTAACAAATGGAAAGAAAATGTTTGTGCTGCTGTCAGTGGAGACAGTGCTGCCTGTTATACCCACATCCAAGGTCCTCATTAGCATAGTAGCAGAACCAGGTGCTACTGGCAAAAAATAAACAACGGAAAGACATTTTCGTTCTATTTTGCTTCGCTCAACCGAACTAAAATTGCAATTATCTAAAGTTGGAATGACAGAACCATCTGCTTTCATCAGTACACGATTAATTGTTGAAAATTCATTCTTTCCAATTATGTCTTCCAATTCAACTTCACGAGCTGATCTTGCAACAATAAGCAATTGTGACAATATCCCATATGTGCATGAAGTGCAAGAATATCGGATTTGGCTTGGAGTTTAATTTCTTAATTCCAAGAAAGTGTTTTACATTTAGTCATTCTGTCCCACAGATTGGTTTTTCCAAGTATCCTTTCTTCTATAAAGGTATTCAATGCAGACAATCCACGTTCACTAGTATAACAAATGTTTTCCTTTAGCGGTGTTGGTACTATTTCTTTAGTTATGAGATTGAATATGTTACAAGGTCTCAAAACTTGGGTCAGGTTTGTGATCACTACCTCTTGCCGTTTGAGTGTTGCCCGACTGAGGCAGTGATGTAAAGCTTGGTTTTGGTTGGAGGCTCCTACCATTGTCTCAAACTCATTTGAAATTCAGAAGCACATATGCAGAATTTTATCAGGGTTGATGTAATGCCGCTTATGGGTACTTGGCCTTTCAGCCTTTTGTTGGCCTGATCTATTCCAAGACGAGTGAAGGGAATATGGTTTGATGTATTCACTGTAAATCCATGTTACAAAAAAAATCAAGCCATGTGTGTTTCAGCACGTGTCATTTGTTTCTTTGTCTTACATTCCTGCATCATGGTTTGAGAGATAATTAAACATGATCTATGTAATTCCCGTCTCGTTTATTAGTTGTAGCCACTTTAGAAACCGGTAATATCCACTTTATCAATGTCATCAGTTCTACTGGCACACCACATTCACTGGTGCCAACAAGCGACCCTGTAAATACCTAAGGACACTCTTTCTTTGCATCGGTAATCAACCTTCTGATGATTTTTCCACACTTGAAGGTCGCAGTAAAATTAACAAATACATCGTGTTCTTCTCTGGTTATATCCACTGCCTCACGACCACTTTTCTTGGAAATGTAAAACACCAGGTAAATTACCTCTGTTTGCAGATATCACAACATTCGGTACATTCTCTGTAACTTTCACCATTAAAGCTCTGCGTGTATTTGATGTGCTAACTACATTGTGACCACGCATCATGTCTTCATATAGTGTTTCAACCTAAACTATAGTAATGTACTCCATATCAGCAGCTATGAATCTTATTGTGTCTTCCATATTCCTGACAGAAGCACTGCGTCTTTCCGGGCCTTGCACAAACTTGTGTAGTTTTACAGCTGGTATGGTAAACTATGTCTCATGCAAGAAAGTCACCCTCTGCAATGATATCAGCTAACTGCACTTTCCATATTTTATTGTTACTCGTCTCTACAATTTCTTGTATTTATTTACCACTGCGTTCACTCTGGCAGGCATGTAGAACTTAATTCACTTTGCTTGAATCTCACGGTTGAATTGTTCAGCTGTGGATAGCAAACATCTGTTATCAGTTAAACTTGATGTAGCAGAATGTTTCCCCTTTGCTTTTACTAGTCGTTTCACTATAACAGCTGCGATGCCACTGTGCTCTCCTGTCACTGAGACCTTCTTCTGTAAATCCTTTCAATCACTGTGCCACACTAATATATTCAGGATTACCTAGCTCAGCTCTCATAGTCACGCAGTGCAGAAATGTTTTGTATGTTGATACGTCCCTTACATTCTTAGTGTTTTTTTTCATTGTTTTTGCAATCTTGACATTTTATACTTAGACTGAAATCTGTTGGCTTGCACGTCGGTTGGAACTTCCCTTTCTGACTCCATTATATTTCTGTAATAAAATGCTACAGCTGTACAGCTACTAATTATGCAAGCGGAGATTCATGTCATGTGATGTGATAAGGTAGAATATGATTTTTTGAATATTCAGTGCTTCTCTGAATGAGCACATATGTTAGTATATATGCATCGCAATCATTCAATATCAGTGCAAAAAGAAATCAATTTAATACTAAATATATGATATTGTACTTGAACTACCTACCTTCACTAAAAAACAGAATGTAATATTTAGCATAGGTCAAAGGTAACTACACTTACTCTCAATATAGATGGGGCGATCTCTTCATTCAGGCTACTTTACTGATTGACTCTTTATTAGGCCCAAGAACTGTCGACAGTCTCTGATTTTCAAACGCCATAGGCGTTATAACGAAATGCCGAAGGCATTTTTCAAGAGAGGGCCGTAAGGCCTAAGATTATTATAGCATGTAAACGCCCTCATGCGGCATTACGTGGAAATTGCCCGGTGACGTTAAGTTCCTACTGAGACTCAAACTACTACTACTTCCTGTTTATTGGTGACCAGTTTCGCATCATTCATAAATACTTGAACGGCGTCTGTGATGTCTTCACTGTCACTCTTCGAATCACTGTCTTCGCCAAAAAAATCAGATTCGTCATCTTCTCCTCCTTCAGAGTTAGCTTCCCCAGCTAACACCTCTTGAAGTTTGTTGTTCAGTGATTGACTTTCAATTACTCCACCATCATTTGCGGAGTGGTATTCACAGCAGTTTTCGTTTCTTCAACCAGGGGGCGGAAGGGTGCAAAGCATGATGGGAAATACAAGGCTCGCGATTGACCATTCATACATGAGACGTCGTGAGCAGAGCTCCAGCTATAGTCAGCCATCTTTTTCAGATCTTTGTTTTTTCTCGTTTCTGGTCCTGATCACAACCCTGTGTCTCAATTTTTTAGGTAAAACATCTTTTTCTTACCGCTGCATTGTTTTTTTCTAACTTTAATGTTGGCTGCATTACGCAGATATAAATGTCTTTATCCGCTGTTGTCTCAAAATGATGTTCAAATAGTTATCTGACAATTTTTTTTCTGTCGTATCGTGCGTCCCAGAACCCCAGTACTTTTGTGTTACAAATGACAAGCAATTTATAATTATTACATACTTTTATTTTTACCATAATTGTTTGGCACGATGTCTTTTTGAGGCCACAAATTTGGAGGAAAACGCTGACGCGTAAACAAGGCAGAAGTGACTTGTGTTACTTTAGCTTTGTTGACATGAATTGGCACTGTTACTTTACTCTCCTACTCTTAGTTCTTGGAATTCCAAGACCTTATTCTCGATTGACTGCCAGAAGATTGAACACAAACATAAGTTTCACCATGGAGCTATCTTTTTTTAGCTCCATGGTTTCACACGCATATTAATTGATGTGTAATCGCAAATTTGTTAATTTAACGGAATTATGAGCATAGATGGATTACTTCCATATTTACGGAATTCCGAAAGTACAGTGACAATCAGTGATATCAAAGGATGTACAGTTGGCGTAGATGCTTCGTGTTGGCTCTACCATGGGTCTATGGCTTGTGCAGAAGAATTGTGCACCAACCAGCTAACAAATAGGTAATGATTAATAATAAAATAATATTCTCAACATGGTCTGTTTACATTGTGAAACAAGTTTTAAAAACATAAACATGTACAATAAATAATTATTTTATTCATCATTATAAAATATAAAATCTTGAGGGACAAGTTTTTCACAGGCTGTGAATACATGTATACAATAGAGTTTTAAGGATATTTGTTGAAGGACTGTAATTAACAGCTGTTGTTTGATTAAAGATAGACAGTACTAGTGTCTTTGATAAAACATTGTTTAAATATGTTATAGCAAGCAGAGCACTTCCTGTTGTCCAGCCATTTTATCCCTTATAACAGCTTACTTTTTGAACCAACACAAAAAACAGCATACCTATAAGCTATGGGATATACTCATAGATATTTAAAGAGGAAGATTTTCACATATTTAATCATCTACCCTGAATTATAAGACAAAAACTAACATTTTGCAAAGCTTGATGGGTGAAATCCAGACTAGACCGAGCCCTGGTTTGGTGATTACAATCTACATTAAGACCAAACATAAACACAAGCTACATTAAGACCAAACATAAACAGGGTCTAACACCTCCACCCAAAACATAGTTTTAGTGTTATTTTTTCTTATTTTTTATTCAATATACACAAGCAGTAAATTTGTCTGTATTGTTGCATCTGAATACTATGTACTGGTACCCATCAGCCTCACAAGAAGCCACAATATAATCAACCCTGGCTTGCTGTAGTACCGAAAAATGTAATGTTAAGGTGGTTATGAATACTGTTTATTTTTGAAATTGATAGAAAATCTAATGTCGATGATTCACTTGCCTGAATTAACTGGTTAACCATTTCCTTTGTTACAGTAACAGCCCTACCAAATGCCATTGTGGCTTGAAAAGACTGTCCTCATCTTTTTAAATCTAAAATAATAAAATAATAATTTATGAAGGGTTATCGGATAATTAAAGTGAAATTTCACTGTTTAGTGACAGTATATCTACATATATATCATCTGATTTCACAAATAAAACAAATAGTGAAGCAACAGGTGATGATGTTTATCTTGCAGACACTGATGACAATGGCAACTCAGTTACACCACACAAGCTACCATTTAAAGTAGTGGATGTGAACAGAACATCCAAGAGACAAGCAGTTTTAGAACATTTACACAAGGATAAGGCCAATTTACCAGATGTCAATGTTTTTTAAGGCCAGAGCCAGACAACCCTGTAGATAAAAATGCTGTTGTAGTAGTTGTGAAAACTGTTAGATTTGGTGAGGTTGTTTTAGGGTATATAGTTAGAGAACTCACTAAGTATGTTTTACCAGTTATCGATACTTTAAGATGTATAATGGAAGATATATTTTTTAAAGTAAACTGGGAGACACCAGGTTTCTATATGCGACTGTCCATTGTAAGGCAAGGATCCTGTGATGATGCCGTTGTCAAAAAATCATTGAGAGTACGTTAATTTTCTAAATTCAGCTATTAAGGAAATACTGTAAAACATGTTAAAGAAGCGACATGCAAATTGTAGTAAAATGATGTAATAGCGAAATGTTGTTTTAGCGAATCACTGTCATTGATTTCACAATGCTTGTCAGTTGTGCGTTTAAACAAATGCAGTTATCACCTCCGTAAAAACAAAAGTGCAATTTAATTCTGTTCACAATGATAAAAAAATAGTTGCGTTACATCCAGAAAATTTACCTTTTACATTGTACAATGTAGTACTAATTTCTGTAATACATCAGTATCACTTCATTTATTTATTTTCATTGAAATAATTACCTCAATGAATACGTTAATTTTTTTTTGTTAATTTACTTTTCAATAAAGTGTATCTATCATGTCAGTATGTTTTTTTTGTTTATTTGTTTACAAAGTGTGTGTGGAGAAATGAGTTGTTTGACAGCCATTTTGAATTTGCCTGTATAATAAAATCATTAGCGACGTCTTGGATTAGTGAATCAGTTCTCTCGCTAAAGACATGCTCGCAAAAACACATGTTCTACAGTATGCATTCTCAATGAGCTATGGGCGTCCATAGACAACTCCTACAAAAATTCTGAAACCTTTTGCATTGGAGATTGGGATTTGTTCATAAGTAAATCCACTAATAATAGTGTCTTGTTACGGCCGAGTTTGGGTCTAAAGTCGGATGACGGACAGACTGGAATCTATCCGTTGACCCAAACCAAAACAAGGGGTTCGCAACAAGAAACGACACGAACACAGGATATTATCAAATTCTATTATTGTATTTGTGTAAATAAATATAGTGCGCTCACGAGGTATCAAAATACATTAATTCAAATGAACAATAAATTCACAAATTCAGCATAATACAATAACAGTGTGGTAAAACACAAAATTAGACAACGCAAGGAAAATACATTTACAGTCGCCTGGAGTCATAAAATGATATGGACACTAAAATACCTAGTTTCAAAAGTCAATCTTTTCGACGCAAACATCGCGTGGCCTAATCTTCGGCTTGAACAATTGCGACGTGATGGCTGGACGGCAGCGAGTTCTTGTAAATCTTGCTGAGAGAGAGAGGATGCAGTTCTTACAAACGTCCGTGGAATGACATAGTGAAACTGTACATTGTCTTCAATTCAGCTTGACGTGAAACAATCTGTTTTTGAGAACTTGTAACTAAGCAACTGCGTGCCTCCACGTGGCAAGGTGTCGTTGATTAGCCATGTGTCCAGACTCTGATAATAGACGACTAATTGAAATTGACCTGTGACCTACATTTATAGTGGACAAAGACTCCTTAAGCTCCAGTAAATTCGATCATTATTAACGCCCTCTCGTGAGCGTCTATTGGCATACAAATAATACACGTCTATAAATATCAAATTACACAAAATGTGTCACATATTGCAAATTGAGTCCAAAAAATAGTGGAAAAATGTGTTTTTTCAGTTCATTTGGTCAAGGTCATGTGTATTATTGGGGCTCAGAAATTCCTCCAAGCGCTATTGTGACAGTTGATGGGCCCCAAATGTTTTCGAAAGTTTATTGCATGTGTATGGGTGCTATGCCGCATTGGGGTCTGAAAGTTACAGCAAAATCGCTTTCTTGCTTAGATATTTCTATATTATCAGAGTAATTTCTTACATGAATATTTATTTACAGATGTGTAAAACTTTTACATGTTAAGTGGGTGGAGGGGGAAATTGCTCTATTTCACGATGATAAGGGTTCCTTATAGTTCTTGCCCCTCTTTGCGGAAGCTGTCCACGATTCAGTATATCAATACCAGGGTCAGCAAAGCGAGAGATCTTGATTCTATCTAGCCTCTCTAGACGTTTCCTGGAAGGCTGATTAAAGTTTGGTCGAGTATTTTCTGTGTATCGTTCAGTTGGTCCCATATAGTAGTAGAATGGCAAGTTTTTACCAATACGTTTCTCATATTCGTTTCTCATACGCTGGACCCAACATATGATGAAGAAGAGATGTAAATGCTTCAACATCATCTGATGTCCCAGCTCTGGGATGTTCTGGTGAAATATTCTTAATTTTAGCAACCCTTCTCCTGAGTTCTGGACTTTCAATATTTGCAACTAGCCCAACAACAACTTCTCTTGTCAGACCTCTGATGCCTTTAATTGGTCTAATTAAAGAAACAAAATAATTTCACATACAGTTAATCCTGGTTCATTATAAAAAAAAATACACTTAAAAAGTAGCAGATACCAGGCCAAGGTCAAATTTACCTGTTGACATCTAAATTTGAATAACCCGGAGAATTGTCATAGTAGGGCATCCAGTCATCTAATAGGTACTTGAGCATTGCTCGATTGTAATCTCCCCTTGTTTTGTCATCTATTCCACGACCATCTGTATATTTATACCAGTTTAATACCAGTTCTGCAAACCTATAATAGACATTTCTTATCAATAAAAAGTTCATATAAATTGTCATATGAAACTTGTTTTAACATTCAACAATTCATAATTTTACATATTCTCACAAGTCACAATAGTTATTTGGTTGGTCAGGTGTCCTAGCAATTCAGCAGATCATTTTGAGGATACAAGTCTAATGAAAATTAAAAAAAAAAAGAACAGACCCTGCTTCCCATATACATGTATATAAAGCACATCACTCGGAAAATGTACTCATTTTAATTGTTTGTCCAAATCTGGCAGACAGTAGGACCACTTGCAGTACCATATTTGCTCTATTAGAATAGCATTTTCAATAGAAGCACATGTAAGCCAACAGTTCCATTGAATGTCTACTGATTCATCAAATATGAAATAAGAGCATGCACTACCAATGGAGCTAATACGGTATTAGTACTTTCACGCCCCCCCCCGCTCCACAGATTTGTTTGTTGATTATCAATCTGTTTTGACATGAGTATTTTTTATTTGATTTGTTACAAAACAATGGCTTATATGTAATCTTTAATGACAGCAGTGCTAAAAGGCATGTGTGTATGCAGCTGTGTGTATGTGACCATAAATGAACATACCTTTTTTCATTGATATATACTTTCTTTTGAAAGAAGCTGATTACACCCACTGAAAACATCCGTTCACTCTTGCCAGTCAGTGCAGTGTAAGTGAGACCAGTATGTGGGTCTTTCATTGCTTCAGCCTTCAGTCCATCTATAATGAAGAACAAAATAATGTTTTATCAAGTACAAATGGTGAATATAATATTAGTTCGAACTTTTAGATGATTACTGTCACTGCATATTGTTCTGAACACTAAAACGCAATGGTTTGTCATGCGCGTCTCAAGATCTTTACATGATTAGAACTTAGTTCTTAGTTAGTTCAAATCACTTTTATGAGGATGCGCCGTCAGCTAAAATGACATTCACGAGATGCATCATCGCCTGTGTCCGGACATTTCATACTCTAAATACCTAACTTTGCCATGTATTATATAGAAATATATAATATATACTATATAAAATAGATTGAAAAGCAACCGCATAGTCATCTATTTATATTCCGAGGTGTCCCTCACTATTATTATGACATCTCCTGTTGAGGTTGGTTTGACCCAACTTGTTCTAATCGTGCAACAATCTCCAAGGTTGTTTTGGTGTTTGGAACAATATGGCAGTGACAGGATGGTGATAAATAATAGAAATCAAATTTTGAACTAACCATCATCTAAAGTGAAATACATTCTGATAGTATTCACACTTGTCATTCTGGCAGCAGCTTTTGCTTCCATTATTAACTGTATTACAGAAACAGGGCGGTCATTTCCCATTGTTCGCAACGAGTTCCACTCACTGTGGTATAAAGACACTGAATTTAACCAGCAAAGAAAAGGGAATTTGTAAAATCAGATGACGCAGAGAAGCTGATATGAGTAACTACAGAGAAAAGATGATTGTCTGGCTGGTATCAATTTGCATCACAGGCATCTCTGAATGGAAAGAAAAATTACATGCAGGTACAGACGTGTTTCAAATAAATAAGTTTTATTATTGACTAAAAATACTACAAGTAGCTTACCAACAACAATCATTCCCATGGCCACCATATTTCGTTTAACTTGATTTTTTAGTTCCCGAATTGTCTTATCCTTCAGAACACCACAGGGAAGAATTCGCACAGGCAGGGCATAGGGTTTCATGTTCCGTAGCTCATCACTGATCATGAATATGAGAAGATGGCTCGCAGCATCCCTTTCCTTGGCAACAATACTTCGTAGATATAACTGCATCCTTCGTCGGAAGCTTGATAGCGTCAAATTTAACAGCCCATCACCATTTCGAACTGCTGCCAATATGTTTGAAAGATCTTGGTTGTCATTTTGAAGTTTTTCATATCCTTCTGCTTCCCAACCAAGGTCAAAAAGACTATCATTTGAGACAGCATACTGTTTTTTTTTCTTTTCATACAACAGCTTTGCGGTCTTGTGTTCACTTGTCAAAAACAACATATCGGTCTCCAGTGAAGCCAACATACATGTACAATCAGTTTTAACTGTATGCACACTGTCCCTCCCATCTTTCATGAAATTAGCTACAAGCTTTTGTCTCTCCATATAATGTTTATGAGCTTCTTTAACTTTCCCATCTCCCATATCAATGTCTTCTGTCCATTTCTTTGTCATTGATTCTCGCAAACCCTTTTTTATATCACATGCATCAGCCTTGATCCACCACCTACCATGTGGGTTACTCTCTTTTGCTTTCTGCAACATCTTTACCTATTCAAGAAATAACAAACGTAAACTATCATTTATGGCATAGTTATTGGAATAACTGATATACAATACCAAGGACAACTGCAAACATTTTTTTTGAAATATCGAACATGCATAAAATTTATCAAGCAAAAATTAATGCGTGCATAACAATATTTTATTTTAGTTGTGATGCCCATAATACAATGTGACCTAATAGACAATGTAGGTGGTCAAAGACTTATTTACTTGGATTGTAGTTTCTGATGTATAACCCGATCTGCTTATTCTTTTTCTGAGTGTTCTTCAACTTAAACCAACCACATTCATTTTCGCCTGTAACACAATCATGTATATATGGAAGATTGGTAAGTTATATACATACCATGAATCAAGTGACAAGAAAACTGTGGAAATATAATTTGCACAAAAATACTCACATCCATTGTTGTGATTCGCGTTTTATTTCGTTGTTTCTTAGTAGGTCTTAATTCATGTAATACTTGTAGTTCATGAGGTGACATGCCTTCGGCCAATTCTACTTCTTCTGCACATGAAATGCTACTCCATAAAGTACTCCTACTATGCTCCATTTCAGAAGACTGGTTTTGGTTTGAATCAGAAGCTATTTTCTGAGGAGTGGAAGTGGTTAACCCTAAAAAAATATTTAATAAATGAAAGAGTCAAACGAATACAAGCATGACTTTCTTTCCTAGAACAGATCCATGAATAAATGTAGTTTGAAATAAAGCTGATGTCTTCCCTAGATGAAAAACAAATGCCATAATTGACAACATGTGAATGGCAAAAAGCTACTAACATGATCTATTGTCTTACTAGTACAAGTAATTATCAACACATCTATCACTGTTGTACTTATAAAAACCTGACACTGTTTTGGGCAACATTAAAAGAAACAATGTGTTAATACAAACCTGAACAGTCTTCTTCAATGTCACATATATTCTCCCAATTACATCCCATAGCTGACTGCAGAGCTTTGCTGACAATGTCATTAGTATCAAGTGATGCAAATTCTAAATTTGATTCTGTCTGCTTGATTTCCAAGACTGTCCACATCAGTTTCTTCACGAGAAAAAAACTCCTAAATTCTCCTCCTGATCATTGGTTTCTGCACCTGGTTCTTCTTTCTCATCATGTTTTGACAAAGGTCCATAATGCAATGAAGCCCATTTTTCACCAAAGTGAGAATACATTGTTTCTAAGTACTTGCTATATTCATCAGGACATTTCACTTGGTCCACATAATCAACAGCAAAGAATCTGCAGTTCATTTATATTTGTGGAAATGGCATTATGTTCAAGGGCATTTTAGGACCACTGATGTCCTTTCTCATGGTTCCTATGAAATATGCCAGGTCATACAACGTGTTTTGTCTCATTTTCTCATGCAAGTTCTTAAAAGCATTAGCACTGACTTTGAGAAAGTCATGTGGTACAAAATCAGCTAACTCTGGATTTTGTTGGCTCAACTTCACATTAAAACATCTTGACAATATTTCCCATTGTTGTGCGTCGGTGATTTTACAAACACTTTCTACAATGGAGTAAAAGGGATTATCTGATAAGACCACATCATCATCATGTTCAACATCTTCTGTGTAATCTATCTTGAATGCATTCTCTACGGTCTTGAAATGTTGGCGAAGGTAGTTTAAACACCTATTCCTGTAAGCTTCTATAAAAAAAGTATAAAAATGCAAATGAGCATCAAAACTTATACATAAAACAAAACCTCACTCCCATTTAAAGCACATATTTTGGACAAAATTATCCTGTTTATAATTTATGAAATTAAGCTATCTACAAGTTTATGTATATTTTGTTTTGTAGGTTAACATAACCCACAATAAATTTGATAATAATGTTTTACTAATAATAGTATTATTGTGATAATTAGTACACTTAGAAAAATATTCAATAAGGGGTAGACATTGGTATTATTTTTTTCAATCATATTTTTGAATCTGATGAAAAATGAAATTAAAATGCCTTATGCCATATGACCAAAAATTCAGTGTAGCGCTCTGTCTTATTATAACTGCCACAAGATATTATGCCAGTGCGGGTTCACTATAATTGACTAAACATGAAACAGAAGTATGCTACAAGAGGAAGACTAAAACTGATCATGGATTGCATTTATTGTATTATTATACAGAAAACAGCTTAATCCCTTATTGAAAAAGATGTACTTGTTGGGCAGTTTTTTTAAAAAAAATGTTAAACTGACATAACTGTGTAGTGTATCATCAGGAATATGTACACGCCACATTATAAAACACAACAGAACAAATAACAAAAAGCTGTTGAATAAAACATAAAATACAAGAAGATAGCTTAAAACAATTATAACTATGTATCAATGCACGGTTTAGTACTGAAAGTAGCTTAATAGCATTGTCCGCCAGTTTTTAATAGGAAAAACAGCAAATACAAAGTACGTGGTTAACTCTTTGGCGACGATGCATTTTTCTAGATAACAATTCACCGTCCCACATAAACAACATTGCATGAAGTTAAAACTTAAAAACGTCCCTTTAAACTTCAAAAAGATTCTAATAACAAAGCTAGCTAAAAACAAACGAGTGACATTAACGTAAACAAGTGTAAATCCGGTCATAATTATTACTTACCGATCTCAGATGCAGCTTGTTGCGTAGAAAATAACATGCGTACTCGCGATTGATCAAAAGAATCACGTGACACCCTTCCGTTCCCTGTCTTCAACGGCGGTACACACGCGAAAGGAAGTTTCCCATAATGGCCGACGACATATTAATTGCGGAAGTGTGAATTATAAACAGACAAGAAAAATCCGGTCAAAGCAACAAAAAGACGACGAAAAGATACTTCGACGCCCGTCATAGCCATAACAGGAAACCACATGGGGTTTTTTAGTGCCTGTCAATATTTTAGAGCACTGCATTTTCATTGGTCGAATTACGTGGAAATAGTCGTCAATTGAAACCAATATTACAGTCTGTTGACAGTGATTGATCACTGTTATCATCATGAGAAAAAAAGGTATGCGCAATGTACTTGCTGTTGGGAAGCCACACTACGGTAGCTTTCGTTGTCGAGATCGCCAGAATACTCGCAATAAAGACGCAGCCGCTGTGACTTTTCGTGGAAAGAAAGTGGCAAGTTTAAAACTTGATGCAGCACGATTAATGGCGAATATAATGGACTTGAATTTAGCTGCAGATGGTTGTTACTATCTTAAACCAAAATGAAACCAAAGTCTGACGTGCCTGCAAAAAGAGTGCATATAAATGTGCTGTAAGACGAACACTTTGGCGAGGAGGGGCGGCGTACTCTTCGAATTCGTCTGAAAATCGATTTAGGCTTATTCAGGTAAAATGAAAAAAAAAAAAAAAAAAACGGTTTTGTCGGATACCGATTCACAATATGTTTGTGTTGAGAATTTACTCTGCATTTCCCCAAACCCACACATGAAAATAACTTACCCACAGCCGTCATTCCATTTCCTACCGTATTCTGCGCAAGTCTGATAATTAGTTTTGGAAGGTATTCTTGTGTCTCTAAAAGACTTTGAAACTCGTGGAATACTCGAGAAAATAAGTTTGTAAATAAAACGGCCCAAAGACAAATACGCTATATTGACAAACATTTCAACTGCCCAGTGTAGTATTTGAGTTGTTTGCTACCTGCAAACAGAACCGCCCACTTTGCATAATCCCAGCTGTAATGAATGACGTCACCGTTCGTTATCAGCACATACACTCTCAAAACACCATAAATGTCGATTCATGTTTTTTGCCTGAAAACAACCTTCAAGGTAATTTAATTACCACCAACCCATATAATTTTGCTGCTAAAACGGGAGTTAACCTTGATTTTAAATTTAAAATCATAAAAGTGCCGATTTCTCGGTGTTCAGTTTCTGGCAATTACCACTGACCTAATTTTAAATGGCGTTTCAGTGAATAGCGCTACGATGTCGCCGTTTGGCTTTTTTTACTCTTGGATATGTTGGCTTCATATAAGTATTTACATTTTTGCGAAATTCCATTGCGTGTTTTCACAAACCTCGCGCAAACCATCGATATACGCTAACTTTAACACCAAAAAACGTGCTAGAAATTTGTTATTTTCAGAAAGGAAAAACACACTTAATGTAAAAATAGAAATACGGATTAAAACTTCATGGCCTTTGCTTCAAAACAGTGTAAAGTTTTTGATCGCATGAATGACTGTAGAGATGACATTTAACATTTTATTCACAAGCTAAGGGCTTTCTAAACATATATAGATTGTATGATTTCTTGCAAAATTTATTCCGATTATAGGCGTTTGTTTACATTTTTAATGCCAAAAAACTATCCTGCTACCTTAAACAGTATGAGTATTCTGTCTTCGTTCTTCGTTTAGACACACCCGTAAACGCAATTTCTAATGGTGAATAGTTAGTCACAGTGACGCTAGCTTACAAGGTTTGAAATCTCTTGTCATCTGTTGTCAGCAAAGCATTTGATTTTCGAAAAGCAGATTTGTCGCAGATTCAAATGATATTAGTGCATCGAGATTTTCCGGTGAAGTTTCTAGTATATGATTCAATATTGATACCGAATATTTATTTGCTATTTACTTGATAACTACCACACCGACTAGTTGATAGTGCCGGATCGGGATGTTGCAGCGTATCGAGCCGTGCGTTCGATTCTGTCACATTGTCTTCATCAATTACATGTTTGTTCTAGTTTATTAACAGGTATTCACATTCCTTAGTTAAGCTTGTGTAGTTTATTTTAATTGTTAATCCTATAAATAAGATATTTACACAGTAAAACGAGAATAAAACTAAAAAAAATGTGCATCAGCAATGACATGTGACCTGTGCATGTGCAATGACCTTTATCGAATCACAAATTAAAGGTGACTTCACACTTGTAGGTACCGGAAATACCGGAGTGACTAGTTCTTTCCTGAAATTTTTCATTGCAAATAATATTATTAACAATAATATCGCAATATTTTGAAAATCACGTTATTTGTTGCAATGACATTTTTTTTGCTGTATTCTGCGGTAAATTTTCAAAACAGAATAAACCCCTTTAAGCTACAGAATATATTTACTGTGTGATTTTGAACATTCATTTTATAGTCAATGTTGAGGGTACACATTTTGAGCATGTTTCCTCAGTAAGTTGAACGTCAAATTGTCATAATATATAACATACAAGTAGTTCTTTTTGCTATTTTTTTTATGAGTCCATAAACAAATATATGGTCACCGTACTACTTTTGCCACAAATCTGGGACACAAATCTATGAAATCGGCACTTTTTAAGTGAAGAATATTTCCTCATATATCAAAATTTCGCAAGGTGACAAAGGGTGATAAATCATATATAGTAACCTAAAGTGTACCTTCTGTTGTCATAAAATATTTTAAACATTTGTAGAATAAAAATGTTTTTGTTTTTTTTAATAAGTTTTAAATAATGTTTTAACATGGTTTCCTATGAAAATATTTGTAAAAAAAACACATTTTTGCATATTTTATGACAGTGTATTATATTTCTCTGAACTAAAAGTTAATCACTAGTTCCGCAATGAATAGTTATGTATCAGTTTGGAAATACAATAGTGATGAGATTTTGACCTTTAGTAATGGTACCAAACTACCTTTTCAACTCTTGTCCTGAATCAGATTGTTGTGTTTCGCTCTTGATTTCTGATATAGCTCCCATAAAGTTCAAATCTGAAATGAGACTATGATACGTGGAGTACCATAAAGAAAAGCTGACAACCCACAGCATAATATGCAATGGTAACAATGATATCCTATGCTATAAATATGGATCACTGATAGTGTTCCAACAAGCATCCTCTCGACTGAGATAGCTCCGCTGTTAGCAATGTACATTTCAAATAAAGAACTGAAGATATCATCAAAACATGACATATGTGTATACTATAAATACTGTACTGCAGGTCGTCTTCGCCGGAAAAAGGTGAAAATCCGCGGCTTTCTCAGTCCAGATTTGTGTGTAAGAAGAATGTCAGTAGATAATTCTCATCTGTTGAAGATTTTTGTGAGAAGTTAACATCAGTCATAGCGACATCACAACAGTCAGTAACTTTAAATGAAGAATTCGGTGACGATGAGGATGAGAGGAATTCAGAATCGCATGACGAAGATCAGTCACTACTCAGTAACGATGATTATAATCATATGTCCGAATCACCCGACAGCAGCACTGTTGATTCAGGTGGCAACAACCTTGATACTACTGATGAATTTACACCGCCGTCGTGAGTACATTCGATCATGCGCTTCTATATCAATGTTTCAAGGCAATACCGTCACACCGATTGTCAATTGCAAACTTATATCGTTTATCCTGAGTAACAAAAAAATGTGCCAACCGTTTCGCTGTATACAGTATAGGCCATAAAGCTATCGTTATTATAAACATTTGATACATTTAATTTTTCTTAATCAAAATAGGTGTTAAAATTCAAATTGACAAAAACCGGAAATTGTATTAAGGCGTGAATGTTAGTTCTATTTATTATTAATGAGATAGTTCAACCAGGAAGCTGTAATGAGCCCTGGTTCAACATTATTTAATCAGCGTGTAAAAATGTCTCATTTTGATTATGCAAAGGGATGCAGTTGCTATGTCGTGAGAAGGCATGTACACGCCTTCACATATTGGCTTAGATAATGTTATGCTCTTGAGCCAATCATTATTTAATATTTAAATAGGAAGCTGGTGACTGGTTTTACGTTTGTAAGCAAAGCCCTAGTTTTTTGCCTTTCAAATTGAACTTTGTTGTTGTTAAATACAATTTTGTTTTTGTTCACTGTTCATGACTGATGACCATGTTTTTTTAAACCATGCAAATTTTAGGTAAAACTCATTCATGCCAATAAACTCCTTTATTTATAATACCATATGTATATACAGGTCAACAAGCATCCAGAGGCCAAGAAAAAGTGGGGAAAAAGAAGCTGCCAAGAAACTTTCTGTTCCAGCATTAACAAAGAAAAAGATGAAACAAGAAGTTAACAAACCAATAGAGTTAGACCAGATTGCCATAATCGTAATCAAAGAATGTCATGTTGGTGTGAAAATTGCAACAATTCAATGTAACAACATTCTCCATAGAGTTTTACAAACATGAAGTTTTAGTATCGTTTTTATTACACTGCTGTTAATAAGTATATGAAAAAGAAAAAACAAACAGACAACTAGTTGATCATGAAAACTCCGGTTTTATCTTGAATATCATTATGTAATTGTATAGGTTCAAAATTATGTAATCTGACATGTTAAACTTGACTTGACATTTCCCCCTAACTTTACTTCGTAACATCACGGCGGGTGTGGGATGCCAGCAGCAGATGCTTACCCTTCACATGCGCCTGGTATGACTCCCTTGTGGGGGTTTGTGATGTTCCGCTTCCAGACAGATGAAAATTGGGTCGAGAAATGAAAATGAATGAATACCTAGACGAGGCGTATCAGCCATTGATTGTAGTTTTAAATAATGCATCAAAAGGAGACTTTAACGAGTCAATGTAAGTTTATTAATAGTTTAATTTAAAAGATGACTTCAGCCTTTATAACTCAACCAAATAGAATATTTTCAAATTTGTGACTAGTAACATAGGCTTCTCTCAAACAATCAATGATATTGTTGTTTTTTATTTAGTTTCCTTACAAATGTGACCCAATTAATTTCACAGTTATAAGGCATACTGCAAAACATGAGGCTGATAATAATAAACAAATATTACTGTAATTATTTGTTTATTCCAGGTAAATGGATATACATATGATATTATACGTGCTCAACACTCATTTAAAGCCATAACCCAGTTGAGTGAACAATACCAACATACCAATCTAGATCTAGATATGCTGTTGTTTATGCTGGACAAAATGACATTTAGTGATAAAGTGCTACAATGTATTCTATTGGTTTTCTATATAGTTTCTTCCAAATATTAATATTTTTCAAAAATTGTTACATATATGCTTACTTATCCATCTTAGCTTAAAGCCTTTGATATTATGACTAGCTTCAGTCAACTTTGACAATCTATTATTCTGCCAACTGTTACATACATTCCTGTTTGTTTGCAGAAAGTTGACCCAAAGTGCAAACTACAACCCACTATGTGCAGGTTTTTGCAATGTTCGAAGAGGGAATTGTTAAAGAGCAAAATTAAAAGCTTGAGAGCTGTTCTCCACTCCACAGATTCCACATACAAAGTTTCTGGACATTTTAATTCTAACAGAAGATGAACAGTTAGCATTATTAGAACAGGTTTTGGATGGAGTGTCAGCCATAACCGAAATGGTCAAGAAGACAGCTTTCTCAAACAAGCGACCTGGCGGTCGAAATAGCTCCGCTGTCTTCATTATCATGGAACAAGAATCAGTAAAGTTTCATTATGGAGAGATGCTGCATGCGGAAAGCTCCATATTGGTGACACAGTGAAATTAAAGGATATCACGCAGTTGGTCAACATTTCACAAGGACCATTACATGTCAGTAAATTGTTTAGATGAATCAGAGGTAAGAGTACTGCACGACTATAAAAGTGCATTTTTTGTAATTTTCTCGCACATTTTATTACCTAATTGTTTTTGACATGTATCAGGATTTTTTTCTTTGATCATGTTTTTTTTCTTTCAACTTTGTTAACTGTTCTGAGAATGTACGTTTCCTGTATTGACCTGAATGACCTGTATGTATAGAATATACATACTGACCGGTTCCTTGTGCTTTAAAAAATACACATCATTTTGGTTAATTTATCAGAAACAATTTGAGTAATTTCTTTTAAAGTAAATACTAGTATAGATGGCTGGTGACAATTGACATTTCCACCACAAATTATGTCACAGTTGGCAGTATTTGGGTTTAAGTTCACGTAGACCTGCTTTTTACTTATTACATTTGCAATGTTATGACTGTCGTGCTTTATTACAGAGTAATTCTAAATAATTTAGAATTTTATCTGTATACTGTTTTGGTAGGTTATAGAAGAAATGTAGAATAGTAGTTATTTGCACAAACCTACACGCATGACTGTCATGGGAGTAGTATCCAACAAGAACGACCTATATAGCAAAGAGATGGGCATCTTTGTCGTATTTTGAGATAACAGTTTGTTGAAAGATACTTTCACCACCCAAAAAACTTCCAATGAAGGAAATACGGTATCTAGGTGTTTAGGAAAATTTGGGGAGTTACTATTCGTTCTATTAGGTCATTTGACAGAAGCACATGTAAATTGAAAATCTAATTTCTCACTAAATACCATATTTCCTTATTAGAACTATTATTGATTTTAGTGATCAAAATGCACAAGTTTGCAACAAAGATTGTGGTGTTCTGGTATTTATTCTACTACAAGCTCATTTGACAGGACATGTAAATTGAAAATCTCATTTTGAGCAGAAACGTCAAATACTTATAGTAGAGAAAATATGGTATATTAATAAGGTTTATAGGAATTTACTCTAGTACTAATGTTTGATGTGTATTGAATGTTGAAAAATGTTGGTGTTACTTTGTGTGTTCAGAAGCACAGATAAATACAAAATTATGTCTGCTTTAAAATTGAAATGTTATTGTTTTGACCTTAATACATTAACATGTTGGAGTTTAATGTTCTGTTAGCGTTTGTAGTTTATTACATGGATGAAGTGAGCTAAGTAGTATTGATTCGTTAGCATACTTCCCTGTAATACAATATCCACTGGTAGTCCAATATAAACCTGATAAATCTGGAAACTATTTGCTAGTATGCTGCTGATCTATGTACATCTTTCCAGGATTGCTTTTACAAAGGAATTTCTGTGATTTGTCTTGCCAAGCCATCGGTGCAGAATCTTTTTCCTGAGGAGTTCAAAAAGTCCTGAGCCAATTGAGATGGTAACAACTTATGAGAGAAGTGCTGGATCTGAATATGCTAATTGCCTTGTTTGCATAATAATGAACTGCACTATTGCAAAAATCAACTTCTTGAAAACCCCTGGTTTGATTTCAGTGATTTTGTAACAGTCTGGGGTATTCTACACCTCTCAAATCTGTTCACGTTTCTCTTGTTAACTCAGTAAAGCACCCTCACAAATTTCTTGGGTTTAATTTGTTAACTCTGTATAGCACCCAATCATGACTCCTGGTTTTATTTTTTTCACATCATACCAAATTGAAAAATCTATTGCCTTCATACAAGCACATTTACAATTTTTCAACACTGGGAACTGCGCAGAACAATCTGAGGAAGTAGATAAATGATCTGTAATACAGATGTCTCAATTATAAAACCATGTTATATAGCAGTGTGAGCTCCAGTTTGTTTTGGACATTATGAAATGGTTTTTCACCTGTACTTTTGCAAGTATGGTCAGAAAATTGCAAGAATAAATCTGTATATTAGGTAACAGTAAAATTTGAATGCAGTGATAACATGCTTTGATTCTCAGCACTTGTTGGCTAGAAGTGTAATCAACATACTGTTTATTTCCTCTATTGGAAGTGCATGTTCTTATGTTATTTGACAAAAGTGTCACAATATTATTTTGTTCTTGCAATAGAAGTAAATATTTTGGGTTTACATGCATTTCATTCTCCAGTCACCTAAACATTTTACTATTAGTAACAAAGTAAATGGCCAATACGGTACTGTATGAACAAGCGAACATTTGTCAACTTATCAGTTCATGGGTGTTCTGTTTGTAGGCTGTATGATCTAACCCTGTTATCACCATTGTCACTCTTCTCAAAATTTATGTAAAATTGAGTTTTCTTCGAAATTGTTATCACGACATTTAAACATGAAGTAAGAAATGAAGTAATACATTTTTGGCGAAAAGGGTTGAGGATCTGGGAAATGCCAGGGAAAATCTGGTATCTTATTTTTTTAATTCTATGTGGAATGTTGATACACAAAGTTTTGCTGGAAGTGCCTTCAGCCAGAAATGTGACACTGCAAGAAATATTACTTGAGCAACTGTGATTGCATTGTCATTAGTTGCATGTGAATATTTAACAAAAGATAAACACAAAAATGTTAATGGAAAGTAAGTAATATTTATTACATACAAACACTTCCGCAAACAGGACAGTAAACTCACTCTTATTGGAAGAGTACAACACTGGGATAGTAATAACTGAAACTAGAAGTAACACACGAGATGACAAGTCTTATTTTTCATATGCAAATTACGGCATTATATCACATTCTTGGGCATATCAGAAGATAAGATGGATATTGTTAGGCAACTGTTTGAAAGTATAATGACCGTCCAAATTATTATGTGTGCAATTTAAGGAACCTGATATAAGCAGAATAATCATCGCATTTGTCATTAAAAGTACCAGTTACTTAACTCATTTGTGCTTTTACATATTTAAAGTATACTTTACAGTTGTATCATGTTTTATATTTAGATAGGGCTATAGTAAATAGGGCGCTTACGGTTTTGAGCTAGTTGTCAAATACGATTGCTGCAAATATCAAAGCATTTAGACTTAACCAAAAACGACAAAAATATTCACTAAAAATCCAAAATTTGCATATTTTGACACAAATTTAACAAATCTGACAAAGGACCACCCAAAGTATCATTGCTGGAAATATGAAATCATTTGAAGTTACGGTTTCGGACTAGTTGTCGAAAATAACATTGTTTACTAAAAATGACAAAAATATTCACTGAAAATCCAATTTGCATATTTTGAGACGAATTTAACAAATCTGACAGAGGACCACCCCAAGCAAATTTGGTACAAATATGAATGTAATTGGTCAAGTACTTTTGAAGAAGAAGTCGTTTAAAGGTAAACTTCATGCAGGACGCAAGACTAACGACGCCAGAGAGACCCCCATATCAACAGCTCCGCTAGGGTCATCTGTGATGACTGCAAAGCTAAAAACTTCAAGACTGTGCAAAAATTCTTTTACCAGTTAACTGGATGTTTAGAGGGAGAGTTGGCCAGAAGCACTTAAGAAAAAATGTTGAAATGACAAGTCATCATGCTGTCTTTTCAAAGAATGGTGTATATGCATTCACAGTTATGAAAGATATGCTGAATTTAAATTATTCTATTTAGCAAGCCAGTGTCCAGGATTTACTAGATATGAGAGATGTAAGTACAATTTCTGTTTAAAAAACAGGTTTTGAGTTTGCAAATGTAATTATAAATGCTGATAATAATAATAGAGCTTCAGAGAACTTTTAGGATATCCATGTATGTTCATGTGATAGATGATAACTTTGTTTTCCCTGACAGATGGTAAGGTAACTCTTGTTTTATTTATTTTTCTAAGGAAATGGTCACTAGATGGCATTAACAAAATAATTGTGACAATAAGAGCAATTAATCTTGGTTGCTATAAAAAATCTTTCAATTTATGTGTCATGTGTGATGTAATCAACATCAGTCATATTATGGAGATCTGAATGTTGACAGGAACTTAAAAAATGTACAGGCGGGAGTTTGCCATGTATAGAACTTCAAGTCAGGTAGGCTTGATGGTTTTTTTGAAATGTATACATCATAAGAAAGTACTGTAAAAGAATTTATATCACAGGATATTTAATTTACATGTTTCATGACAATCAATCTTGATATTGTATGTGTATTGAACTATATTTATAGGAATAAGGTATAGGCAATGTGCATGATGAATAGTGTCATTCTTTGTGTTAAACTGTTCATATGCTTCTGTGGATATAATTGTGAAAAGCAAACTCACAACCAAGACAACTATCAAATACTTTATTGTAGCTGGAATTGTTTTTTCCGGGATTACTTTCGCATGGCATTTATTTTCACTTATTAATTTGTGATGAGTTGAATATAAAATATAGGGAAAAGGATTTAACCATTGGTGAGAATAGCGAATTACAATATTAGTAATGCTCTACATTTGGCATAAATCACTTTCAATTTTATTGTTCTAATTTTTTTCTTTGAAGTAAACACTATTTACAGTACATTGTAGAAGGCAAAAGTGCTACTGTAAACAATTTTGGTGATGAACAACAGGAAAATATGGAAATGTCAAGATGACTGGTGTCAACAACCAAATATATTTTACACACATATTGTAAACAGATTTAGTATGCCCAATGGTTGGGTTTTACATGCACGTAAACAAATTCACCATATGTGTAAGATTATATAATAGTAACCACCTCTTCTCTGTTGCTACGAATGCATATACATGTATTTATCAAATTTGAAATCTGGCATAATTACTCTTTTTCAAAACAATGCAATTATGTTTTTCTTTCAAGGTAATGAATGGTCTGGTTGCTGTGATGGAGGCAGGAAGGCATGTAATTGCTGCTGAAAGCGACACAGAAAAAAATTGCAGATTTGTGTGATTCTTTTTCAAAGGTGATGAACACCCAAGATCTAAGTGATGATAATGATAATTAGAAGTCAATAATCTAATGTTTCCGTTCAAACACATTTCCAAACCAAACCACTTTTCAAAAAATATATTTAGAGAAAGTCTCGAAGAACACAGAGGTGTAATTTAATAGACTTTTTTTCAATTTTCAACTAATTTGCAGTATTCTCTC
Source organism: Saccoglossus kowalevskii (assembly GCF_978046115.1). Classification (NCBI taxonomy): domain Eukaryota; kingdom Metazoa; phylum Hemichordata; class Enteropneusta; family Harrimaniidae; genus Saccoglossus; species Saccoglossus kowalevskii. The sequence goes on along the minus strand of NC_140642.1, from coordinate 15,718,254 downwards.
TATGTGCTGTTTGTTTTGAATTTCATGAATTTCCAATTATGATTGAAAGTGTGTTAACAACTCGTGTATGAACAACTTCAACAAATATAATTTTACATAGTGAGAAAAAAAGTATGCTTTTGAGATGTCTGTATTTGTACAATGAAGCCAGTGTGCCATGAAAACATGGTCACTTTGCAAATGACCCTCGGGAACAACAGGGCCGCTTATCAAATGTCCCTCTGGAACCACTCAACAAATGCCCCTCTGGAACCACGGGGCCACTCGACAAATGCCCTTCTGGAACCGCCGGGGCCACTCGACAAATGCCCTTCTAGAACCGCCGGGGCCACTCGACAAATGCCCTTCTGGAACCGCCGGGGCCACTCGACAAATGCCCTTCTGGAACCGTGGGGCCACTCGACAAATGTCCCCCTGAAACCAAAGAGCCATTTGACAAATGTCGACCTGAAACTACATGGTCACTTGACAAATGTCGACCTGAAACTACATGGTCACTTGACAAATGTCGACCTGAAACCACAGGGTCACTTGACAAATGTCGACCTGAAACCACAGGGGCACTTGACAAATGTCGACCTGAAACCACAGGGGCACTTGACAAATGTCGACCTGAAACCACAGGGGCACTTGACAAATGTCGACCTGAAACCACAGGGTCACTTGACAAATGTCGACCTGAAACCACAGGGTCACTTGACAAATGTCGACCTGAAACCACAGGGTCACTTGACAAATGTCGACCTGAAACCACAGGGTCACTTGACAAATGTCGACCTGAAACCACAGGGTCACTTGACAAATGTCGACCTGAAACCACAGGGTCACTTGACAAATGTCGACCTGAAACCACAGGGTCACTTGACAAATGTCGACCTGAAACCACAGGGTCACTTGACAAATGTCGACCTGAAACCACAGGGTCACTTGACAAATGCTCCTCTGGAACCACAGGGTCACTTGACAAATGCTCCTCTGGAACCACAGGGTCACTTGACAAATGCTCCTCTGGAACCACAGGGTCACTTGACAAATGCTCCTCTGGAACCACAGGGTCACTTGACAAATGCTCCTCTGGAACCACAGGGTCACTTGACAAATGCTCCTCTGGAACCACAGGGTCACTTGACAAATGCTCCTCTGGAACCACAGGGTCACTTGACAAATGCTCCCCTGGAACCACAGGGTCACTTGACAAATGCTCCCCTGGAACCACAGGGTCACTTGACAAATGCTCCCCTGGAACCACAGGGTCACTTGACAAATGCTTCTCTGGAACCACAGGGTCACTTGACAAATGCTTCTCTGGAACCACAGGGTCACTTGAAAAACGCCCCCAAGTCATACGAAAGTACGATTTATTCACATTACCAAATACAAATCAAACCAACTCATCGTCTAAACAATTTTGGATAGTGATGCCATTTTCCTTTCAAATAACATGTTTGTACCGTTCACAGAATTGCTAAATTAGCAACTTATTGAATTTGAGCGATATGTGTCATTTTGTAGACAGCAATTTGACAAATTCGCTGACATTTCCCGAATTTTGTGCAGCTTAAAAAGTTGTAGATCTAGATATTAACAACGAGCATGGAAAACGCAGAATTTATTGCCCTTCGTACATTGGAAACTCATTCACAGTGATTACGTCGAGAATTTAGCATTAATAATATTAATCAACAATGAGCAAATGGTTCTATTATAAATAGCAGACATCAAGTTGATGAACATACCAAATTGCATTTAATGCAATACGACATATAAACAATATAACAATTTGTGCAAAGTTCACCATTTTCTAAAAAACCTGAAATAGTTATAATTGTGTTCAAAGCAATCAGACTTGGTGTTTTCAACAAGAATTCGAAAATATCACCATTTACAAGCAATATTCATCAAAATTAGAGAATCAAAGATATCATCACGAAATGAACAAATATGAGAGAGAGGTCCACATGTAATTCAAAGCAATCATATATGCGGTTTTCGTTACTTTTTACAAAAAATGACAATTATGCATCAAAATATAACAAAATGAACAAATCTGAAAGAGGACTACCCCAAGAATCTATGTTGTAAATATGGAAGCGGTTAAACGGTTTTGAAAAAGAAGACAAAAATGTAAAAAGTTGACGACAGACTACAGATGTCACCATCGAAGACCTGTATGTCTATCCGCCATTTATATGCAGAGCATTTCATATACAATTAAATCTCTGGAAGGAGAAAACACATAGAAGAAAAAGACTAATATGTACATTGTGCATCATATTTTTGTTGCACATTCACATTGAAATGCACATTATGCAGCACACATGATGCGATCAGTGCCATTGAATCAAAGCTCGGGAAGGAATATGGTTACAACAAAAGATGGTCGGATACAGTGCTGGTAAAAATGTAGCCAGGACAGACTGATTTCAATACACGTTTAGAAATTTTAAATACTGGTGCTTGGTCAGGGAAAATTGGTAAAAAATTCTATTGAAAGTATTGAAAGACATAGCAAGTTTCCTTAATGAGGAATCCGGGTTCTGGTGGGCTCAGTCACTTATCCAGCGAGAAGTGGCTCGCGAATTATCGGGCTAGAATAAATGTGAGTTGTCACTTAAATATACTAATGGAACGCGATTTTTTAGAGGGGGCGTCGATTATTTCGGGAGGTCTTCTGAAAAGTCTGTTGAGAATTTTCGTAGGAAGAGTGTGAAAGAAATCCACGGAAATAACAAGGACTGGCGGGGAGGTGCGAGACGACATTGTTGTTATTGTGATCGGCGGCGGCGGCGTTAACAACAAAGAGCCAGTATGGCAGTAAAATTTGGGGCGCTTATCATTTAACGTGGCGTAGAGGGCGTCGGTGCTACTGGGGAGTAGACACCGTGGCGGATAACTATTTGTACAGTCTGATTGTTAGCAGTCGTTCAAAGGGGTGGTAAGGATGGGAAGTGTAAATACCTGGCTAGGTGTCAACGGGGGAATTGTAAAGGGAGATAAAAAACTAAACTAAACGTAACTAGGCAAATAGGGGATCAGTTTTATGGGGCGGGACAGCTGTTGAGCAACGGTATTTTTGAACGCAAGTCTGGTAATTGGCGGGAGTAAATAAAATTAAAAAAACGCGAGGATGTTGTTGAAACATATAATCGGAAGGGGGTTATCGGAAACGTGGTTTAAGGGGGGGGTATCGAAAATGTGGTAAATTTAGGGATCGATAGTGTGGGAGAAACGGGAGGTGATTTAGCGGGAGTTTTGTAGCGCGGGGAACGCTGATTTTGGTTGTAGTGTAAATTAGAAATTAAAAATGGTTGGAATTGATAGGGGGACAATTTGCGCGAGTCGAAAGGTGTAACTACGGTAATTTAGCGGGAGTTCGTTAGCGCGGGGAGCGCTGATTTTGGTTGGGGTGCAAGTTCAAAAGTTACAGCGGCTGGGACAATTTATTTGCGCGAGTCAAAAAGTAAAAGTACGAGAGTTTTTTAGAGGACGGGGAGAAATTTTGCGGGAGTTTATTAGCGCGGGGAGCGCTGATTTTGGTTGTAGTGCGAGTTCGAAATTAAAAAAGGTTGGAATTGATAGGGGGACAATTTATTTGCGCGAGTCGAAAAGTACGGGAATTTTTTAGGGGGACAATTACTAACAGGTTAGGAGAAAACAATTGTGTGTGCGATGTCGGTTTTAGGGCGGCACAATTTGAGTTAAAACCTAGAAAATACTCATAAAGTGTGGGGTTGCAATCAAACGGGTAGGGGGCTTTTTTAGGTCAGTTTGAAAGGTGGGGTCAACCGGTTTCGTTTCCGCAACTCATCAGGACCTCGGGGGGGGGGGAGAGTCGAGATTGAAAGTTTCCTTTTTCCTCTCTTCTCTTATTTAGGATAGGGTGGATATTGGGCGAGTGCGTTGTGTGTGTTGCTTTTTTGTTGTTTTTTTGGCGGTTTGTCTTGAAAAAGACAGTTTGACTAGGTGCCTTCGAAGAGGCGGTTTTTTGTTGTCTTAAAAAAGACAGTTTTTCTCCTGTCTCTTATACAGGTGGTGGCATTGGCATGATTTAGAGTGGCACTGTTTAAACTTAGTCGGAATTTTGAGCGACAGGAGTGGTTTTGGTTGGGAGGTTGGTATGGACATCAACGGGGTCGGTTGTTTCCTTGGTGGAAGTAAAGGTTTGGGCGGTTTTGTGTTGATGTCCAAGATCGAGAGTGGTGCCTTGGTAGGGATGGTCAATAAATTTGGAAGTGGGGTAGAGTTTTAGCTGTAGCCAAATGGGGAGCGCATGAAACTTTCACCAGGGAGGGCACCAAGATCGAAAAAAGGGGGACCGAGGTTGGGGAGTCGCAAGGGGGAGTAACAATAATCGAGGGGACGATGAGGGAGCGTCATGGAACGGAAGACATAATGTCGAACTTTCAATCTCGACCCCCCCCCCCCCGAGGTCCTGATGAGTTGCGGAAACGAAACCGGTCGACCTCACCTTTCAAACTGACCTAAAAAAGTCCCTGGTCGTTTGATTGAAACCCCACACTTTTTGAGTATTTTCTAGGTTTTAACTCAAATTGTTCCACCCTAAAACCGACATCGCACACACAATTGAAAAGTTATTACGGTGTTTTCTCCTAACCTATGGTTAGTCATTTTTGCCGTATAAATAATCAAACAAATAAATTGTCCCCCTATCAATTCAAACCAAAACTCCCGCTAAATTACCTCCCGCCCTCTAAAAAATTCCCGTAGTTGCACCATTCGACTCGCGTAAATTGTCCCCCTATTTAATTCCAACCTTTTTTAATTTCGAACTTACACTACAACCAAAACTAGCGCTCCCCGCGCTAATAAACTCCCGCCAAATTATCTCCCTCCCTCTAAAAAATCACGGTACTTATACTTTTCGACTCCAATCATTACCAGCCCCCCCCCCAAGTGGCTCGTTCCAATCGTCCTATGCCACTTTATCATTAATTTTTAGACTGTTTGCGCCCGCTCCCGGACCAGTCTTTCGTTTTTTCATTTCTCCCACACTTTCGATCCCTAAATTTACCGCATTTTTGACTTTTTTCCCCTTAAACCACGTTTCCGACAACCCTCTTTCGATTATATAACGTCCTCGTGTTTTTTTAATTTTATTTACTCGCGCCAATTACTAGACTTGCGTTCAAAAATACCACTGCTCAACAGCTGTCCCGCCCCATAAAACCAGTCCCCTATTTGCCGTTTAGTTTATTTTTCTTCTTCTATCTCCCTTTACAATTCCCCCGTTGACACCTCGCCAGGTATTTACACTTCCCATCCTCACCACCCCTTTGAACGACCGCTACCAATCAGACTGTACAAATAGTTATCCGCCACGGTGTCTACTCCCCAGTAGCACCGCCGACCATACACTGACGCCCTCTACGCCACGGTAAATGATAAGCGCCCCAAATTTTAACATACTGGCTCGTTGTTAACACCGCCGCCGATCACAATAACAACAATGTCGTCTCGCACCTCCCCGCCAGTCTGTTATTTCTGTTGATTTATTTCACACTCTTCCTACGAAAATTCTCAACAGACTTTTCAGAAGACCTTTCGAAATAATCGACGCCCCCCTAAAATATCACGTTCCATTAGTTAGCTTAAGTGACAACTCGCATTTATTCTAGCCCGATAATTCGCGAGCCACTTCTCGCTGGCCCTCCCCTTACACTGGGTGTATAGGTGATTACTCTCTTTTAAACAAGCTGTTTTTTGAATCAATCAAGATGACATTCTGGCTTTTGAACAGGATGTAGGTCCATTCAAAGCTATTCGTAATATAAAGTGTGGATTTCTAATAACGCCAAACACTACATCAAGATGTTTAGTTTGTATATTATACCATGGCACTTTACATCCACTGTACTCCTAACTAAAGTGAAAGTGAAGATGTAAAAGAACATTTGACCAAAATCAGAAATGACAGAATGGGAAAGAAACAACTTGAATGAAACGCGAGAAATTAGATGAGGACACCGCCAAGTCTTTCTCTTCAATAATGATGGAATATAAACATTAAGTTCATTCTATCTTTTTCCCAGGTAGTCCTCAATATATTTTCTGGGAGCAACAAAAGGAAGTTACAGCAAAACAAAAACAAAATTCAACGAAGATGGCATCCTCTGGATATATAGTGGTGCATTGCACTACATTCAAAATCTGCATCAGTATATCATTTGCTGCGAGAGATGGAGTCAATGATGGTGTGATAGAACGAATAACAAATGACGAAGTTCGACACAATCCCAGAAAAAATGTTTTATTGGTGTTTGATGTGATTAAGATTACTTTTAGTGCACTGGTATATAACAAATCGTCGGGAAACTGGTAGGCTTTTTCAACCTTTGGGGCATTAATGAAGAAATCACAACTTATGTCGAACATCTTAAAGGATGAAACTGAAGATCCTCCATTGGCAACTCGTGTATTGGCTGTTATGGCGAGAGGTTTTCAAGCCAACAACTCTACTACGCTGTGTGGGAATGGTTGACATGTTGGAGTTTGCAGGATTTTATGTCAGGGCATTTGTTGCTGATTGGGCTAGTCCCAATGATGAAAATGACAATGTAACATACTACACCATCAATCCATTTGATAAGAACAGGAATATTCACTTTATTTGCGACGTACCTCATTTATAAAAAACACTGGAATTCACATGTAATTTTTATAATCGCAATTTATAAATATATATTTAAGTGTATTAGTTTCTGTGGTGTTTGAGATGGTTTTAATATATTTTATTCTTCTGCTCATGATAAACAATGAATAACTGCTAAATAAATAATACTAATTGCATGGTATATTTGCCAAATTTGCTTAATCAGTTACTGCTGGTAGTGTAGTTATCAACTTAATTTAATTGAAACACTGTGACCATGTTATTATCCGCCTGTCTTGCTAATAATAAATATGCATGCAACTCAGGCAAGAAACAGTTAAGCTTTTGTTTGTTTGTATTGCTTAAATGTATTGTATAAATGTAACTCTAAAATACATTGTATCTATTTTTACAGTATCAGAAGCAAGCTATTACATGGCCACTGTTAATTAGACGGGTAAAAATTCATGTTAGAATGGTTAGCTATTGAGGTGTTAAGGAGTTTTGTTACAGCTATCTGAAAATGCTTCAATACCACTAACGTTGTCTATTTATTGCGATTATTTGCTGATATAATGAATGTGACACAATTGGGACTAGGTCAAAGTTTTTATTGGCTGACATCCCTACACACTCGTAGTGATACCATTCGATTTTGCAGTCGAATCCGTTTTTTACCATTACATATGCAGAAAAAAATCACAAGAAGTCATAAATTCTTCTTCCATCAGCGCTATATCAGATAAATGTGTGGCTAAATTACCAAGATCGTCATCTTCTTGATATACAGAATTGTTATTGTCTGTTTGGACATGAGCAGTTTGTCGAGAAACCTCACAAAACTTCCGAATATAACTGAAACACATAACCAAAGCCGATTAACAGTGACACTTAACAGCGTGTATGCTAACTAATTACAATGTGTACTGAGTAAACAAAGCATCATGAAACCAGCGGACACAATATCGTCCTCAATCCTTCTCTTTTCTACCTCCATGGTTTTAGATATTATGTCACGAGCTACCAAACCTATCTTGTTTTTAACATCAGCATTTATGTGTGAAATTATAAAGAGTCCAAGCCCATATGGCTAGGCGGCTTCTATTATTTTCGGCCGTTTTTCTTCTTTCTCCCTTCTGTAATTTCTTTCGTGATTTTTTGGGGAAAACCGCTGAACAGAATAGTCTGATATTCTTCAAAATTATAGTCTGTATTGTGAACTGGTGAATTTTGGTTGGTCAATTGATTCGGCAGCCATACTGGATTGAAATTGAACCGGAAGTGGTTATTTGACCAGTTTCTGAGGGTCTAGGCGTTTAGATATTTTTATGGTACTAGTATATAGAAAACTATAGATGTGGAATAGATATCAGCAATAAAAACTTTAGCGGTCGCGTGACATTTTCCGCGATATAGTTTGCAAAAAAATGGTAAAAACACATTTAAAACTTCTTCGGAACCACCAAAGCAAAATGCTCTCACATATGGTATTTTATCATCTATATACCGGTATTGATCTTGGTAAGCGCCCAGGGTACAGAATATGAACAATTGCTGATCAAACTGCGACAAAGAATAGAATGGGAAATGGAAATATGCAATGGAAATAAATATAACAATATGCAACATTAGAAGTTTACAAAAATAATGCATTGCTTATCATGTGAAAAAAAACAGAAATACTAAAAATCGACAGTGAGGAATCATTTGAATTAGGATGTACCCGCCGACAAACACGCCCAATACGCGTGAACTCAAAATGCACTAAAATGTCAGAGGTTAAACTGCGTAAAGTTATTGTTTTGACGGACACCGGATCAACAATCATACAAGATCAATAATAATTTAAACAGTAAAAATTCCGTTTCACCCCTCCGAGATGTTCTACTTTCGCAGCCTAATCGCAGGTTTTTCGAAAAACGTCGAAAAAACACAAGAATTAGTAAAAATGTTCCTATTTTGGGCGGATTATTGATAGAGAATAATGTCTTTATTACAAAAATGCTGAAAAACCGCGAGTTCTTGCCTTAGTTATTTTTTTATCGGCGAAAAACTGCGAACTCGGCAAATTTGGTTGCACAACTTCCCTTTATCATATACACCAAGCGACACTAATGCCAGCTGACTGTGGTTTTGTAATAGCAGTGTTCAAAACGGATGGAAATAATAAATGATGTAACAGAAGAATACGTCCTAGTAATAAACTAAGTGACTTCTAAAGACTGAATGTTTTTTTGCAAACTTCGTATATGGGCCCATTTAGTTATAAACCGACGTTAGCTTCACGTTTATGTCACACTATGGAAACAACCAAAAACATGTTGCTTGTTTTTGAGCGGAGCGGATCGCCCAACCAGCCTACCGGCTTGTATTTATTTTACTTATTTTGTAAAGTTTATGTTTTTGTTACGTACTTGTGATTCGGTATATCGCCACATACATCTGAACCTATGCATATGTAACGAGATTTCAACGAGACCTCTTCTGACTGGTTTAGTCAACGAATCACAGACCTCCTTCTATAGCACATAATGACGTCACCGTCAGGTCAGGTCAAAAACACTCAAATAAAATGGCGGATTATACTGGCGTTAGCGATGAAAACGATCGAGAAAAACGCGTAATTATATACGGTGAGTAATATGATGTTTACACTCCGAATTCACACAACATTGCGAGTTCTTTTACTAGGATAAACAAAATCAATCATACCAGTAAGTGACTCCTAGAAGATATTGCCATATGTACCCATATGTTCAACCACGTGAGGAGGGGTAATTACAGCACCCACACATACGTTCAGTCAGGAAAGGCAATTTATCTAATGCATCAATATAATTTAAGTAAATAATTAACCAATATTCATAATCATATATATATATACACATTGCTAAGATGGCAGATTGTGCCCGACACACCCTGGGAGCAACCCGGCACAACGAAACCATCGACGCAAAATAGTAAATAGCACATTGAAACATCTTATAATCAGGTGTCAAGCCGGCAAATAAGTTCAAGCTCTTTCTGGCTACAAACGAAGTACGAATTTTTATAAACCCATAAAATAAATAAATAAAACGGACAGCTTTAAAAACCCTAACAAATGTGTGTGCAATATGGAATACGAGTGCGTACATTTCAGAAGTGCAGCTGGAGAAAGTCATTGGGAATTAATTGTCCACGTGGCGAATAGTTCGTAACACAATGGGCGAAGGTGTCAACTCACCAGTGTCAGAATTCATTGCCAACCACTGGAACATAAATAATGGTTAACACAGGTAGATGATAATAATCGCTTAGCAAACGTTCTCGTAGCACTCCATGGTAAGGTTAGTCTTGAAACTTTCCCGGGACTCAATTCAGGTGAGGCTTTCACACCACCACAACACGAGGTTGAAAGACCCTGGACTGCGTTAATTATATAGGTGTGTTTTGCGCAAGTTCCCAATTAACAGACGTCACTGTAAAACGCCCTCGCATCCATTAGTAGTTAATTGTCACTTTCGTTTAACACCTTGTAATCAGTCATTGACATGACAATCCTCTTCTGATTTACCATTTGTACAGTATTATTAACGTTGTGTGCTGTCACCACTACACTAATCATTAATTAAAATAAAATAAAATAAACCAAAACCGATAACTCTTTTTTAAAGTAATTGAACTGATTTGGATTTTTATTTGGAACACATCGCAATTGATCAGGAAATATTGTTTGCTCCAATATTCTGCGTGGTCGCCGTGCGCCGGTGGCCATTATATAATTTTAAAACAGTTGTTATTGTTATAACAATATAGCCGTTTAATCATTTTAACAATTTGAGGTGCGAATTACAGTAATAATGCTGAAGTCAATTTAAATGTTACTGCAAATCAAGTAGGCAATAGTTGTATTCAAATAAATTCGCTATGCCAAAGAAATTTAAAATTTGCAGTTGTATTTTTGTGTCAATCGTAGCAGCCACCTCCACAATTCCCTGGAAAATAATTCCTGCAGGATCTATATAGTACATGCCTGACCGGGTTTTGTGCAAAAGAAGAACACGTTAGTAAAAGGAAAAAAATAAATAAATTGTCCATCGCCGTACACGACAGAAAATCATATCATTTTATGTTCAAAATAAAATCCCCTGCTGATAGTCGGAAATATCGAAACGTTCGCTACATTGTTTCCCATTGCGTTCTCACGGTACTTGTCTGCTTACCGCCCAAAATTCCCACCAAAGTTCTGCCTCGTGTTAGTCGCGTGTCACTCCTAATTAGTCTAGGGGCCAAAACCCAAAAAGAGCTTATTTTTCGAGTTCGTTATACCCCCCAGACAACTTTTTTTGGCAATGTTTTTCTGAATCTGCAATGTCTGGGGAACAAAATAAGCCCTGCTGTAATAACTTTCATGCGGGTCTTGACCCTGATTTTTGGGTTTAAAAATAGGTATTTTGGTACAAAAATATTTAAATAAGTAAACATTTGCAAAAAGTATTCTAAAAATGTAAAAGGGCCCAAGCCAGTGAAAAGTGTTGATATGTTTTGGGGTTAAACAATTGAGTTTTTGTTCAAAAAAATCAAAAATAATAATGAAAATGTCACATTTCACATGTTTCAGTTATTTATTAAACTTACGAGTATAAATGAATAACATAAACATGATATATTAAATTGAAGCCAATCTTTCCAGCTTTTATATTCTTCTGGTCACAAAACCATTTTTCATTTTACTTAAAGTATAACAAACATTTTAAAATACAAAAAAACTAATAATTACATATATCGCAGTGACAATTCTACATAGCCAATATAACCATTTGATAACACATTATCCCATTAGACATCTTCTCCTATCTCCAGATTATGGTTTTGACTTAATATAACACATTTGTGGATAGAATACATACTTGTTAGGTAGTAATTTGTATTAATGATTAACTAAAATAATATTAAATCTAGAATAACATCTTATCTTAACCCGGTATATAGATTTAAAGTAACCCATGTAATATTGTGACTTAATTCTCACAACACTATAACAAATAAATTGAAACCTAACAAATATTAATTCGCACTGTTAGAACTAACAAGGATAATAGGATAAATCACAAGATATATCTTAATGAACAATATCACAAGAAAATACATAACAAATGTTTAATCTTCATGTGCCTCATATCTCAGTCGTCGTCATCTGATGTGTCGTACAACAACTGCTTGTATTTATTTTGACATTCATCTCCCCCATGCATTTACATGCTTCAGTACATGCAAGACTTTCCTTGGAGCATTGGCAATTCCTCTTACAAGATGACTTTATACATCCACAGGATACCAACTGTAATAGGGCTCGGGGTGCTGCATCTATGGTCATATACACCGGCACTAAACCACTTCCATCTTCAGTTTTCCAACCATGATTCAATGGTGATGGAATATCTGGCTTTCCATCTAATGAATGCTTCCAAACAAAGGTCTGGTAGTTTGCTCTCAATATGTGTTGGTGTAAACTATCATTTGTAGGTGGTAATGCTTCATTCCTGGATCTTTTCTGACAAAACATTCTATATCGCAGCTCATTTACACTTAGAAAGGATGACGTTGCATCATACAGTGATGCAACAAATATTTCAGCGCTTCTGTAAATATCTGGAGCTTGATCTATTGATTGACCAAGCTTTTCAAGTTTTGAAAACTTCTCTGGGTCCTTGAGTAAGAGTTTCCATGCAGATAGTTTGCCTATTCCAGAGAAGCTGCTTGTACTATCACAGCCTGTAAGTGCATGGAAACCTGGTAATAAATTTGTAATTCTAGATCCAACACTTTGAGATAAACTGTGGATCGGTATGTATCGTCGCTTATCACCAACTCCTGTATGGAACCAAAGTTCTGCACACCCCAGAACAGTACAGAGTACAAATACGTCAGTGTCAGGTGACCTTATGATTAAACATGGATGGTCTCTGCCTGCATGTTCAGCATGGAAAAGTATCCTCGTATCTGCCTCCTCATGGTTACAGCTAAGTTCTGGAATGTCTTTCTCGATACCTTGGTATGCAGCACATGTTGTCAGTCTACTTTGGAAACCACCTCCCACATAAAGAACTTGGCCTAATTGGAGTCTTACTTTAGCTATTTCTAGCCATTGCTGGGATAAGAACTCTGCTAAGTTGCTCTTGTTTAAAGAGTTGCAGATATATTTCCTCCACTGTCTTGGTATTGGTGTCTGTGGGCTCTGAATTCGGATTTCTGGTAAGCTAGTAGAATTTTGACATGATCCGCGCAAGTCTCTTGTCATGGATTTTATCGATTGTGTCTGATCATACCTGTCAAATACGACATCAATCCTTGTGCATGATGGATTATCAAATGGTCGAACTATGTGGCCATATAGCTGCAGTGCATAGTCTCCAAAGCATGTGACATTCCTCGGGGTGATCATTTGAATAAGTGCCATGCCATCAAAAATATAAGCTGTCAAGTTGTCTGACTGTGGTTTGTTGAACTCAGGTTGAATTATGTTCACTAGTACTTGCATCAGTTTGCTTTTATCCGACTTTCGCATGGTACCATCAGAATGGGCTAATGAAAGAGGAACTGCTGACAGTTCATATCGAAGAACCTCTTGCAGATCAATGTCCCTAGTTTTTGCTACCACCAGAAGCCTACTGATTAGTTCCCGATCTGCATTCAAGTTGACTGTTTTCTCCTTTGATGTGGTGACAATCTTAGATGATTTGTTCATTGAAGTAAATGTCTTGAGATTCATTCTTTTTCTTGGTTGGAAAAACTGTTCATTGTGTGTATTGAGTCGGTTTTGAACAAATGTCTCCATAGCTTTAACCCCATGTGAATGTGCTAATAACAAGCTTTTAGAGACTTCATTTGTTGCCACAACCCCTGTTGCTATGTTAACAAGTTTCTCTTCCTGTACAGCATCAATTTGAAATGGGTTTGACATAATTTCTTTCACGGTAGTGATAATATTGTGTACATCACTTTCATCATGCTTGATTCTGCCTGGTTTGGCCTCTTTATGAAGATCTGATGCATCATCCATGGAACACATCATCTTCATTGATGTGGTGATGGCAGCACGTGTATGTGCAGTAATATACCAACGATCTAATGCAGCTGTATTCTTAGTCATTCCAATAACGCCCCCTTAGATTTACTATCACAGTTCTGAGATTGCTCTAAGGCCAAATCTGTCCAAACTTGGTTGAATATGGCATTCCTGGAACGGTTAACTGGGAAGTACCCTGCTACAAAGTTATCATGTACCTCTGGAGCTGTTTGTGGAAGAAGTCGCATATCTGCCATATAAACAGTAGACCACCTTGCATAATTCAATCGATCATATGCAAAAAAGTATGGTATCATTTCAGTAAGCGCAGAGAGATGAAGGTCCCAGTTTCCCTGTCCTGCATAGATGAAGCGGAGCATTATTTCGACCATCATTATGTATTCATTCCAAAACCTGTATGTAGCTGACTGCTGACATTTATTCTCACAATATTCCTTGTAGTTAGACACTGCTGGTTTGTTATTGACAGTTAGATCATGAACAGCTTCTATAAGCTGCTCCTTATCATGCTCTTTTGCTGCTGAATAACATTTCTCCATACAATCTAGAACATGCTTCTCTTCATCAGCATCGATTGGATCATCAACTGATTGACTATAAGCAACCCACTGCAGCCTCATTAGACTTTCCATAACTAATTTATGGGCACGTATCCCATGGTTATAAGTCTTTCCCTTGAGAAGTTGCATAACACTATGGCTAGCATATACACCACTTTCGATCAATATATCTTCGATTCCACTATCTTCATATAATTTACCAATCACTCCAAGGAAATTCATAATGGTGTGGAATCCACCAAGGCGCAACACAGTGTTCTTGAATTCATCTGGTTTGCGCCACTGTATCTCCTTTGCTTTACAATATATCCCTTCATCAAAAGTTACCACTGAATACGTTTGATCAAGACTGTTCATCATTTTCTGCACAGTTTGCAGTACAGTATATACTGTATTATACTCAGTTGCTGGCTCCGGGATCATTGGACAATAACCAATTGCAGTAACAAATGATTTCTTGCTTGACAATAAGGAATGAAAACCACTCCAACTTGGTATAACTTGACTGGTTCTTTCAACGTCCACATCAGAGTCAAGATCAATCTGAAATAATTTGGTAGGTGCAAGTCTTAACATCATCCAAGCATGATCCAAACTATATGCCTCATCTATGAGATCTTGTGATGGTTCAAGATACCACTTCTTCTGAATCAAACCTTTGAGCAAAGAGTTTGGACGTTTACAATGTGCTGGATATTCTGACATGCTATATATGGCACGTTGTTGGGCTAATGATTTGTTTCTGGATTTAGCCAATGGTTGAGTAATGGGTCCGTATTTGCCATGAAGGAAGACATCTTCAGGTTGGTTTTGGTATAACACTACTGTTGTTGAGTGGGTTGTCTCCTTCCCATCAAGTGTCTCTTCATTGAAGTCTAGGTTATCAGCAGCTGCTTGTATAAAATACCCTGAATATATGTTTGATGGCAAGACAACACCTTGTTCATTCAACTGTGATAACTGGTTTTCAGCTAGTCCAGTGTCCAATCGTTCAATCTCATCATAACTACCAGTATGTCCCTGGCGATTTAACATTGTAATAACATCCTTTGATCCAGTAATATGACGCATGGCCATGCCTAGTCCTATATGCTTTTGTGTTTTTGTCCTACCGTGGGACTGTGCATGAATGAGATCCTGTCCAATAGCTAGTATCTGTCTACGTAAAGCAGGATCATTAACATCTAATCTATCTAAAGTGATTTGTTCAGTTGTATCGTGTCCGACTTGTAACATCCAATATAGAAACATGTAAATTTTGTCTGGAACTATTTTTGAAGCCATGTCCAAAGATATGTCCCTTGTGTCTAATGGATTGGTTTGTATACCAGTGCATCCTGCTAATTCAGATCGTAATATCTGTGCAGCATGATATAGGGTTAATGTTGTATTCTGAGCCCCATTGTCGTCACCTGATTGACTGAATGTGGTTGGCTGGTAGCATTGCTTTGCTTGTTTAATGGCATCTATCAGATTCTCTTTTGACATTTGACTACTATATACAAGATCAGATCTTGTCTTATCAGCCTGGTTCTGTATTGAAATTCTGTTACCATAATAAGTAAGAAGACGCTTCTTCAATTTTTCAGATCTGTAGCTTGACATATCTGGTACATCATCTCCGATTAGTGTTTTGTATCTGTATAGCAGAGTTGACATGTCAAAGGCTTTGAATTTGACAAACACATCTTCTTCTATTTCATCCACTAATTTCACAAATGCTGTATCATACTCACTCCTCCAAGAAGACTGCTTGATACTGCTGGAAGTAGTAAGCTTTATATTTCTAGCACTTGTATAGTTTTGATAACAGCCTGGATGATAAACAGTGTCGGCAGCAATCAGATCTACACCTTCTATTCTGCGAAGTAAGTCTTCATCCCCCCTACTTTTAGCACTTGATTTCAACCTCTGGTCAGCATTCTTAGTTAGACATTTTGACAGTTTTTTTGTTTCCCTTGTATTTGATACTTTGGCAAAATATACATAGCTTCCAGTTTGTACTACCACCCATTACTCTACTTCGCAATGGCAATTCTTCACATTTTTCAACCATAGGAACTTGCAGGTTTATTGGAGTTGAAGGCATCTTTCCATGGGCATGGCGCAAGTTGTGTTTACTGCAGTAGCTGGAATAGCACTGTCTATGCCACATCACACATATGTCATCTGGGAAAATTCCTGTAGTGCTGTCCACATCTGTCAGCACTCTTGAAGCCACTTCGTCTTGCCTGTGCTGTGCTGCTCTTATAAATTCAATTTGACCATGTGCTGATGCTTTACTTAATGTTTCTGGGGTATCTCTCTGACACTTGAGACATTTATTCCAGTTTGTTGTCAATCGTGGCACCTTAGCAGGTTTCAGTTTTAAAGGACTTTCGGCATCCATATTAAGTGAGAGTAGTACGTGCCTGTAAAAAAGTATAATGAGAAAATGTACAATCAAAGTGTATGTGTTTATATATATTGTACTGACAAGGATTTTGAGAACTGTTGATTCCATTGATTAGCAAAATAAACACCCAGTAGTGTAATAACCTAATTTATGAAATACAATTAGATAACACTTACCCTGTACATAAAAATCGGAAGAAAGAATTGCGATGTTGTTTAGATGTCACAGTTTACAGAATAATACTTTTGAATATGGATACTACATGAATGTCAATTTAAATAATAAACTCTCAAAACTGGTTTGTTCGTTTAGCCTGCAAGATAAAACATTACATCAGTTCAAAATATATGAAATCAGCAGTTTTGACTCAAAACTTATACATTTTGTGACCAAAATAGGACTTTGTTACCCTAATTAATCTATCTTTTGGGAAATATTTTGTCACTAGAGAAACTATGAAGAGCGATCAAGGGATTAATTATAGATTGTATTGTCCTCGCGCAGTTGGAAATGTTAAAATATATATGTTTTAACATTTTCGATTTTCTTATTTTTGATCTAAAATAGTGTTTTTAAACCCCAAAAACAGGCTGAAGACCCACATATAAGTCATTACAGCAGGTTTCATTTTGCTCCTCATATATTGGTTATTCATAAAAATATAGTCAACTAAAGTTGTCTGGGGGGTGCTACAGACTCGAAAAATCCTGGTCTTGGCCCCTGGTCTAAATATGGAATGACAGCGTTATGTTTCGTTTGTATGCGCCAATCATTAGCATTGTTTTATTTTCGGAACGTTTTAGCGTGATATATTCTAGAGTACAAACACGTGTTTGGCACTTCTCCGATTAGCTGTCACCAAGACAAATGCCGCTCTAACGTTTACAATTACATTAACCAGGCAAAGCATTGTCGTGAGAAGTCCGATTCAGGCCGTCGCTGTAATTCCTCCTATGGTAGCTTCGCAACTTGATGCTCGTTATGCACACCCTCCTTTCTATGCTCTCTACGATGTCAACTCCTCATGAAACTATTATTTAGCGATCTATATTTTATACCAAGAAGTATTTGCTGTACAACATTATGTGATGTTCATGTTGAGTACAAATAAACAAGTTTGAATTATACCTCACGTCTGTTCAACTCAAGAAAACACAACGCAATCGATGTCCGTTTCAATAACAATTCCGCATGTTTAGTCAGTTCGTTTTATGTGACGAAAAGAACACCCCAACGCCTAGTTTTGCGATATAAACTTATCCACCACAGTAACTAACCACCTTTTCCGATGAGTTTTTCTTTGGCAAACCTTTGATTGAGGTGATTGTCTTCAAAATAAAACCTATGCGACGCAACACGATCTTTTTTCTTGTACACTGTAATTCTTCGTTAATTATTTTCTCCAATGAGTACGCCGTCGTCCAATATAAAAGGCTAGCTGTGATTGGCAGTAGCTTTTACGACATTTGAATGAGATTTATATAGGCATTGAGTCAGATCCTTGTTTGGCATTCGCAATTACCAAAAAATAAATAAATAAATAATAATGAAAGTAAAATAAAATGAAAAATATCAAAACTAGGACCTTAATGTCTTATCAGAATTAAGAATCAGATTTAATCAGGTTAAGAATTACATCACTACTAATGTTTCATCATAGAGTTAACATTGCTTTCTTTAATATCAGACAATCATGGTGAAAGTTCCGGCGGTTGGAATGTCTAACTATAGAGTAACCAGACGAGCGCGTCTCGAAAGTACGCCCTCATACGCCACCGCCATTACTGGGGGGGGGGGGGCATATACCACTCACAGTCATGGCGTCCCATTACAAATTACATAACAATAATAATATTTATTAATTACATGCGAGCTCGTACTATTGTCACCACTACAAACTCACCTACAAACATTTAATACGTATTTCCAACGATTATTTCCATGGATATTTGGAAAGATGATGTTAGAGACTGGCTAACATGTGGAGCCGAATGATCAACGGAAGGAGGCCAACCTACAGGACTGTACTCAGGGCTAAAGCTGGAAATTCAGACTTTGTGTAGAAATTGTTGTAAAACATGATTTTGTTTGGTTTGTGTGTGTCCAAATCGCTTTTTGCACGTACAGAGTTAAGCTGTTTCCCAAAAGGATCAATGGAGAACAGACGTTGGAGAATTATTCTCGTTAGTAACTGGGCAGTCCCCTACCAACACGGTCGGTGTACAGAATCGTAGGTTGTTCATATGGTACGATTTAATTTTTGTTGTAGAAACTTACTAGGGTTAGTGGATAGCCATTCTTTGTAGAAAATGATGGGCATTGATCGCCAAGAAGATCATTGTAACTACACTGATGAACACTCGTAAAATAACATAGCAGCACAAGCAATTTCATAACTATTCAAAATATTTAGACAATTGAATGTTAATAACGAATGCTGATGTAGAAAAAACAAATATAAACCAAAACTCATGCCATTTGGACATCTCAGAGAAAGCTACGTATCACAAGTAGTGCAACTGCAAGCGTCCCAACGAAACTGAACACCGATCCCTCAAAATGGATTCGCAACCATGTTCACCCACGCTTCACAGGTAATGCAGCAACAACCGAAGCCAGTAGTTACTATACCCAGATGCAAATTGCAATGTTTTGCTCAGGAAGAACAAAGTGCAAGTTTCTTGTTTGAGGTCCTTACATGAAGGGGCAAGGTATTGACACCATGTACAGTAATTATAAACACTGACTCGGCATGCAACTCAACATGTTATTATTTCCACTAATGAGAAATAAATAAAAAAAATGATAAAAAACTGTGAGAACTATTTAAAGTTTACTTGTAGTAACAAATTATCTAATTTGGTAAACATAAAGGCTGCTTTCTTGATCAAGAAAGGCATGTTAAAGCACTGTCACTTAAATTGAAGGGTAAAATTTGGCAACATCTTGTTAACAAGCCCCGAAGGTACTAGTACGACTGCTCTAGTCAACATTTAGCACAAACTTCAATGCATTGATTTTGTCAAATTTGACAATTATAGAGTCAACTTTACAATGATACATGTCCTAAATTTATGATCTTAACGTGGTGAAAGCATGAGAACACAACATGGTGCTTTACATTGTACATGTATTTTACTGGTGTATTTAATACTGTCTACCAATTTCATGTACAAAGTAAACTACCAGTTTGTGAAAATGCACAGACACATTTGTTCACATTCATATTATTTATATCGAGCATTGATATGAATGTAAACAAAAGAGCCTGTGCATTTTATCAAACAGTTGACTTGCAAAATTACAATGAGAAATCGAAATCTAAATGTTGCATTATTGCAAGTGATCCACTTTTGGGAAACTATTGACATAAATTCAAAACGTGGAAAATTACGAATTTATCTTTTCCTTTTGCATCATTCATATTGAAATCAATTTCTTCTTGAACATGAATGGTCCATCACAGTGTTACTTCAAATATTTCAGTCGTAATGCAACATTACGAATCACATTTACATTAACAAGTTTGTTTACAAACAAACGAGAATAATTAGAAGCTGCCTCCACATATGTTCGTAAGATACTCCCTGTGTTGTGTTATGCTTCAATACTCATACTGATATTACGAGTACAACACAAACAATGTGGATCGGCAAAATTGGCTTTGTTTAAATTTTTGTGAGACGGGAGCTTTTCATTTGTATCACTAGATGCGACAAAGTTTCCATTACTAAACATTCGTTTTACTGCTATAAATCGTTCTATTTCGACTTACCCGACTATCATTCCTTGGAAAGAAGTCTTTCTTTTGTATAATCTGCTTCCATTTCATCAGTAGCTTGGCAGACTCTGTTTTTTCCCGTTTGGAGACCGGTGCATTTGATAAGGTTGCCTCCCGGGGAAGGGGGGGGGTACTCACATTAAAGTGCTATATGTATATGTGCCGCCAAAAGAGGTCCCAAATGCACCACTTCTTCTGAAAAGGGGTATGTTATTTTACCCTGTCTGTAGCTTTTTGTCATTATTTCTGTCTGAAAAGAGGACCATATTTTCCAAAGACTGTTTCTCGAGCGTGAGTGATCCAACAATTAATTAAGCTGATTTTTTCTTTCTGTAACTTCATTTCAGTCGTCAAATTATATCCTCGGGAGTCCATCTCGGTAAATAAAAATAGCTGCCCACCCACCCCCATTTCCCGGAATAAATAAACCTGAATCGGATATCGATCCTCTGATTCGCTATTTACCATTTATGCGTACTGTCTGGAAAGGGGTGTCAATTATCCACAGTTTGTCTGAAAAGGGGAAGGCAATTTGAGTTTACTTCTGTCTGATAATGGGTACACACCCCTGTCAGTATTTTTGCAAGTACGCCCCTCCCGGGGGTTGCCTACATTCGCACTCATCATGTGTCTTTGGTGAATGGATTTTGCGCGTAGTTTGTTTTAAGTTTTTTATCGTTGTTCGTGCATCCTAGAAACTTACAGTTGTTTTCTGACTCTCCCATGATCATAAAAACATTGAAACTATAACACTAGTTAAAGTTATGGTATAAATTTTTGATCAAAACAATATTACACCACAGTCCCTGTGATTACACTGACAAAAGATTTCCACTCGATTATCAATACATGTTGGCCCCCGGTTATGGCGGTCGTGAGCGCGCCGCCTACGGCGAAGGGGTAATTCATCTGCTTCTCAGATTCGTCTATATATGTCTGTAATATTTGCTTGAATCGTGTCTAGGGTAGTCAACTGTTAATAAACCGAATAAAAAAAATGTTTTTGTTATTTTACAAGTATAGAAAATGACCCCTGACCGTATGCCCGGACATGACCTCAATCTCTTTATTGTATAAAAATGGGGGGGGGGTGCCTTACCCGGATAAATATGGTATGACGCACATTTGAGTTTGAAAAAAAATTGTTATGGTTGGTCACATAATTTTGTCGCCGTTTTTGTTTTTCTTCTAAACAGAAAAACGTTTTTCACTTATGTCATATTTATGATATTATCTTCTAATTTACTACATTGCATCTCTATATGGAACTCTTTCAGACAGTCACGTGGTTGGACCGCCATCTTGGATTTTAGGCAAAAATTTTGGATATGTTTTTTCTCAAAAGAGCTTCAACCAGTGAACTGGATATGCGGTGTACAATAAGTCTGGTCATAGCTTGTTGCATAAACAATTTTTATTTTAATGAGTCAAGTGGTTTGGCCGCCATCTTGGATTTTGTGAAACGGAAATTGTGCAATTACATGTGTTGTATTGGTCCGATTGTGCTAAAATTGTGTATGTGCATTCTACTCCTGAGACGCAATGTTTCAACTGAATGACATATGGCTAGGTCATGTGGCTGGGCGTCCATATGGCGGGGGCTTCTAACCTTGTAAATATGCATACCTGTTATATCTCAAATACTGCTTCAGTTAGAAAGATGAAACCTGCGTTATTATGATGATATCAAACAGGAGATTTGAGTAAAGTAACATATGACCATATATGATCATGTAACCTCATTAATATTCATAAGCACATGGCTCATTAAATATTCTTAAAACCATATTTTGATAACCAAGCTGCATTTCAACCTCATGGTAGAGATTATTGAAACTATCCTAATGGTAATCCATTAATTATGACACAGAATCCTATTAGTTTGGGCCCCGCTAACGCCGCTTGCGACTTTAATTGAACTTGGTTTCAAACCTTCACATCCTATATACCAACAGCCAATCAGAACATTTTAATTTCAACAAATCTATTTTAACACCCGAAGGATAGCCTCATTTATGTTTTTTTTGGGTTCGGATTTCGGCTACGAAGAGTGTGAATTTTGTAACTATTAGTTATGTAACGATTACCACAGTGTGTGATCAATCAAATCTACGTCTTTCTATCACTAATAAATGCCTTTAGTGTGTAGTAGTTTCAACTTAACCACACACTACTCTCCGATACAGATATAAACTTTCAGGTTTTAACAACATTTAAAATGAATGGTGTAACACAAAATACCACTCTCTTGATGTGATGAACTTTCAAGGCGCTTTCAACATTGAATAGGTTCTAATAGACTTGAATCTTTCTAGGATGAGCGGTAGGGCAAGTAATGTCTGCGTAACAATGAATTGTCATTGTCAGTCACTTATTCTATGAAATCACTTTCTGATCTTCGATTAGTTTTAGATCGGCTGGTAGATGCATACCATAGTTTTTTCCCCCTGAAATATGATAGTCGGCAGTTTGAGGAGCTCTGGTTTCAAGTGGAGACTAACTGTATAACGTGCATCATTGTATACGAGATGCATGTCACAATAACGTTCAACGTTGGTGTCAATGATGTTTGTAGCTATGAAAGGTAGACACATCATCGAGTGCATGAATTAGTGTCTCTAAACGTACTTTAATAAGTCGGTTGCTCATTGTTTGTTTTATTTCAAGTTCAAATTACGGGTAAAACTTCGAGTAACGAACGATCATATGGTGCCCTCATCAGTAGTAGCGATTTCTGATTCAGCAGAAACTTTGCCGAATGCAGTTTTAGTAGAACTGGAGCAAAGTTTGTCGCGTTTCCCAATTTTGTTTCGTTTGTCAGTATGTGCCAAAGTACGGCAGTCTCTGGACGAGTGCGAATCTTTACAGCAGACAGAAGTTTCTGTTTGCCGTATTCAGTTGCGCTACTTCCTGTATAGAACGAAGCAGTGGTCGCTGAAATCAACAGTATTAATGGAGAATTGCTTTACGTAAATCCCTGTTTTAATGCACCCACGCTATCTGTTTGCATATGTTGCTTGGATCTCTAGAACTCACTCATCTGAGCACATCGCCGCCATTCTTCGGTAGTTGTAGTTAGGTGATGATGATGTTTCCGGTGATTATCACTGTAGCCAGGTCGTCATTTTCTGTTGCGTCGACTATCTGCTTGACCAGAATAACTAGGATTCGTACCAATTCGTTTGTGTACCAATTCACGGGTAGCGATGATTTCATCCAAACGATCGTCGTTACACTCTTGAAGTGTCTTGATGATCTCATTGTTTTTTGAGAAGTTTTATTCTTTGACCGTAGTGTGTTGGATCGAGTACCTTTGAGCCTCGGTAAACGTGTCGCTTGATCAAATTCTGCAATTTTGAGTCCCAAATCAATGTGAGATTTGTTAAAAAGAGTCAAGCTCAGAAATAGAGGAATGATACAACGTATTAACTGCAACACATAGATTTATTGGAAGAAGCTTTTGTCTCCTACTTAAATACACAAGAAAATATTGGCCTTGTACATGACTGGTTAAAATGGGTATGGCTTTGTATATGATTGGCAATTAGAGTAACGAGCTGATTGGTCATTATGATTTAACGATCTTGTCAATTGGTGGGAATTAAATCGATCTGATTGGCTGGCTAATTAAGGTCAGTTAGTTTTCCGACAACATTAAACTACTAGTAACCGGAAATGTGATCAGTGTTGTGAAATTGTTACAGACGACCACTTCATAGTATTGTTAAGGAAAGTTATGTGGTTATTATATGGAGATTAGCCATTGTTTTGGGTCAAACACCAATAATTCAACAGCACTTATGTCTTTTCATTTTCATCTCTGTGTTTCTAGTGTATTATTCACTGTGACGATATTTCAATATTTGATCTTGTAGCAATTCATTTTTGCGTTTATACAAATTTATTCACTGGTCATTGTTCTTTCTTAAGTTCGACTGATTTGCATATGCAATGACAGTTTGAGCGATATTATGATATTTGCTACACTTAGGGATTTCTCTGAGTATAAATAGAGCAATCATGTGGTTTGAAGCTTAGTACTGTGGTAGATTTTGCTTTGAACGGCAGCTGGATGGTTTAGGCGTGGTCTGACGGTTACACGTGGTCGTGCACCTCGTAGTGATTGATTGCACCTGTTTCAAGATACGTTCACGGCTTTGCCTTCTGCCTGTCCGAAAGTCAACTGGCTTTGTGCACCGGCCATCTACGAACGTACCAACTGAAAAGGTTGTGAATTGGTCGCTTAAACTACATGAAAATTACAGCCACCTTGACCAGTGTACGCCACCTCTACGTTACCAAGTCCACGTTAAGAAGTTCTACAGCCTACTTCGTTTCCGGTGTGAACAATGAATTGACTGTAGTTTAGCAAATGACATTTATGCCCACCATGTTACATCAACTACCACAGTGCGCAGCATAATTGTGGTCTGACGGTTACACGTGGTCGTGCACCTCGTAGTGATTGATTGCACCTGTTTCAAGATACGTTCACGGCTTTGCCTTCTGCCTGTCCGAAAGTCAACTGGCTTTGTGCACCGGCCATCTACGAACGTACCAACTGAAAAGGTTGTGAATTGGTCGCTTAAACTACATGAAAATTACAGCCACCTTGACCAGTGTACGCCACCTCTACGTTACCAAGTCCACGTTAAGAAGTTCTACAGCCTACTTCGTTTCCGGTGTGAACAATGAATTGACTGTAGTTTAGCAAATGACATTTATGCCCACCATGTTACATCAACTACCACAGTGCGCAGCATAATTGTATTTGTGTATTTAACGCTCATTATGTAATTAACTTTTGAGTATATTATTATTGATGTTCTGTGTTGTGTCTGAACATTAATAGTATAAACATATATCGTACTTTGCATGGCCATATTCCCGCTATCAGTTGGGTTGCTTAACAACAGATGGGATTCTGGGACAGGGCTGCCATCTTTTTGAGTTCTGTTGTTATTACACATGTAAACATTGCTTGTACTTTGAACCAGTTGTCTGCGTGTTATTGGGCCCGACACCACATTCTGTAGATGCGAACCATACATCCCTCTGGTATTGCATAATATATATATTCTATCAAACTTCAATAAACGAGTACGTTCTATTCACGCATATACAAGCTACACTTGCCTCTTCCCCCACGTGACGGTAGCGTGTGATATTCACGAATATAATATTTTATGTAAGCTACTGCTGTCTGCAGAGGCGGGTGCAGGTTCCACGTTAGGGACACATTATCGCAATGTATTGTGGGCAATGTGGATATGATTGGCTTTGTGGCTACTGCGCAACCAATTATTCAATCATAGACTTTCCCAACTCAAATCTAGGAATCAAATACGAATCGAGCCATCTGTCTCAGCCCTTTTAGATTTTTGTAAGTGTTTTGGGTAGTTATTAAAACACTTTTTGATGAAAATTAAGCACATTGTAACACACAAAAATACTCTATTTCAAAAGTTTACAGGAACATTAATGAAACGTTGAAGTGTTCTTAGAGGACATTTATTGCTAAATGCATCTAACCTTATGCAAGTAGTATTACCAAGTTTGAGTGAAAGATTTGGGGATTCGTAAAATTAAACATTATGGTATATATGCCAACTAGACAATCATCGAAGGTGACATACTTCAAAGCATACTTAGATGGTCATGACATTATCTCAGTAAATAGTTTTATGTCAAGCACCAGGTTGTGAAAGAATCAACTCTTATATGGTCTCACCAACCTATAAGTGCAACCAGAAATCGCGACACATGGTGAATTAAGTACCTCGTGGCCTAATGTATTTTTATACTCCACCTCCGCATTTGGTGGATGGTGGTTGTAGTTCAAATCACATCTGATCTCCGAGACATTTCTCCGACAAAAAAGGTGTTTGATATAGAAAAAAATATCTACAAAATTTCATGACGGCCATCTCCCATTCCCTTTATCTTCATTTATAAAATAACATTTTCAATCCAATCAGTCAATCAATGGGTACATTGCACCAGTGTCATTTTAAAATGTTCCAATGTTAGTGTTGTGGCAAAATATTTTTAATATATATGTTTTGCAAAGTATGCACGGAGACAGTACAGCAGGAATATAGAAGACATACTGTGGAGATCAATGTGACTGTATACCGTCGAGTGCATATTATTTAACATTTTTTTCCATTCAAGGATACATCTTGGGAATGTCGGTTTACGCATATTTAGCGAACTTCTTTGTGCAGGCTTCAGTCAGACCCTGGGGGCGGGTGGCTGTTTTTATTATTAGAGGATGTAATCGTTCCATATTTGAAACTTCAGAGATATTTAAGGCCATCAATGAAGGGGACTGACATTCATGCCTTGTATTTGATTTGTATACCAATAAAAATAACATTTTTATTTTTTGCTAAGTTTCTGAAATTATCGAATGTAAATTTAATTCAATTAGTAATCTCATGACTCGAAAATAGCAGGATTAATTGAAAAGAACCTAACAATTGAAGTACAGATAGATGACTTGATTGGGGCGAATATTTGCGTATCAGAAGACAAAACCAACAAGGTTATCAACAGTGCCAGGGGTGGCATACTATTTACTGATGAAGCATACATACTTTACAAGGCGAAAAGTGTAAATGACTTTGGAGTGGATGCCATCAATACTCTTATGAAATATATGATTAATGATCTTCCAACATATAGTGGGTTTTTCTTTACTCCAATCCTTGGTTAAGAAGAAGGTTTCATACGCATTGGGATTACAATGTATAAAAGCAAGATTTTGTATTGCAATCGTATTATCAGCCTATTGATGTTCTCAGCAGGGCATTTTCTAGCTTTTCATTACCACTTAGATCGGCTTTGAATGGGTCATTATTTACTAAATTATTAACATCAATAAAACATTGTATATATTCACGACTCAAAGTAATGCAAATTGCACACTGTTTAAACATCAGTGTTACAAAGTGCATGTATGCCTGAAGAAGCAGACTGATTACACGACTATGGAGACTGACACAAAGACCGATTACACAGTTATGGAAACTACAGATTGCACAGCGTCAAAGAAAATTAACATACAGATCGACTGATGACTATGGGACATGTGGTAACTTTACACACAAGATCTACAACACAATACATGCATTTACCCCAATAAGAATCTTGTTTAGGGTCATAGGGTCAAATGACACTGAGAAAAAAAGATGACGGCGACAAAGCGATCGCGAGTTAAAAAAAAAAAAACTTGACAAAACAACCTGTTAATTGTTGTAACTTGTCGTATGTTCCTATTTGGTAACTGACTAAACAATCACCATGGTATCACGATGTCCATCGCAACAATGCTACTCATTAATGTAAATTCTGTTAATGGATTGAGATTTTCATAAAATACAATTCGTTAAAAATGTTCATCAATGTTTTGAAAAAAAAAATCTTGATGGGTTTAGGCATGTCAAGTATATGTCAGCAGTGAACAAGACTATTCATTCACACCGGATAAAATGATATCAATGATGCCTTTCCCAAAGCCATTGCAGTAAGTACACAATTATTTTCTGTGTAAACAGAAAGGTTTGCAATTGTATTCTGAATCCATTGTTGGATAACAAAAGGTTTGACCTCGACAAATTTATTGAAACATCATACTTGTGGATGTATTTCCAGGATGCTGCTAAACCGCAGGATTGTGGAAGATTTTACATAATTTGTAGGAAACATAATGCAACAATTTCACAGAATAAAGCAGATAAATTCTCAGGTGCGCCTTCTATTAGCTCCAAATACGATCCTGTGAATGCTCATGCCAAAGGGGAGTCATGAAGCATCAATACAAAAATATTTCCTCCAACGAGCATCACTATTCCATCAACTGGATGTACACCAGCGAACTGTGAGATATTCTGTGTATCGTAATACCTTTGCTACGATCTACTTGCCGCCAAAATTACTCCAACACAGTGGCCCTTTGTTGCCTTTCTTTCGTAATCTCACTTTCATAGCAGACGCATCACTTAGTATACCTGTTAGTAAAGCATGGCCATAGAGAGGTGCAAACACAAAGTAACCATCAAGTCAGACGACAAACAATATGTTGAAGGCATCACTAGCCCACCTGCTCATTCACCTGAAGCAGATGCCATAGTATTGTTACGGAAATGGCACGATCTCCTAACAAGAACACCATCACGTCCTGCCCATGCAGTAATCACGTGGACTCAAAGGGGCCGTTTGTTGACAACACGAGTAGGAAAAGTCGTTGAAAAGAGGATAAATTCACTTAGAGAAAGCAACACAGTCGCCTAGATGGATTCTACAGTGGTTCCGCCTTTTGAAAGAACCAATGTCAGGAGAAAACTGTCAAAGAGAGAGATCTTATGACTAAATCAGTATGGAGCTCGTCAGCTACGTACTACTCGCATAGAGGCCATCGCAGAGAACCGCCAGCAAGAACTCGCTGATGTCTCGCGAGAGTTGGTTACCTAGCAACCCAGGGGTTTCCTTTACAATATGTAAAGTTATAAAAAAAAAAGACTATTCAAGTAAAATCTCTACTCGACAAGATACATGCGAGTGACTATGTTGGTATTATGCTAGACGAAACTTGATATGTTGAAGATGGTGAAGCGAAAGTATCCTTTCTTGGAAACGAGCAGACAACTGATTGCACTGCTGCTGGGATTGAAACCGCTTTGAATGATTTTTTGCTAAGAAAGGGTATCTGTGACGAGGATATACATGAGGTGTTTGGACTAGGCACCGAATGTGCAGCTGTTATGACTGGACGTTCAAATGTTCTTGGTGCTAAACTTAAAACTAGGAACTCTGAACTTGTTACACTACATTGCATTGCACATAGACTGAACCTTGCTGCTTCTCAGGCAGGGCAAACCTGATGGATTACTCAAATTTATCTCAAACTCAGTGTTTGTATTGTTCACTGCATTATTGATAGTGTTGATGCAGTGTTTACTGATTTAGGTGATGTTCCTCCTAATGGTGTAAAAACACATACAAAGATATTGAAATTAATGACAACACTCAACTCAGACAAAGATTCACAAGTTGAGAGAACTATAAATAAACAAATTAATTGATAATTTGGGGGTTAGGTTTCTTGCTGAGGAAATGAACATTGACTGCTTCGATGTAGTGTTAAATCCAGAGAGATACCCTGAAAATGTAACCAACTTACCTAAAATCACTACAGTGATGTAGATGGCATAGATGTTGATAGAGCTAAGGCTCATTTTCTTTTATTTAAGCACTTTACACGACCTTACAAAACTGCTCTTATATTTGATCAATATATGAAGGTGCTTATTACTGACTTTAAAGATGAGTACCCAGATTTTGTCATACTCTGTCAGATTTCTCTTGTTATACCGGTGTCATCAGCACCTTATGAGAGAGGATTCTCAGTACAGAATGCAATCAAACAATAAGTAAGAAATAGACTGAACCCTCTTAGACTAAATAGGTTGATGTTTATAAAATTGGTTGTTCCTGTCATAGATGAGTTCGACTTCCTGGAAGCAGTCAGAATGTTTGCTCAAGGTACAGCCGACAGAATGTAGTTCATGTACACAGACATTGTTGTATGAATAAAGACCTGAATAAAACTTAGTAAATTAGATGTGTTTTTTTCATACTGGTACTTCTCCATTGAACTCAAATCATCTCATTAACTCTCCATTGTATTGTTTTACCTATTTAACAGATATCAATTTCTTGATTTGTGTATGACCCTCAAATTTGCAATTATGACTCCAAAATTTTCAGACATGGGGTCCCAATGGCCCCCACATCTATCAAAATGATGTAAAACCCTTCATCGAACCGTATTTTATGGCAGACTAATTGAGCATCTTGGGCAAATACTTCCATATCCAGGTCTTCTTGAGATTGTACATTATGTGGGTTAGGGACATCTGCTGTCTCTATCCCAAGTTGTTGAATAACTGGAACAAAGTGAACGAATTCACTCAGCAAATAAATGAAATATTATTATTGACTGTAAAGCCTAAGAGTGTATGACTAGTAATATGTTATATAAACAAGCAGCCTCTTGGCTGATATAGCTCTGCTGGAAGCGATGCATATTGAGAAAAAAATAGATCCATACTAAGGAGATGCAAGATATTGTCAAATGTGTTTCAAACAGAAATAAAAAATATAATTTTTATCAAAAACAACAATATTCATCAAAATTAGAGAATCAAAAATACAATAATGAAATGAACAAATGTATAAAACAAAGTATAATGAACCAGAAACATGTGTTAATAGGGATTGAGCCAGCCAGTTGGGTATTTTGAATTTAATTATGTAAAAAAAATGATATACATTGGTAATACATTATGTAAACCTTCATACTAAGATTCAAAGACATGATGTGCTCCTGCTGTCTGTTGTAACAAAAACATTTCACAATGCCCAAAACAAACTGGAGGTCATACTGTGCTATATAACATATCCCACTGACTTTCATTTAGAATGATCAAACTAATTCTTTCACTATTGAGGATTCTGATCATTTATCTACTTTCCCAGTTTCCACTCCACTCATTCACAGATTTCAAAAGTTGGGAGCGAAAATAAATTGTAAATCGGGTAGTATGATGGTAATAGATGTTCCAGATCACAGTCTGGTATGAAGTCGCTGAAAGGAAATCAAATCAGGAAAAACAAATTTCTAGAAAAAGTCATGCAACGTCACTATTGGTTAACAGTATTAAATAAAGAAAGAAAACAGATAACCCCAAAAGTGAAGAAGAAAAACGGAATTTCTCAAAAATAACATGTGAGGGCGCTATACTTGTGTACATCCTC
Organism: Saccoglossus kowalevskii; assembly: GCF_978046115.1. Classification (NCBI taxonomy): domain Eukaryota; kingdom Metazoa; phylum Hemichordata; class Enteropneusta; family Harrimaniidae; genus Saccoglossus; species Saccoglossus kowalevskii. The sequence continues at coordinate 15,687,015 of NC_140642.1, read as the reverse complement.
AAACATTTTAGATTGATTCGTTTGAATACACCCCTGTTCTCAAAATATACATGAAATAATTGCAATTTTTCTGAAAGTTATCAAATTGATATGCATGGGTTCTGCCCCCCAAAAAATCAGTGGTGTGGATCACCTAAGAGTACCTGTGTGCTGAATATCATTGAAATGCAACTAGGGGTTCTCAAGATAACAATCGTTTTGCAAAAATGCATTTATTATGTAAATTCGACAATTAGCACATTCAACACAGCACCGAAATCTTCAGATCTTGCATTTCTTCCATAGTATCTGTGTAGCAAGTATCGTCCCAATTGACCCAGTACTTTTTGAGATTCTGTTGGAACAAGATTGTCCACAGACAGACCGACATCGCTACGATATAAGCTCCCGTTTTTAACAACGGGAGCTAAAAATGGTTGATGGCATGTTAAAAACAAGTTTCATCATTTGTATAGTATAAAATGGTCAAAAATAATTTGACATGCATAACCAGTATAACTTGTCCTTGTGTCAACTTTGAACCAAATCGATCAAAGCATGTCCAAGGAATGACGCTGGAACTCACAAAACCATGGCCACTAAAAATATGTGCATATAAAACTATCATACGAAGTTTATACATCAGCAATGTTGTCATGCTTATGTAAGGAAGAATTCGTGTGTGCAGAGTGAATTGAAGGCATGGATTTGATGTACCAGGGGTAGGAGAGAATTATAACAATTAAGAATAGCATGTACCGGATTCAGCTGTCAAACTGGTCAGCCAATCAACTGCCTATGGGTTGCTATTTGGGGGTGGGCTGTTATTTAGTTCCAAAACTATAATGCCAAAATTGATTATTTTACATAGTTTCAGACATAGAACATGTCATTACGTTGGGTAGAAATTATACTGAGAGTTGCCAAGTCTGACCCAATATATTTCCTTGATAATTTGGTGGATTTCAAATCATCTTAACATTTGCTTAGATGCAAGAACAAATTAACATTGAAAAATAATCTGTTGAAAATTACCCATGGGCGATATTTTGCATCTCCGTTTCTGCATTCGAAACCCAATCCTTTATTTAATAGGGGAAAATTGACAGCAGAATTTGTTGTGTGTGAAATATGTTAGCATGTATGACATACATGCATGTACGGAGGTACAAAGTGCAAACCATGACCACAAGTCCCAGTTTTTGGACTACATTTGAACAGGGACAACAAATTAAAGACTAGTAGTCGGACAATTAGAAACCTGTAGCAGTAATCCATTGATGTTTAGTGACATTTGTATAATAGCAGCTATGAATTATGGACAAGATGTACCAACATCTGTATGTAGCAATATACTTGTGGTGGACAACATTAGACAGTTGGGCATTTGGACGTGCAAAATAAAATGTTTCTTATTCAAATTGTTTTTCAAAAATGGAGCCTTGAAGCAAGTTTTTTTTTTAATTTTTGCTAAAATATTTGATGAGGATAAACATTTTGTAGGTAGGTGTCATCAATTCAACAACAGAGGGCGATGTGCAGTGGCGAAATAAGTGGGAAAAAGACTGGCCTGCATTTTGCTGGCAATTCACATGCTAACCAGAAATAACTTTAGGCTTCACCTTCTTATGCTTGGAAGGGATTTGAATATGGTGACACTACTTCTGATAATGACACGATGTATATGGATGAGCATCAGAGCTATATACTAATAATACCAAGCTAAATTCAGCGATTATGTAATAGTTGGAGAGTTGTGCTCGTCTATTTAAATATGCATCTAATGCACTCACAAACATATAATACACTCACAAACACCAGTGTATAGAGGTATAAAACTGTATATTCAAAGAAAATCTTAACAGTAGAATCAGTACAAGGTTAAAACAAAGGTAAACAACTCACTGATGCAGTCAAACTGGTGTATTCTTGGAGCGGAGCTATGTTATACATGTATGTTGCTAGGACGCTCGCCTTCTGATCGAAGAGCAGTTGAAAACCAGATGAAGTGTAGAAAACAACTAAAGTAGACTTTCTGACTGAACGAATTTATGGTGCATATCCACAGATAAGTCCTGTCACACTGCTCAAAAGTTTCAACAAATAGCCTGACGTAGTATCCGACATTTAGTTTGTTTTCACCAGCTATGATTGTTAGATAGTGAGAACGCTTGGATGGAACATCAAAGGTACTTGTGACGGGGAAAAAGCAATTTGTCATGCCAGTTAGCAGTCTAGGTCATAAGCAAAAGCTATATTGTTAATTGCATGGAAGGATGGTTTTCGTTCAGAAAAAAATTGTCATTTATAGATGATTTATAGGTGGTTTTTATATGGAGGTTGATTAATTTGCGAAATAAAAATATGGCAAGTGATTATTTATGAGTAGCTGTACAATGTAAAATGTATCATTTTCTATTTTTTGGGGCTTTTTATATGGGGTTCATCAATTCAGTGCCAAACGTTGGTGGTCCCATTGCATTGGGTGGTCATAATGGGCCATAAGTCATAAGTGATCAATATAAAGGTGGACACTAAAACTGGTTTGACTGTACCAATATGAGGAATGACCCCAACCGCCTAGTAGGGGGTCTGGGAAAAGATGGCAAACAAGTTCGTGCATTGACGCAAATTAGTTATACTTTTGCTATGGCTGCTGGTGACCATGTACAGGATTTGTACCTGGCCATAGTTCACAAGGACATCATTAGTAAAATATAAATAAACAACTGAAGCACACAAAAAAACACACACACATCAAACTCATCTTATGGCCCTTGAAAAAACTTGTTTCTAATGTTACTCGTTAAAAAGCAATTAGGTGGTGCTGAAATAGAATACACAATAGCATTGTATTTTTGTACATAGCAAAAGTTCACTTGTCATCATGTATCATGTTATGAGGCAGATACATGGAAAGGATCACAAATATGCACAATTGGCCAAAAAATTATGGAATTGAAATTTAACTAAATAATTGCTGCAATGTTGAATGACTGAAGTATGTTAACACAGAAATTGTTATCCTTTAGGAGTTGATACACTTCAAGGGGATTTTCTCTAGTTGCTGACAGTATTCTTCATCATATGGAACATCACTACATACTTCAATTTCTGTGTCTGGTGTAGCACATACATACTTTGAATCGTCTTCCATTCCTCGTATCTTTATGGAATGAAATCTATACGACTTCTTACAAGATACTGTGTTGCACAGATCCCCATACAATACCACAAGGCAAATAGTGTTTTGCATTGCGCAGTAGATAAATTGCCTTTTGTTGTAATTGGCACCAGAGACATCAACAACAGGCTTCATGGCCATCACACAGCCTTCTAGCGTGTACGTTTCATTTCTAATCAGAGAACTCTCTATACCCGTCAACAAAAGTGGTGGATGTCCACATGCTTCATTGTGTTGAAAGCTCACATCACACCCTGTTACAGGTGAACTGTCGGAAATAATATATTTCTGTGATCCAGCACTGTCTATCTCTGTCTTGACTGATGACATTTTCAGTAGTGTTTTATTAATAAAATATTCTTGAATAAGTTGCCTTTTTTCGGACTAAATCCAATCGCATGACTTGCAGAACTTGTACTTTCACTTTGTAATTTGTTTTTGTTTTCTTCCCTTTTTTCATCGGAGATAGCTTATGTACAAAGCCTGTGGTAGTTTTATTGTATTCGCTAGATCGCTTCATCTGTAAAACCAGAAAGTAAAACAATCTTTAAGAACAGCTTATTGGTAATTTTTGTTTAATATGCCATGTCTTGGAATATATTTTCAAAGATAAAGCCAAAATTGGCGCAGTGTGGTTATTTTGCACGTTGATCAGCCAGCCTGCTGTGAATAATGATAAACACAAAGAACTCTGGGAAAGGGAGTCCAGTCTGTATTAATTCGCGATCAGGCCAAATTTTTAAAAACGGCTATTAAAAACCCATTCAAAACATATCAAAACACATAATTATGAAGAAATACAGACTTTGCCACTCTACCCTGCCACTGTATTCTATGTATGGCTTCGGTTTGTTTGATGCGCTTAACCTTCGCCTGTGATCACTGTACATTTTTTTATGAAATGTCGGACCACGAAAGCGAGTTCAAAACTTGTAATGCGTTTCAACATTTAATTTACCATGACAAAATTACGTTATGTGTGACGATAAACATTTCCAGTCACACTGTGGAGACCTCTCCGATGAAAATTTTACAGCATTCCAAACTGTCTCGTGTGTCGCGAAAAATCCCAAATTTTTTCAGTTTGTTTACAATATCGTACATTTTCATGTTTCTAAACATAGCGACTGTATTTTTTAGTCAAGTTGCTGGTGTCTAAATTGCGAAAGAATAAGTTTTTGAGAGCCGAAAACCAGATTTCAGTATTTTTTCACAGAGAGGGAGTGAGTCTGCTTCCAAACGAATGAATGGAATCGAGCGCTAAATTTACACCAGATATATTATTCATCAAGTCAAAGTATACAAGAAACAAATGATTAAATAATGAAATTGCTTTGTGTAAACACTCTCACAAATATATTAGCATGGCTCTGCCACAATGTATACTCTCATCTGCTGTAACATAGGCACATCAAAACTGCCATAGTCATCAACAACTTTTTTAGGTAATGTCATTCCTGCATCTGTGATTTGCTGTAAAGTTTCCTGAAAATTATTTACACAACCATAACATTTATAAAAAGCACAGTGCTCAGACTCACTTCTAGTATACCTGAAACACAATCTTACTACTGCATACGAGTTGTCAAAACACAGTTTGATGACAGTTGGGAAGGATGCCAATATTCAACAATTCAATTCATCGCGATGTTCTTTTAAAACATGAAATGCCTGTGAATAAGTTAAATTGTGTATACTTTCAATATGCATACACGCACCCTTATATATTTTAACGATAAACCCCTCTTTCACATTGTGCAAATATAAACAAGACACTAGCCCTTCCTGGCAGTAACATATAAACCGGTAATGTTGTGGTAAAATTTCAGTTGGTTCACAAATTCCAGCAATATTGTTGGGCCACGACAATCTTGTTTTCTGGTGAACCCAATATTGTTACATGATCTCCAACAAGATGTTTAAACATACTGACCATGCTCAATCTTCACTGTTTTGCTGGAGGTTTTCAATAACAATGTCTATAGATGTGTTGTATAAAACAGAATGATAAGTCGTGAGTCACGGCGAATACTTCTAGCGGGTCATCCCTCTAAAAACGTCTTCAATCAGCCTAGGCCAATCACTAATGTACGGGGTCATTACTGTGGCCAATGACATTGAACTTTGCTCTTCCATAGAGCAGCAGTTTCTCTCTTCAAAGAATCAAAAATATCCTTGATACCTTGGAGAAGTATGTCCATTGTTCACAAGAACGACTGTCCCAAGGGATTTCCATCTTCTCAATTTCTCAGGATAACTGTCCCAAGGTTGTTTTGTTTACTAGAAGGAAACATCTTGTAGTAAAAATGGTCTTAGAGAAAAATTGTTTTTGAGAATTATTTGAATATCATCTAAAATTGTAATCTTTGTAAAGTACCAGTACTGAGTAAATTCATTTAGGCCCAATGATCAAGCTCTTGAAATTGAAGTAGCTCGAAAATTCACTAAATGCAATTCAGATGAAATTGAGGATGCATTTCATTCTCAAATGTCCATCCTTTGATTCACAGAGGCTAGCTCTATTCAGAGTGCAGCATTGATGACAAAATTAATAGAGATATGCAGGAACAAACTTTATTGATACATGATCTTCTACTAGCCAAATTTGTTACAAACACTTCATTTTAGAGATTAGTTTGGGCATTCTAATATTTTTTTACTTTTCAGTGTGTATGCTTCGTATTTGCCATACTAAAGCATTTGACAGTTTCACTTGTGTAATAAAGTTATTATTTGGATTATTAAGTTTTGCAGTTGCAGTGCCAGTTGGGCCACATTTCAAGACTCTAACATGATCCAGGTCATCAATATCTTGTGATAAGTAATATCTATGTAGTGCATGATATAGAGCTCTTATTACAACAGACTTTACAACTCCTGCATCACTTGTCAGAAATATTCTTAGAGGGTCATTGTTAGTCTTAACCCAGTGTGTAACATGAAGTAAAAATTCTATTTGCTTTACATTCAGTAGTCTAACTAGTAGTTTTAATCAGATATGCAACCTTTCAGTAGATTATCACTAACTCTTGAAGGAACTCCAATGTCCTGTGCAATATCATAATTCTGTTGCTGAATAGTTCGTACTGGGTTGAAAAAGGCCAAGTTGGTACTTTCATTACGACCTAATTGTTCATCATCATGTTCTTGTTGAAAATTGCTTGGAGCTATTTCTTGCATACTCTCAGCTGAGAATGCGTCAGCTTCTGCTCTTTGCATAGCAATGTCAAGATCTTTACACTTAAAGTTTCTTTGTAGCAATTTGAATGTTTCATACTGCGCTGAATAGTTATCATATATGCCAAACAAGTCTTCAGTCTCATTCCTCCATGGATAGAAAAAAAGCAATTGTTCTCTGCAGTAGTTTTCTTATCTACTTTATTATTGTAACGAACATATAGCGAATAACACGTGGATTTTTCCTGGATTTGATTTTTATTTCATTTCAAAATGTAATATCTATGTTTCTTTGAGAGTTATCATCAAGCGAATCAGAAATTATCATCGTATAGGTGAATTTCCGACTGTAATGAACTTGGGAACACAAGATTCAATTCAGATATATAATCGACTAAACACCAATTTTCAAGTTGCTTTGGTCTCATAGAATATCGACTGATTTTGTCTGAGGAAAAGATTTCGGTTGATTTCTGGGGTAACTGCTTAAGTAGTTCTGCACTTTTCAGAAAATGTGTTATATCTTCTTGAGATGAAGTGTTTATAAACACTACTTCACGTGTTTTCTTCAATACACTGCCTTCGCTAGCTGCAACATATAAATTAATGAGTTTGTGGCATGGACAGTACCTGTGAGAACAATTTTACTTTTTAATTCTTTAAAAACATGTACAGTTGTAGTTTGTGGTCTTAGATTAGTTTAAATATTATTAAAGTGCATGGATCCAGAACATCAAGTTTTCATGATATCATTAATATTAATAAATGTTGTAAACAAGCTATACACACAAAAACATTTTTGTGTTTTGGAAGACAGTATTTCTCAAGAGAAGAAATGAACCACAAAACTGTATGTAACTGTTTGAGAGGCAATCAATAGTATTAGAGTTCTGTATTAAATGTTAAGAGTTCACTATTCAGTTGACTGAGCTTTAGCAAATGGAACTTGCGTGGAATGCCAAAAAAAAAAAAGTAGTCCAGTAAAAAAATGCAGGCATGGTGAGCAGGTATAAAATATTTATAAATCGGGCAGCTGTCAGGTGTATTAAATCATGAAGTCATCACACAATGTGACCAGGTATAGTAAGCATATTATACTGGCATAGTGACCAAGTATCAACAAGTTGTACAATTCTGGCAGGAACAACTGATGAAAATATTGTATAATTCTGGCAGTGAAAATGTAATGTATAGCACTGGAATGGTGAACAGGTGTTTTGCTGTCGGAGAAAAAAATAAATGAGGCCCTGCACTTTCAAAATTTGATACATTGTTACTTTAGATTTGCTTGGCAAGTTCCTGTTGAAAGCGTGGTGTTATTCAATAAATTGACTGGGAAGAGGGTATTCCAATATGTAGATTTTTGTTGCTGTTCTTGGGGAGTGTTGCTAGCTAGGTGTTTACAAATAGCTTGCACCATGGCGTATTTAGAGATTTAAATTGAAAGATTGCATTAATAAAATTTGCATATCATTAAATACAACATAGATGTCCTAAGTTGGATATTTACATCTATTAATTCCCCATAAACTGTAAAAGAAGGTTGACTGATTCCAATTAAGTGCAAAGATATGTACTTTTTGGAAAAACTTGGGTATAAACAAACAGTGTATATGGCATGATGCAATAAGCCCATGTGGAACGCAAAATCACAGTGAAGTGGTAGCATACGTCACCCAATGTATTAACAAACCTATTATTGCAGACTTTTGGGTAGAATATACCACCAAAAAATTAACTTAAATGCACAAGGGTAACATAGTACGAGTAACTTTAGTTCCTATTGTTTAGTAAATCACGAGATATAAAGGATAATGCATGAACAAACTCTGAAATGTACTAGACTTGTAGGGAAAATTGAATGCTATGCTAGTTTTGTTTAAAAAATTCAGTGACATCGGCAAGCAGAGTTGTGTTGAAGGAGTGAGCGGCTGGTACTGTGTGTCCTTGCATACTATTTTGAAATGAACTTATTGCTTTGGAAGAAGCAAGAAATAGCGCTATTGTGACCCGCCTAAATCGGAGTTAGTTTAAAATGGAAACAAGCAACTCTATTTTATTATTATTCAGAAATGTAACATAACCTATTTACTTGTAATGTTTGTTGTTCAGAAATGCAATGTAACAAGTATTATTTTACTTGTGATGTTCAGAAATAGAACAATGTAGCAACTGTTATTTACTTATGTTCAGAGATACGTCAAAAATGCAACAACGTAAAAAAGTGTTATTTACTTGTAATGATCAGAAATGTTACAATGTAGCAACTGTTTTTTACTCATGTTCAGAAATACAACAACTCTTACTTGTATTGTTGTTCAAAAATATATAACACTTATTGCTGGTGAAATATAGCAAAGTGCCTAAAAATGAACTTCAAAAACACTTGATCTGCCATTTGTTGTTGCAGCTCTTCAAGGAACCAATAAGCTTTGTAACAGCTCCATGGCTTCCCTGTGAAAACAAAAGAATAAAACATTACATGTGTTCGGTAAACAACTATGCAGAAACGATTAATAAACCAACTCACTAGTAACTTAAATATGAATATTTTTTGTTCTGGCTCATTAGATTGTTAGTGTCCAATGGCGCGTTTTCTTTGCATGGTCCCAACATTATTAAAAAAGAAACTATAACAACTTGTTTACCAAAAGTTAAACTTACAGGGCTTCTTAATCTTCGTGAACTTCAATAATTGTATTTCCAGCGATTGTTAGTTTTACAGAGAACGGCACATCACGCCCTTCAGGTTTTAATGCCTCATTTTTCAATGTAAAGCCATCTTCAGTAAAAATGTCACTAGAAACATGAGAAATATAGCTTATTAAGTGCGAAGAAAATACAAGTGTGTCAAGGAAAACTGGTATAATACTATTTCAGATGCAACAAAGAATGGAAAGTATACATTACGTGTAATTTAAGAAGTGTGCAGGAAACCACTTTAATGAACTATGGCTATATTGTAGAGTAGCCCATATGATTTTTGCTTACAATTAATATAAATGTTTTGTCAGCGTTATGTTGCTGGATAGGGTTTATAAAAATCAATTCCGTGTTTCTGATGTGTGTGCATCTGATCGATTTGATGGTAATCAGTGCAATGAATTGGGCTAGATGTTAAGTGTAACATGTTGTACAGTATAAATAAACTCTTTACACACTTCTCAGTAAATGCTATGACTTTAACACTTTCGATTTTAGGGTTTTCATCTTCATTGGTGTCTTCAGAAACTGTCTAGAAATGAACAATTTAACAATTGTATTAATGAACGGTGATATGCATGTTAGATTTAAAGCAATATTACCTAAGTATTGTAGGATGTAAAAATGTATAATATATTTGGGATATGTCAGTGTTTTTTATAAAAGAGCATATTGAAATTAGTAAGAAACAGTAGAATACTTGCCTCTATAGAGGTATCTGGAGTGGTATCCAGACTGGGTTTATTTTTATTAAATAAACCGACTTCTAGAGGTTTGGCTAAAACAACTTCATTTGCAGTGAGGGTACAGCTTTCGGCATGTTTGCCCCACAACTTCATTTCTACAGTTCTATCAAACTCGTCCGTTAGAACCACCAACCTTCTTTTGTGGTGTGGTCCTACAACCATATTTTTAACCTATGTAAAACACATGAAAGATTAGCAATGTAAACATTTGAAAATTGGCCAAAATAATTGTTTAAGCTGTAGCTAATAAATCAGGTTTTATACTTTTATCAAACTTACTAGCAAAAAGTTTCTTTATTTGAAATGATTACATAGTGGCTGAACATGTTACTGGTTTGTTATGACAAGAAGTAAAAACTATTTTTAATATTTTTTGCCCAAGGGCGAAAATACATACTTCTTTGACTTTAGCCTTTACGGCAACACGACGTTTGTTTGGGCTGGTCTGCACTTCTGGTATGCTAACCAGTGGTGGATGAAAATGTGCCTCTGCTGACTGTACTTAAATTAACCTGTCATAAAGAAAAGATAACTGTTGTTTAGTGCTTGCACTGTAATGAATGAAACGATGAATAAATACAATTGAGAACGTGGTTCGGTGGAATTGTGACAAATTACAAGTGTGGACGAAAAGTATTATTTACTGAATATACGAAAATCAGTATTAATTAAAAAATAACTTTTTTTGAAAGAAATTAAAGTTACGCTGTATAAGGAAGTGTGTGGCATTTTTAAAAGGTTAAAAGCCGACAATTTCAGTTTAGATGGACGGATTCAAAACCAATGTAATGATGGAGAACTAAGGTTTTCATCTTCACAATAAACGGAGAAATGTAACAAAGAATAAATTAACTTGAAGGCGGGAACCAGCGTGGCAGATCCGTAAAAAAATCGTAGTTTAGGGTTGTAAAAGATAACGTTGAAATGGGTAAAATGTTCGACAAGATTGTACTTTCTATTGTAAGATCTATTGTACTTTCAGTTGCCACTAGAGTGTTTTTATATATTATGTAAAAGTATAATTAAAGAAGGGTGTTCCAAGTAAATTGCTGTAGTAATTCATGACAATGCTGCGGGCATGTGAGGTGTTCATAATAGAGGACTGACATCTCTATACAGCAGCTGTTTTTCTAGCGACTGACATTAGCTTATTTGCAGGCAGTCACGTGATTACATGTAATTTATTGGTAACCAGGTAGTTGGATAAATATCTAGACTTGCTTTTTTCAACGTTAATCATGTTACTTCACGCAAATAGGCACCATGTCAGTCAGTGACATGATACCAGCCTTTTCAACGAAAAAGAAAACGTCAAACTTTTGAAGTAAATTGTTCGAGAGATTGGGCATAGGTCTAGTATATTGTGATATTTGTGACACATCTGTAATTTTGGTTTTCGCGGCAGTTACCACGTAGTCTTTGACGTTTTTCGAGAAGCAGAGCAGTATCCGAGCATTATTATATTTCTCGATCTGTAAATAGTGGTAAAATACAAATTTGTATTTTATAATGAATACAGTGGTTCTGTTATAACAATCAAGTTGAAAATAGGCCTGATGTTTTAAAAATGTTGGTAGCAAATCGGCGATCCTACGAGCATCTGTGGGTACGTTAGGTGAACAGACAGCGTTCACAGCTAACATGATCGTTGCCCTTGGATGTGAGCGCGTTCGAATTCGCTCAACTCAGGTTGTATAGGCATATGCGTAGAAATGCGACCAAAGAAGAACGTCCACACGATGATGTGATATGACGTTTAGTGATCGAGGGCTGCAAGAGTGCACTGAATGATACTTTGATGAATCATTTTGGAGACTTGCCTTACAGAGGAAAGCGAATAATAAATTAGGATATAAAACTGGATATGTATGTACCCGGCCATGCACTGTAAGGTCTAATACCCTTAGAAATGAAGTACATTTCTGCATGGTCTACGCTCAATGTGAATCCAAACGACAAGACATGCTTTCAAGGAATATCATTCTGAATGGAAAGAACATTTAACTCCAGAAATGAACAGCAATGATATTAGTATTATGGTATTAGAGTGGGCAGTTTTATTCGCACCTGGCTCATTAAACCAAATGTTATATGAATTTGTTTTTAATATTAGATGTATTTTGTAGCTTTATATTGTCACTTTTGAAAATTATTTCTTATTGCTATTAACTGGTAGAAAGTTTGTATTTCTAAGCACGAAATAAAGAATTATTAGCCCCCCCCCCCCCAAAAGAGGAATTGAATGGTCCTGTCGTTGATGGCGTACTGTCTACATTCCCATACAATATATTACTGTGCATAACAATCACTATGTTGTGAAATCAAATAAGGAGAAAGCTCACTTGGTGTATTGTGGATACTCCTAAACAAAGTGTAGTACTGGTAAGGTGATTACAGAAAAACAGTAGCTAAATGTTGTTGCCGGGAACCTAAGAATGGAATCAATATTGCACTGTATTTTACAATCTTTTTCGAAACTGTGATCACTGAGATTGATGTTATAGTAGCCCAGCTTCATGTAAAACACTGTTTGGTGAATAATAATAATAATAATAATAATAATAATTTATCATTCAAAGATTAAAATGATACACGACTATGACTGACTTACAATTGATTGAAGTGAAAGTGTCAAAGTGAAATTGTACAACTGGAGTTTTTTGAGGAACAATGGGCAAAAATATATGTATATAATACTTCGACAATAAAAATCTCCATTTTTTAAATTATATCTATATCAGCAAACATTGATTGAAAAACAAACCACATTTTAAACATGCATGCATCATTTAATCTGACAGAAATAAATTAATATTATTGCTGTCAATTAATTTCCTGACTTGATAAATACAAGTTTCTAGTGTTATATTCAATAAATAACACCTATTTGTGGCATTAGTTTATTTTATTCGGTAAAATATGCCAAAAGGATGGACTGAGAAAGATGTGTTATAGCATTATGAGAACCAGTCCTCAATAGCTAGCTCGTGTAAATAAATTCCTAAATTTAATAAAGGTAAATTATATGTTAGTACTAAAAATAATTTTTCTCCAGATATCTGTGATTTGATGTGTTACTATATTGTTCCATTGGTACATGAGTTGTCATAAAAAATACTACCATAGCAGAGTTATTTAACCCCCCCCCCCCCCAAATTGCTCAAATCTGTGCTAGTTTTTAGTGCTATCTCATTTATAATATATACCTGGGACACATGAGAGGGGAATGTTTTTTTATATGGTGATAAAACAAGTGAAATTGTTTGGTGAACATAGGTTCACTAAGAAGAGAACTTCAATCTGACCAAATAACATGTTTACTGTATAATTAGTAAACAGTAGACATGCTATGATTATGTAACCAAGGCTACTTCCAACAAAAGCATTTATCTTTATCATGTTTATTTTGCACTTGAACAAGCTAGTTTAATATTTGAATTAGCTTTTGCTGTCTGCTGCATATGTCCACCATCTTTATTGGGGGTGAACTGTTTTAATATATTTTCATTATAAACCAGATCACAGTTTGATTAATACTGAAGTATTTGTCGGTTATTTATTGATACTTAAATCGAACCTAAATGCGGCCTTAATTTATAGTTGTGTATATTCTAAACTGTATTCGAAATAATATTGCAGTGGTTTAATTTTGTTTTAAATATAACTAGCTTGGATAGGCATTTGAAGTGCTTGCAATTAAACACCATGGAGGCCATTCATGGAGGGAAATAAATAACGAGCGAACATATTTAACATCCGGGTACTTTTCAAAGCTATGACGTTTTAGTATCTGATCGCGTTCGTATACGCCATGGTACATAGCCGTTTATGCTACCAAGCATTGTGTACTACTAGTATAAACTCAACTTTTATATGCACAATGTGCTTTTTAAAACTTGGGTTAGAGCCTTATGCGTTTAACCACAGTATTCTGAGAGTGAAAGCCCAATTGCGTTAAAGTATCATACTTCCCCGATCGTAAGCCCCTCCCGAGTATAAAGCCCATCCCTATATTTTTACTTGGTATTTATCGAGTTGAGAGCATTTTCACGATTATAAGCCCAGAGTGTTTTACTAGGCGTCGACGATATTCTTTAAAATATGCGTGTAAAAGGTGTGTTTTATTTCATAATAATCGTGATTGGCATGGTGGTTTGGTTCATGCTTTTAGTTTTATGAGAAAGCTCGCATTAATTTCAGAGTGCATGGCGAACGTACACAACGTGGTTCGCATCCTTTCTATTCTGTCATTTACTCAGGATGAACCCCGATGTTGCAATTCTGGAGTAATCCATATTTCTTTGAGTAGTAGCTTTCGAAAAGCCAAAAATGTGATCGTTAAGTCGTGTACCTGGTTATTGAGCATGGTTTACTTTGAGACTATCATGAAAGGCTTAGGGTTTGAACGATGTGAGATTTTCTTCTATGCTATCGATAAAGAGCCATTGCTCGAAACGTCTAGCTATTTTTAATAGTTATTTAGGACTACGATTACCAAATATTATCTTCTAAATAACATATTTATCAGTCCGAGCAGCGTTTATTTATTTATAAACTACTATTACGATGTGAGATGTTGGCGACCGAGAAAGGTGTTTAAATTCTTCCTCCACACTCAGTTTACCCACGGTTACTATTAACCGTTGTTTATATCTCGGAAATTGCGAATCGCCAGTTTTTAGGGAAAAAATCATCTTTTTTTCGTTGCAAGCAGTGCTACAGATCGCATTTTAACATTGCGGTAATTCACTTCCCCATTGCGTTAAAAAATCATTGTCAATAATCGGAAAATTTCATCATTACGATACATCATTTTGATTGGTTAATGAAAGACATGACCTGTTATGTCAAAGGAAGTTGTTCCAGGTCAAATCGTGCTTAAAAACCTCATGGTGGAAAATTGCTTTGCGTCGAGAGTTTGCGTACGATCGAAAACATACCAAAACGAAGATAATGATAAATGCCTTCGTCCACTGTTTCCTTACAGACCCTACCCATTATTTCATCGTAAATTCAGACGGTATGTAAATCGTATTGTAATAAAATGTGTGTGTTTTTTATGAACATGTTTGTTTCTTCATTGTGTCGTTCAAATCAATGACGCATTTTTTTCAAAAATAAGTATCATTTTCCCGAGCCCGGCGTGGTGAACGAATAATTTTTTTGGATAATTTTTCGTTGTTTGTAAGATGGTTACAGTGTTTAACCCCAAAACAAAATATTTTTTTCTGAGTTGGTCCTCGAGTACAAGCTCATCCCTTACTTTTCCCTTGCGTGTTCATGCCTCCGGGCTTATGATCAGGGAAGTACGGTATACTGTGAAGATTCAGATCAGTCCAGTGTGAGTGATGACAGTATATCGTCGACGATGCCCCTTGTTCGGATGATAGTTGTATTTCAAATTACACGGAAATCTGTGAACAATCTGCTTGGTGTTCCTGTGACACTTGTCCCATGATTTGCCAGTACAGCCCCGTGAATACATGGACGAAAATGTTTCCACCACCACCCTACGAACTAAAGATTGCATACTTCCAGGGGCGTCGATCGTGGGGGGGACACGTCCCCCCCACTTTCTGAAGGGTGGGGACACAATATCAACTGTCCCCTCCACTTTCCAGACTTACCCAAATATCAATAATAGGCTTATATTAAAGCCTGCGTTTGTGTAAGGCCTTTGGTTCTGTGTACATGTACTGTATTCTTAATGATCAAGAATGAAAATCCCCAAGTATGCACCAAATGACTTCATTTTGGTTGCATTTTTCAAAAATGTCTACTTTCTGAGGGGGGCACATCCCTCCTCGAGGTTACCTATGTTCCGACATCCCTATATTCCGACACCCCTATGTCGAGATGCTAATAGGTTCTGACACCTACGAAATTTTAGAAACGTTTTTGACATTTCACTGCGTTTTTATCTCTTTACTATAAGAAAAAATATCATTATTCTTCTTCAAATATTATTCTACGCTCACCTATCAAGCTTCAGACGCAAAATATTTATTTTTTTAATTATTGCCAAACGTTCAGATCAACAATAAACTATGTACCTGACAGTCTTCATGTGGACCACTGACAACTTGTACTCAGGGAGACCTAATTTACATTGCTTAGTACTTTTATGTTAGACAATCATCCAATAAATTCTGAGCCGGCCAGAATGTGCCATATTTTCAATGGAAATATGTACGCTAGTGGTCGGAAGCCAAAATTGGATAAATACCTCTCCCCATGGTAGAACAAAGCAACATGTTTTTTCTCTGTTCAGCGCGATCAGTCTAGTTACAGAATATTGACTGTACAATTAAAATTTTAAAAAGGCTTTCAAATTTACATGCCATAAAATAGACAGAAACATGCGAATTAATTTGGTCAATTTTGGCTGTAGAATCTGAGCCGTTTTGCCCCCGAAAATCAGGGTAAATATGTTAGCTTTAAAAAATTATACACAGCGTCAAATAAAAGGGAATTTTATGGATCCAACCTTATACAGAGATATAATTACGTAATAGCCTGTCACATATTAAATAGGAATACCTCAGGCAAACACCATCATGTTATATATAAAATTAAAGCTATATTGGTGTAGCGTACTAGTATTACGTTGGATATTATATCGTATAATCCATTACTTATTGACATTATGAATTCATTAACTTTATTATACGTTATTCAAAATCATCAAATGGCATTTTCTGGGCAAATCCTGTCTATGATAAAATGAATTCGTAATGACATATTCATTGATTTGAAAATAAGTTTTTTTATGCTTTCTCAATATTTTATTTATTTATTTATTCATTTGAGAGAACGCTATTACACTGCCAAGAAATTACATATAGATAAAAATGGAATTCAAATAGATGGCGAGACGTTGCCTGACCTAAGATTTACGTAAGTAAATTAAACATATGTAGCAAAGAATTTTGGGTAATTTACACAAACGTGAAATACAAAATCGACGACTGCACAATGAAGATAATAGGCAGTTTCAAATACATCTGCAGAACACAAAGGATATTGACAAAGAAATAATGTAAAGTATAAATACGGGATATACATGTTTTGGCAGATATAAGGATAAGTATTTAAATTGTGTATTATACCAACTGTAATTTATGAGTGTAACATATGGGAATATTTTCAGAATAAAGAGGAATATCAGAACAATGCAATGGAACAACGAAGAATAGAATAGAATAGTGCTTTCTGACTTCCTTAAGGAAATCTGTCTAATATGGACTTTAACCTTGAACGATGAATTATGCATCAAATTTGCAGGTAGTATAAACTTGTGCAATATCCTCGCATTAGAGGAAGTCGGCCTATTGTACATTTGAATTATCGGATAAATATCTGATAATTCTCGATGTTTTAGATTGATATTAGACAGGGTCTACAGCTGGGTGGTGGTTTAATTGTTTTAAACATGGAATTCTCTGAGACCTATCAATGTCTTAGATTGATAGTAAAACGTATAACGTGTGGAGGTAAACAAGGAATTTTGGCCGAAAACACACAATATAGAAATGGAAAGAGATAGTGTGAAACCTTTGTATTTTTTGGCAATCTCAAAAACTTATGCAAACACTACGGAATGCTAAATGCAGTGCCTATTCATCTCTCGCATAATAAATAAATAAATGATTTTAATTAATATGTAGATAAACTTGGAAAGGTGCTACCGGATGTAAACGGCAACCTTGCAATTCCGCGACTGATGAATATCGAA
Organism: Saccoglossus kowalevskii; assembly: GCF_978046115.1. Taxonomy (NCBI): domain Eukaryota; kingdom Metazoa; phylum Hemichordata; class Enteropneusta; family Harrimaniidae; genus Saccoglossus; species Saccoglossus kowalevskii. The sequence goes on along the minus strand of NC_140642.1, from coordinate 15,669,491 downwards.
GTACAACTTTATGATAAAAAAAGGTAAAATAATTCTCTGATAATTATCGATCTAAAACTTCGATAGTTAGGCAATCGGAGGATTCAAGATTGGAATCACATCCAACAGACACGGATATTGTCAAATAATTGTCGAAGTATTAGAATGATACAATGGGCAACATTGTTTGATAATTCTCTGATAATTACCCGATAACATTATGCAAGATCCCGCCTTCACGGACTTTCGAGCATCATGGCCGGACTACACTACAGTTGGATTTCCAGTATTAACCCACAGGACATCCTGGTTATATCAAGGTAGTAAAAGGTCACGCACGGCTAGTCAGATTAAGTTTGACACAAGTATACTGTTTGTCGGAACATAGGGGTGTCTTGGAATATAGTGGTGTCGAAACATAGGGCAGTCCCTCCTTCTCAGACACCCCCCTGTTTGCGCAAGCGCGGACATTGGCCGTTTACGCGGACACAAAAGTTTCCCCCTCACTTTTCACAATGGTTTAACGCCCCTGCATACTTCAGCATCCATACTTGGAATAATTTGCACGCCGCACAGTGCAGTACTGGAAACAGCATTTATTAGACAGTTAGACAAAAAACAAAACAAAATGCCTGTCTCGATCAATCGCACATCCATAATGTTGTATGTTGATACGCTCGTAAAGAACATTAACGTTAAAGTCGAAACAACCTAGACTAGAAGTCAATTCACCAGTCCAACCAAATATGGCTCCCTAAGTTGCTTATATTTAATCAGATACTATTTCGTCATTATGCTTTGTTACTTGGCTGGTCCCCGCCTCTTCGCGCAAGCTCAAAGAGGCAGGTAATGGGAAAACGCCATTAATAAAATATGAAATCTGATTGGTCTGGACATGGATTCTTCTAATTGGCTATTCAATAGTACTTCCGGGGCACTTGTTCAAACATGGCGGCAAATTTCAATCTGATGTTGTCGACGAAAATTGCCCTATCAAAGAGGAATATTTGCCAAAAAGGAGGCACTCCATGGTCTGACTCAGCAGAATCTAGGAACGCACCTTTCGCGGCTTCATTGGGGAGCCCGACGTACAATTCCTCATTTTAAAAGTGCAAAATAAATAAAGTAATAAATACTCACACGTATCAGCAGTGTGGTACTATGTAGTACTTTTTTTTAAATGTTACATGTACAGCCAAAACAAAGTCAGCTTGGACGTTCAGTTGCGAGACATGACAAAATAAACGCAGCGAGTGCTACATATCGAAAATAAAAATACAAAATAAACGCGCCGGCCATGCGCGTTGGAAATAAATAGAACGTGTTGTGAAACAGTCTCACCAGACACTCACGCAATATAATTATGCTATTTTAAAACGCATTGTGCATGTGGGAAATCGATGAGTGAACTCGAGCAAAAGTATGCTAGTGCGAGAATTCGCTATATACCCGGCGGAGTACTCGCTAAAACATCGAGAAAATTTGCCATTTCAAAGGGCACCCTTTACAAATAATTTTGTGAACATGACGTGCAAACAAGGATATAGCAAATTATCTTTTTTTTCTGTAATATTCGTGTGTAATCAGTAATTATGAAAATAATTTATGGGTGCAATGAATTATTCTTAATATACATTTCTGAATTATCTTTTTTTTCTCCCAAAAATCGAAATAATTTCACAATGTCAAGAACTAAAAGTAGTGTTCAACATTGTAAAATGTTGACTTCATGACACAGCAAACTCATGACTGACCGGAGCCGATGTCTTTGTTGAAAATTCGCCAATTCACCATAATCGTGATTGTGAACTGTTTCGCTGATCTTTCAAAAGATCATATGGATACTAAGTATTTAATTCATATTCACCCCAACCATATACCTTAGTAGATATTCTAAGGTCTATGCCCCAACTAGTATTCGAATTTAGAAATTATTGCTGATACTAATCACGTTTTTATCGGAAAGTTACTCGCACGTGTAGTAAACGAACATAATAGTACTGTCGCATGTCCTTCGTCTTAGCCACATAACCGCCGCAGTTCGCTTCATGTATGTAACATCGAATATTTAGTTTGATGATTGATAAACATTTATTCACCGTTGCTTTCATGTTGCGTTAATATAAACATGATATAAACTTGTCCCTTCCGGTGTTTTTTTTATAGCCGAAATATACAGAAATAGCACGTGCGTGTTTGTTTCCGTGAGTAAAAGATCTAGAGGCAGGTGAGACTCCTTGCCGCAATGCGTTCTATTCATTTCCAGCGCGCGTGGTCGGCGTCTTTGATTGCGTTTATTTTGTTGTTTTATTCTCGAAATGTATCACTGGCTGTGTTTATTTTGTCATGTCTCACAACTGAACGTCCAAGCTGACTTTGTTTTGGCTGTATAATCACCGCATGGCCTACGTCCGAGCGTCTGCTTCAGAATCACCTGATCTCATGTCAAAACACATGCGCATTTAGGAACTTCCGGAATCGCATTTTTATGCTCATTGCAAAATGACGGGTTGTCAGTATCTGCGGTCAATCACGCCCAGCCGGGTCACGTGATCTGACGCACAGTTCAGCGAAGCTTTGTTACCTTACCTGTTTATACCTCACGAGGGCGTTTTTTTATGGCAAGATGGCGCAAACGGAAGTCCTTCACAGGTTCATGGTTTCTCATTTATATCATCACAACTCTGAAGATAATCATTTTTTTTTCTTTTTTTTTTCAAATTTATAATCAATATACATAACTTGATAAATACAAACACCAAAATAGGCTCTATGTAGTACCCTTTTAATTAAATCAATGATGTAGAAAAACAATGAAAATTTAAAAAAATGAAAGTCATTGCAGGTTGTGGGGCTTTAAATAGTGCATATTAAACCCTGTCGTAGTTATATATTAAATAATTCTATCAGAAATGGAATACTGGTATGTTGCCAGTGTAGACAAATAGTGTTGCTAATATAATTTTGGGGAAAGACGGAATTTAATTTATACATGATATTGGTGATCTGAATGTCTAAAATAATGCAATACATATGAACGTAACGTGTGGGGGAAGGAATAAGAAATATGTGCAAATGAAACAAAAACAGTTCTGTCAAACTTTAGTTTTTATTCTCAAACCAATTTCTGGAAAAGTGGTTGACTTTGTTGAATACAAGTCATGAATGACATAGCCTTCGCTAGTTGTCATTCTAAAGTTGCATGGACATAAATTGGCAAACGTGATTTCTATGGCACTCTCCACCCAGGTCAGCATTATTCTCAGCAAGGAAACCAGATAGCACCAAAACAGTACAACAGGTAAAATTACAAGGAAGTATACAAATCAGATCTGCAAATATGTAGAGTCAGTGTTGTGTCTGTTTGGATAAACTAGTTTGTGGCGCTGGATTAGTTTCAATATCTCTAATAAGGACAAGATTACTTCTCATACGACGATACAAATAAAGTGCAAACATCTAGAAAAATATTATCAAGTTTTTATTATCACACATTAATATTAACAAATGTTGTGAAATTGTATGTACAGAGAAACACATATTTATGATTTGGTTGACAGAACTTCTCAAAATAAAAAAAGGAGGACCTGCGAAACTTTATACAATTGTCAGACACGCAGCGAATAGTACCGGTGTGTTTTTGTAATACATGCAGTTCCAGTGGCTTTGCTTTCTGAGAAAACAATTCTGGCTCTGCACCTGAAAAAAATAGTCCAAAGTAAGCAGAGGTTGTAGCATATGTGCTCCCATTGGCTGTTAGATTTAATTAAAAAAGATATTTGAGTCTTTTTAGTACGAAAAAATATTACTTAATAAATTTATACAAGCCAAAAAAAATTGCAGTTCACACTGTACTATTTTAAACATGTTCTACCAAAGTCTAGGATGAACTAATTCACCAGTCTGTTTCCACTCTACAAAGTTGTCAAATTAATATTCACGGGATTCTGCAAAAATAAAATATTAAGAATGTGCAAAAAGCCAGAGTACTTGTGTTTTCAATACCATTAAAATCTGACTAGGGATATGCAGAAAATTTCACTTGAGCTGAACCAAATGGATGCCAAGCTATCAAAAGAAATAAAAAAATAATATTGAGAAAAATACAAAAAATAATACATTATAAAAGCAGATAGAAATGCATGAACAACTAATCAGCAGAGGTAGTGATCATGTAACCTAAGTGTATGTCAAATTTCCTTTGAACTGGATTGCAGTGTTCATTCTAGAAAATTGTCTCAGATTGGCTGCTAATTTGCATATTGCAGTTGTGTTAAAATAATATATAAAATAATATCCGGAGTTTTGAAGAAAAAAAATATGACTATTAAGTCAACATTAAAATTAAAATTGAGGATTACGTGAATTTGACCCCCTCCCTAATATTGTTTCACATATCTCTTAATGCACAATGTCAACAATAAATAACAAACATGGCCGCCGTTGAATCCATCTCAATCGAGGTCCGTAATTTGTTTTCCTGCTCATAATAGGGGATAAATTATGGTAGCTAAACATTGAAATTGCCACCCTTATTTCAGTACCAAAATAAATGTGTCTCTGTTGACAGAGGTTCGATTTACTGATGAACTTGGAGCATGGATAAACTGATAAACAACACCGCATGGAGCATGGAGGTCCCGGTCACGAGTGTAGTAACGCACTCAGGTATCATATTTACTTCAATTTAAAAGTGATGATAGGTTCATTGATATTGAATTACAGTATCAGAGTGTTCTCCACGAGGGGTTTAAGGTAGGCACAGCGCCCCTCTTTAATTTATTTGCGCCCCTCTTCAATTTGTAGCGCCTCTCTATTTATCTTCAGCGCCCTCCTTTGTTTTCGGTGGGCAGCTGTTTCACGAGTCCCGAAGATGTCCCGACAACGTTATTGAGAGATATCTTATTAATTGACAGGCGAAAAAACAAAGAAATAACAGACAGGTAGTGGCATTAGGTGACAAGTAGGACAATGGATTGGGTGTCTGGGGAAACACTGGCTGAATAAATAAACAAAAAACAATGGCTAGAGGCGTGAAGTGATTGTCACAAGCATTCGTTAATCACGCAATGGGAGAGTCAATACAAGTTCCCTCATCATTCCTGAATTAGCTTAGATACTTAAGAACAGAAGAACCAACAACAATTTATTGGTGAAATTGCTTGTTACTTGCCTTTTATTGGCGAGAAGTTAAAAAAAAAATCATCAAAAGAATCACCAAAACAAAACGAACGGTAAACACTGAAACAACATGGATGACACGGTATGTGCTTTGACCTTTGTCCTCAGTACCCATAATGCAATCAATATATGATCAATTTAGTTACAGTCATCGGATTCGATTTTTTCTTTTTTCTTTTAAATGGTAATTTTGTTATGTGAACATATTTTTCTTATTATTACTTGAGTTTTTCAGCTATTACAATATGTCAGTACATTTATGAAAATGAAAATACTTGAAAGAAATTTAAAAGAAATGAATGAAAGGCTAGAATTTCACAACTTGTCCCATTACAGAGAATAAAATGGATATTCTTCATCTGTTGAAGTTGATATTTTTTTTTACATCAAGTGGTTTAATTTATTCATCAAAATAATTCAAGAACATTAATATAGTACTTGTACACAGTATTTGAGGTTAATGTAAATACATGTATAAAAGTGCTAAGAATTTTCTTTGAAATGTTTGATTGGTATGCTAATTATATGCAAATTAGCGCCCTCTTTAAATTATATTTGTGGAGTACTTTTCAATTTCATCATTGCTTTCGGTTGGCCGAACTTGACTTGTGTTTTCTCGATAATTCTAGTCTAATATGTCGTCACGAAACCAAGTTTCAATCTGCTAGCAGTTGCCAATAAACACCGGAAATAGCAATCGTGCATAACAGAATCACGATCAGCGTGTTCTAAACTTTTACGTTTTTATTATTCCAGTATTTTATATGCCAAAAATTATTCCCAAGCCTCCTAAATGACGAGATAAACTTTCGATTTACACGTTTCATAACCAGTTCTTGAACTTATAGCAGGACTGTTTTTCTGGCGAAGTGTGACACTGTGCGGTCGCTAGTTTCTCACTAAAGTCAGGACACAAAAGGATAAATCAAAGTTCATAATAAATAATATAAGCACAGTTTCTTACCTTTGAGATAGAATTTAATCTATATAAGCCTTGTGCAAAGAAAGATACAGTCCCGGAATACAATATCCTCAGACAAAAACGACGCCGATCTCCTCAGCGGTTAGACTGGCGCACGCGCAATACGGTATGCCAGTTCTCTTGCGAGATGAAATTTCGAAAATCACAGAAAAACATAATGAAAATTTGGCGAATCAAAAAAATACTTGGCGTGCATGTGTATGGCATTGAGAATTACATATGCACCGGCGTGGAAAAACATTGGACAGAGCATATCTTAAAGTTATAAGAGGTAAAAGACAGACAGACTGACGGAACCCAATCTATAAGCCTTCGGCAGACTTCGTCTGCAAAGGCTAAAAACTCAAACATCCTGGAGATATCACATGTGGATGATATGTGGTGGGACCATACTGAAACGCAACCTAATTTCTATGATGTGAGATTTACTGAAGGTAACACATACAAAGGGTCTATAGTATTGTGAGTGAAGTTGGGGATGGTCATAATCATTATCAACTTGTGAAACGTCGATACATCAATAACAACAGCAAACAGTTACACAAAAGTGTTTTTTTCACTGTACACCCTGGCAAAGGAACTTTTAATTATAGATATTGTTTAATACAATACCGATTTGAAGGTCCTGGACATAAAATACCGATAAAATCTCATGGGAATGCAAATAATACCAGGAAGCCTTAAATAAAAACTAGACCGAGTACAAAGTTTTAGGTGCTGAAACCGCATCAGCATTACCAAGAAGTGTAAGACAGGCAGGCAGACTATCAAAAGGCAAAGGTACCAAAGTCAAAAGATCCATTAGCAAGTGTGATTCTGAATATGAATGATGAACCAGATGATAACAATTTCATACATAGTGTCTGTGTAGTGCATAACTCAACTGTTGTTGTCCTTAAGAATGACAAACAAATGACAGGTATTGAACTATTCTGCACTAATGATGATGAAAATACAAACTCTCCATTAGGTGCAGACGTTTCGTCTAATCTAGGTCCCTTTTTTTATTAGTTACCACTTACCAGCATCTGAGGCTGAAAACAAAAAGAGACAACTATTCATCCATGATAGGTCCCTGTGGTATATGCTTCAAAAATGATCAGAAAACCTATGAGACCTTTTTCAAACAGATGACCTTGGGTAGAGAAAGGTCAATTTAAGGTGCTATGGTACTGATGAAGAAAAATCTCTCGAGAAAAGCACTCCAAAGTAAATTCTCATGTGCTGTTGTGTGGAACCCATATCAGTCGTAACATAGAGCATATGATTAATGAACGGAAGTTGTCAACAAAGTTCAAATACGACTCTCATGGAGGTCTAGTTCATTGTGAAAATTATGACGAATATTATCAATGTTTACAGCAACTCGAAGTTAAGTGGAATGAGCTGGAACAGACAGAAACACAAAGAACATCAACCTTTTATGCTTACTTCAAAAAATACAAGGCCAAAGAAATATGTCATCATCTACTTACAGCAAAGGCAGAGGAAGCAGGAATTGAACGCATTGTTTATGATAATAATGTTCCTTGATCAATAAATGCATTGTTAAAGAGATGGCAGCAATTTAAGCCTATGGATTCATTGATCAATTGAAAGAATTGGTGGATAGGCAGCAGCATGATGTACAGCGCGCCTACCTGAACTTAGAGGGACCATATACCATTAGACCAGAATATCAACATTTAACTATCAAAGCTGCAGATTTCTATGGTGACCAACAAAGTGTAATACATAATACTCAAATAATGAGTTCTAAGGATCGACACAGTCCAGTGGTTAGTCTGACGAGGACGAAACCAGTTTGAGAATCTTGTGCAATACATTTTCTGAATATGAGTGCATCAAACTAAGTCGCCAGGCACTTTAAGTGACAAGAAAAAAAGCTAATACGCATAGCATTTGATAATAACAAGTCTCGAATAATTGGAACAGATTCACACAAATACTACCTTGTAAGATATGAGTGTGACAATACATGCATTTTGAATCCACGAAAATGTGTTAACACATATTGGCTGCCGCTAATGACAATGGAGACCTAAAGAGTTTGTTAGATTAGTATCAAATTTATCTCAAGCCAAAAAACAAGCCTCCCTTACATTAGTATCAACATTGAATGCCAGCAAAAATGTCGGCAGAAAACCAAGAAAAAGGATCCGTCGGCATGCTGATACATCTGTGCCATTAGTTGACACATTGCAATCTAATTCTCATACAAGTAGAGCAGTTGGGACCAGCTAAAATATCTATAAAAAGAATACCAGCTTCAAGTAATATGGGACCCATATGCTTTATGAAACCTTCAACTAATGATTGCACAGCATTGACCGTTGTTTCCAGGCTCTCGCCTATTGTTTCCAGATCTTGTGCTTCAGAACCCACAAACAGTGACGTCCGACCGTGTGCCACGTCTTCCACTGCTTTTTGACCATCAAAACCATCATCCCACTCTTGGTGAGCCATTCTATGTAAAGAAAATTAAAGGGAATATTCGTAAATGTACTGACTGCTTGAACACGTTACAGTGGTTCCCACGGAATGTACAGTTCATTCAAAAGGAAACACTTAATAAGGTGTACTGCATTGGACATATGGAGAGAGATTGTTATTTCAACTTAAAACATGATACTTGGTAATGTTTATTATTGAAAGTGGGCAACCATCTTCTGCCATCCTGTATCATGTCCAGAAATCCAACCTTCAAATCATGTGATGTAAGAGTGATGGCAGAAGTAAAAATGGCTCAGGGATTAGAATAGCTAATAAGAGTTAGCTTTGACATGCCGTCCTAAATTTTACCACTCTCAATATTTTGATCAAAATAAGGCTATTTTAGACCTTGAAAATGGTGAAAAAGAACATTTTCAACATGTTGGATTATTTATGCACATAGTTTTCTGTGATTTTATTCAAAATGAGATCAAAATGACCTGCAGCATTTTTTTTGTTAGGATTTGTGTTTTGTAGAATTATTTCTCAAAAATGCTTTGACTGAATTGGTTGAAAACTGATACAAGGAAAATTTCAACTTGTTTACATGCCAACTTATTTTTGGACTATGCACATCCCTTTAAATCACTAATCTTAACTAAAATTACTGACTGATATATCTTGAACATGCTTGCAGCAATTCACTTCTATACATGTGCATACTGCATTTGCTCTATTAAAAACGCATATCTCCAATTGAAGTGCATGTAAGCCCCAATTACTGTATTTTGTGTATGTTGAAGACACACTGAGTAATCAAGAAATGCTCGAGCATTTAACATGGCATTTGCATAATGAAATCAAATGGAGCAAATACAGTACATATAAATTATGTATTATATCAGCAAACAATGTCTATTTACTATATAAACCTACAGGGACTGTGCCATACATGTAACCAATTCATAAACTATTTTCTCTAAAACAGAACCTTTTGATTTTTTACGATCTGAAGTAAGATATAAAGATATAATTATTACTTTATAATAGCTGATCTGCATATTTGTCAACATCACCTGCATTGTTATAAATGTAGCAAAATTTTGTGGGTACATGATAAGTTTGATTGAACTAATATGTTTGAAAAAAAATACTTTTCAATTAATACTAGGCCACACTGATTTAATTTTATGGATGACATCCTCTGGAGACCCCAAAACTAATGCGAGAGGGCGAAAAAAAAAAATCCTGCCAAAAAAAAAAAATCCTGCTAAAAGCACAGGACTACGGAGCTGCTATTACGAATTGGACCACAGAACGCAATGTATCAAAGAACAACAAGAAGTCTTTATTTGTAGGAGGCACATGTTGATATACACATCTCGTACTGTATTACTGTCACAGGTATAACCATTTCAGACAAGCTCTAGTGCATGTAGTCATGATGAAGTACAGTAGAACGTCGATTATCCGAAATGTTCGGTTATCCGAACCTACTGTGTGTCCCCCAAAGTTTGTATGCAGGTCTGGCTGTGTTCCGTATAATACAAAAGTCAACTGTGAACAATAAATACTACAGTCGTCTTGTGTGATTTCCTGGTGCAACCACAGGGAGCCCAGGAACTATAATCAACTGTAGTACGCAGTCTCTATGAGCGCCGGGGGGGGGGGGGTATCGGCTGGTATCGAGTGTAAGAAATAAACAAGGGATGAAGGCTCCAGCCAGCTCACATTTTTTAAACTCGAAAAAACAGACGAAAAGAATGAAAAATAAAATCTAAAAAAAATACCAGGTTGAAGAATATTAGTTGCTCCTTCAAATTTCGCCAAAGCCTTACCTACATTTTACCGATATCTGCAGAATAAATCAAGAAAACTACACAAATTGACTCCATTTAGGAATTCCTAACGATTTGCCCGAACACACGGCAAAGTTTGGAGGCGTGGCCTGTAAGCATTTGGCAACAACCAATCACAAAACTGGTTACGAACCACATCGAGGTCACGACTCGGTTAGCCTCGCTCAACTGGTTCGTAACCAGTCTTGTGATTGGTTGTTGACAAATGCTGAACAGGCCACGCCTCTCCAACGGTGTCGTGCGTTCGGACTAACCGTTAGGAATTCCTAAATGGAGTCAATTTGTGTAGTTTTCTTGATTTATTCTGCAGATATCGGTAAAATATAGGTAAGGCTTTGGCAAAATTCGAAGGAGCAACTAATATTCTTCAACCTGGTATTTTTTTTAGATTTTATTTTTTATTTTTTTCGTCTGTTTTTTCGAGTTTAAAAAATGTGAGCTGGTTGGAGCCTTCATCCCTTGTCTATTTCTTACACTAGATACCAGCCGATACCACCGCCCCACCCCCCGTTCATAGAGACTGCGTACTACAGTTGATAGTTGATTATGGTTCCTGGGCTCCCTGTGGTGCAACACTTTCAATAAAGCTATTGTCAACATGTAATCCGACGTCTTTCACGTGTACGTTCATTGTTTACAGTGTCTCCGCAAACAATGACACGAATTACCTATTATGCAACACCAGTAAAACACCCTGTAAAATAAACAATTTCCTAAAAACACAAACTTCATCAAATGTCTTCTCCACTGTTTACAGTCAGATCCTTAACTTTACCAAGTTGTAAGTCACCGCAGTTCGGATACGTTTCCCGGGAATATTGTACGGTGTGTTCCACTGCCGTCAAAGAAACGTGGCCATGAGCTGATCCCATGTTTTTTCCGATTTTTAATTTTAATGTCCAGTATGAGAAGTCACATCCTCTTCGGAATAAAAAAAGAAAGAAAATAACTTCTGGGATGTCTTGCCACAGAAGCGACGCCAGTTTAATAGTGCAGTGAAAAAGAGAGGCGAAACGACAACCCCTTGGTGTGCCTCTTTGATGGTTTATCAGCAGACAACGGCAACCAATGACCACAGTCGGCGGGCCGTTTGATGGTTCACAGCGTCGAAGTGTTTACGTCCGATGATCACAGTAGCCAACCTGGATTTTTACAACAATTTATTATGTCAATCGTTCTAGGTGTTAAAATAAAATTGGGACATCTTGTAGCAGTTTACCATTCGAAAATCCCAGAGCAATCTGGTAACATCGAGCCGCTAGCCGATCTATACACAGCGAATACGACGTGACCTTTCACCTGTTTACTTTATCAGCGTCTTTTATCTAGCGTTGGCGTGGCTACCCCCAGTGAAATGCAAACGCTGTGTGCTTGATTTGGACGCAAAGTTGTCAATTATAAATCGACTAGAACGTGGCGAAACCGCAAGCAATCTATCTACCGAGTATGGTGTTGGTAAATCGATGATATCCGATATCAAGGCAAAACAAAAGCTGCTGGATTTTTTCAGTAAAATGGATTCAAGTGCAGGACTGAAACGAAAGATAACGAAAACAGCCTATGACGATCATTCAGAGAAATCCGTCTTCACTTGGTTCCGGGACTTGGTTTTCCCAAGAACTTTATTATCGCTACATTTTACGGACATTTTGAAACACTTTTTAACATTCCAGCATGCAACATTTTTATTACAATATATTACTGATTAAATAAAAATGTTTTTAATGACGTACTCTACATGTATTATTGTTTGATTTCATTACAGTCATGTGCGTTAGAATTTGTGTGTAGTGAGCCTGTAAACTTGAGCACGCCCACACAAGATCGCATATCCGAACTGTTTGCATAACCGAACAAAAAGCATGTCCCCCTAACAGTTCGGATAATCGACGTTCTACTGTACCTTCAGTCAAAAACACTGCATGCAAGGTACAACATGGACATCATTTTCAGTACAAGTCAAGGCGGAATGTACATATCACTACTTTATGACAATAACTAACAAAACATTGCAATGATACAGAAATGTCCTTGCTTGCTCCTCTCTACACAGTAGGGGTTAGCTTTAACCAATCTCTCGTATAGCTGTGTAAACGTCACATCTCCCTGGCCGACGTCAATTGCGTACCAGTCTACAACAATCCCTCAGTTTTTCCTCTAAACTGTTATGCTCACGTATTCCTGGCAACGCAATACGCATGTGCAGAAGATCATTTACGACAAAATTGGCACGTTTTTAGATAGTCCAAAAAGACTTTTACGACAAGCCGGCGCTTTGCGACAATATGAGTCGGCAAGTTCCGGACAGAAAACCGATCTGTAGAAACTCGTCGTTGGAGATTTTTTTTTTTTTTTTTTTTTGAGAAAAGGCGAAAACTAATGCGCGCGTGGATGTCATCCATACAATTAAGTCGGTGTGGCCCTATGTCAACACTGTGAACTAATAAAGCTAATAATTTGTGCAGGATGTCAGTTATGAAATAGTAATTCTTTTGTTACTGATTCAGTTGTGTTTTTCGATTGATGTATACCACAACAATGTTCAACAGCTCCCATGAATATTAGTTGCCTGATTTTGTTTTAGTTTGAGCAGAACTGCTATCTATGGAAAGCCATGACTGTCTTAGATCATTGTGTGTTATATCCTGCAATGCATTTGCCATTATATGTAATGCGTTCGCCATTATATGCTGTCCATTCGTCCTTATATGCTGTCCGTTCGCCATTATATGCAAGGCATTGACCGTTATATGCTGTCCATTCGCCATTATATGCTGTCCATTCGCCATTATATGCTGCCTTGGACACATTAGTGGCAATTTCGAACGTAAAAGAGTTACTGTAACTTTACATACCAGTTCAAGAGTATTAGAAATGGAAAAGCTTGGTTTGCAGTCCAGAAACATGCAGCTGTCACTCCGCATTGCCTGTACAACATATGGAGGAGTTCCAGTAAGGGATATTGGCAATCATGGGGTGCTCCCCAGTTTCAGATTCCATGTCTTGATAAATTTTTGAATGAAGGATTCACAATCTTGGAAATAGCATCATTGCTCTCAGTTTCTGAGAGCACTGTGTATCGCAGGATGCAGAGCTATGGCCTGAGTGCAGTAAAGTTCTCGGACCTTACAGACAATGAGCTAGATTCACATGTCGAACTGCTCACCAATGAATTTCCTTAATGTGGTGAGAAGATGCTTAAGGTACAAAGAATGCATCTCCGTGACAGTATGCACAGTGTTGATGGAGAGGGTGTTGCAGCAAGAAGGAGATGTCAATTGCAGAAGAGGGTGTACAATGTTATGTTCAGGGCCCGAACCATCTATGGCATATTGACACAAATCACAAGTTAATTCGTTGGCATATTGTCATAATTGGTGGTATCGATGGATTCAGTCGCCTGCCAGTGATGTTAGAATGTAAAGACAACAGATCTGATACCCTGCTAGAGTGTTTCAAAGCTGCTGTTGGTACACATGGAGTGCCCAGTAGAGCGAGATCTGACAAGGGTATGGAAAATGTGGATGTGGCTGATTGGGGACCAAACAGGGGCAGTATGATCACTGGCAAGAGTGTTCATAAACAGAGAATTGAGAGACTATGGCGGGATGTATATGAAGGCGTTTTATCACTTTACCATCAGATATTCTACTTTATGGAAGACGAAGGAATACTAGATATATTAAATCCTATTCATCTAGTTGCACTCCATCATGTTTATCTTTCCAGGATAAATGAAAAGTTAGCCATGTGGGTTACAGCATGGTCCAACCACAGAATGCAAACCACCAGGTCTTCACCACTTCGCTCGTGGTTAGCTGGTCAGATGTAAAACCCTGTTGGTACAGACATGGTGGATGATATACCACATTGTGTTGAAGGGATCATTGCAGATGAGTCTGAAGATTCCAGACCAATCCTTAATACACTATCGAACAGATTGAGTGGCGCTTGCATAGAGGAACTAGCCCTAAGAATACCATCCACTTGGTCATCTGACAACTATGGCATAATATATTTCAAATGCATTAAATATAACTTCCTTATACTTTACACGATTCTATTATTTACGCATATAGGGGTACAAGTTACAGGAATGACTAAACATGCATAGGTGAATCTGCTGCACATGTTCTTATTTAGCCAAATTAAGTATGCTACTTTTTGTCATGCATGTAGGCTTTTTAGAATGAATGCCTAAAAATTTGCATATTGTTTTCCATAGGGCACAATGAACAAAATTTAATCATTGTCATCTTTGATTTAATTATTTACAGTTATAGTTTCAAAGAAAAAACTGTTAAACTACCCATGTGATGGTTTAATTTTCATGAAATGATATACATGTATAGTGTAACAATAAGAAATTACATTTGAACACATTTGAAAATAAGGAACAGCATTTTATTGCTTTTGGATAAAACAAGTGAAAACATTTCACAGATAAAACGCAAGTATAACAAACTACAAACTAAAAGTACCACATTTCCTCAATTGGAAGCATGCACACTTGTGACCGATTATGGCCACAAACACACCACAGCACATATGCACTGCTAATAGAGAAAATATAGTACAATAATTGTGACCATAATTCAAATACGTCTCTAAATATAATGATGGTTGACAACTTTACTGACACAATTTAATGTACACAACATATATATGTACACATGCACCAGTCTAAATCGGAACAGAGACCACCTATTTTTAACTATTTATCACTTGATCCTCCATTAAAACCTGCAGTTCATCAGCCATTGTTCGACAGTTTCATGAAAGTCTTAAGAAATCTATGTAGACATTTTTTTCTGCTTATTCCAGTATACCAGTAGTTTACTACACACTGCATAAGTTAATACACAAAAAACTGAGTGACATATTTGTAAAGATATGGAAGTTGTATAATAGTTTGCCACATGCTAACACATTGGCCGTAGAACATGAGAACTACTAGGCGTCAACTTCAAACACATCAAGATGACAATCTGTATGAATCAACCTTAAAGTTGCATTCCCACTATGTAAATATTTAAAATGCTATTGAAGTTCTGAAAGTGTGTGAATGATGAGAAATCGGAACAAAAATGCAACAAATCAAACTAATTTCTGACCTGTTCTGGCGATAACCATTTCACAATCAAATGTTTTCTCAGTTTAGAACACCATTTCTAATCTGACAATATGCACTGGTCAGTATGTTATTTTCTGCTCTAAATACTAAACAGTGTTTTTGACATACCCAATGCACACATATTAGGTAGTGCACAAATTGTCTGAATATTTACTAATGACAGGCAACCAGCTTGTCAGAGTTTTGAATGAGCAGCCTTCACACTATTCGTCAGATTGAGGTTTAAAAGGTTCGCGCAGAACTCTGTGGAAAGTTCACATATGTTAGTTCGTTGGTCTAATAATTTAGGCGGCCCTCCTATAATCAAGTCACAGGGTAGATTTCTCGTAGTTTGCGCACTTTTGTGTAATCATTTTTAAAAAAAATAATAATGATAAAGCTGTAAGTTGTGTATTTCTACACAATACCATGTAAAAATAATAAAGAAACTTTAAAATTCTAAGCTATCTGGTATCCAGTGCAAGCCATCACATAATATATTGATTGACACAGTGGGAGATGTCTAAATCGAACATATTACAGAGTCAAGTTTTAACAAGTGAAATCTAGCATCTACATCATATCAGCCCTAAATGGCATCACTGCTACTCTGACATTGTCAGCTGAGATACTAAACTATACTCCTCTTGTATGATTCGCACAGACTCAAAATATTTCCATATTTCCAAAATATGACCCAGCAAAAGCAAGATCATAGTTTTCAAACAGAACATCTGTTGCAGGAAGATTTTGACTTTGTGTTGGTCTTGGTAATGTGATTTTATTGATGCATACATTTCCTGTAGGTAGAAAACTATCTGTCACTTCTGTGAACTCAATTTGTGGTTACAGTAATATGGCCATTTATGCTTCTTGGATAAAGATACCACACCATCCTAATCCACTAAATAAGGTAAGTTAGCAGGGTTTAGTTTCTTATCTGATATACTAATAGGACGTTTTATTTCTAGCAGTCCTTGTCCACAACAGCAGTGCACCATGCTGTCTGGGGAAGCACCTAAATATGGTAGATTTGGCAGCACAAATAATCCACACTATTCAACTTTTAAATGTTTATGTGATTTCTGCTTTTCAGAATATTTTTGTGCTGCCAAATCTTCCATTCTTCTGTCATATTTTACTGCAGGCATATTTCAACTGACATAAGGTCTTCCCATGATAATGTTTACAAGCCTGGTGCAATCAGTTCCTGAATTTCTCAATGCAGTATCCTTTTTTGTTTAAATATGGTAGAAGTGCAACGTCCTTTTCGGTGTGCTATCCACAGTGGGTTATCAGCCTGGCCACGAGTTGTTACTTCTAGCATTCTCACCTACTCATGTGATAAATGATTGTTTTTTTTTTCATCACAATAGGTAACAAGTTCAGTCATTGATGGAGGTGCAATGGTTTCACCTTTTGAGTGTACTAAGTCAAACATCTGACATATAGTGTGGCGATCCATGCTGTTCTCCAGATAGAGGACACTGCATTTGTTGATCACTTGCAATCTATCCATAAACTGTTGGAAAGTCATTCCCTTGTTTTTTTCTGGAAAGGCAAAAATATCTTTTTCTGCTCCGAGTGTATGTCTGTTGATTGTTTTTGCTGCTGTTTGTAGGCCAGTCATTAAATGTATTTCGGATTAAAAAAATCACTTGAAAATAATAACCTGCAAGAAACGGCTATTACATTCAGCTGAACTATAGAAATTCTAATTGGGGTGCCACCACCATCAAACCTGCAGCTGGGGGAAATTGTTAGTGAACAAAGTAAGAATATGGCTAGTGTATTTGATTAAGAATACTTTATTACTTGTATAATGAAATTACAAAACTTAAATAGTTCAAAATATAAAAGCTAGTACTACATTATATTACAACATGACTAGTTCTTGTCACCACCTTAAGCACGATGGGGAATAAAGGTTCCTTGTGAGATTAATACAAGCGACACTACCCTGAAGTTGTGAACAATTCGTGGAGAGCATGGAAAAATTGACTGTGGAAATATGTTCTCTTGTATCAACAGAATTATTCGTCAACAAAACTATATGTGAATATTCAAATATTTTTGTCATGTAAAATTATGACGACATAACATACTAAGTTGCATGAACAAATTGGCGTTAATGTCAAAGTAAAGAACTGGTGTTTATAAAATATAAAAACAATACACTGTTCTGTCAATGTTGAAACATTGTATTAATACGAAGCAAGATAAATTTCATCATGTGAAATAAGACAAGTGGTAGTATTATTCGTGTGATGTATCTTAATTTTATTTGCTCAATGATAAAAAAAACTTGTGTATCTTCAGGAATAGTATGTAAAATAATATTATTTTACTCAACAATATGTTACTATTTTATGAGAATAAAATTTCCCACTAATACACTGAATACCAGCGTACACAATTCCAAAACCTACCTCAACACTAAGTTGTCTAGAGGTTGATGAGACATAAAAACGCCTATAGCATTATGCTTCTAAAAGTAAAATGCTCAGTAAAAGCACAGGGAGCCCAGGAATTATAATCAACTGTAATACGCAGTCTCTATGAGCGGGGTGGGGGGGGGGGATCAGCTGGTATCTAGTGTAAGAAATAGACAAGGGATGAAAGCTCCAGCCAGCTCACATTTTTAAACTCGAAAAAACAGACGAAAAAAATAAAAACTAAAATCTAAAAAAAATACCAGGGACCCTCAATGTCTACGCTCTTAAAGATTTAACATGGACGAAAAATTGGCATTTTACTCAATTAATCGTTTGATACTACATGCTATAGAAGAGATTGTAATGTGAATTATCATAAACTAAAAGCACAACTCTTGTTACACACTAAATAAATAATATTAGTTCAGTGTAATAAGAAAACACGCTTTACGATGGGTACATACAGGCAAAAATCAATATAAACACAGAAATTACAACGTTGTAGGTTGATAATGCGCATGTATGGAACGCCACGACTGTCTTAGTTAATAGAGAAAGCGTATTAAATTGACTAAAGTAATTATATTAATTATATTAATTATATCCTAAAGTCCATTTACTACACCGTTATGCCAATTTAAAGTAGAGATGCAGATTCGTGGGCACTTACTTGGGAGTGAATTTTGTTGTTGCTTTTTATTATCCAAACAGTCTTGGCTATAGACTGTTTAAATTTTGTAAAATTTTGAATAGTGGAACATACTCAAAAGACGATTTTAAAATATAGATAACAGGTGCAAACATTCTTCATTTTGAATGCTTAGCAAGGCTGTATATCAATAATAAAAAAGAAACCATATTATGCACTATATTTAACTTTTTACAAAATAATAATACATTTAAATTTGGAACCGTTACAGCCATTTTAATTATGAGCATTAGCAAATTCTCACTGAGTGAATTGTTATACAAATTATCAATTATCCCAGCTTCTTTTTAGTGCACATCCCAGAAACTAGCTCCTAGATGCTTTGACCTTTTGTTTTGAATTTTTTACAAATGATTGACAATGTGTTTATCTTCAAAACACCGTCGGGGCATTGTTTTTGGTTGAAACAGGGTTACAACAATCGTACAGACAACTAGCCTGGGTGTTAATTTATGCATAAACTTGAAGTAGTGAAATTTGAGCTGCCGCCCGGCAAAATTGACAGCACTTTCTTCATAGTTAAAATATATACCCGTAAACCAATTTTGACAGGAAACAGAAGAATTTTTTTAAATCACTTTTGACCAAAAAAGCAAATTTGTGTGCATATTTCAAACTACAGTGTTCTGAAAATATATAGTTTTGTGGACAAGGGATGTCTTTTTGGTTTCCTTATTAACTAATTAAAATACCTGTCAGGTAAACTGCATCTCTGCCTTAAGATACTGTTATTTTCATTGCAAAGCAATGTCTTCATCCATATACGTGTTGCTGCATGTCCATTTATTTCACCGTCATATGCATTTACTACACTGTGCATTTGTGTGTACACGTATACGTTCCCAGCTTTTTCTCACACGTGTGATTCAATTCAGTTCAAAGTTGGTAGAGAAACAGGAATAATTGATAGTGTTACGAGTGCCCATCAACTTATTTTTTTGATTTTTAAAAGTTTCACTGTGTTTTTCTTTGATTTTTCAACATGTTACCATCAAAATTGCTGGAAAATCCGAAATTACCCGAGTTTAACGACGCATGCGCAGTTCTTGTCTCAGTGGAAATCACCGTCATTTTCGTGTGATATTGTATCTTTCTTTGTTCAACGATTATATGAACAAAATTCTGTTTCGTCATTTTCAAAAAACTGCTTATTATGGTATTTATACACTTTGAATTTTTGTTTGTGTCTCGGTTTGGTGATCGTGAGAAACTCTTGCTAACCTGGTGAGAGTTTTGCCAGAAAAACTGCCTTTCTATTATTGTTGTAAGAACTGATTATGTATTGTGTAAATTGAAAGTTTACCTCATGATTTAAGAGGATTGCAGTGCTCTCCGAGATTCAAACGTCTTGGTGGTGTCGCCGCAGTGCTGCTCCAAAGACACAGCCAGACTCCGCCACGCTCACAATCATTATCGCTATGCTTGATTTCCACAGCTATAAAACAGCTATAAAGAACATAAACAGCTATAAAGAAGTATATTTAGGTCGGCAGGTACTCATTGAAGGTCTTTATTTATGTAATCCACTGATCACGCCATAGCCGAGGTCAAAAATATGTCGCTACTACTACTACTACTACGCTGAGTTGACCACAACGCAAAAAAAATCCCACCTCGACTAATCATTCTAATAATTTTATTGTGAATCTGTTATGCACGATTGCTATTTCAGGTGTTCATTGGCATTCGGTTAGAAGATTGAAAGGAAGTGTGAAACGTGTTTTCATGACGACATATTATCGAAAAAACACAAGTCAAGTTCGGCCAACCGTGACTGCTTGAAAGCAATGATGACATTGGAAAGTACTGTAATTCAATATCAATGAATCTATCATCACTTTTAAATTATCTTTTAAAAGTGATACATTTTCATAATCAGCTATTTATTTCCGTAAAGATTAAGTCAGGGGTGCAATTTTAATGTTTAGCTACCATAATTAATCTTCATTATGAGCATGAACATAATTTACTGTTGTCTTTCCTGACTTTTTTTTTGTATGTGCAAATTGCAAGTGCTAGTGACGACACATAGTGCATTTCGCCACAGAAGTCATATTCATGTTTGGGACTACATGACAGGGCTGTGTGGCCATCTCTCTGTCAAATGGCAATTTGTAATGCGCTATCCTGGCTCGGTCGAACACAAGCACCTGCGAACCTTAACAAAGGTTCCCCCAAAGTCGCATTCGTTAGTGAAGTGAATGAATCTCGGCCAGTGGAATTGGCCTTCCCATTGAGTCTGTGGCACACTCACCCAGGGTAGGGGTCGACCCTTTGATGTTCAACCTAAGGTAGGATTTGAACTTGGGTCAACCATTCTTTAATTTTGAGTTTTTTAGCATTTTATATGCGTTGTTCCAATTTTTTCCAGGGTGAAATTGTGACATTTTTTGCATGCAGTTGTTTATGTTTATCAACTTTATAAACACTCAAATTATATTGTAAGGTAAGTAAATGCATTTCATTCTCACCTAAGCTTGTAGTCTCCAGATCAAAAACAACAAAGTTAACTGATTTATTAGTGAGTGGTGTACGACCAGGTGGTATGACAGGATCTGAAATTTCATTGATATCTGGAGTTACAGAACTGAATGTAATATTGCTTTCGTATCTATCACCTTCTCGAACTTCATGGGCAACATTACACTTATACTTTCCTTCTTTAAGCTCGATACGTCTTCTTTTGATGATTGTTTTTTTTTTTTTTTTATGCTTTCTTAATTTATCTAACTTGAGGCCCTGCGCCACAGTATGGCGTCCTGGAGATAGGCCTATGCTTTTGTTAACCTGTGAATGGTATAATAACATTAGACCATAAATATATTAGTTATTATTGAGTGAAAAGACAAGTTGGTTTATTGAGCTGATCATGAGAGAAAAAAAGCGGGAACAGCGTTTAACGATGTCGGCTCAGAAAAAAAGACGAGTTCTTGAAAAACAAAGAGCAAGATACGACATGAAAAAGGATAAAAGAAATAGAAATAGGAAACAAGTTACTGATACAACACGGCCAGATAAAGCTCGGGCATAAAAAACAGATAGTGCAAAACGTAAAGCAGTTTTAAGGGCCAGAAAAGCCGTTCTAAGAAGTCCAAAACAGTTTGCTGCTGTAGTTTCCAATAAATATATTGATCCAAGATTCCGGGCTAAACAAAATTAGTTCAATCCCCGTCCAAACAAAAACATACTTTCTATAAGACAACTGTGAAAACGATTAGGCAGAAATTTCAAGATTTGAAAACAAAAGCTGACAACAGATCAAAGAGACAAAAGAGAACACTGGGAATGAGTATGGCATACTTAAAGAAATATAGACTGTTGCGTACTGCAAGCAAATAGTTCCGTATTAAATGGACATATCTGCTCAAATGTTCAAGTCTATTAAGTGATGACACACCCATTGGTGAGGCTACCAGAAAGAAAAGGTCAGATGCACTTGAATCAGAAGTCATAATGAGAGTTGAGGACTTTTACAACAGACCAGATATATCAACAGAATTACCAAATAAGAATGATGTCTCTAAAAAAAACTCTGCCGGGCGAAAAAAGTCCTAGATAAAAGTTTAGTGAATCTGCATAAAGAGTTCAAAGAAACCAATCCCGATATAGACATCAGTCTGTCAAAATTCTCGTCCCTCAGACCAAGCAATGTTCATACGATGGATTTTTGCACTTCATTTATATCGTTGTCATGAAAAGTACTCTGGTCCTTATTTAGAGATATTGAAACTAATTCAGGGCCACAAACTACATGTAGTAAGGTTGTTGTCACAGGTACTAGTACTGTACATCAAGGATCATTGCAGTTTCTCATCTAGTGCATTAGGAATACAGTTGTACAAAGATGTTTATCCAAACAGACACAACACTTGCTCTTAAACATATTTGCAGATCTGATTTGCATACTTGCATGTCATTTTACCTGGAGAGTGGAGAGTGCTATAAACTTGAAAATGCCATAAAAATCATGTTTGCCAATTTATGTCCATGCCAAAAACTGATTAAATTATATGTTGCAACTTTTAAATGACAACAAAGAAAAAACAAGCTTTTTCTAGCCGTTCCCAGCTTTTTTTCAGATATATTTCATCCAGTTTTGTTCAACGTTGGTTTATCAAGTTATTCATTTGGCTTTTCTGGGTCAATTTAAATTATTTTACCCCATCCCCCCTAAAATTGTTACACATCAATTCTGGACAATTAATAACGGAATTTTAGTACAGCTCACAATGAATAATAATAAACCCAGTTCAATATCAGTTTTTAAATTGTTTTATGAGCGGTGGCTATGACATGTCATGTCTCGTATTATATCTCTTTACTACGCCGTTATGTCCATTTGCTATATGGTTATGTCCTTTCACTATATCGTTATGACCATTTATTATATCGCAATGTGCATTTACTATATCGCTATGTATATTTACTACATCGTTATGTTCATTTGCAATTATGTAGCCCATTTCTAAATTACCCAGAGGTCTTTTTTTACGCTGTAGATATCGTCTGAAGGGTTTTTTACCCGGTAATTTCGACCGTTTAAAACATCTGACGTGGAGAAGATATTGGAAAGGTTGTCATTGGGGACGTTGGTAACAAGATTTCAAGAGGAAAGAATTGAGCCGGCCATTGTAAATTCCCTGAGTGATGGTGAATTAATACGACTCGGCGTGGCGACAATTGGGGATCGCGTTCGTGTGCGAGATTCGTGTAAGCCATACATTGATGCTGACATTGATGATGTGGCGGAAATTACCGATGATCGACATGAAGCTAGTATGAGTGTTGCTGCTACTAATCTAGAGGCAGATCGTCTTTGTTCAGCTATAACAGAGGACGTGACCGTGTCCGCGGCCGTACCAGTAAGAAGAGAAGCTGCTGCAACATGTGCTCCGACAATGTAGCAAAAAGACGCAGTGTTTCTTTTACGTGTATGTCTTGCAGACCGATTTGCTCAAAAGGTTCCTAGTCCAGCGGAAACACAGATATGGGATGGGTTTAAAAAATCAGTTTTATTCCAACGACAACGAATAAAAGTTTATAGCGAAACTTACAGACGAAAATTCGGGTTTCCACAGTTAAAGACTTGGTTTTGAGATATTACGTTGCCTAGGAAACTGTAGGAACTTGGTGGTGATAACATGTTCATGGTCAGTAGCTGAACTGAAGGCCAACATGGGCTTACAGCCCAACATTTATTTGAGACCAATTCAGAAAAAATTAAATACTCGTCCTGTTATTGACGAAGCTGGTTCGAATTTAAAACAAAAGTGTCAGGGATGCAGCGCGGAATTTCCTATCTTGGAGTTGAGGTAACACGTTCTATATTGAGCTGGATTTTCACCATCCGAGCCTGGCAGCGACGCACCGACATTTTCAGACGGCGTACAAAATAATCAACCCCTGAATCAGACTAGTAACGGATTTGTACATTTCTTCAATATTTAGTTTGTACAGTCATTGTATATATTATATTTGTTATTATATAATAGCTTTCATTGATTTTTTTCACAAACATATGAAAATGAACGTTTTTCTTTGGCAAAAATGTGTTTTATCTAACAATTTCTTCTATTGACAATTAGTGTCTATTGGGTACTTAATGTTACTTTATGCGAGTAGCGTGTTTGTGTGGCAGTTATACGCATTGTAGCACAACAATGCTGGTTAGTGTCTTGCCTAACACAATTGTTATTTTAGGTTCAAGAAACATTTTGATTAATACCCCATTGTTCACTTGTTAATGTTTTGTTTTGTTCGTAAATTAAATATATAATAGCTTTCATTAGTCGACAAAACAACGGCCGAGTACACTGCACTTCACCGTGTAGTAAAATCAGTAAGAAACGGACACCATGGACTTCATGGTAAAAGTAAAATACAAATAAATGTCGATGAATACAGTATTTTCTTAAAAATCATGCAGCCCCAATGAACAAGTTGACAACCGCAGATATTGCAAAACCATCAGTTGTGAACTTCAAATCTCGTTTATTAAGATTTCACCATGAAGTTATCGGGAAAATGCATCATTATGTCAAGGACAAATAAGGGTTCTCTTATTTATGGGTATTTTTGTGAGTGTACATATATATGCATTTAAATGCAATCATACTACATATGTATTTAATAAACACAATTGTGGAGAGTGATTTTGTGACACTATCTATCTTTTTATAAAAAACAACGGTTGTTGTTGTTATTCAAAGTGACGCCCGATTTCCTGCACGAGCAGTCATGACCCCACTTTGAATAACAACAACTGTCGTTTTTTATAAAAAGAGACATCGCACATAACGGAGGTGCAATGTCAAAGGGGAACGGGTTAAAAAAAAATCTTTAGCGATTTTTATTTTAAGGCATGAAAGATCATAGCCGTGGTTGTTGTTAACAGTCAACCAGTGTGGTGGTTGTTAACCGTGATGTTTTTTTTTATAAAGGGGACCCCTTGAAGGGGGCCTACTACGGCCCCCCTTCCTCCCAAGGGACCCCCAACAACAACCGTGAGTTTCTATAAAATGAGACAACACACTAAAGAGCCGGATGGGTGCTGTCAGAATTCGATGAAGATTTGTCAGTGTGGTTGTTGTTAACCGTGATGTTAACAACCGTGACCAGTGACCGTGGAGAGAGTCCTTAATAGAGGTTTTTTTTCTTGGACGCGTTCCAAGTTCTATTGCGCAGTAAGAATTACGGTACTAAGCGTGCACGCCTCGAACGCGCGATAAAGCGCATAGAACACCGAATGACGCGCACACTCTATTGTAATTTGCTTTATAACTAGTAATTCTGTGTGTTCATATGCCATGGTAACTCTCATGCTGTTTAGCATCTCTAAGCTTGTATCTACTAACAATGGTTCATCAAGCAATATGCACAAATTAACAACCCACACTTCTTTGTCATTCTACTTCAGGAATAATTTATTTTGCGACATGATTTGTACAGTCAAATGTGTTGATAATCATGGTCACTGGTACCGTGGTTGTTGTCACCCACAATCGTTTGTTAACTTCAAATCTCGTTTATTAAGATTTCACCATGAAGTTATCGGGAAAATGCATCATTATGTCAAGGACAAATAAGGGTCCTCTTATTTATGGGTATTTTTGTGAGTGTACATATATATGCATTTAAATGCAATCATAGTACACATGCATTTAGTAAACACAATTGTGGAGAGTGATTTTGTGACACTATCTATCTTTTTTATAAAAAACGACGGTTGTTGTTATTCAAAGTGGCGCCCGATTTCCTGCACGAGCAGTCATGACCCCACTTTGAATAACAACAACAACCGTCGGTTTTTATAAAAAGAGACATCGCACATAACGGAGGTGCAATGTCAAAGGGGAACGGGATTTTTATTTTAAGGCATGAAAGATTTTAGCCGTGGTGGTTGTTAACAGTCAACCAGTGACCAGTGTGCACTGTCATTGAGCTGCCACTCACCAATTTTGAATATATATTGATGAGAATATCGCAATGTATATGCACTCCAGCATTATAGTAACATCCCGGAAGGGTAATCTATATGCCATTACTACCCCGTGTGTGTTCCAAATTCAGCGGGAAGGGGAGTATTTTCCATTTTTTAAAGCAGGCCTTCACTGGATGCTAATGTTAATGTCTGCAATATGTCCCCAGGAATAAACTTGCATGGTTGCTGCACCCGCTGTAGGCCCCTCTTTCAACAACCACTCCCATACACCATATTTTATAAATCCATAAAGGAAGTCACTTCTCTTGCTTAGATTTTAATTACTCTTCCATCTACCTCCCGATATCTCCAAATTACAGATGTTTCTATTCATTCGTTTATATAGTGAAAATCTTCTATCTTGTGATTTTTTTTGTTCTATTTTCCCAGTTGTTTGAATGGTTTTAATATTGGTTTCACTTGTAATTTGCTTTATAACTAGGATTTCTGTGTAATTCTGTGTGTTCATATGCCAAGGTAACTCTCATGCTGTTTAGCATCTCTAAGCTTGTACCTACTAACAATGGTTCATCAAGCAATATGCACAAATTAACAACCCACACTTCTTTGTCATTCTACTTCAGGAATAATTTATTTTGCGACAAGATTTGTACAGTCAAATGTGTTGATTTTTGATTACATATCTTAATAGATGTATAAATTGTATGTATTTAAGTAGCTGTTCACCTTCAAGTGGGCAATAAGGATCAATTACATAAATTTTCTGTAGTGTAATTTTGAAAATAAGTATAATCCAAATTTGAAGAATATATTTATATATAAACCAATTAGTTTGCCTATGGGGCATTGGTAGCCCAGCATTTAATGAACTTGACAGTTTTTGGAGAGCCCAACAAGCATCTTAAACTAACATTGCTCATTGCGCACTTTAAATTCAAATAAAAAATCCCACAATGCATTGCATTTGTGGTGTAAAAAAAAAAAAAAAAAAAAAGCCTTATAGAGGACCTCATTCCATGGTCACTGGTCCACGGTTGTTGTCACCTGGCAAACGATTGTTCAAGTGAGGTCACTAAGAAATCGGGCGCCGATTTCCTGCACGAGCAGTTGTGACCTCACTTGATTTCAACAACAACCGTGGGTTTTTATATAAAAGAGACATCACACTATAAAGAGCCGGATGTGTGACGTCAGTATAGGAGGAAAACCAAGGTGGGAATATTATTTACCACGGTGGTTGTTAACAACAACCGTAACCAGTGACCATGGACAAACAGAAAAACTATACTACATATACCAAAACCTGTACTATTTGTATACAAAGATAAAGGTCACCTTACACCTCAATTTCAATGGCATAAGATCAAAAACAACTTGATCAATGAATTGAAAAAACACTATCCAGTATTTGATGACCTAACTGAATGGCGAAACAGAATATATACCTATCAAGATTACAGAGACCGTTTAACAATGAAACCATTACAACTCAATCTATCAGACGAATACTCTGACAGATTCACATTAATAGCGGCACTTAATGCAGAATTGGTAGGAAAACCAGGATATGTCGAAAACGGTGTAAATGCACACGAAACTAACAACACTTGTATCCAGAGAGATTTAAGAATACCTAGTGAAGAAACCAGAGGTTCAGAAGAGAGAACACTTGACCATAACCAACAGCTACTGGACATCATTCACGAAGAATGGAACCCATTTGCAACAGGTAATGTTATACCAGTAACAGCTCGTGCAGGAAATCGGGCGCTGGCGCCCGATTTCTTAGTGACCTCACTTGATTTCAACAACAACCGTGGGTTTTTATAAAAAAGAGACATCACACTAAAGAGCCGGATGTGTGACGCCAGTATAGGAGGAAAAACAAGGTGGGAATATTATTAGCAACGGTGGTTGTTAACAACAACCGTGACCATGGAATGAGGTCCTCTATAAGGGATTTTTTTCTTGGCACTGTGCCAACGTTTATGACGCAGCAAGAAATAAAGGACACGCAAAGCGCACGAAGCGTACGCGTGATCAATGGAACTACCCAATGACGCACGCTTTATTTTTACACCCGCGCGACGTTCGACGCACGTGAGATGGAATGATTTGAAGTTGTTTGTCAGTTACCCGCAAGACTCCGAGCAGTACACACGTAAGTGCAACACTCTCCTCAATCTAGCAACTCATCTCTATCGAAATGTCGTACAACAAGTTTGTTAAAGCCAAGGGCTACATCGCGAAAGCGTCTACCAGTGGAGTAATACCACAAGAGAAAAAGAATTGGTTATCCGTGAAAAACGACGACACCAAGACTAAGTATATTATTTTTATTACTAAATTCCGAGTCGTTCCTGAACAAATGGACATCGGTATGGTGAATCTCAATTCCGAACTCATTCGTGCTACCGATATGTTGTTCCAATATTTGGAAGTGAAGGGCGTTGATTCGTACGGCGCCTATCATGATGGTGTGACCGATCCTTGCAGCCAATACAAGGGACCTCATATTCATGTGATAGCTACAGCAGGCAATGACACAGACGTGAGACAACTCGCACCATTCCGCCAAGCCAAACTGTCCTGGGAGGACAATGAACCTAACTTTCATATTATTAGTCAAATTTGCAAGGTTCCTACCTCTTTTGCTGCCTACATTCAAGGACCGTCAAAGGAAAAGAAATGGTTATATACCAAAAATAAATCTCCTCTAGAACGACTGCTGCTACATAACACCTCCGTAGAGGACATCGCGGCTATGGAGGAGAAACGAAAAGAAAGGGCTATAAAACGATCTACCAACGAAGAAATGCTCTACTTTGTGAAAGACTTGATTCATAAATACAATCCTACCGATCTCCCTAATCTAGGACGTTTGGTAACCGAAGATAAGACAGCCACAACCGAGACCAAAGACAAGTGGCACCGATTCATAAGCAGAAGTGTGTCAGAATATCTTTACCGTACAGCTGTCGACACTGTGAGATCCGAAATCCTAAGACAAGAATTCGGTGAGTGTGCATCTACTTTACGAGATTTAAATTGTTCTAAATATAACGATCGCAATAATTACTTAAGTATAGAAGAAAGTATGCATTGGTACACGAAATGGTGTGAACATGTGGGACTTCCTATACGATACGATAATATGGTTCGACAAGAAGCAACCGAAAAAAAACTTGATCTACCTTGGGTGCCTCGAATGGCGGGAAGTCATGGGTCATGCGGCCATTGCATGACGTAGCCCGTTCCTGGGGCAACATCATTACGTCGAATGAAAGCGCCTCGAACTTCATGTTCGAAAATTGTTTGTCAGCGCGTATAGCAATGGCAAATGAATTTATCCTGTCCGAGCACAACGCGGAAATGGCCAAATCAGTTTTCGAGGGGATGAACACAATGGTGAACAGAAAAGGCAAAGCGCCTTGCCTACTCGAGAGAACACCAATCTATATAACTGCCAACAAAGCACTCTGGTATCAGGTATCCTCGCAAGAAACTGCTTTCAAACACAGAATGTTGTTGATGAAAGACGACATAGCCGAGATGCCTGAGTTAGAATCAATACAACAAGATCTCAATCCAACAATGTTTGCGTCACTTCTTGATATGGTCAATGGGGATACCAAACCTGAGGACTATCAATGGCCTGAATACAGCGACATGGAAGAAAAACTAGACCATCTATGGAGATTAAGTAAATGGGTGTCCATAAAAAAGAAACCGAGAAATCAACTGTCACAAAGATACAAAGACGAATATATGATAGAAACCGAAAAGATGATAAAAGATTGGGAATGCGAAGAAGAAGAAGAGATAAAAAAATTGTTTGAAGATCCAGTAGTTAAACCAATGGCTAAGAGAAATTTACCAACAAGACAAGAAATAACTGGTAAACGATACTTTGAATTATTTCAAGAAGAAGAAAAACCATTCGTAGATTTTACGGAACTCAATAAACAGCAAGATGAGTGGAAAAGTAGCGAAGACGTGTTCAACCTGAATACTCAAAATTTCTCGATAGAAGACCAACATTACAATGCGATGCTTCACATGCATGAGACAGAGTCAATTCCTACATCCATCTGGAAACCCAAACCTATGTGGGACATCATAGAACTTACCATAGCAAGAGACAGAAAAAGTGCCATTTATTATGGAAATTTAATGGAGAGACTTGGCGAAATCGAAAGAATTGAGAAGTTGAAAATACAACAAGATAACATCAGTTACTGGCGTACTTGTACCATGTGGCCGGCCAAGTACCTAACTCCATTCACTAAAGACACCCGTGTTAAAATCGTTGAGGAAATAGAAACAGGATATGTTGATTACACCGACCGGCTATGGGGCTATGGAACAATCATCTACAGAAAGCCTAAATACACAATCATGAATACCATGTTACCTGTCATACCAGTGGAAGCCAGAAATGGAAAACTCTACCATCATAAGCCACTTTGTCACCATGTGATAAATGACACGACGTCTCATACCTTGCTCTATCTCAGAATACAAGGATGCAAATCCTTACACATTCTTGATACGATGATTCCAATCGTATATGATAACCAAATATACGAAGAAAAAAAACAATGGGGCTGCCAGACCTTTGACACCAGTGATGGTAATCTCATCCTAAAGCCAAACTCTGATGAGTTTGCAGATTTCCCACCGAAACCTGAACCAAATGACCAATACAGGGATGGTGAGGTACTAGATGAAGACAACGACCATCAGTGGGAGATTGTACGAACACCAGGTAAAAACATGATCTTAACACGAAAACGAAAATTATCAAAGTGTTAATAACGATATCACTTACCTTTACAGATACAATAACCGTAATGATGGAAAATCTTCATATCTAATTACAGACAAAGTGGTCCAGGTATCAGAAGACAAAGCCTGTGAAACTTATCTGTCCAAAAGAAAAAGTGAGACACTTGAAGATGAGATTGACGCTTGAAGACGTCCTTTTTCGAATTTATAACAATCCTTGTACCCATGTTTATTTACTCGGATTACTAAGCACTGTATTTAAAAATAATTTTACGATGTTTATATATTTACTTATTACGTACAATTTTTTCACGAAACCATTCATTTTTACTGTTATAGACCAACTTAGTGTTAATTAAATGTTCTAAACTCATACAACTGTTTCATTACTTTTACACGCACACACATAGGTAGGTTATAATGTTTAAATTTTCATTCCCGGGATATGAATATTGTGGCCCGGGGACCGACCTAAAACAATACAAAAAAGCCAAAGATGAAATTGATGAAATATGTAAAGAACATGATATCCAGTATGCCAATCCTAAAATTCCCACTGCTGTTGCAGATCAAATATTTGTCGAAAGAATCCAAAAAATACCTAATTGGAAAGCCTATATCATGGGGTTCTCTATACAAATGAAACAACTCGTTGATACTGATAAAGTAATGCGTGACCCATACTTTGATAAACAACAAATGGCCAAAAAATATAGTATTGCAAAAAACAAAGAGGCAACACCATATGATAATCCTGAATATGATGAAACAACAAAACAATATCATTTACGAATGGCGGGAAGAGTAATGGAAATTATAAAACAAGACGAACACAATGAAAGATACTTTGGGACAGGAGTATACCAAAAAAATGCTAGATATAGAATAGCACAAGAATTAAGTAGAAAAAGAGACTACGGTCCAAACTGGACAATTGAGAATACAAAAGAATATAAAAAATTTAGATTTGGCGATATACAAGACTTTGAAAAATACAAAATTGACGATAACAAATATCCAAGGGGTCAAAATATAAACAGAAATAACGAATTCGATGTAATGGATGACATGAAACATAATAAAGAAAAATACAAATACAACACTCCAAAACAACAGAATGCCAAAAGTGGTGAAGAAACAGGTCAAGAAGAAGACCAAGGTCAAGAAGAAGAACAAGGACAAGAAGACGAAGAAGAAATGCCGCCAAGTAAAAGACAAAGAGGGCCGGATGAAGAACCGATGCAAGAAGATGCGGCTCAGAATGAAAACCCATCTGCAGTTGGCACTGAAGGAATTGGCTGGTATGAAATGCCGATGTTTGCTAACAATGGGCCAGGAGACAAACCAACAGAGTTAACATTTGCAAACACAATGCCAATATACATAGACAGACAACAAGCACAACCAATAAAAGTTGTATTCCATGCTGGAGTAGATATAGGAACAGGAGAAACTGCAATACACGATCACAAATACAAACGACAAAACTTGATTCAATACACACCAGCATGGTCATATGCATGACCATGCTATATTAACACACGATTCAAGGAAAGCACATTTCCTAGCAATGTATGCCAAGAGCTGGAGAATCAAATCACATACCGTAAAATTCACTAATATAGTACCATTGGCAGAAACAGACATGACAAACAGAAAAACTATACTACATATTCCAAAACCAGTATTGTTTGTATACAAAGATGCTGGTCATCTTACACCTCAATTCCAATGGCATAAGATCAAAAACAACAAAAACAACTTGATCAATGAATTGAAAAAACACTATCCAGTATTTGATGACCTAACTGAATGGCGAAACAGAATATCAGCCCTCAAAGTTGCGACCATTTTGGTCGCCATGGCGACTAATTTATTTGACTGGCGATTAAAAATATTTTCGTGGTCGCCGGAATGCGACTGTGCGAAAAATATTTGGCGACTAAGTTTTAACCACGCGAACGCGATTGCATTGCGCTGTTAGGGAGGTCGGTAACCGTGACTGACCCTTGACCTATTATACCCACAATTCACCATTCTACACATGCGTGATTCGACCTCGCTTCCTGAACCTGCAGGCTGTCGTAGTTCTTCAGTCGACTGTACATTTTGTATTTTGATCACGGAACCTCGAAGGAACAATGAAACGAAGCAGCATTCATTCTTATTTTTCCCCAAGTGAAAAGCGTCCTCGAACCGCTGATCGCACTGAGGCTGAGCTCATTCCGGAAGTCCCTTCCACGAAGAATTTACCGACTACGAGTACGACTGGGAGTGTTCGGAAATTTCAGACCACTTGGTTGAAGCTGTTTTCGTGGGCCAAGTACGATCAAGTCAAACAAGTAATGACCTGCATCTACTGTAGTGCCTTTCCTGACAAGGCCGGAAATACGGACCTGGTTACTGGATCATCAAAGTTTAAGAAAGAAACATTGACTATCCATGGTCGAAGCAAAAAACATATCATCTGTAGAGATTGTTTTTTAAATAAAAACACAACAGTACAACAAAGTTTTGAGCGGCAAGCAACTACCAACACCGATCAAGCTAACGCTGACCTGAGGATAAAAATTAACACTGCGTACTGCATTGCGAAGTCGGAAATGCCATTTACAAAGTTTCGTACACTGTTGAATCTACAAAAGAAAAATGGACTGGACGTGGGAACTATGTATGCAAATGATGTAAAATGTGCGGAAATTGTAGCAACAGTCGCAGAAGTAATGAAACGGGACATCGGCGATAAAGCAAAGGAAAGCAGGTATATCAGTATTATGTGTGATGGAGCAACAGACTCGTCCATAAAAGAAAATGAATCAATTATTGTGAGATATTTAGATGATGGTAAACCTGTGAACAAGTTGATAGGACTGGTTGAATTAGAACATGCCCATGCTGATGGTATGTATTTATTGAATACTTTTAGTTTTTAGTCCAAAATATTGCATGCTGATAATATTTTTTTTTAGATATTTAATAATAGTTAAACTTTGTATATAATGTTACTTTCTTTCTTTAATTTCAGAGTTCAATTGTGCTATATAACTATTATTATACAAGATGATTAATCAAAATACAGGTATTGCTATGTATAAATAAATATATTGTAAGCAAAGTTACATATTTTTGTAGTGTACACCTGTTAATCACTTTCTATTTTCCGATTGTCTTGTTAATCAACATTGTTTGTTCTTTAATGTCAGGCATTGTAGCTGCAATTGACAAGGTGTTTGCATCAGTTGGATTTGAAGACTACAGAAATAAACTTATTGGTTTCTGTGCAGACGGTGCATCTGTAAATATGGGAGAAACTGGAGGGGTCAGGGCAAAGTTGGGCCAATCTTGTGAATGGTTGATTACTATTTGGTGCATGCCTCACAGGTATGGCATGGTTTAATGTATGTTAATTTGAAACTTAACAAATCTGTGCATTCAGTAAAATAATGATTAACTAATTCATTTGCTCTTCATTTACTAACAGACTTGAGTTAGCTGTAATGGAAATGTTGAAGAAATGTAAACAGGCTCAACAAGTGATTGATGTTCTCCATTTAATTTATAAGACATATCATTACAGTAGCAAAAGCAGAAGAGAACTGAAAGCATTGGCCCATGAACTTGACATCAATGTATGCAACCCCACAAGAGTCAAGGGCACAAGATGGTCACCCCACACTGAAAAAGCATTGAGGCTACTGCTGAGAGGAAGTTATGATAATGGACGATCGCGAGAGCCTTCAGGACAGTATCATGTTGTGTTAGCACATGCAGAACACCTTGCCTCCACCAGCACTAATACAGATATCAAAGGAAGGTCACTGAATGTTTCCAAGTGGATGAAGGACTTTAATTTTGTTGTGTTCTGTCATTTTCTGTTGGATGTGCTCTTTATTATCAGATCACTGAGCCAACTACTACAATCGAACAAAACCATTCTACCATTAGCTGTGTCATCACTTAGGAACACTATTTGTAGAATAGAGAATCTTACTGTAGGTGTACTACAAGGTGGAAAACTGCAAGACTTGCTGACACTGATACAACTACAACAACTTAATGATGCTGAGGATATAAGATATCAAGGTGTGGTACTCAAGAATTTTGCAAACATTGAAGTTGATCCCACAGATCTGTCTTCACTTCCATGTGTTCTTGTTATTGCAATGAAGACAGCAGTAGACATGGTGATCAATGGAATGAAGAGGAGATTCAGTCACATGCTTGGTGATGTTGATGATGTTCGTGGAGCTGCCAAGGCTGTTGCATGTTTCAGAATATTTCATCATGACACCTGGCCAGATGTGGATAATGACCTTGTTAATTATGGTGATGATGAACTTAATTACCTGCTAGAATGGTTTGGTCCAGTTTTGACAAGGTGAGTGGTACATTACCATTCTGTTTTATCAGTGGACGTTTTTAATTTTAACAATCTAAAGTTGTATTCCATTACATGCTTAAAGTATATTATATTAACTCTGCCATTGATTCTTTCACAGGAACAACTGTAATTTGGATATGGTCTTGCATCAATGGAGCCTGTTGAAAACTCTAGTGAACCAGGAATTTCTTACCAAATCATACAGTGGTTTATGGGAAGTCATGCTTACAAAGAGTCCGTATCAAGAGGATTTCAAGGTAAAGTTTTAAATTTACTCCAATCCAGAGACACTGAGCTTGCTTCAACTCCAATATTTCTTTGTATGTAAATGTTAAACTTTTACATTTTTTCTAGGACCTGCTCCACCTAATACAACTGATGCTAGTAATTCCTGTGACATCTGCTCAATGTGAGCGTGTGTTCAGTGCACAGAACAGAATTAAGAGCGACTGCAGAAGTTCTTTAGCTACCCAAACAGTGGAACATTTAATACGCATTTCATCAGATGGTCCAAGTCTAGATGACTTTGATACAGAAAGTGTTGCAAGATGCTGGATGCAAAAGACCAAGGAGAATCCAATACACTGCTTGGCCTGAGGACTAGCTACCCATCAGTATTGTTCGACATGCTTGATATGTAATATTTATATATGTACCCAAATAAAAAATCTAAAATGAAACTTGTTTTGGTATTATGTTTTTTCCTATATTTAAAAAAATAGCTAGTTCTGGCGACTAAACATTTGGCTTGGCGATTAAAAATTTAGATTGGCCACTAAGACATTTCACTTGGTAGCCAAGGGCCACTGAAAACAATTTCAAGCTTTGAGGGCTGAATATATACCTATCAAGATTACAGAGACCGTTTAACAATGAAACCATTACAACTCAATTTATCAGACGAATACTCTGACAGATTCACATTAATAGCGGCACTTAATGCAGAATTGGTTCGAAAACGGTGTAAATGCACACGAAACTAACAACACTTGTATCCAGAGAGATTTAAGAATACCTAGTGAAGAAACCAGAGGTTCAGAAAAGAGAACACTTGACCATAACCAACAGCTACTGGACATCATTCACGAAGAATGGAACCCATTTGCAACAGGTAATGTTATACCAGTAACAGCAGGAGATGTACTCGAATTCAAACACGATAAACCTAGTCCATGGTACGCAGTAAATGACATGCCACATAGATGGAGAGAAAAACAAGCTCAACCCTATGCCAAAGGTGAAGAACAAGGAGCTGACTATGTACAAACAAGTTCAAAGATCAACGATAGTGACCAATCCATAGTACACGGAACAATAGTAGAACCTGTTCTAGATTTATCACTACCATGGCACACATACTGTCCATTGATCG
Source organism: Saccoglossus kowalevskii (assembly GCF_978046115.1). Taxonomy (NCBI): domain Eukaryota; kingdom Metazoa; phylum Hemichordata; class Enteropneusta; family Harrimaniidae; genus Saccoglossus; species Saccoglossus kowalevskii. The sequence goes on along the minus strand of NC_140642.1, from coordinate 15,632,818 downwards.
ACTGGCCTGGACATGACCTGGCCAGAGATCAAGGGGACGGAGGAAATCTAGTGTCCAGCGGAATGACCAATCCTGACGGTACCAGACAATATAAATTCAGATGCGATTCTCCACCAGATATATGGATGACACCTAAAAAATACGCAAATTCAGAAGGAAATTTGCTAAATATCAGTTGGACAATGGACATGCAAATTAGAACAGTCATTGAATATATTCCAAACACTGGTCCTCAGCATTGCATTCCTAAGGTCATTGGATTTGATATGTTTACAGCAACATTAGAAGGAACAACACCATCAAGATTCAATAATATATTTTACAGAAATCCTACACTTGAGAATAGATCTCATATAGGAACAGGTATAACAAGAACACCAATACAAGAATTTGATATTGGTAGACTTGATTATACTAGTGCTACTACTAAGAATTATAAAACACCTAAGTATACTAGAGTTGTTGGAAACCATTAGTTATGTATTCTTTTATTTATTGAAGTTCAATAAAATATTTAAATTTAGACTTGGCTCATTGCGCACGTTAAATCTAAATAAAAAAAATCCCACAATGCATTGCATTTGTGGGAAGATAAAAAAAAAGCCTTATAGAGGTCCTCATTCCATGGTCACTGGTACATGGTTGTTGTCAGGGCTTACCATCGTTGGATTGCCCTGACAACAACCATGTACCAGTGACCATGGAATATATGGATGACACCTAAAAAATACGCAAATTCAGAAGGAAATTTGCTAAATATCAGTTGGACAATGGACATGCAAATTAGAACAGTCATCGAATATATTCCAAACACTGGTCCTCAGCATTGCATTCCTAAGGTCATTGGATTTGATATGTTTACAGCAACATCAGCAGGAACAACACCATCAAGATTCAATAATATATTTTACAGAAATCCTACACTTGAGAATAGATCTCATATAGGAACAGGTATAACAAGAACACCAATACAAGAATTTGATATTGGTAGACTTGATTATACTAGTGCTACTACTAAGAATTATAAAACCCCTAAGTATACTAGAGTTGTTGGAAACCATTAGTTATGTATTCTTTTATTTATTGAAGTTAAATAAAATATTTAAATTTAGACTTAGCTCATTGCGCACGTTAAATCTAAATAAAAAAAATCCCACAATGCATTGCATTTGTGGGAAGATAAAAAAAAAGCCTTATAGAGGACCTCATTCCATGGTCACTGGTACATGGTTGTTGTCAGGGCAATCCAACGATTTTTATTTTAAGGCATAAAAGATTTTAGCCGTGGTGGTTGTTAACAGTCAACCAGTGACCAGTGTGCACTGTCATTGAGCTGCCACTCACCAATTTTGAATATATATTGATGAGAATATCGCAATGTATATGCACTCCAGCATTATAGTAACATCCCGGAAGGGTAATCTATATGCCATTACTACCCCGTGTGTGTTCCAAATTCAGCGGGAAGGGGAGTATTTTCCATTTTTTAAAGCAGGCCTTCACTGGATGCTAATGTTAATGTCTGCAATATGTCCCCAGGAATAAACACCATGGACTTCATGGTAAAAGTAAAATACAAATAAATGTCGATGAATACAGTATTTTCTTAAAAATCCTGCAGCCCCAATGAACAAGTTGACAACCGCAGATATTGCAAAACCATCAGTTGTGAACTTCAAATCTCGTTTATTAAGATTTCACCATGAAGTTATCGGGAAAATGCATCATTATGTCAAGGACAAATAAGGGTTCTCTTATTTATGGGTATTTTTGTGAGTGTACATATATATGCATTTAAATGCAATCATACTACACATGTATTTAATAAACACAATTGTGGAGAGTGATTTTGTGACACTATCTATCTTTTTATAAAAAACAACGGTTGTTGTTGTTATTCAAAGTGACGCCCGATTTCCTGCACGAGCAGTCATGACCCCACTTTGAATAACAACAACTGTCGTTTTTTATAAAAAGAGACATCGCACATAACGGAGGTGCAATGTCAAAGGGGAACGGGTTAAAAAAAAATCTTTAGCGATTTTTATTTTAAGGCATGAAAGATCATAGCCATGGTTGTTGTTAACAGTCAACCAGTGTGGTGGTTGTTAACCATGATGTTTTTTTATAAAGGGGACCCCTTGAAGGGGGCCTACTACGGCCCCCCTTCCTCCCAAGGGACCCCCAACAACAACCGTGAGTTTCTATAAAATGAGACAACACACTAAAGAGCCGGATGGGTGCTGTCAGAATTTGATGAAGATTTGTCAGTGTGGTAAAAAAAAAAAAAAAAAAAGCCTTATAGAGGACCTTATTCCATGGTCACTGGTCCACGGTTGTTGTCACCTGGCAAACGATTGTTCAAGTGAGGTCACTAAGAAATCGGGCGCCGATTTCCTGCACGAGCAGTTGTGACCTCACTTGATTTCAACAACAACCGTGGGTTTTTATATAAAAGAGACATCACACTATAAAGAGCCGGATGTGTGACGTCAGTATAGGAGGAAAACCAAGGTGGGAATATTATTTACCACGGTGGTTGTTAACAACAACCGTAACCAGTGACCATGGAATGAGGTCCTCTATAGGGGATTTTTTTCTTGGCACAGTGCCAAGGTTTGTGACGCAGCAAGAAATAAAGAACATGCAGCGCGCACGCGTGATCAATGGAACTACCCAATGACGTGCGCTCTATTTTTATACCCGCGCGACGTTCGACGCGCGTGAGATGGAATGATTTGAAGTTGTTTGTCAGTTACCCGCAAGACTCCGAGCAGTAAAGACGTAAGTCATTCTCTCTCTGTATTATCGCAACTCTACCTTACGAAAATGTTGTATAACAGATTCATGAAAGCCAAGGGCTACATGGGAAACGCTTCTACCAGTGGAGCAGTTCCACAAGAGAAAAAGAATTGGTTGACCGCTAAAAACGACGATCAGAAGACTAAGTATATCATCTTCATAACTAAATTTCGTGTCATACCGGAAAAAATGGATATTGGAATGGTTAACCTTAATAGTGAACTAATTTGTGCAACGGACATGCTGTTCCAATACCTTGAAGTAAAAGGAGTAGATTCCTACGGCGCATATCATGATGGTGTACAAGACCCGTGCAGTCAGTACAAAGGGCCCCATTTACATGTTATGGCGACGGCAGGAAATGACACAGATGTTCGGCAACTAGCAGCCTTCCGCCAAGCGAAGATGTCCTGGGAGGACAACGAGCCAAACTTCCATATCATCTCCCAAATCTGTAAAGTGCCGACATCTTTTGCTGCGTACATCCAGGGACCATCCAAAGAAAAAAGTGGCTTTATACGAAAAATAAGTCTCCTCTAGAGAAATTACTGCTCCACAATACATCGGTAGAAGATATCGCCGCCATGGAAGAAAAAAGAAAGGAGAGAGCTATCAAAAGAAATGCTGTACTTCGTGAAAGAATTAATAACAAAATATAATCCAACTGATCTTCCCAACTTAGGGAGACTGGTGACAGAAGACAAGGACGCAAGTACAGAAGTTAAGGACAAGTGGCACAGATTCATAAGCAGATCAGTGTCGGAATATCTCTATCGAACGGCAGTGGATACAGTGAGGTCCGAAATCTTAAGACTCGAGTTCGGTGAGTTGTCATCTAAGTTACGAGATATTGCATGCCAAAAATACAACGACCGTAATAATTATTTGGGTGTTGAAGATAGTATAGTCTGGTTTACTAAATTGTGCGACCACCAGAGTTTGAATATGTGGGACTTCCTCTATGATATAATCACCTGGTTTGATAAAAAACAGCCCAAGAAAAATCTTATTTATCTGATGGGAGCTTCTAACGGCGGGAAGTCTTGGGTGATGCGTCCGCTCCATGACGTAGCCCGTTTCTGGGGCAACATTGTGACGTCAAATGAGAGCGCGTCAAATTTCATGTTTGAGAACTGTTTAAGCGCTCGCATCGCCATGGCGAATGAGTTCATTCTCTCAGAACACAACACGGAGATGGCGAAGTCGGTATTCGAGGGAATGAACACCATGATAAATCGTAAGGGTAAAGCGCCATGTCTGCTAGGACGCACTCCCATCTATATAACGGCCAACAAATGCTTGTGGTATCAAGTATCATCACAAGAGAAAGCGTTTAAAAACAGGATGCTATTCATGAAGGAGGATATTGTAGAAATGCCCGAATTGGAATCTATAGAACAAGATCTAAACCCCAATATGTACGCGTGGATGCTCGACATGGTAAATGGAGACACGAAGCCTGAAGATTACGAGTGGCCACCTAATACGGACATGGAAGAAAAGCTCGATCATTTATGGCGTAGCAGCAAATGGGTGCACATTAAAAAGAAGCCCAGTAATCGGATGGCACCACGTGCGTTATACAAAGATCAACACATGATAGAAACAGAGCAAATGATAAAAGACTGGGAAATCGAACAACAAGACGAAATTAAACAACTTTTCGAAGAGCCAAAAGTGAAACCAATACAGCCTAGAAATTTTCGTACAAGACATGAATATTCAGGAGAGAGGTACTTTCAATTGTTCGAAGAGGAAGACAAGCCTTACGTAGACTTTACGGAATTAAATAAAAGACAAGATGAATGGAAGAGCTGTGAAGATATATTCAACCTAAACTGCCAAAATTTCACACTAGAACAACAACACTTTAATGCAATGGTCAACATGCATAAGACCGAATCGATACCAACATCTATATGGAAACCAAAGCCCATGTGGGATATTATCGAGTTGACAATCTCTAGAGACCGTAAGAGCGCCATATATTACGGTAACCTCATGGAAAGACTGGCGGAAATTGAACGAATTGAAAAGCTGAAACTGGTACAAGACAATATCACCGAATGGCGTACATGTACGATGTGGCCGGCTAAATACCTTACTCCCTATACCAAAGACACAAGAGTGAAGATAGTCGAAGAGATCGACACTGGATATGTCGACTACACTGATCGCTTGTGGGGCTATGGTACTATAATATATAGGAAACCGGTGTACACAATGATGAACACGCTACTTCCAGTGATTCCAGTAGAAGCAAGAAATGCGAAATTATTCCATCATAAACCACTATGCCATCATGTTGTAAACGATACAACATCGCACACACTACTATACCTGAGAATCCAGGGATGTAAATCTTTGCACATACTGGATACCATGCTTCCAATAGTCTACGACAATCAGATCTGGGAAGAGAAAAAGCTATGGGGCTGTCAAAACTTCGACAGCACAGATGGCAACCTTATTCTAAAACCAAATCCAGACATATTTGCTGATTTCCCACCGAAACCTGAACCAAATGATTTATACATAGATGGAGAAGTAATAGATGAGGACAGTGACCATCAATGGGAAATTGTTAGAACACCAGGTAAAAACATGATTTTAACACGAAAACGAAAATTATCCAAGTGTTAATAACTATATCATTTACCTTTACAGAAACAATAACAGTAATGATGGAAAATCTTCACATCTAATTACAGATAAAGTGGTCCAGATTTCAGAAGACGAGGCTTGTACGAAATATATATCCCAAAGAAAGACTGAAACTTTGCAAGATGAAGTCGATAATTGAAGAATTGTTTTTCAGAATTTATAATAATCCTATAACGCACGTGTATTTAATCGGTTTAATAAGTACGATATTTAAAAACAATATTACAATGTTTATTTACTTGTTAATTACTTACAACTTTTTTACCAAACCGTTCGTTTTTACTGTACTTGATCAGTTAGATATACATTAAATGTTCAAAACTAATACAACAGTTTCATTACTTTTACACGCACACACATAGGTAGGTTATAATGTTTAAATTTTCATTTCCGGGATAATTTTCACATAATCTCCCAAATTTGTAAGGTTCCGACATCATTCGCTGCTTACATCCAGGGACCATCCAAAGAAAAAAGTGGCTTTATACGAAAAATAAGTCTCCTCTAGAGAAACTACTTCTATACAACACATCGGTAGAAGATATCGCCGCCATGGAAGAAAAAAGAAAGGAGAGAGCTATCAAAAGATCAACAAATGAAGAAATGCTGTACTTCGTTAAAGATTTAATTACTAAATATAATCCAACTGATCTTCCCAACTTAGGGAGACTGGTGACAGAAGATAAGATGGCAACAACAGAAACAAAAGATAAGTGGCACAGATTCATAAGCAGATCAGTGTCGGAATATCTCTATCGAACGGCAGTGGATACAGTGAGGTCCGAAATCTTAAGACTCGAGTTCGGTGAGTTGTCATCTAAATTAAGAGATATTGCATGTGACAAATATAACGATCGTAACAATTATTTGAGTGTTGAAGAAAGTATTTATTGGTATACTAAATGGTGCGACCACCAGGGTTTAAACATGTGGGATTTCTTGTACGACACTATCATCTGGTTCGACAAAAAACAGCCCAAAAAAAACCTGATGTATCTGATGGGTGCGTCTAATGGCGGGAAGTCGTGGGTCATGCGCCCGCTCCATGACGTAGCCCGTTTCTGGGGGAATATAGTGACGTCAAACGAGAGCGCGTCAAACTTTATGTTTGAGAACTGTTTGTCAGCGCGCATTGCCATGGCAAACGAATTTATTCTATCTGAATATAACGCGGAGATGGCGAAGTCTGTATTTGAGGGGATGAATACAATGATAAATAGAAAAGGTAAAGCGCCATGTCTGCTCGAAAGGACTCCTATCTACATAACGGCGAATAAAGCATTATGGTACCAAGTCTCATCCCAGGAAACGGCTTTCAAAAATCGCATGCTATTCATGAAGTAGAGATGCCAGAATTGGAAGCAATACAACAGGATTTAAATCCTAATATGTATGCGTCACTACTCGATATGGTGAACGGCGATACAAAGCCAGAGGATTATGAGTGGCCAGAAAACAGTGACATGGAGGAAAAGCTTGACCATCTTTGGCGTTTAAGCAAATGGGTTCACTTGAAAAAGAAGCCTAGAAATCGAATGGCACCACGATACAAAGATCAGCATATGTTAGAAACTGAACAGATGATTAAAGACTGGGAAGTTCAAGAAGAAGAAGAAGATCAAACAACTTTTCGAGGAACCTAAAGTCAAACCTATACAACCTCGTAACTATCGAACAAAACACGAATACTCCGGTGAGAGATATTTTCAATTATTTGAACAAGAAGACAAGCCATATGTAGACTTTACTGAACTTAACAAACAACAAGACGAGTGGAAGAGCTGTGAGGATGTATTTAACTTAAATTGCCAGAATTTCACAATCGAAGAACAGCATTATAATGCTATGATACATATGCACAAGACGGAATCTATTCCTACTTCCATATGGAGACCAAAACCCATGTGGGATATAATCGAACTGACAATCGCAAGAGACAGGAAGAGCGCCATATACTATGGAAACTTAATGGAAAGACTGTCGGAAATAGAAAGAATAGAAAAGTTAAAAATCCAACAAGACAACATCAGCTACTGGAGAACATGCACGATGTGGCCCGCAAAGTATCTCACTCCGTATACAAAAGATACCAAAGTCAAAATTGTCGAAGAAATAGATACTGGATACGTGGATTATACTGACCGTCTATGGGGATATGGCACTATCATATATAGAAAACCACAATATACTATGATGAACACATTGTTACCAGTGATACCTGTCGACGCAAGAAATGGAAAGTTGTTTCATCACAAACCTTTATGCCACCATGTGATTAACGACACAACATCTCACACATTGCTGTATCTTAGAATACAAGGATGCAAATCATTGCATATTCTAGATACCATGATTCCGATTGTATATGACAACCAGATATGGGAGGAAAAAAAGCAATGGGGCTGTCAAAACTTTGACACGACAGAGGGGAATCTTATACTCAAGCCAAACCCTGATGAATTTGCGGATTTTCCACCTAAACCAGAGCCTAACGATTTATATAAAGATGGTGAAATATTAGATGAAGACAGTAACCATCAATGGCAAATTGTTAGAACACCAGGTAAAAACATGACTTTAACACGAAAACGAAAATTATCAAAGTGTTAATAACTATATCATTTACCTTTACAGAAACAATAACAGTAATGATGGGAAATCTTCACATCTAATTACAGATAAAGTGGTCCAGGTATCTGAGGACGAAGCCTGTGAGAAATATCAATCCCAAAGAAAAACTGAAACACTAGAAGATGAAATTGACAATTTTCGAATTTACAACAATCCTTGTACTCATATATATTTACTCGGTTTGTTAAGTACTGTTTTTAAAAACAATTTCACAATGTTTGTTTATTTATTAATTACATACAATTTTTTCACGAAACCGTTCATTTTTACTGTTCTTGACCAGTTGGATATACATTAAATGTTACAACTGTTTCATTACTTTTACACGCACACACATAGGTAGGTTATAATGTTTAAATTTTCATTCCCGGGATATGAATATTGTGGCCCTGGGACTGACCTAAAAGAATATAAAAAGGCCAAAGATGAAATTGATGAAATATGTAAGGAACATGATATCCAGTATGCCAATCCAAAAATCCCTACTTCTGTGGCAGATAAATATTTGCGGAAAGAATCCAAAAAATACCAAATTGGAAAGCTTATATCATGGGGTTCTCTATACAAATGAAACAACTCATTGATACTTATGTCGTTGATACTGATAAAGTAATGCGTGACCCATACTTTGATAAACAACAAATGGCCAAAAAATATAATATTGCCAAAAATAGAGAAGCAACAACATATGACAATCCTAAATTTGATGAAACAACAAAACAATATCATTTACGAATGGCAGGAAGAGTCATGGAAATTATAAAAGAAGACGAACACAATGAAAGATACTTTGGGACAGGAGTATATCAAAAAAATGCTAGATATAGAATAGCACAAGAATTAAGTAGAAAAAGAGATTATGATCCAAACTGGACAATTGAGAATACAAAAGAATATAAAAAATTTAGATTTGGTGAAATACAAGACTTTGAAAAATATCAAATTGATGAAAATACATATCCAAGGGGTCAAAATATAAACAGAAATAACGAATTCGATGTAATGGATGATATGAAACATAATAAAGAAAAATACAAATACAACACTCCAAAACAACAGAATGCCAAAAGTGGTGAAGAAACAGGTGAGGAAGAAGAACAAAGACAAGAAGAAGAACAACAAGAAGACGAAATGCCGCCAAGTAAAAGACAAAGAACAGATGAAGAGCCAATGCAAGAAGATGCAACTGAGAATGAAAACCCGTCTGCAATTGGCACTGAAGGAATTGGTTGGTATGAAATGCCGATGTTCGCTGGAAATGGACCAGAAGACAAACCCAACGAATTAACATTTGCAAATACAATGCCTATATATATATATAGATAGACAAGCAGCACAACCAATAAAAGTAATATTCCATGCTGGAGTAGATATAGGAACAGGAGAAACAGCAGTACACGACCACAAATACAAACGACAAAACTTGATTCAATACACACCAGCATGGTCATACGTAGGTCATGACCATCCTATATTAACACACGATTCAAGGAAAGCACACTTCCTAGCAATGTATGCAAAAAGCTGGAGAATCAAATCACATACAGTAAAATTCACTAATATAGTACCATTGGCAGAAACAGACATGACAAACAGAAAAACTATACTACATATTCCAAAACCAGTATTGTTTGTATACAAAGATGCTGGTCACCTTACACCTCAATTCCAATGGCATAAGATCAAAAACAACAAAAACAACTTGATCAATGAATTGAAAAAACACTATCCAGTATTTGATGACCTAACTGAATGGCGAAACAGAATATATACCTACCAAGATTACAGAGATCGTTTAACAATGAAACCACTACAACTCAATCTATCAGACGAATACTCTGACAGATTCACATTAATAGCGGCACTTAATGCAGAATTGGTAGGAAAACCTGGATATGTAGAAAACGGTGTAAATGCACACGAAACTAACAACACTTGTATTCAGAGAGATTTAAGAATACCTAGTGAAGAAACCAGAGGTTCAGAAGAAAGAACACTTGACCATAACCAACAGCTACTGGACATCATTCACGAAGAATGGAACCCATTTGCAACAGGTAATGTTATACCAGTAACAGCAGGAGATGTACTCGAATTCAAACACGATAAACCTAGTCCATGGTACGCAGTAAATGACATGCCACATAGATGGAGAGAAAAACAAGCTCAACCCTACGCCAAAGGTGAAGAACAAAGTACTGACTATGTAGCAACAAGCTCCAAGATCAACGATAGTGACCAATCCATAGTACATGGAACAATATTAGAACCAGTACTAGACTTAACATTACCATGGCATACATACTGTCCATTGATTGATTGGCCAGGACATGAACTGGCCAGAGATCAAGGGGACGGAGGAAATCTAGTATCCAGCGGAATGACCAATCCTGACGGAACCAGACAATATAAATTCAGATGCGATAATCCACCAGATATATGGATGACTCCAAAAAAATATGCAAATTCAGAAGGAAATTTGCTGAATATCAGCTGGACAATGGACATGCAAATTAAAACAGTCATCGAATATATTCCAACATCTGGTCCTCAGCATTGCATTCCAAAGGTCATTGGATTTGATATGTTTACAGCAACATCAGCAGGATCAACACCATCAAGATTCAATAATATATTTTACAGAAATCCTACACTCGAAAATAAATGTCATATTGGAACAGGTATCACAAGAACACCAATACAAGAATTTGATATTGGTAGACTTGATTATACTAGTGCTGCTACTAAGAATTATAAAATACCTAAATATACTAGAGCTGTTGGAAATCATTAGTTATGTGTTCAATAAAAAGATTTAAATTTAACTTAGCTCATTGCGCACTTTAAATTTAAATAAAAAATCCCACAATGCATTGCATTTGTGGGGGAAAAAAAAAAAAAAAAAAAAGCCTTATAGAGGACCTCATTCCATGGTCACCATACACCATATTTTATAAATCCATAAAGGAAGTCACTTCTCTTGCTTAGATTTTAATTACTCTTCCATCTACCTCCCGATATCTCCAAATTACAGATGTTTCTATTCATTCGTTTATATAGTTTAGGTATATATATCTATATATAAATGTCGATGAATACAGTATTTTCTTAAAAATCCTGCAGCCCCAATGAACAAGTTGACAACCGCAGATATTGCAAAACCATCAGTTGTGAACTTCAAATCTCGTTTATTAAGATTTCACCATGAAGTTATCGGGAAAATGCATCATTATGTCAAGGACAAATAAGGGTTCTCTTATTTATGGGTATTTTTGTGAGTGTACATATATATGCATTTAAATGCAATCATACTACACATGTATTTAATAAACACAATTGTGGAGAGTGATTTTGTGACACTATCTATCTTTTTATAAAAAACAACGGTTGTTGTTGTTATTCAAAGTGACGCCCGATTTCCTGCACGAGCAGTCATGACCCCACTTTGAATAACAACAACTGTCGTTTTTTATAAAAAGAGACATCGCACATAACGGAGGTGCAATGTCAAAGGGGAACGGGTTAAAAAAAAATCTTTAGCGATTTTTATTTTAAGGCATGAAAGATCATAGCCATGGTTGTTGTTAACAGTCAACCAGTGTGGTGGTTGTTAACCATGATGTTTTTTTATAAAGGGGACCCCTTGAAGGGGGCCTACTACGGCCCCCCCTTCCTCCCAAGGGACCCCCAACAACAACCGTGAGTTTCTATAAAATGAGACAACACACTAAAGAGCCGGATGGGTGCTGTCAGAATTTGATGAAGATTTGTCAGTGTGGTAAAAAAAAAAAAAAAAAAAGCCTTATAGAGGACCTTATTCCATGGTCACTGGTCCACGGTTGTTGTCACCTGGCAAACGATTGTTCAAGTGAGGTCACTAAGAAATCGGGCGCCGATTTCCTGCACGAGCAGTTGTGACCTCACTTGATTTCAACAACAACCGTGGGTTTTTATATAAAAGAGACATCACACTATAAAGAGCCGGATGTGTGACGTCAGTATAGGAGGAAAACCAAGGTGGGAATATTATTTACCACGGTGGTTGTTAACAACAACCGTAACCAGTGACCATGGAATGAGGTCCTCTATAGGGGATTTTTTTCTTGGCACAGTGCCAAGGTTTGTGACGCAGCAAGAAATAAAGAACACGCAGCGCGCACGCGTGATCAATGGAACTACCCAATGACGTGCGCTCTATTTTTATACCCGAGCGACGTTCGACGCGCGTGAGATGGAATGATTTGAAGTTGTTTGTCAGTTACCCGCAAGACTCCGAGCAGTAAAGACGTAAGTCATTCTCTCTCTGTATTATCGCAACTCTACCTTACGAAAATGTTGTATAACAGATTCATGAAAGCCAAGGGCTACATGGGAAACGCTTCTACCAGTGGAGCAGTTCCACAAGAGAAAAAGAATAATAAAATTGATGCCAGCAATCGAATCATCAATCTGCATGTGTGTAACTCGTGTTTCCATCTATTCACACTATCATTAAAAAAAACTCAAGTGAATGTTGCCAAATTCGCGAGTATGTGTAAACATTGCCAAGGTCAAAGACGCGCTGAACCATTCTTGGCTAGTACCGTTTTCAACATTTGGAGAGTGAAGGACTACAGTAGACGCCCCCCCCCCCCCCAAGGCAGGGACACTTGGACCGAATATGCTATTCAATAGATAATTGCAATTTTAGACCAGGGGACATAGAGAACTGACTGGGGTTTATTGTTGAACATATTCAACACAAAATCACTCTCCACAATTGTGTTTATTAAATACATGTGTAGTATGATTGCATTTAAATGCATATATATGTACACTCACAAAAATACCCATAAATAAGAGAACCCTTATTTGTCCTTGACATAATGATGCATTTTCCCGATAACTTCATGGTGAAATCTTAATAAACAAAGTTAATATACCTAAACTATATAAACGAATGAATAGAAACATCTGTAATTTGGAGATATCGGGAGGTAGATGGAAGAGTAATTAAAATCTAAGCAAGAGAAGTGACTTCCTTTATGGATTTATAAAATATGGTGTATGGGAATACAGTAGCATATATTTCCTAAGTAGTATAATTCCATGGTCACTGGGCCATGGTTGTTGTCAGGGCACCCAACGTTGGTAGGCCCTGACAACAACCATGGCCCAGTGACCATGGAATGAGGTCCTCTATAAGGCTTTTTTTTTTTTATTTTCCCACAAATGCAATGCATTGTGGGATTTTTTTTTTTATTTAGATTTAACGTGCGCAATGAGCTAAGTCTAAATGTATTTTATTGAACTATAATAAATAAAAGAATACATAACTAATGGTTTCCAACAACTCTAGTATACTTAGGTGTTTTAAAATTCTTAGTAGCAGCACTAGTCCAATCAAGTCTACCTAAATCAAATTCTTGTATTGGTGTTCTTGTAATACCTGTTCCTATGTGAGATCTATTCTCAAGTGTAGGATTTCTGTAGAATATATTATTGAATCTTGATGGTGTTGATCCTGCTGATGTTGCTGTAAACATATCAAATCCAATGACCTTAGGAATGCAATGCTGAGGACCAGTATTTGGAATATATTCGATGACTGTATTAATTTGCATGTCCATTGTCCAACTGATGTTTAGCAAATTTCCTTCTGAATTTGCGTATTTTTTAGGTGTCATCCATATATCTGGTGGACTATCACACCTGAATTTATATTGTCTGGTTCCGTCAGGATTGGTCATTCCGCTGGACACTAGATTTCCTCCGTCTCCTTGATCTCTGGCCAGGTCATGTCCTGGCCAATCTATCAATGGACAGTAGGTAAGCCATGGTAATGTTAAGTCTAGAACTGGTTCTACTATTGTTCCGTGTACTATGGATTGGTCACTATCGTTGATCTTTGAGCTTGTTCCTACATAATCAGTACCTTGTTCTTCACCTTTGGCATAGGGTTGAGCTTGTTTTTCTCTCCATCTATGTGGCATGTCGTTTACTGCGTACCATGGACTTGGTTTATCGTGTCTGAATTCCAGTACATCTCCTGCTGTTACTGGTATAACATTACCTGTTGCAAATGGATTCCATTCTTCGTGAATGATGTCCAGTAGCTGTTGGTTATGGTCAAGTGTTCTTTCTTCTGATCCTCTGGTTTCTTCACTAGGTATTCTTAAATCTCTTTGAATACAAGTGTTTTGAGTTTCGTGTGCATTTACACCGTTTTCTACATATCCAGGTTTTCCGACCAATTCTGCATTTAGTGTCTGTATTAATGTGAATCTGTCAGAGTATTCGTCAGATAGATTGAGTTCGAGTGTTTTCATTGTTAAACGATCTCTGTAATCTTGGTAGGTGTATATTCTGTTTCGCCATTCAGTTAGGTCATCAAATACTGGATAGTGTTTTTTCAATTCATTGATCAAGTTGTTCTTGTTGTTTTTGATTTTATGCCATTGAAATTGCGGTGTAAGATGACCGGCATCTTTGTATACAAACAATACAGGTTTTGGTATATGTAGTATAGTTTTTCTGTTTGTCATGTCTGTCTCTGCTAATGGTACTATATTAGTAAACTTTACAGTATGTGATTTGATTCTCCAGCTCTTGGCATACATTGCTAGGAAATGTGCCTTTCTTGAATCATGTGTTAATATAGGATGGTCATGACCTACGTATGACCATGCTGGTGTGTATAGAATCAAATTTTGTCGTTTGTATTTGTGATCGTGTATTGCTGTTTCACCAGTACCTATATCTACTCCTGCATGAAATACTACTCTTATTGGTTTAGCAGATTGTCTATCTATGTATATAGGCATTGTGTTTGCAAATGTTAATTCGTTGGGTTTGTCTCCTGGTCCATTTCCAGCAAACATCGGCATTTCATACCAACCAATTCCTTCAGTGCCAATTGCAGACGGGTTTTCATTCTCAATTGCATCTTCTTGCATTGGCTCTTCATTCGTTCTTTGTCTTTTACTCGGCGGCATTTCGTCTTCTTCGTCTTCTTGTTGGTCTTCTTCTTGTCTTTGTTCTTCTTCTTCACCTGTTTCTTCACCACTTTTGGCATTCTGTTGTTTTGGAGTGTTGTATTTGTATTTCTCTTTATTGTGTTTCATATCATCCATGACATCGAATTCGTTATTTCTGTTTATATTTTGACCCCTTGGATATTTGTTATCATCAATTTGATATTTTTCAAAGTCTTGTATTTCACCAAATCTAAATTTTTTATATTCTTTTGTATTCTCAATTGTCCAGTTTGGATCATAATCTCTTTTTCTGCTCAACTCTTGTGCTATTCTGTATCTGGCATTTTTTTGATAGACTCCCGTCCCAAAGTATCGTTCATTATGTTCGTCTTCTTTTATTATTTCCATAACCCGTCCTGCCATTTGTAAATGATATTGTTTAGTTGTTTCGTCAAATTCAGGATTATCATAAGGTGTTGCCATTCTGTTTTTTGCTATATTATATTTTTTGGCCATTTGTTTTTTATCAAAGTATGGGTCACGCATTACTTTATCTGTATCAACTACATAGGTATCTATGAGTTGTTTCATTCTTATGGAAAAGCCCATGACATAGGCTTTCCAATTAGGGATTTTTTGTATTCTGTCTATAAATATTTGATCTGCAACTGAAGTTGGGATTTTAGGATTGGCGTACTGGATATCATGTTCCTTACATATTTCATCTATTTCATCTTTGGCCTTTTTATATTCGTTAAGGTCAGTCCCAGGGCCACAATATTCATATCCCGGAAATGAAAATTTAAACATTATAACCTACCTATGTGTGTGCGTGTAAAAATAATGAAACTTGTTTATAAGTTTATAACATTTAATTAAACACTTAACTGGTCTATAATTGTAAACATTAAAGGTTTCGTAAAAAAGTGATACGTGAATAATAAATATATAAGCATAGGAAATTGGTTGCGAAAACAAGTACTAATTAAACCGATAATATATAAATGCGTAATTGGATTATTATAACAACGATAAAATATGTGTTCAATCATCCACTTCATCGTAACCAATTGGTGCTGTTGATCGGTCAATTTTATAGATTTCGCATTGATCGTCTGGACTGACTTGGACCACTTTGTCTGCAATTAGAGATGAAGATTTTCCATCATTGTTGTTATTGTATCTGAAAAGGTAAGTGATATCGTTATTAACACATGTTATTTACGTTTTCGTGTTAATGTTATGTTTTTACCTGGTGTTCTGACAATTTCCCATCTATAATTTCACCATCTTTGTAAATATCTGATGGTATTGGCCTTGGTGGGAAATCTGCATATTCGTCTGTGTTTGGTCGTAGGATGAGATTTCCATCTGAGACTTGAAAGTTCTGGCAGCCCCAGAGTTTCTTTTCCTCGAAGAATTGATTATCATACGTAATTGGTATGAGTGTATCACGTAGGTTTAATGATCTGCATCCTTGGATACGCAAATACAACAAGGTATGCGAGGTCGTATCGTTAACCACGTGGTGACATAATGGTTGATGATGGTATAATTTACCATTTCGTGCGTCTTCGGGTATTACCGGAAGTTGAGTATTCATAAGTGTATACTCTGGTTTCCGGAAGATTACTGTTCCATATCCCCATAACCGATCCGTGTAGTCAATGTAGCCACCGTCTATTTCTTCTATGATCTTGAGGCGTGTATCTTTTGTGAATGATGTTAGGTACTTAGCGGGCCACATTGTGCATGTTCGCCAGTCTTGGATGTTATCTTGCTTCATTTTCAATTTTTCCATCCGTTCGATGTCAGCTAGTCGTTCCATAAGATTTCCGTAGTAGATCGCGCTTTTTCTATCTCTTGCAACGGTTAATTCGATAATGTCCCATTGTGGACTTTGCTTCCATATTGATCGTGGAATACTTTGTGTTTTGTGCATGTTCAGTAGTGCACTATATCTTTGGTTTTCTATGGTAAAGTTTTGTGTATTTAAAGTGAAGATGTCTTCTAGACTCTTCCATTCATCTTGAAGTTTGTTGAATTGTGTGAAATCGACAGAAGGTTTTGTTTCTTCTTCAAAGAGTTGAAAATACCGCTTCACAGATAATTCTTGTCGTGTAGGAAGGTTCCGTTTAGAAATTGGTTTGATGTTTGGAGTCTCAAATAGAATTTTGATTTCGTCTTCTTCTTCTTTTTCCCAGTCGGCTATCATTTTATGTGTTTCTTTCATGTGTTCGTCTATTTTTCTGGGTGCCATTCTGTTACTAGGTTTCTTCATTTTGGTTACCCATTTACTTGTTCTCCACAGTTTATCTAGTTTGTCAGATATATCATTGTTTTCTGGCCAATCGATATCTTCCGGTTTGATATCACCATTTACGAGATCAAGCAACCAAGAGAACATAATTGGATTGATGTCTTGTCGAATGTGTTCCAAGTCTGGCATTTCTGAAATGTCGTCTTTTATAAACAGCATTCGGTTTTGGAATGCTTTTTCTTGAGAGGAAACTTGGTACCAAAGATGTTTATTGGCCGTGATGTATATGGGCGTTCTCTCTAATAGACACGGGGATTTACCTTTCCGGTTTATCATTGTCTGCATTCCCTCGAAGACGGATTTAGACATTTCAGCGTTGTGTTCACTTAGAACAAATTCGTTGGCCATGGCTACTCTAGCACTCAGACAGTTCTCGAACATAAAATTGCTCGCACTCTCATTCGATGTAACTATATTCCCCCAAAATCTGGCAATATGATGTATGGGTCTCATTATCCAAGATTTCCCTCCATTCGATGCTCCCATGAGGTATATTATATTTTTTTTTGGTTCTTTTTTATCGAACCATTGGATTGTATAATAAAGGAAATCAAACATGTTGATGGATTGAAAGTCACACCATTTTGTGTACCAAACGATAGACTCTTCTATAGACAAGTATTCATCTCTATTATTGAATTTGTTGGTTGTTCGGTTAGCGATTGATCTTAAAGAAAAAGCCAACTCACCAAATTCTTTTTTGAGGAGCTCCGACCTCACTGTGTCCACGGCGGTCTTGTACAGGTATTCGCTTACGCTTCGGCTTATAAATTTATGCCACTTCTCCTTTGTTTCGTTAGTCGCTGCTTTGTCTTCCGTTACTAGACGACCTAAGTTTGGCAAATCAGTTGGATTGTATTGTTGTATTAGGTCTTTTACGAAATATAACATTTCTTCGTTTGTCGATCTTTTTATCGCTCTTTCTTTTCTCTTCTCCTCCATGGCATTGATGTCGTCTAC
Organism: Saccoglossus kowalevskii; assembly: GCF_978046115.1. Classification (NCBI taxonomy): domain Eukaryota; kingdom Metazoa; phylum Hemichordata; class Enteropneusta; family Harrimaniidae; genus Saccoglossus; species Saccoglossus kowalevskii. The sequence continues at coordinate 15,614,485 of NC_140642.1, read as the reverse complement.
GGTTGTGTTATGTATAAGCAGCTTTTCGAGCGCGGTCTTATTTTTAGTATACAACCACTTCTTTTCTTTACTGGGACCCTGGATGTATGCGGCGAACGAGCTTGGAACTTTGCAAATTTGACTTATCAAGTGGAAATTAGGCTCATTTTCCTCCCAGGAAATCTTTGCTTGTCTGAATGCCGCTAGCTGTCTTGTATCTGAATCGTTGCCGAGTGTTGCCATAACATGCACATGTGGCCCGCGATACTGACTACACGGATCGGTTATTCCATCGTGGAAAGCACCGTAGCTGTCCACACCTTTGACTTCTAAATATTGGAACAGCAAGTCTGTCGCTCTTATTAATTCGGAAGTCAGGTTGACCATACTCATGTCTTGTTTTTCAGGTACCACTCGAAACTTGGAGATAAAGATGATGTATTTCGTTTTTACTTCTTCCGTTCTCGGTTGAAGCCAATTTTTCTCACGTTGACTCACTACATTACTTGTACTAGCGTCGGAGACGTAGCTCTTTGCTTTAACGAACTTGTTGTACGACATGGTTTAGCGCTATTGAGTAGATATAAGAGGAGCGAATTCACTGACCTGTTTACACGGCGAAATCCGGCGGGTAACTGAATTTTTCTTCAAATACATTCCATCTCACGCGCGTCGAACGTCGCGCGGGTATAAAAATAGAATGTGCGTCATTGGGTAATTCCATTGATCACGTGTACGCTGCGTGCGTGCTGCGTGTTCTTTATTTCTTGCTGCGTCACAAACCTTGGCACAGTGCCAATAAAAAAAACTCCATAGAGGACCTCATTCCATGGTCACTGGTTACGGTTGTTGTTAACAACCACCGTTGCTAATAATATTCCCACCTTGTTAATCCTCATATACTGACGTCACACATCAGGCTCTTTAGTGTGATGTCTCTTTTATATAAAAACCCACGGTTGTTGTTGAAATCAAGTGAGGTCACTAAGAAATCGGGCGCTAGCGCCCGATTTCCTGCACGAGCAGTTGTGACCTCACTTGATTTCAAGTTCAAGTTCAAGTTTTGGCAACCCCATAACTTCTTTTCCTCAAAGATTTGATGGTCATACACGATAGGCAACATCGTGTCCAGAATGTGTAGCGATTTTACACCTTGTATACGTAAGTATAACAATGTATGGCTGGTTGTTGAATTAATCACATGATGACACATTGGCTTGTGGTGATACAATTCGCCGTTCTTTGCCTCAGGTGGTATTACAGGCAGTAGTGTGTTCATCATTGTGTAGACAGGCTTTCGGTAGATGATTGTGCCGTAACCCCATAATCTGTCTGTATAATCAATGTATCCGCTATCAATTTCTTCCACGATCTTTACTCTTGTGTCTTTTGTGTATTGGGTTAAGTATTTGGCAGGCCACATGGTGCATGTTCTCCATCCCGTGATGTTGTCTTCTTTCAGTTTTAATTTTTCAATTCTTTCTATTTCTTGTACGCGTTGCATTAAATTGCCGTAATATATGGCGCATTTCCTGCTCTTCGGAATGCTAAGCTCGATGATATCCCACATTGGTTTTGGCTTCCAGATTGATGATGGTAGTGATACACTCTTATGCATATTTACCATTGCATTATAATGTTGGCCTTCGATGCTGAAATTTTGTGCGTTGATATTGAAGATGTCTTCAGAGCTTTTGAATTCATCCTGCCATTTGTTTAATTCCGTGAAATCGATATATGGTTTCTCTTTCTCTTCGAATAACTGGAAGTATCTTTCTTGTGAATACTCGTGGCGTGTTCTGTAGTTTCGTGGCTGTATGGGCTTTATTTTAGGTTCTTCAAAGAGCTGTTTTATTTCTTCTTCTTCTTGTTGTTCCCATTCTGCTGTCATTTTCTCAATTTCGATCATATGTTCATCTTTAAATCTTGGCGATAATCGGTTGCGTGGTTTCTTTTTTGTATGTACCCATTTACTGATTTGCCATAGGTGGTCTAATTGCTCTTCAACGTCGGACATTGTTGGCCATTGGAAATCCTCTGGTTTCGTGTCTCCGTTTACCATATCAAGGAGTGAGGCATACATAAGATGGTTGAGATCTTGCTGTATGGATTCGAGTTCTGGCATCTCTTTGATATCATCCTTCTCAAATAACATACAATTCTTAAACGCTTGTTCTTGAGAAGAAACCTGATACCAGAGGCTCTTATTGGAGGTGATGTAAATTGGCGTTCGTTCAAGCAAGCATGGCGCCTTTCCCTTTCTATTTATCATAGTATTCATGCCTTCGAATACGCTTTTAGCCATCTCGGCATTGTGCTCGGATAAAATGAACTCGTTGGCCATCGCTATTCTGGCACACAGACAATTTTCGAACATGAAGTTCGATGCTGACTCATTCGATGTGGCTATGTTGCCCCAAAATCTGGCAACGTCGTGTAGGGGCCTCATAACCCAGGACTTGCCGCCATTAGAATCGCCCATCAGGTAAATTAAATTTTTCTTCGGTTGTTTCTTATCAAACCAGTTCACAATGTCAAAAAAAAAATCCCACATGTTAAGGGATTGATGTGAGCACCATTTCATGAACCAATAAATACTATCTTCAACTGATAAATAATTGTCACGATTATTGTACTTTGGGTTAGCTGAATCTCTTAATTTAAAACTCAACTCACCAAATTCGAGTCGTAATACTTCCGATCTCACGGCATCCACCGCTGTCCTGTATAGGTATTCAGACACCGATCTACTAATAAATCGGTGCCACTTTTCCTTTAAGTCTTCACTGGCTTCTTTATCCTCTGTCACTAGTCGTCCTAGGTTGGGAAGATCGGTAGGGTTATACTTTGTTATCAGATCTTTAACAAAATAGAGCATCTCTTCGTTCGTACTGCGTTTCACGGCACGCTCTTGCCTTTTGGCCTCCATGGCTATATCTTCAACTGTTGTGTTATGCAGGAGAAGTTTTTCCAATGCTGTTTTGTTCTTTGTATACAGCCACTTTTTTTCTTTTGAAGCTCCTTGTATACATGGTTGTTGTCACCTGGCAAACGATTGTTCAGGTGACAACAACCATGTACCAGTGACCATGGAATGAGGGTTACAGGGTTAATATGTATGCAAGAAATAGGAATCAAGACAGTATTAGAAAATGTGTGTGGTTCTACAAACATGCAAGGAAAATAATGTGATAAATACTTGCATGTCAAGTTCATGTTGTTCCTGAAGGCTGGCTCTTAATACCTCCTCCATATCTGGATCATCTTCTTTAAAGTCAGTATCTACTAAGTCTATATAAGAGTTGTTGAATACAATGCAATTTCATTACCAACGTATCTTAGTTATATTTCAAGTGAAAGTATACACAGTTGCTTTTAAAAATAAAAAAATGTGCTATATGACAGCTATTAATACATGCATATTTGTTAATTAGCACACATACTATAACAATAAACCCCAGTCAGTTCTCTATGTCCCCTGGTCTAAAATTGCAATTATCTATTGAATAGCATATTCGGAACACCAAGGTCCAAGTGTCCCTGCCTTGGGGGGGGGGGGGGCGTCTACTGTACAGTCCTTCACTCTCCAAATGTTGAAAACGGTACTAGCCAAGAATGGTTCAGCGCGTCTTTGACCTTGGCAATGTTTACACATACTCGCGAATTTGGCAACATTCACTTGAGTTTTTTTTTAATGATAGTGTGAATAGATGGAAACACCAGTTACACATGCAGATTGATGATTCGATTGCTGGCAGGGTAACTATTTTGTGTTCGATGTTATGTACGTGTCAAGTTCTATGTGTAAAATCGCTGCAGTGAAAGGCAACGGCTAACAGATTGTTGTGGTCCTGAGGCTCTCTTGGCAGGAGCAATAGTTTTTTTTTTACTATTCTGACGTTTTCTCGATCACATTTTGTGAATACCGGTCCGGTCAGACAATGAAAGTAAGTAAACAGGTCGGGACATAATCAAAATGATACTCTAAATCACAAGGAGGCCCAAAAATAGTGTCATCATTACAATCTTCCGAACAATCTTATATTTATTCCAAAGAACAAAGTATACAAGTACTGGCTGCGATATACTGCAAAGTAGAAATACTATACCTATTTAGCTGATTTGTGTACAAATGTGCAAGAACACAAAACAAACGACTGGCAATAGTCGACAAAACAACGGCCGAGTACACTGCACTTCACCGTGTAGTAAAATCAGTAAGAAACAGACACCATGGACTTCATGGTAAAAGTAAAATACAAATAAATGTCGATGAATACAGTATTTTCTTAAAAATCCTGCAGCCCCAATGAACAAGTTGACAACCGCAGATATTGAAAAACCATCAGTTGTGAACTTCAAATCTTGTTTATTAAGATTTCACCATGAAGTTATCGGGAAAATGCATCATTATGTCAAGGACAAATAAGGGTTCTCTTATTTATGGGTATTTTTGTGAGTGTACATATATATGCATTTAAATGCAATCATACTACACATGTATTTAATAAACACAATTGTGGAGAGTGATTTTGTGACACTATCTATCTTTTTATAAAAAACGACGGTTGTTGTTGTTGTTATTCAAAGTGACGCCCGATTTCCTGCACGAGCAGTCATGACCCCACTTTGAATAACAACAACTGTCGTTTTTTATAAAAAGAGACATCGCACATAACGGAGGTGCAATGTCAAAGGGGAACGGGTTAAAAAAAAATCTTTAGCGATTTTTATTTTAAGGCATGAAAGATCATAGCCGTGGTTGTTGTTAACAGTCAACCAGTGTGGTGGTTGTTAATCGTGATGTTTTTTTATAAAGGGGACCTCTTGAAGGGGGGCCTACTACGGCCCCCCTTCCTCCCAAGGGACCCCCAACAACAACCGTGAGTTTCTATAAAATGAGACAACACACTAAAGAGCCGGATGGGTGCTGTCAGAATTCGATGAAGATTTGTCAGTGTGATTGTTGTTAACCGTGATGTTAACAACCGTGACCAGTGACCGTGGAGAGAGTCCTTAATAGAGGTTTTTTTTCTTGGACGCGTTCCAAGTTCTATTGCGCAGTAAGAATTACGGCACTAAGCGTGCACGCCTCGAACGCGCGATAAAGCGCATAAAACACCGAATGACGCGCACACTCTATTGTAATTTGCTTTATAACTAGTAATTCTGTGTGTTCATATGCCAAGGTAACTCTCATGCTGTTTAGCATCTCTAAGCTTGTATCTACTAACAATGGTTCATCAAGCAATATGCACAAATTAACAACCCACACTTCTTTGTCATTCTACTTCAGGAATAATTTATATTGCGACAAGATTTGTACAGTCAAATGTGTTGATTTTTGATTCCATATCTTAATAGATGTATAAATTGTATGTATTTAAGTAGCTGTTCACCTTCAAGTGGGCAATAAGGATCAATTACATAAATTTCCTGTAGTGTAATTTTGAAAATAAGTATAATCCAAATTTGAAGGATATATTTATATATAAACCAATTAGTTTGCCTATGGGGCATTGGTAGCCCAGCATTTAATGAACTTGACAGTTTTTGGAGAGCCCAACAAGCATCTTAAACTAACATTGTATTATGTTTACTAATGGCTTCTAGCCAATGTCCATTTATTAGATCAGAGATACAATGTTTTTCCATATTTATCCGTACCACTAAAATGTCATCAATATGTCGCATATCCTCCACCATTTTCTCATATTTTTTTCTTTCCAATTGATATAATTGATGCAATTTTATTTTTACCATAACTATTCGTATCATTATCAGATTTACCTTTAAATTTAATATCGAACAATGTATATTTACTCTGAGTTATTCTGTCATAAAATGCTATGCATTCCTCTGCCTTACAGCGGGCCAGTGTGAAGTTCACTAAATGTATAAAATGACTTATTCTGTCGGCTGGACACGGATGTGAGCTCCCACTTCCCAGCATTTTTAATATAAGTCTTGTACTGTACGTTTTCAGAACTAACAGATTTACAAACAACAATGGTTCATTGACAATACAGTCTTTTCACGTATAAAAGTTGAAAATTCATCAACAACAGTGGAAAAATCTAGATTTGCTGTTAGTTGTTGTTGTAAAGTATTATTGTTTGTCCTACTTGAAAAATGTAAGGTTCTGCACTAGGCTTAAAACTTCAAAATTTATCTGGATTTGTACATGTGTTACATTTTTGATTTACAGGCTTGAATCTTATTTCATTTATTGCATTTTTAACAGATTCTTTTGTGAAATTGCTGACAGGCAGGGATGTAATTTCTTTAATACCACTTGTTGACACAGTTTGACAGTGCAGACAATTAAAATGTTGTAATAGTTTAATATTTTTTTTTTACTTTATAAACTTTTATGTAGATACATCTGTACGTGGTTCACCTAGATTCATTGAAACTTTTTCCGGCATAATAGTATCAAAGTCTCCATGAATTATAATTTTATCATCTTTGTGTGTTTGTTGGCTTATTTCTGATGCTATATTTTTAACCACCGAACAATTTTGCATTGCTGATAATAAAGTGTTTTGCCAGTGTGGTATGAGTGAAATTTTTTAAAAAAATGTTTTTTAAAAATTATGTTTTGTGCAATTTGATTGGATGATTATCTTCCAAATACAATGTTGAGACATAGTGTCCACAACTGGCTGTAATACCAGCATGAGATACAGTTGACCTTAATATATATGTAGTCATTGTCACTGTTATGGTATTCCATCAAAGCAAAAAGATCAACTTTGTCATTTTTGATTTTAGATAACCGTTTTGTACCTAGTCAATAATATGACAAGAATATTAGATGTTGATTTAATAGGCTCGTGACGTGATTATTCGATTTTCATTTTTACATTGCAAACTCTCACATTGTACGTGCATTCCCTCCCTCTCTTTCAACTAAACGATGTTAGAATTCTTGCAGTGTAAAACTATTTTGTTTTTGGTTAGTTGGAATGTTTAGTTGTATGTAACTTAACATTTCATTTGTTCTTTATGCCCGCATGTGTTGCAAGTTTTTTCGTGTGTTATTATTATTTCTTTCTGTATGCCCCTTAACTTCTCGAGATATTTATCAATGAAGTTAATATAAAATTCATGTGCACCATGTTGCTTCCTTGATTGTAATCTCGCTATTTGACTGCTAGACCTAAGTTTATTGGCCATATCGGTTTTTGTTTTTTAGAAGTTGTTAATTATCATCTTGTTTAGTACCTGATGCAAGTTGTCAAATGAAAGTCGTTCATTTTGTGTTGATTGACTTTTAATCGAGGATTTTTTTACTGATTTTTTAACAACAACATTGAACCAACGATTGTTTGAAAAGTTTTCTAATCCAACAACAACATTACTATTGGCCGCTATCGTTTGAATTGAATCATTTGGATCTAGTGTTGAATATGACATCTTTTATTAAATCTGGTGTATTATGCCACTCTGTTGAATTGATGTAAATCGTTTGGACCTGAACATTTTTTTGCATTGCTGATAATATCTGTTGAAATTGTACTTTTTTTAATTCATCCAATCTGAGTGTTTTACCGCCAAGTTGAATATTCTTTAAAATCCCCATTCTGCGTTCACTATGACCTATTGTCCTTGCATTTCTTCTGTCAATGAAATTATAGATTTTATTAGATAATTCATTTCTCTTTTCATGACGTGTGAGATCTCCCAACAATAACCCAGATCAAAAGGAACATGTTGGTAAGTATCACTTAAAATCTGCTAATTTGGGTGAATAATATGCATTTGTCTTCTCATCTCATTGACATGTTGTTTGAAATTTGAATTGAATGTTGTAAGAAAATCCTTTTCAGTTTGTTGGACTAAAACAGTTGTTACATCTTCTTTTGAAAGATTATCTGGTTGTTCAATGCAAAATTTAATGGTGACGCCACCTAAATTATCAATGTTCCTAACTTTTGACTCCAAGTGTTTGCATGCCTGTTCTAACGACGGTGATTGGTATTTACTGTGCAAAAGCACCATTATTTTATACACAGTTTTATCAAAATCATCTAAGTTTGGAGAATTTAAAAGAAAACTAAAGCAATACTCTAGTTTTCTTTGCTGATTTTTCATTAATGTTTTGTGTGAACATTTAACCTTTTTCATGAAATGACTTGCACTTGCATGAGAAATTGTTTTTTGTAAGTCATCCTTTCTTGATTGGCCATTGACTATACACCAGGCTCTTTGTAAAAAAGGTTCTAATGTTTCCTAATTAAAAACTTCTAAAGTTGCCAAAAGAAAACCCTAGCTTTCATCACTGTTAATTTGTAATGGTTGTGATATTTCATGAAATCCAAATATTGTTTTTTCTGCATGACAAAAACACTGCATCAAGAATGATATGTATGGTAAGCTGTGAGCTTCAGTGCTCATGAAGGAATGCGGGAGATCTGGCCTTTGACCAACCGGATTTGCAACTGTTCGTAAAAGAAAAAAAAACGCCCAGACGATAATGTTGATTTAAGACATCCACCAGTAGCATTCCAAAAAAGCCACAGTCTTTAAGCTTTTTACTCTAATCATGCCAAAAACTGACACCTGCTTCAATGAAACAAACAACAAGTGGTGAGACACTAAAATGTTGTATAAACCCATTAACTACAATTTTGTAGGTTAGATGCCCTTTCACCATTATGTAGTCTTTTACTGGTTCTGGCTTCACTTGAAATTTTCTTAAATACACTGCGTGTTTTACCAGTTTTATTTCTGTTGCCTGAAAGTATCTGTTTTCCATCTAAATTTTACATTTCTGTTATGTAGTGTTTGAATGGCTTTGTACCAGCTGCAAATTTGTTTTCTAACTCGCGTCTTCTCTCGCCACGAATGGGTCGAGCTATATATTCTGTTGGATCATGCTTCATTTTTCCTTCATAATATATTTCACATTTGTATATTTTTGTCATTTTTATTGTCACTGTCACAGAACAGTATTTTGGCTGACAACGACCTCGTGTTTGGAAAAAGCAGTCCTTTTGATTTAGGGACTTTGTTGTTGTGACCTTATGATAATTAAACATTATAGCACTGTATAGACATGACTGTGCAATACCTTTTTCAGTTGTTTACTGCCATTCACCTTTTGGAAATTGTCTCCCAGTTTGATGTATTTTGGGGGAAAATGAAAGAGGATGATTTTGGTATATCATTCTCTACAAATCCCGAAGGCATGTCACAGCCAGACACGTGTTTCATTGTATTAGGAGATATAAATTCTCTAATTAGTAATTTATTGGCTGGTTCATGTGATAGACATGACATAATTCAGACTGGTCATTATTTGGATATGAAACTAAATCCCTGGTTGAATTCATTGAGTTTATTGAATTTAGTTTTGAAGATTTATCTTGTATTGTTTTCCTAATATTTACTTTTATTTCACTAGTTGGCATTTTTGTTCCATTAATCTTAAATACTGTATTACTATTGTAACATTTGTCTAAACCACACACAAATGTTATCCCTTTTCCAGATTTAAAACCAGAATTTAATTGCAAATCGTAATTATACCATTCATTTTTTATCATATTTTGTTTCACAGACATGATATAACTTTTCATTACTTAACCATGATTGACGTCGAAACTTTTCTGGTAGTTTAGCGTTTCATTTTGATCTGGACTGTTTTTCTCATTCAAAAGCTTGGTCTATTTATTGTTAAGATTAATCTTGTTTCTGTGTTATCCACTGTATGGATTATGGATGATAGAAGTTGTTGGATATTTCCTCGGTTTACTGTAAATATTTTACTGTTTTTTTGTTTGTAGGCCATGCAGCAGTTTTAGCTACTCTAGTCAAAAGTGTTGTCTGATATATCCGGATAATCAGTATCTGTAGGAAGTTGTTTACAAAACGTGATTGTTTTGATTCGATTGAATGTCAATTATCTTTTTAACTCTACTAGTACTGTTTTTGCATTTGTGCTTTAAATCATGAAATTTGTACAAAGATCTGCACATGGGTGGTTTGATTGCAGCTGAGAACTTATTTCCTATATCTTGAAAGACACAGGAGGAGAGGTTCCTGTACTTAGACATTGGAGAGCAGAGGAAGTGTTGGAGGGTCTAAATGACCTTGCACTCAGACAAGGCGGAGGGGAGGGACAAGTGTTGGGGGGTCCAACTGACCTTCTAGCACTTGGACAAGGTTAAGAGGAGGAACGATTGTTGGAAGGTCTAACTGACCTACTAGCACACAGACTAGGCGGAGGGGAGGGAGGAGTGTTGGAGTGTTCAACTGACCTTCTAGCACTCAGACAAGGTGAAGGGGAGGAACATGTGTTTGAAGGTCTAACTGAACTTCTAGCACTCGGATTAGGCGGAGGGAAGGGATGAGTGTTGGAGGGTCTAACTGACCTTCCACCGCTTGTATGAAGTAGAGTGAAATAGACAGAATGTTTCACCATCTATCAGCTAACAGTCACAATGTCAGCATAGAATGAACGAACCAGGAGGGAAAACAGCTTTACCAACACCGGTATCAGTACTAGTATTTCTTGAACTACTAGCACAATGTCTAGCCTCTATCAAACGTGATACAGAATCTGTTAAAGACAGTGTCCCTACAGATGTCTGTTCCATCCTAAATGCAGCAGCTTCTAGAAAACGTACAAGCTGTTGCAGGCCATACTTACTCAGGTGTAATCCATCATGGCTCCACAGATGACCTACACTTGATGGAAATTGACTTGATACGCCGATAAAAGATACACAATAAGTGAGTCCTTACACCTTAAATTGAATTCTTCTACATAACTTCCTAAGTAATCAAGGCTGGGGCAATACTTACTACTGCTATCTGTATAAGTTAAAAACATATCCTTGTTTAGTTATAAATTACATTGATTTTCACACATATTATTAAAAATAATGACTCAGAAGTAAAATCTTTCATGATAAGGATATATTATAGACAATCCTGCGACTTAAGATTATGAAAATGTTAAACTTGTATTTGTATTATATATGTTTTTTTTCAAATTATAGTATCAAAATTAAGATAAAAAATTACATATCGGGAACTTCTCTTTAGCCACTCGCTTAAGATAATCCTTTTGGCTTCTATCAAAGGGAACACCGATATTATTGATTCCAGCACAAAGTAGAACTATCTTAGGCTGTTGAGGTGGCATAGAATCTGTCACTTCCTGGCTGATATGGTGATATTGACCACCAGGGATGCAGTTCACTCCTATTGTTAGCTCATTTTTGGAAGGTAATGTGACGTAAACTTCATCAGTCATTCTCAGTAGCAAGTCACCATATAGCATGACAAACTGTTAAAAATAAATATAATTGTCAATTTTGTGCAATATAATTAGTGGTCTCTCCAGAAAAATTACTCAGGGTAATGGCTAATTTGCATACCAATTTACACACACTGCTAAAAATAAACTCTTCATGTTTCTTTGAAAAAAAATATATTATTACAATATTTATTTACAATACACAGAATTTTCAATTGTTCATATTTTGATAAATGATAGAGCAACATGTACCAAATAATATATAATACATATTAGTACAAGCTCATTAACTAACAACTCACCAGCTGTTGAACATAATAATACCAGAGTGATTGCAGCCAATTTTGCCAGGTTTGGAGACAAAGGTGTCCTAACTTTGCATCTGTTGCTTTGAGGACTTCTTCAAATGATAGTTGTCTGTATTGGCCATCTAGCTAAATTGTGTACAGATCCCACTCTGCCGGATGCACATCTTCATCAATCCTATAATGCTGACTCGGTATCTAGTTATTACAGAAAACTATTTATTAAATTCAGACAATCACAAGAGTAAAACATGAAACTTGTGTTGAAATAAATTCATACATTTGTACCTCCAACTTTTCTCTCTGTGATGCATATTCAATGATGTCTTCATGAAATTTTGTCAGCAGTGATGAATCAAAAATTGTGAAAGCATTTATCAGCTGAACATCAGGAAATTTGTCTTCCAGATTTTTTACAATGGCCTCAATGTATGGGTAGTATATATGTAATATTGCAGTCAAGAATACAAAGTACACTGTGGAATGCAACAAATGTTGATTAACTAACCTTGGTTTTAATCTTTATCATCTAGAGACATGGTATGCTCCCCCTCGTGGTGTACTAGTTCTCGTATATTTGTTTTTGTGCCTGGCAACACAGGGTCTATTTAAATTCTATCTCTGAAATAAATACAAGAAAACACAGAGTCAGAATAATGGAATTACAAAAGATATTATTAATATAATTAAAATATTTGAATTTAATAGCTCATACTGTAATAACTCGCACCACAATGTTAAGAGTGCACCAATGAGTGGGATTTACAATCAGAAAAATACAATTCAAATAGCCATGTGCATGTCACATACCACCATGCCTGTGCTACTGGTCCGCACTTTTAATATTGAGTCGTGGTAATATTTCATATATTTAGCCATAATTGTGATAGCCACTTCTCAGTCATAGAGGGTGTTGTACGGTTGGCTTAAATCAAATAAAATAATTAAAACTGAATATCGTCAGAACATGATGAAAAAAATCCACCAAGTCTATTGTTTAACGTACCATGCATTAACTCATTTAATAGAAGATGTGGGTGTTAATATAATTGTCGAACGCATATTGACCAATTTAAGTCATGCATGGTCAGTAGAATACGAGTTAACAGATATTCATGGTACAGTTATTAATTACATTGTCTGCAACCACTTTTCAGTGTTTCGCCGCTGCCAATTAGTTCACTCGACATTCATGCTGTGTGGATGAGCTACATACATAACTGGTGCCAAGACGCAATAATGCAGGCACTACACACAAATGTGAGACATGCAGGAGAGGAAGAGTCGAAAATACATTTCGCCAATATGTTAAATGATTAAAATTTATGATATAAAAAAAAATCATGTTTCGAATAAACTTGAGTCTTTTCATAACTAGCAGTGACGTACCTAGAGAAGCGTAGTTCGTTGTTTAGCTGTTCACGTGTCATGTTTTCACCAATCAAGAACTTTTTCAGAAACACAATTTCCTAGTTCACTTTGACCATGATAGTATGAAGTTTTAATAACTGTAAAAGAATCAGTTTTTATTTATTTTATTCTTATCTGTCACAAATATAAAAGAAAGTTGCAGTCTAAAACATGTTTTACATATTTGCAAAGTTGAAATCCAACGATGATAATAATAAAGATAATAATAATGATAACTGAGCCAACTGTTTTTTTTCCCTGTTTCGATCATATTTTTCCACATGTATTCAGTCATATTTTCAAACGTGTTACTCTCCAAGCATAATAAATTTGCCAGAATCCCCTGACTCTGGGTTTATTTACTTATTTGAATATATTCTTGTGAAATTGTGAATAAAAAAAGAGTGAATATTAGAAACCCGTAAATTAAACTGTAATCAAAATCAAGTTGAAACAGTACAGTATAAATTAAATTAAATTACAGTTAAATATTATTACATGATATCGCGTCGTATTTACAAAAGTTCTTAGTGTTTTGATGAATAGCGAAATAAAATGCCAAGAACCTGAGATGAAATATCATGTGGTTGTTGTATAACCTGTTTGATCAAAAGGACCACCAAATTTCATGTATAATAATTAAAGTTACTTCCATGTGACTGCTGGAATGTAAAAATGAAAAAAAGTGCATTGCATTCTCAATTTCTGGGGACAATAACTTGTTTGCACAGGCATAGCATTCTAAATGGATTATCAACAATGTGAAAAAGAAATTAAAATGAAATTTTATTGCAAATGCTTAGTAGTGATGGTCTATACACAAAAAATGGCTTGGTAATCTCCACTACATATACAATAGCACTTGCTGGCGACCAATCTCTTCCTGTCCTACCAGTAACAATTGAACTTACCATTCATTAGAACAGTGCTTCGTCCACTACGCCAGCTACTAACTACACTATCCCTGTATATCTTACAAAGCAAGTCTCTTCTTTCTCTACTGGAGAGCTTCACGGTATACAACGATAACTCGGACATTTCCAGACAGCGAAAGCTCGATTTTGGTGAATTGGTAACAATATAATTGAGAAAATTAAATGAAAATACTGCAAAAGTAATCACAATTACCTATGTAGTACATTGTTGGTGGAACTGATCCACGAGGTGACCAATCTTTGACGGGGACCCATCTATTTCTTGTCTTACTGCCATTCCATGCATGGCCAAACCCACACCATCTCAGTTTGGTATACACAATGATTTTAGAAAAATATGTCCTCCCAGGGGCGGATCTAGGATTTTGGAATGGGGGGGGGGGGCGATAAGTTGGCCGAAGGCCTAGTTCGCGATGGCCGGGGCTCTGCCAGTTAAAGGTAATTGCATTTCAACCAATAATGTTAGGTCTATCTACAGAGGCAGTAACTAGATGAACTTTTTTTTATTGTTTGTCGCAGTAGCTGTGAGAACCAACTGTTTTGCTTCAAGAAACTTTGATTTCATTTTACACAATTCTTCTTATACAAGGCTAGACGAAAGCTCGGCCCACACCAAACAATGAGCTTCATCAATGACTGTGAAAATATTCTTCTCCTGACACCTTGTACCACCAATCACATCTAGCTCATTTGTATTCAAAAATTACATATTTGAACGAATGCTCATCTGTACCAGAATCAGAAAATGCTGCAATGACGAATAATGTTTTTTGACCATACATACAATTATATGTAATACAATAAAGAACTAATTAAATAAACGGGAATTGTTATGTTCAAGCACAACTAATTTGGCATATTAAATCCAAGGTTATTTTGTTATTTGTAATATGAAATTATTTGAGGAATAAAACTAGCTGTTTGCATTGCATACTGGTATATAATCATTACATGAAAATCATACTATTTACCGCTCTTATAAATGTCACAGTATATGTTATGCATGAATTATTAGATTGTAGGGAAAGTCTAGGGAAAATAGCAATATTGTTTAAAAAAATTAAAAAAAAAAAAAATTTTGTTATGCTATGGTTAGATCATATTCATGTTACGACATAACCTTTTCACTGGTTTATGGTAAATAACATGTTAATCAGTGTAAAACAGATCATACAATATTAATATTAATAATATTATTCCGTTATTATTACATATCGAATATATAAACAAAATAAGATTTAATGAATATTGAACATTTCTTAATTATTTCTGGGTCCAGACAGAACGTTGAAAAAAACATGATCGTTTTCGCCAAAAATGGCCGACATCTTGAACCGGGACTTCCGAATTTCACATATGAAATAGTGGGCCGTGAAAGGAGAACAAACCACTCAGATAATGGCCTACATCAACATCACGCACGAAAGTAACATAATAATAAAATTATTTTTAAAAAATAACTTAACTTGGTTAACAACAATAAAATATTAGTGATAAAATATAATAATTATATATCATGCAATATTAATATCTAACATTACCAATTAACTTTTGACCTACCTCTCTATTTGCTCGCTTATCATAGAATTAAGTGGACAAACTATTATTGCTGAACATTGTTTCTGTTTTTTTACTGCCAGCTCACACGCACGATACACCCCGGGCAACAGCTCAAGTACGTGTGATTTGCCGTAACCAGTTGGTAATTCTGCCAGTACGTCATTTCCGTTAGGCCTGGATAGTTCTATCGAACAAGTAGACTATTTAGATGGCTTGCCGTTCACGAATCTGAAGCCTAAAGCCCGGGGGTGTGCATTCATGCTAAAAAAAATATATACACCCCGAGGGCTGGCAGCACATTGGCAAACTATACCCCATATTGCGGACGCAATGCAAATTTAATACTCCCTAGAGCAGACATATCGTCAAAATCCGGACAAATTTGGCAAAAGCCGCGATTGATACCTCTCGAAGCGGGAGCGATCTTATCAATCTGTGCGAATGAGGCCGAGGCGCGAAAGGAGTTTGGATGACTTCCAGGGGTTGACTTTCCGTATGCTCGTGTTTGGGCCTGGTCGGGGCTATGGGTCCGCCAGTTCTGGGCCTAGGGCGGTGTATGGGAGTGGTTGTTGCAAGAGGGAACCTACAGCGGGCGCAGCAACTCTGCGAGTTTTTCCTGGGGGCCTATTGCAGACATTAGCATTTTAAAAGGGGTCTATTTGCCTCCCGCGCGGACCCGCTTTAGAAGGTGAAAAACACCCTGCTTTCCCGCTAAATTTGGAACGCACATGGAGTAGTAACAGCATATAGAGTGACCCCGGGGCCTAAAGTGCCATTTCTCTCCGCTAAAGTAATTTTGGTGCAAAGCGATAACAGCGGATTCGGATTTGCGCCATTTTGATTGAGTAAAGTATCTACAAAAATTAGAACCCTGAACGTGTTACTAGTTACCCGACCTCCTTGTGGCTTGTGGCATAATAATAATAATAATAATAATAATAATAATAATAATAGTCTTTATTGAAGTCGTATCCTAAAAATGGACATAGATCTAAGTACAATAAAGCATGGTTGTCATTCCACGTTAGAAACATTCAGAATAAAAAAAAAGAAGATACACTAGTATAAAAAAAACTAAACTAAAACAACAAACTTGCCCGAAAGTGGTTAGAAATGCAAATTAATAAAGTAAATGTTAGGATTACGTATTTAGATATCTGTGAGGCAGCTGTTTTTTTTTAATTTGCTTTCTCTTATATGTTGAAACATTCGTATATATATTTTGCAAGACATTTTAGCATGACAGTATTCTTTTTGCCTAGTATGTTGATAAAGCTTGTATCAGTGTTGCCCTCAGAACACTGTCTAATTGTGTTGAGAAGGATCTGTCTTTTCACGTTTGTATAACTGACATTTTAACAGAAAGTGCTCTTCACCTTCAATATCATTTGTATTGCATACAGGACAGCTTCTTTCGGTTATGTTAATTTTATGGTATCTGCCCATTTCAATTTGTAAAACATGTGCGCTTAATCTTAGTTTGGTCATTGATGATTTGTATAGTGGGTTATTTACTGTCAGCAGATAATTTCCAAGTCCAAATTATGTTTTTAATTTTCTATAAGTACGTAGTTTATTTCTGTGGTTAATACCTTTACTGTCATTGTTTAGAGAATCCCTACTGTTTATTTTGAATTTTCTTTCAAGTGCTGTAGTAACATTATTTATTAGGTATTTGTTCTCATTAATCTTTACATTTTCCCACTCATGTTTCATATTAAGGTCTTTGAGAATTGTTTTAATACAATTGACCCAATTTTGGCTGTCTGAGTTATCCATATTGATTGCACTTCTGTATGCTTCATTTATGAGGCTGTTTTCAGGCATATTGTACAATCTCAACCAATATTTAAACATCTGTCTGATACATGTAGTTATTAGGGGGTATCGTCCCAATTCGAATAAGCAGGCAAGGTTTGTGGTCCTGCAGTTTACCTTGAGTATGTACTTGCAAAATTTTAAGTGCATTTTTTCCCATTGGTGACAATAAGTGCATCAGATAGTTTTTATTTTTTTATTATGTCACATGTCCAAAATTCTGCACAATATGCGAGTATTGGTTTGATCATAGCGTCAACCATTTTCAGATAAATTTTGATGGGAACTTGTGTTTCCGAGTAGAGCATCTGCTTCAATTTGAAAAATGCCTTCAACATGAATATTGATTACGTTGAAACAGCAATTTTAATTTATATTTTAACATCGCCAGTTTGAACATTGTGAATTTGAACATATCGGAATTAAACATGAAAAGTTGGTGGCGCCCTCATGCACATATATGCAAATACGCGATGAACACCAAACTGGATCATAGTGCTACTGAAAGCCACATAAGTACTACAAAAAGCTGCTGGCAGCGTAGTCAAACTACTTGAAGACGAGGAACGATTCTCACGTAAGTTTGATGAGAAGGCTAATTCGAGTTCAAGTCATTTAACAAAATCATTTTTCAACCGTGAGCCGAATCGCGTTGGCCATGCTGGCCTTGCTGCACGAGAGTATGTTGCGGACCTCTTCCCGTCATTAGTGAAGCAGAGGGAGCAACGTGCGAAGGGTAGGGGAAAACGTGGTCAAATTAATGGCAAGAGAAAACCAACTGGTTTATCCCCGTTTATGAACTTCGCGCATGTAAATACGTGGACGCATCGATTGAGCGGAATTGAAAACGAATCTGCGCCAACTGTGAAAGAAAAGCAGCTATATTACTAGAAAGCGGCATGGGTGAAAAAAAGATAACTTTCAAACGTAAGGGCGGCGACTACGAATACCTTGTATCAGTTATTGAAAAAGAATTTCCCAAACTTAAGGACGATGGAGGAAATCACTCTATGGCGGTGTGGTGGCCGAAATTCGAAAGATTTGGTGCAAATTTACCGTCCAAATGAAGGTTACACTTGTCAAGTATCTCAGTCTTGCATAGGAAGAGCACTGAGAGGAAATTCGTATTACTATCGTTTCTAATGTTACATCTGTATGCTCAATCTGATTAAAATCTGATGTAGTGTACGGGCTTTAATTATTTTAGCTATAAACTTATTTTAATTTTATTTTTTATTATTTTTGTTATTAATGCCCTTTTATTTTATTATTTTACTTTGATTTGGAGATTTTTTTTAATTCCGCCCTACCTACATCTGACCCGATGCCTATGTATCGAGATTTCAACGAAACCCACTATGGACGATTTTACTCAACGAATGTGTTCAATTTTCTGGTGATTTAGGCGGAGTTTTGTCACATGCAAGAAACAGCTACAATGTGTACATCAAAAATGCTCTTATCATGCTTGTGATGTTGCTATGGCCACAGCAGGAATGTACATATCTGTCATTTATTAGGCAGAAACTGATAGGGGCCAAATCGCTTGAGAACTCGATTAAAATAAAGTCTTTTAATAACTCTAGACTTCTCGGTGCTGAGCTTGTACTTGGATGTGTTCAGCTTTTCATTCTATGTGTATACCTTCCAATTAACTGCAGTGACAATTTTGACGAGTTCACTGGCTACCTTGGAAAAATTAATGCCAGGAACAAAACGCATCCAATGTGTTTATTATGGGAGACTGGAATGCGGACATGAAATCCCAATTTGGCAAGGAGCTTAAGGAACAGTGTATTAATACTAACTTAATTTTATCAGATATTGAATTTATTGGTCAATCTGATAATAATTTTACATATATTAGTAATGCACATCAAACTACATCATGGCTGGACCATTGTGTCTCAACGATTAATGCGCATCGCTCTATTTTATATGATCATATTGCTTCGGACCATTTACCATTATCTGTGACTTGCCAAATCGATAAGTTGGTCGCCACTGAGAGAGAACCCTCCTACGATCCAAATTCCACTACGCATGCGCCAATTAATTGTTAGAAAGTACCAACGGCGAAGCTTACTAAATTCTCTGAGCTCACTGTTAGGTATTTAAAAAATATAGTTATTCCTGTTGACGCTATTATTTGTGAATCACAAAACTGTACACACGACGAACATAATACTATGATAAGTCAATATTATGACGAAATCGTTGATGCACTTACAAATGCTTCAGGTGCAGCATTCGGAGTTCAAACCCGTCAGCAATACAAGATGATTCCGGGATGGAATGAGCTAGTCAAGGATGCTCATGACGTTGCCCGTGGTTACTTTTTGGAGTGGCGTAACTTGGGCAGTCCAAGACAAGGTGTGTCATATCACTTGATGCGTACTTCTAGAATGAAATTTAAGCATGCCCTACGGATATGCAAAAATAATCAGGCTAAGATTAAAGCTGACAAACTGACGCAATGCTAAATAAAAATCATCGTATGTTTTGGAAAAAAGCTACTGCGTCCACCAAGTCTCTACTTTCAGCTACTGCTAATGGCTCATCGGGCAACATTGCTAATATGTGGGCTAATCATTTTGAAGCCTTTCTTAACTCTGTTTCTGATGTTAAACTTCGCAGTAAAGTGTACGATTATGTTACTGCTTCTACAGAAAGTACATCATGTGTCTCGATGGAGGAAATTTCTAGTATCGTGCGCAACTTAGATATGGGTAAATCATGTGGTTCGGATTGTCTTTATGCCGAGCATTTTAAATTTGCCGGTCCTGCACTTAATCTGCACCTAGCCATGTGTATTTCTGTAATGTTTTGTCATGAATCTGTTCCGGATAACATGATAAAAGTTGTTATTGTGCCACTAATTAAGAATAATAAAGCTGGTGATGTGACTAGTTTAGATAATTATCGCCTGATTGCGATAACCACCGTCATCTCCAAAATTGTTGAGCATATAATGATGTCTAGATGCCAGGAGTTTATTGTTTTAACTGACAATCAGTTTAGATTTAGGAAAAAACATTCAACGGATCTGTGTGTATTTCTATTAAAAGAAGCAATACGTCATTATAATTCGCTCGGTAGTCACGTGTTTGTCTGTTTCCTTGACGCTACAAAGGCATTTGACAGAGTCAATCACTGGACGCTATTTTACAAATTGACTGAATGTAACGTACCTATATATATAGTTCGCTTTTTAATGAATTGGTATCAACATCAAAAATATTGTGTTAAATGGGGGAATGCTATATCCAGTTTATTCTGTGTAATAATCTAACGGAGTACGCCAAGGCGGTGTTATGTCGCCTATGTTATTTAATGTATATATTAATAATCTGAATATCCAACTGAATGACATTCCGAGTGGGTGTCTAGTTGGTGATAAGTTGCTCAACAATCTCAGTTATGCTGATGATATGTGTGTGCTATCGCCCTCTATTAAGGGGTTAAGACGACTTTTGGAAATATGTGGTCGCTTTGCGCATGACTATGATATCATATATAATGTGACTAAATCTAAATGTATGTGTTTTTATAGTCGACACAGTGTTTTCGAAATACCACCAGTATATTTGTCGGGACAGCCAATGGAATTTGTTGACCAATTTACATATCTTGGTCACAAGCTTACTAGTGATTTGAAGGATAACACTGATATGGATCATCAGAAACGTCTATTTTGCATCAGGGCTAATCTTGAGGTAATCTTGAGGTCAAACTTTTTCTGCTGTCAACTATGGTGCTCCTTTCGGAAGTCGAACTTTAATGCTTTGCGTGTATTTTATAATAACTTGTTTTGCCGCTTTTTTCATTACCCATGTGATTATAGTGTAAATCATATGTTTGTATAAATCATGTCAAGTCTTTTTACGAAATTTTTAGAAATCTTGTATTTAAATTTAGAGAGCGTATATACACCTCTGATAACAGTCTGTTGGTGAGCTTATGTAACTCTGATGTCCGTTGGAAGTCTGCCTTGTTCCAGCATTGGGATAATACTTTGTACTATTATTGTTGCCATAAGTACACTGACTTATATACATATATTTTTTGTTCATTTATTTATTTATTTTTCATACTAGTTTTATATGGACTTTCAAATGATTGACAGTCTGAAATAAAGATAAATAATAATAATAATTCCTTGTGCTGATGTCTACATACACATGTACATCAGTGAAAGTTTTGCTGTCGCCAGCTGCCATTCTTGAAATAGTGCCATCAATCAACAGTTCATCTCAACCTTAAACAATAACATGTGTTAATAAGGCCAAATTTTATTTTTATGGAAATGAGTTACCTTTTTCTAAAATGAACAAAAATTGATATTAATACCATCATGTAAAAAATCAATTGTTTAAAATGATTGTATTTGATATAGACTGAACATGTTGGGAAAAAAAATATTCTAAAATAATAAAATCCCTGCCTAACTACCCAATATTTTTACCCTAATACTGGAAACACCAAATTTGTTTTTCATTGGCCTCATAATGGTTTGAGATCTTTTTAACATGGTCCACATAAATAATGAGGGATGAACTGGTATTCTGTGCAAACAGGTTCATGCATTTACATTCTATATTTCTGGTTTGATGTTGACTCATTTACAGCCCTGTCATTGGTGATCTCCAGGATTTTACTCCTTATAGCATGTGTGTGGGCAGTCTTATGCAAACCAACAATGCTGTCTTTGCACATTGTCAGATGGCACATTGCCATGCGATAAATTCATTACTTTTACGGGTTCTATTAGTCTTATGAGATTGATATCATCAATAATATTCCTATGAAGTACAATTACATTCCATATAGTCTCTTTGCACCTACTTTATTTCCGATTCCTTCTGAATGGGCAGTTGCATGAACATACAATACCCTAAAAGTAAGGGGGTATATGTGTACGACACCCTGTAACTTTGCATGATATGGGTCTTGTACAATGTTGTAAACAGTTAACTACTGGTTTTGTACAGTTTATTGTTGCTGCATATATACAAACAAGATATAATATGTTCGGCAATATGAACTACTACCAAATTGGTTGTTGGTGGTGATACTTATCATTTGGGTCTTCCGTCAACACTTGTGCGCTTTTGCACCATGAGTCGTTTCATGCACATCATGACACTCTGTTGACAACACTAATTTACCTCATTATAATGTAAATGTGCATAACCTGTGTTTATTTTCAATGAGAGGATGCTTGAATGCACGGTTGTGCTTTCAGCATCCTCTCGCCAGTTATTTACAATGTGCCTCAAGATTTAATTACAATTGAGTAGTGGGTGGGTCACTGTCAAGTACAAATACGCCATTCACTGCCAAAGAACAAATATAATCATTCTTTCCGATCAAGTACTTCTTGATTCAAATGACATAATCAAAAGACTTCCTATAACACACAACACCATATTCACATAATTGTTCATACATGTATACATTGTTCACAGCAAAATCAATTCCATAAATTTACCAATGGCTCAAGTAAATCATTTGCCCATATAACTATTAGGCCTGCAGATTGTGGCCAATATCTGCTTTAAAAATAGTTGAGGTGGCAAGTGAGGTACTACCGGCTAATTTAAATTTTTTTGTAATGTATAGGTTCTGAGGACACCAGAAACCAAAATTACCAAAAATCCTTCCACAGGAACATACTGAAATGACGTCATCAATATTGCCGCAATTTTGTGCTGATTTGCATCCCGTTGAGTAATGATTAGCAGATTACTTACATTGTTAACACACACACACACGTCTGTTGAACTAACGCACTACCGATATATACACTATATGACCCACTCTTAGAACATTCAGTGTAAAAATTGCTACCTAATTTGGATATAGTCACATGATTATCCACCATTTTGTTTTCTGAAATATAAAGGCATTGAGCATCTTTTATTCAGCACGTCTTGTTTAAACGATTTCTCAGAAGGTAAATCAGGATAGACAGTTTTCCTTGTATTCATTTATTGCTTAAATAAATATTCGAAAAAATAACTTAATATAAACATAAAATGTTATGATGGTCAGAAATATACAATTATATATTATCTGAAGTATTGTCTACTGCTTAATCCGAGCTGTTAGAGTTGCCACACTCATCATCACCTCCACAGTTGCAGACCTGGGAATATGCAAGTCCGTCTTGATAGCAAGGACAAAGCCGTTCGTTCTGGCATTTGGTAGTCCCACTACAGCCACAGAAATAGTCCTTTAGTTTGACCAATGCTGTAGGTCCCTCAAAGAAAATGGGAACAAGGATAGCATGTGTGTGTGGGCAGTCTTATGCAAACCAACAATGCTGTCTTTGCATTCTGGGACAACTGTTTGACTGCTCTACAAATCTTACTTTGCAACATTCGTGCTGAAAGAGAGCAGAGGAAGTGTTGGAGGTTTTAAATGACCTAGCACTCAGACAAGGCGGAGGGGAGGGACAAGTGTTGGAAGGTCTAACTGACCTTCTAGCACTTGGACAAGGTGAAGAGGAGGAACGAGTGTTGGAAGGTCTAACTGACCTATACTCCCGTTGCAAATGGGTTCCATTCTTCGTGAATCAAATCTAGTAGTTGTTGGTTCATGTTGGTTTCTCGTTCATCTGACCCTCTGGTTTCTTCGCTTGGTATTCTCAAATCTTGTTGTATACAGGTGTTGTTTATTTCGTGTGCATTTACTCCGTTTTCTACGTAGCCTGGTTTTCCTACCAATTCTTCGTTTAGTGCTGCTATCATTGTAAATCTATCGGAATATTCATCAGATAGATTGAGTTCTAATGATTTCATAGTTATTCTATCCCTGTAGTCTTGATAGGTGTATATTCTATCCCTGTAGTCTTGATAGGTGTATAGTCTTCTTCGCCATTCAACCAAGTCGTCAAATACAGGATTGTGTACTCATTAATCAGGTTGTTCTTCTTGTTCTTCAGTTTGTGCCACTGAAACTGTGGTGTTAATTGACCAGTATCTTTATACACGAATAGTACAAGTTTAGGAATATGCAATATTGATTTTCTGTTGGTCATATCTGTTTCGGCCAGTGGTACAATATTGGTGAATTTGACTGTGTGAGATTTAATTCTCCAGCTTTTGGCGTTGTTAACATCACGGTTAATAACCACCACACTGACAAATCTTCATCGAATTCTGACAGCACCCATCCGGCTCTTTAGTGTGTTGTCTCTTTTTATAGAAACTCATTGACCGCATACTACACAATGCATTGAGGGAAAAAAAGCAATTGTAATCATAATTTTGCCTTACTAGTGAGAAGTCTAGGTGAAAATAGAAAGAACATGTGGGCTCATCTAACTAACAAACTAACCAGTAAACATCCTTTATATACATAAAATATTGAATAGATCTGATGAAACACTGACACATTGATTTCTATTTTTCCCAACAGGCAAGAAGCTTGAAGACGGGAAGTCACTGACTGGTCGTAATCGTCTGACAAATAATATGGTCAATGCATTTCAGACCTTTTATGGAATGGCAATCGGGAATAAAAAAGGTAAATTCCTAATTTTCTCGTTATTTTTGACCACATGAATATCATGTATGTATTGTAAAGTTCTGCTATTTTTTCTTTTAGAAAATGTTTATACATGTAGGGATTAGTGTCTGTCAGCCATTGGTGAAAGTGACTTCTGCTCAAAAACTCCTGGGCCATTTGCCTTGATTTTTGGTTTGGAGGTGCCTTGGGATATGTAGATATAATCTGTCAAAAATGTTGCAGATTTGGGTCTAAAAAGTTATATTTGGCCTTTTCTCAAAAACCATTGAATGGATTGCTTTCATCTTTTACCATGTAGGTCCCTGGAGTGATCCTAAATTGCATCAGTTGATTTTGTTATATTCTAACTTTTTATTTTTGTTGAAATTTATTCTCAGTGATTTTTGGTATTTTTTGTTGTCTTCTTTCTGTAAAAAGTGAGCTGAATTCCTCTAGCATATTTTTTTCATTTGTGGCACTATTTCTTATTTTCAATTTTTGGCCAAAAAAATAGTTGCAGTTACAAATATAAGTAAATCATGTGTGTCCTGCCTTTTTTTATATGTTTTACATTGAGCTCCAGGACACTGTATCCATTTTACTGGAGTGTTTAGAGCTGCCTTCACTTTTTTATTATGCTTTCTATAATATTTAATTTTAAGACAATTTCTGTTTGTTGCAAATACAGATTTTTCATAAATATTGTTATACATCAGTTTTTAAGGTTCAGGAAAGACTACACACTTTCCGACTCATTCCGGAAATAGTATATGTAAAACTTTGTCAAAATCAATAAACAAGCCGTTTTATTTTAGGTGATGTTTCAGAAATGCAGCGGCAAACACAGGCCATCTTAGATCACTACTCAAGTACAAAAGACAGACCAATGCATGATAATTGCCTAGCTGGGGAAACTAGCTGGTGTAAGTTCCAATTTGATTTAGTGACAGGGGAGAACACATATAAGGAACTGAAAGTTCCAGTACCACCAGCCATCATTGAGGTTGTGCAACCTATTTTTAATCAACTGAAGGACAGCAGTTTGCTGGAGGGAGCGAAGAATTGCCATACGCAAAACTGAAATGAGAGCCTGCATCATGTGCTCGGGGGGGCTTCTACCCAAAAAACAGAGCCATGGTGCAACTGAAATCTCATTAGGAATAAATATTCGGCCAACAAAATACCTTCAAACAAATATTATATGCTGTTGATTACTCGATAGCACTTTGAATTTGTGATGTATCCAATTTTTAACAGTTTCCGAACCGTAACAACCATTTCAAAATGGCTGCCATGTGCCGCGATCGTTATATTTTTCAGAAACAGTTTGAAAAATAGTAAGCAATATTTTCACAATACTATTAGTTACTTCCGTATAAAGCATGAGCTCATTGACAGTATAATAACCACCGTATTCTTTTTTGGGCAATTCCTTTCTTTTTTCTCAAGTCGGCCAGATTAGTGACTGCAGAACAGAAACGTTCTCCCAGTGACGATCTAAACAATAGAATAAGAACTGAATGAAAGTGACGGTACAGTGCAAGGCAGACGATCTAAACAATGTATACAGGGGTTTTAAAAATAGTGTTTCGATTAAGTACTCGGCAGTACACAGAATGAAGTATAGGCTATTGCTACATAACACCATAACTGCCTTATTTGTTGCATCATTGGTACCTCCATGGTACAATCAACACTTTCCGCCAAATTCACTCATATTTCGAGCACACAGCGAATATTACCCACACAACTACACAGTAGATTAAAATAATTTTATAAAGCAGGTGAAATTAAACATTGCATATTTGAAAGACAGTGTGTTTTCTGTACAATATCTGAACGAGGAAGGCATGCTTATAACGTTAGTATCCGACGACATCCGAGATATGACTGTTACGTTCCGATGTGCACTGGAAGTCGTTGGTACAGACTACCATCGATTGAAAATAACAATAACCGAAGGATATTCTCCTGCACAACCTGCCATGAATCCTGTTGTTAATAGCTAAGTACAACAAGAAACAAGTACAGATAGCAAATGAAGAAATCAATGAACTCCAACTTGAAGTTCAACATGCAGAGTCCTCATTCAACGAGTTAAATAAACAATACAGTGTGTCGATAACAACCCCGCGATCCAACCAAAAAACGATGTGGATCTTGTCATCTTGTCGGTGATCACAATCGCAAAAACTATATGACCGAGCGTTGTCTCTCAGCCAAGATTTGTGGCGATATCAACCACCCTCAACGCGCAGCATTAAATAAGTCAGCAAAGGTTCGTGAGGATTTGAAAACAAAAATAAAAGCAAAAGCAGTTGAACCGGCCGCGGTTATTGAAAACTTGCGCCCTACTGCAGGGAACACTGCCATCGGTACCTTGCCGGTATTCATATTACCACCACTCTCCACGATTTGATTTCCTCTATGATTATTTGAGATAAATCATCGCTGAGTGACGTTCCCTTCTGGTAGGGTCTGTTGTGACAATTATAGTTTGCCATTACCAATATTACATCGGAATCTGAAACACTGACACGGACGGCGGGCACGATTGGGCTTTCTTGTCCACGTAGTTTGTAGTAAAGACGCCAAGTAAACGAAGTGTTACAATGTGATCACATTTTGGTTAAAATTTTAAAGAGTGCAACCTGATTTGTCTCAATGTTTGGCTGTCGAATAATGCTACATTCATGCATCTAACTCCCAAATCGAAACACTATTTTTAAAAACCCTGTAAAACAAGGGGAAGTCAAGAACAAACGGTACTCTATACATAAATAATATCATGCTATAATTATTTTTTCGGATAGGTGTTCATTCATGTGGTTTCATTCCAGTACTATGACGAACGGTAAACCGATACCGTTTACATCGAATCCCACTAATCTAAGAGTGGAGCAACAGATGTCACAGAAACCACAAATCTTATATAATTTCATTCCTACAAATAAAACTGGTAGTCAAAGCAAAGAGAAATATGGTTTCTTTGTCTTACCCTTCTTTTTGAAATGCTGCAATGACTGCGAGCCTGGCATCCTCCAACGACAACTTGTTTTCCTTAGGTCATGGCATCTTTACAGGCAGTGTCACTTCGAGTTCCACAATGTATACCAAAAATGATGGAAATCATTGGTTTTTTGCTTTTTTTTTAATACATAACGCTGATCGATTGGTCATCACATTGTCATCTCTTATTCTTTTGCTTTACAAGAACGGAAGTCTGGTCGTCTTTTCGCCATCTGGTCGCGACGCTATATTGATCGTCAAAGAGTGTACCGCCATGTTCACACATCGAGGTGTCGACAGTCGCACCATTACTAACACCAGTAACATGTTACAATAGCAAGTGTATCTGAAGCACCAAAACCTTTCAGTATGACACTGATGTAACAGTTCCTAACTTTAAAACTTTGTCCACGGAGTCTCGGAACATCATGATTGCACTCGGGGTCACGTTCAACAAAACGAGGCTATGTAACGGTCCAACGAACCGCCCATGTTTACTAATTAATGAGGTGACGTCATGTATTCCTTGAAACTTTCAGTACTCGCGAGAGAATGGCGCGTTTTTTTACTCGTATAATCACACGCAGACGCTCAACCTCGTTGTTTTGTACTTGAATGTACCACCTGATACCCAAACTTTTTGACGGCGATGATTTGGAAACCCAATGGCGTTGTAAATCAACATATATTTTTACTTGACTATAAAATATGCAAATTGGCAATTATCTCAGCTTCTTTTCAGAACACATCCCAGAACTTTATTTTTTGTGCATATTTCAAACTACAGTGTCCATAACAAAAATACTTACAAAATTTTAAAATTCATACAATAATCTTTCCAAAAATATATAGTTTTGTGGACAAGGGAGGTCATCTTGGCTGCCAAATTAACTAATTAAAATACCTGTTAGGTAAACTGCATCTCTACCTTAATTGCACCAAATACAACAAAATGCCAACGAACCAGCTTATGGATGGTATCAATATGCCATAAATGATTTGGACCTTGCACGTTGTAAACTCTTCTCTGAACATTCCTCCACTCTATGAATACTGTCTCTTAATCGAATATGTTGAACTTTCACATTTCTTCATATAAGTAACTGTTTCAACATGTTTTCTCCACAATTTCGGAACTCGCTGCTGATTTCCTTAACATGCAAGTCAAGCTCTACATCAGTTATATAACTAAAATTCAACTTGCCCAAACCATACCGTGACATTCTTCTGTAAATAGTCATTTCTGATACAGCCAACATACGAGCAATTTCTTTTATTGTGGAATCTTCATCCAATAAATGCACCAGGACAGATTTAGAAATGAAATACCCAGGAACACCTCCTTCCATTTGAACTCGCACAGGATATTGACCTCCTAAGGGCCATTTTGTCTTTTCGACTGTGTATGCCAAGATATTCCAACTCAGGAACTGCTAACATGCCCACAATATCAGGAGTTATATTTTCTTCCTGGAACATTTGCTTATAAGACTAAATTAAGAGTCATAAGGACATCAGACATGACAGATGAATCAATAGAAAGACGTGCCATCTCCACTGACGTGCTTGCTACCTGCAGTTCATCAAAGATGGCTAGTTTTAAGACAATTCTGAGCATGCTCAGAAAATCTAAGTAATTGCTATTAAGTTCATACATGTATGAAGAGCGCCATCGCACGTCATATACGTTTGCGCGTAACATAATGGAGTTTGTACATCATATGATAAAGTTTCTATATTGTATATTGAAGTTTCTGCAGCATGCAATAAAGTTTCTGGGTTGTAAATTAAAATGTGCATGTTATATAATAGTTTCTACATCGTATATAGAAGTATCTTCAACATACATTAACGTTTTCGCGTCGTATATTACATTTTCACATACAGGTATGTCATTTATTAAAGTTTCTGTATCGTGTATTAAAGTATCCACGTCGCATATTACAATTTACACGTCATATATTACAATTTCGGTTTCATATATTAAAGTATTTGCATTATATATTAATGATTTGGGGTTGTATATTTAATGTTGTGGGTCGTATATTATAAGACCAGCATCGTATTACCGTGCAGAAGGTAGTCTTGGCGTTTCATAGTTTCACTTACTACACACTGCTATAACGATGCATCATAGTATATATGTAGTTTTCCAGTTCCTTTATAAAAAAATGTTTGAAGTGTCTTCTGCATTGACTCAAAATTATGACTGGTTTGTTCTACCGTGCTCTCTATAGTTGTCACCACGTTTTCGTGGTGATAAATATGATAATGAGTAGCATGATTTGTGAGCTGCCATCCAATAAGAAAAGCAGGTTTTGGTTTGATCTGTTCAACATAACTATAACACACGCGTTGCCTGCTGCTTAAAATATTTCGCACAAATGCACGCCCACTTTCCTCTTTTGAAGTGTTCCACTTCTGTGTTCCATAATGATAACGTCACTGGATATCATGAATAATTATTAGCAATGAGTACGCCCCAGAATAGATTAGTCGTGGTAAATTGTGTCGGACCTTGATTTAAGAGAGATAAAATTGCCACGACTGGGCCTGTCTGATCATACGTCTGCATTACTACATTTCTGAGCCATGCATAGTTGCATGAGTTGTAAATAGTTACATTCAATCCAAGTTAGCCGACTAGTTTATGAAACTGTAGTTATATTTATAACTCATTCTGTCAACAACAATCCTCAGGAGTGAAAATAAAGTGCATTTACTGTGCACAAACCGTTGCTATGAATAGTATTCAAGATCACCATAAAATATGAAACTTAAAATATCTAAGTGACACAGATGACGATGACGGCCTCTGTGTTGTGAATACAAGTATGGCTCCTACAAAAGTGTGTAAGATAAATGATGACCAGAAGGAAACAACTGAGAAGGAAGTAAGTTAGTTATGTGTGTGGTGTTGCCTACCATCTGTGTTAACAGCACAAGTCTCATGCTGTAGCTGACTGCATGTATACCACTATAATCCAGCATTTGGACGTGTCGTCCGTCAACTGTTTCCCAGTTGTGCCTTGACCTAATCCATTCAAACTTGGTATTGACGTTTCTCTCAAATTATCGGGTGCTACCAAGATAATTAAAATTGTTTTTATTTTGTATTTTCTTCAGTTCAATAATAAAGTTGATGCATTAATAAATATCTTCAGTGGTAACAAAAAACTAAAGACGAAATTGTGTTTCTGTAATGGTGATTCCAATGAAGCATATTACTGGTATGATTATCTTCATCAAGCAACACGTAAGTACTACTTTTAATTAATGAGTCGTAGTTCTGTGTGTTTGTCCATGTAATTTATAGGACATACTTGGACAGACACAGACAAGTCTTATACAGACATATGGCAAAAACATATACATGTTAATTTGTTCTGACATACTGTTGGCCATTTCGTTCTATTTTTCAACTGTATTCCCACTTTTCTCTGACACTTACCTTTGTACAAAATTCAAACAAAAACAGTTAACAAATCATTATTAGAGTATGGATACTACAATATGCTATCATCTTTCCAGAATTCTGTATTTGTACATTGGCATATATTGACTTTTATTACGGTGTGATGATGATGACAGAAAAAGGTTGTATTTTAATGTACATTTAATTTAGTGTTTACATGTGCTTTATATTACAGATGCACTTCTAATCCTAATAGGGCATTTGCGATATATTTTTTTTTATTTTCAGGAGAGCCTCAGTCACCTGTACCTTCTAAAGACCACATGTCAACTGCAAGTACATGATGATAGCATGCCTTCTACTAGTACAGCTACAACAACTCAACTCATAAAGAATTGCAAGGATTACACCGCATTGCAGCACATGGTAAAATATATGGAGGTACAAACTGTTATTCGAGAAATTCATGGAAGCTAAGTTAGATATGGCTATAACCACTGCAACTGGGTATTTACTACCAACCAGCAACCAAAGAAATGTGTATGGTGGACTTTATGAAATTCTAGGTGCTGCTGTAGCTGCCTTTACCCTTGCATCCAGCTATAATTGGTAAAATATGTGGACAAGATTCAGCTTCTATTTGTAAAGGATCTTCGAGTTGATATTGTGGATGTCAAACTCCATGGTTTCATTCTCAAGGTAAGGATGATGCTGGTATTTCAACTGATGAAGACTAGATTGCGAGTAGTGTAGCTTACAAATTAGTGTTAGCTAATATTATTTCTAAATCTTTGTGCACTTAGCCTGGAATCCAGCCATTCAGTGGGCTCTTCCTCGTGCACTCAAGAATGGCCTTGTTCTTCACTACATAAATACGTAAACAGCACAGAATTCTGTGTCATCACTGATCTCCTCTAGTTCAGTACACCACCATGGGAACTCGCATGCTCGCACTGACTCAAGTCTCATGATAATAGACTGCATTTAGTCTATTGTGCACACGGAATATAATGCAAGTTTTAAAACCATATTGCGTATGCACAAATACAGTAATTGCAACTAAATGTACCATGAAAATAACATTGTTTTCTTTCGCAATTTTAGAATGCTCTGCTCAGGACAGTCTGATTGAACTCCTTAATGATGACAGTTACCCAACTTATTATGTACACCAGTGTCAATCGTATATATATGACATACTTCTATTCAATGCAAAATGTATTTTCATTATTTGTTACGGTAAATCTTTTTGTACTATCACTGTCATAGCTTCCCGGAAGTTTTAAAGCTCTATGGTAATTTATTTGGTTTTCGAATATGGTAATTTCTTAAGCAGCACTTATAATATGGCATTTTTGGTCAACGCACCATCCCTGTATTGTGCACATGACACAGAATATCACGTTTTTGTAAGGGTACACACTTCTCCATCCCCAAAACTTCATTTGCGTTGGGGGAACATAATTACCCTCCGATTATTGCGGAATGTCTCGGCATACATAGATTCGAAATACTTTTTCCATTGTCCAACAAAGTACACACTCCTGCTGAATATAAACAAAAACAAGTTTATTTTTATGAGACCGCACAATATATATGAATCGCCAAACATAATCTGTAATCTAAATTAATCATTAGATTACTTAAATTAAACAACACTGACATTACATTGAAAAACTAAAATTGGACATAGGCCCCTTTAATTTTTTTTCTGAAATATTTTATTGTAGAACAAATACTTAACCTCAAACAAATAAACAGATTTTGATTTTCTTGTACATATAATTGTTACAGATAATAATTAAAGCAAGCTTCTATTCCCCTAATTTGAAACAATAATTTGACATTACGTATTAGTTTACATGGATTTAAACAAAATAAATTAACCATATAATTATAATAAGTAAACAGCTAATTTTCAAATAAATTTCCAGAAATGTTCAATATTTTCCAAAATATTAAACTCAAAATGCGTATTATCACACTCTTATTTGGGTTTTGGTTACCTTAAGTATATTCAGGGATGACTCGCAAAATAGGGATTTTTTAACTTTTAATTATAGGTACATGTAACTATGGAACAGGCAAGTCTGAGTATCTGGCAAGCTCATATTTAAGGCTGACAATTGATCAGTAATCATTTCAAACAAAAACTGTGTATATAAAGTTATGTCCCAACGTTAACAGCATGAATGTGAAATATATACACGCCAACAGAACAAACATTTTTGTCAGACCATCTTGCATCACAACACACAGATCGGTTTCAATGATATGCTAGTACACAATTATCTATGTATTGCGTTCAAAGATCTGTTAAAAAGCCATATAGTAAGCTGAAATGAGTTACCAATGTTAGTCTGAACCAAATAGGATTGTGTAACTCGCACTGCTTGTACACACAAATTTTGATGGTTGGGTATTTTTGAAGTCAAATATGGCCACCATGGAAGTAGTCAGGCGCTAATACATTTTATAGCATCATTTCTCAGCCGACATATTTTGATTTTTACTAGTTACTTAGTAATTTGTGAATTATGGCTACTAGGCTTTGTTAGTTTGATGTAATATGCTGGTGGATTATTCTCATTGATATTAACAAGATTTATAATTTTCTTTGAAATTACATTACTTCTTGTTGTTACTAGATGTCACGAGGTTGATTTAAATATTTGGATAAATTATACGAATGTCTAAATGTCGGGTTCCAAATATCACTCGTTTTGCGGGGTTCTTTTACCCGTACCAAATTAATGGTTTATACCTCTAAATGAGTAGTTGTGACCTGTTCAGCAATATGTTTGGGAATACGAACATACAAACACAGCATACTAGAGAAGACGAACTAATCAGTAACAAGTAAAGGAATTTAATTAATCACGGAAAACAAATGTATTACAAATAACATTAACCGCTCCTTAAATAAGGGAAATAAATATATACGGTTCGCTCCCTAAACAAGGGAAATAAATATATACGGTTCGCTGGGGGTTATGAGCACCAGCGCATATGGTGGAAACATGCCCCCGAGCTCACAAACACGAGCGGGTAACTTATAATAAATGATAGATTAATAATAATTAGACTTCGTGGTGTAGCTCCACAACTTTCAAACAAAATACGGCAATCCCCGTTTCAATTGTTGTCTTAATTAACCAGTTTGTGCACGTAAAATAGAATAGTCATAACAGATACAGATACATTTGACAGCTAGTGCCCTAGACTAATGGAAAGTGTGGTTGCATGCGACTCACAGTTGTGTCCGTACGACTTGTGGTTATGTCCGTGATGGAAGTCGGTGCTCGTTGTACGGAAAACTGAGTGCAGTCACCCCCAGGATAGCAGAACTGACGAAGAAACGATGTTAGGCGTCGAGAACATTCGCTCGCAGAAACCCAGCGCTGGTAAGTCTTCAGGGAATATTCGAACAGCCATGTGCGTCACCACAACTTCAAGAATCTGGGACCAACTTTGTCAAGGGTCTTCCTCCACCGTGATGTCTGAAGAAGCAAACCCAATGACGTGGCATTCACGCATTATATAGTCCTACACCTGGGATTAACATCACAATACGCTGGAACTTAACGCCGGAACCATTCGATGCACAGGGATAATTGACACCACTCAATTACACAATGTAGTGTCACGTTCCACACATTCGCAGTAAACTACTGGAAGTCAATTCAAAACGATTGCTCTGTATAATAGAATGCATTTAGCATTTCTCCGGTTCAGACTGCCACCTCGGTAGCTTTACAGTTATTTCCGACGATCCCTGAAACAGGGTTCCAAAGTCACTGTGACGTGATTTCCATCACGTGCAGGTCACGAGTCTTCACTGTACCGGGGAAATTGAAATAATCGCAACATAAATGTACCGTATGTAAATAGAAAAAATCTATCTCAGCTGTCATATCCTACCTCGCTGTCATATAGTGGATTTTATCATTAACTGACCACAGTGAATGTATTTTAATACAGACCTTGTGACACTAGAAAATCCCTTGTGTTGTCCTGCTAAAGACAAAATGTATTAGGATGCATGACCACTGAAATAATCACAAAATGGCATGTCTACAGCATTTCAATAGCAAAACTTCTTCCAGGGCAAATTAACAATTTTGTTTTGAGGTATGCTAGGCTAACAATTGCGAGAGCTGATATATGGCAACCAAGGAGGGTCTTGACTAAATCTTTTCATTTATCATACAATTTTGACTTCAATTACAATTTGACCTTTCATTTGCATTTAAAAGTTCATTGCATTGGGATTTTGACTTGTATTTGCATTTTGAAAAGTTCATTTGTATTTTGACTTTCACTTGCACTTGTTATTAACGAGGATAAACCAATGTACATGGTTGCCGTTCTATAGCTTGTGCTTTCACTTGTAGTTTCTTGGTTTTTTTTCCTTTTTTATTGCCGCCTGTAGAATTAGTTTGTCCATCCCATCGTTGCATGATCGACAGATAGCATTAATTTCAGATGTACAAAACGATAATGTATATTGCGACCTCTACATTTTAACAAAAATAAATTTTATTAGCATTCAAGTCTTTCGTAGTGTTCAATCTCATAAACCCAGATCTGCAACTCGTTTTTGAAATTGAATAAATTAACAGTTAGTAGTACATTGGCGTGAGTATGTTGTTCAACGGCCCAGATGATAACATTTTATGCCAGTAGTATTAGCGTAAAGCGAGCCATTACACTGTTGTTAAATGGGCGTGAATGGTGCGAAATTGTTTCTTTGTGATTTTTACTATTTATTATTTGTTGTGTTCAATGGTTTACAATTCATATATAGCGCCCTCATTTGGCAAGCTCACAAATACAGCAGATTTCCGTAAATTAACACTTAAGTATTGATCAGCCAGGCAAGCCATTATAAGCTTACTGAAGGACGCTGAAGCGTTTGATAAGCCAAAAGACATCCATTATGCCTCAAACAGACCCATGGGTGTTGTGAATTCCGTCTTTGGTTTATCCTTTTCAGCTATTTCCACTTGTCAATACCCTGAGGTGAGATCGAGTGTTGAGAAAAACTTTGCTTTCCCAAGTGCTTCCAGTGCATCATCAATAAACGGAAGAGAATAAGTATCTCTGAAGAGGATAATCATATCTCTGATAGAACGCTGGTTGAGTTGCCTGCAATCAATACATATTCTAGGAGTGCCATCTTTTTCCCCAAACAATCACAATTAGTGATGCATATGAATTCCTGCTTGGCATTAACACTCCTGCAGTCTCCATGTCTCCAATGTGCTTTTTGATTTCCTGATATTAAGCAGGAGGGATGCAACATATTGGCAAGCAAAGGAGCTGGTTGTCCACCAGTGGTATCTCATGCTGGCTGTTGTTCGTCCATAGTGTTTTGAAAATACATCATTATTCTTCGACATCAGCAGCTTGAGTGCATTTTGCTGATTAGAACTATAAACAGTAGCATTGTCAGAAAGTCGACGGGAGGAAGATTGTTCTTAGATGTTTCAGCCATGCTAAGGCACAGCAACATAGGACTTGAACTGCTGGACGATACTTTAGGTTTGTTGCCTAGAGCAGTGTGGGTTGCACTGATTATTGCATGCAGCTCTGCTACACAAGTCTTGGGCCAGTTAACCACATATTTTGAAGAATAATTGCATGCCCTTACATTGGTGTGTCCATCCTCTACATCAAACACCACTTTTCCAATTGCTAAACCGTCAGGAAGTACTCTAGTGCGTGGGCTTTCGATAAGGGTAGTTTACGTCAACTTTGCTGGTCCTTTGGGAACCTGGCAAGGGATGTGAACTTCTTCTCCAGGAGGTATAGTCATAGGTTAACGGCCACTGTATTTGGCTTGTCCGATAAATCCCGTTTTACCACATAGTTCCACTTTCCCTAGGTCTCTGTATGCTGAGTACCATACCTCCGAGGTCTGTTTGACACGACCGTGGTAGCAACGACCATAAAAGGCTCTCAAGTCATTTTGGCTAGTCCTTATGACATTTATTCCAATCAGGATACTCAGTTGTATGAACCACAAATGATGTCAAGTTCAAATGAAACACACCATAATGCGGTACACTTTGTCCTGCTGTAGATTCAAGCTTCATACTGGATAGTTGAGGATGACTAGCGAGGAAAGCTTTGGTCATGGTCATGACTTGTAAGCAAGAGTCAACTAGTGTAAGACAACCATTACCATTAACTTCCACCTCTGTCTCGTTCAAAAGCCCAACAAATTGTTGTACTACCACTACTCCAGCTTGGTTCAGAGACGAATCTAACATGGATTAATTAGGGGACAAGCTTCAACAACACTTACGAAATGTCCCTCTTTCACAGGCACCATTTGTTTAATGGTTTAATTGTTTCGTCATAGGTAATGGGTTTGTTGTGCTGGCTGGTTTCAGTGCTAATTGAAGGTTGATTGCATTTGTTTGTGCATTTTCTGCTCTAGTTTGGCTAACCTGTCAGCTTGCTGCTCCTGACGCAATGCAATTTGTTGTAGCGGTTGAGTCACCTGGGTCATATTTTGGTATTTACATGTGGATGATGTAACTTTAACTGGAGAATCGTGAATTTCTCACCCAATGTGGTTGACTTTGATCCTTCTTGGCTTTTGTTGATGTGGGTCTTTCTTGTCTGGCTAGATGTTGGAGCTCAGCTCGAAGCTCAGTGAAGGATATTTGTCTTGTCTTCAATGGTGCTGATCGTTGGAAAACTGTCTGGTTTTGTAGCCCTTACATGAAATGTTGAGTGAGTTTTATCGTCTCTGCCAGGGTATGGTTGTCCATGCTGTATTTTATCTTCTACCTTGCATAGTAGATCTTCCAGAGCAATGGCATAAGAACCTGCAGATTCGTCTGGTAGCTGTTGCCGCTCATAAAAGTTACCCCCATGGGATCCATGGACAGTTCACCATGCTTGAAGTTCCTCAAAAGCACAGCTGGGAGACTGCTGACCGGGTGGTAAGTTAAGTATTAACTTCCGGGCTTCACCACTTAGATGCCTTACAACTGTAGTGGGTCAGGCATCATCCCTGTTGGGAATAAGTATTCCATGTCTCCGATCCAGTCCTCTACCAATACTTTAGTGGTCATCCAGAGGCTAAACACTAGGACACCACATACTTGGTGTGATGTCAGTCTGCATTGCTAGATCCAGGTCCCGGCACCAGATGTGACGCATATTTCGGGATGTGACTGAGTTGTGTGATAATTTGTAGCTTCAAGTGCTCCGGAGGTAGTGGAAGGTCATGTGACATCACCAATGACAATTCCTGTGTAGAATGACGCCATATTTGGATCAAAAGCAAAAATACGGAACAATTCTCACTTGACAGGTTGTTGGAAATATGCACTGCAAATATACACACATCAAATAGTCACAAAAGTTTCTCACATTATCATTTTTTTAGGAATACAAAGCATGCTTCCCAATGTATTTAAGCTACTTGGAATCAGTGGGCCAGCTGATCACTGACAACAACGTCTGAAAACACTGGAATACAAACCTCATAGAAACATTCATCAACAAATGTAAATAATTTGAAAAATCCAATCTCAAAATCACATCTGAGTGTTCTCTGAACTCAGGTAGTAACAGATTGATAAGATACAGCAATGGATGGCAAAATTGTACAGTCAATATATTCAGATTCAATCTGCATATGTGTCACACGCAACGTAATATTACCGTAATTGGTATAGTACAGGTGTGATGGTTCAAATACCAGAATGGCAACAGTAACAAAAAGACTTCCCTGGCGGCGATGATAAAATACGAACACGGAGCCAACAGATGAGGTTTCAACTGGTACTGGTATTATTATACTCTGCAAACATCAAGTACAATAACGCGGTAAAACTCCACTACTCCAATAACTAGATACTTAAACTCCAATACAATTCAACGAGATCTCCGATCTGATCTCAGTGCTGAACAACTCCCCTATATATACCCACACTGTCTATAAATAGACCATTACATCAGCATACATAATGAGTCTGGAACTTACTACAAATTTCTAGAATGTTCCATTACCTATTCAACCAGTTTCTAAAAATTCCACCCAGACACAGTACGGTTCTAGAACATTCTCAATCACACGGAAGTGGTAAACAAGTCGTATGCGACAATATGAAAACAATACTGACCTGTTTAGAATGAACCCTGTACGGGGTTCCCCAATATCTGCTCATATCTAATGCATTGAGTCAGATACATTGTAAAGGGTTAACATACATTAAATTTTATCTAAAAAAAAGCAAGATACATAAGTTAAATAAAAGGAATAAAAGGTCATGGTCATGGTCACTCATGGATCATGGAGGTGTTTGTTTGTACCTCCATGCTTTGATGTACCAGTGTAGCTCCCTGGATGTACACACTATTATACCAGTTATTTATGTTGTTGAACACGTATAACATTTCACTGATATAGAACATGTTATGCTTGTGTCAATTTTAGATGATGATTGGCAACAACAATCTCAATGCAATGATACATATGATGTATATTTATTTATTATAAATAATTTTGTGTAGGCAACAAGTTCAAGGAAGCCCACAATCACTCATGAAATGGGCATTTACAATATCATATGATTGTTGTAGCTCAGCGTTCTTTCAAACGTGTTGATTCTATATAACCTACAAATCACTTTCAATATTATGCTCAGAATGCTGAATTAATACAAAATATGTTAAGGGTTTGTGGGTGTGATTATGAATATAAACATTCTTTTATGTTATCTAATATCTTTCATTGAGTCTAGTACTGTGTATTTTATTTT
Organism: Saccoglossus kowalevskii; assembly: GCF_978046115.1. Lineage (NCBI taxonomy): Eukaryota > Metazoa > Hemichordata > Enteropneusta > Harrimaniidae > Saccoglossus > Saccoglossus kowalevskii. The sequence continues at coordinate 15,574,490 of NC_140642.1, read as the reverse complement.
AGGTCTTGGGGAAATACTCCAACATGCAACTGCAACTAGATTATTTTTGTTTTCATTAATAGTATTATGGATTGGACCATGAGGGTATCCCTAGTTGTGGGTGTAGAATTGGTTGTAATCAATATAGAAAATGTTCAGTGTCCAATAGATGTAGATCATGTGAGTTCATGAATATATCTTTACAAACGTATATAACATTAAGTTTTTGTCCATTGTAATTTTAAACACTCTTTATTTGGCTATAGATAATTGTTTGATGCATGTCTGAAACTTTAAAAAAATATGTTAATAATTGATTCACAATGGTTCTGTTCGTATTTACTAGTGTGCTGGGTTATGTAAAATATGCAGATGCAAAACTTCGAAAATAATGTGGCCATTCCAGCAGAATGTGTAGTTTGTGGCCATGGTGTCAATCAACATACACCAGGGAAATATGCATTATACAAATTACTAAGGTTTAACATTCTCACCCAAATTGCTGCTCTTTAAATACACTTCAGCATAGCATGTATTTAAGGGCTTTGTTTTGAATATTATAAGCATTAACATAATACTAATGTTATCTTACATGATTTAAAAGAGTAAAAGTAAAAGTAAAAAAAAAATATATTTTTTTTACAGTATCTTCTGGTGCTACATGTACATCAACAAGAATGATGGATGGTGAGTTTTTTACCTAAAACACTTCACATTTCATTTGTGTTGAATCATGTTCCACCAATATCTCAAGAATAATTGGTTTGATTGAAACAAAATTGAATTCACAGATACATCACAAGCACAGGCCTGATTTTGGAATAAATCAAGGCATATCAATTAGCTAATTTGCATGATAATCAAGCATGTGGTCTGTTACTTTTTTAGAATCAATCTCTACATTTTAATTTCTATTAACCAAGTACACATTTGGTATGTAATTTCAATGACATTGCTAATAATGTCTGTTCGAATGCATCGTGTGCTTCGCCTGGAGGATTGTGGGTTTAAAATAATCAATTGACCCGGGGTGTCATGTACATGTAATACTTTAAAACGGTACTCGGCGAGAGTATTGTCAAAATATGTCAACAACCAATCATAGACTGGTTACGAGGTTACGACTTGTGATTGGTTCATGACAAATTCTGAATAGGCAACGCCTCCAACTGTGCCGTGCGTTCGGGCCAACCGTTACATATTCATAAATGGAGTCAATTTGCTGTTGATCTGCAGCGGCTCGGGAATCGATCGTGATTGGTTAATGTTATTGAGCTGCGCCATCTGATTCTCCGAGAAGTTGCTTGTTGACCTTGTTCGATTCATCGCGCAGTTGCTTTGAGCGCAATGTATCGAGCTAAACTTTGCTCCTGGCGTTTTTCTGTACTGTTTTGAGGGCTGCATAGGATTCAAGTTGAGAAGGTATTGGTGTGAGCTCTGAATAACGTGTGAAATTTATAATAAAGGCGGTCGATCAGAGCATGCACCGGCTGGTTTGTATTTTCCTGTATCGTAGCATTGAACTCCAATTGCAACATTTTAGTTGTAGCAGCGACAGCTACATCGGCGACTGACTAACTTGTAATTATTCGCCCATCATTGTCGCGTATGACTGATGACAGAAACACAATCATGCTGTCGCACATTTTCATATTACGAAACATTTCAAGAACTCGTTTCTTACTAATAATAATAACTTTATTGCCTCCCCGTAAAAAGATTTTCATAAGAAAAGTACAGCAAAAAAGAGTGTTAAAATAATAACTGGATATATGTAAAAATATTATAAAATCAAAGAAAGCTTAGAAAGAACTCCCATGTGCTGAGAGTATTGGAGACACATTAAATATAATTCGAAATTACTTAGCTGAAAACTAATTATGCAAATCAGAAAATTAATATGACCAGATTTGAGTGTAAAACTAATGAGGTCTGCGCAATGTAACAGAAAATCTATGTCTCCAAGTTTAATTGAAATGTGATTAGAACCAAAAAATTATGAATTATTATGCTTATTAGGGAATTAATATGAACAGATTTTTACCCCAAACTAATTAGGTTTGTACATTGTCCTAGAGCATCTTTGTACTAAGTTTCATTGAAATGGAATAATTAGTACCGTGAAAACTCCAAAATTTCGACCCCTCTAAAAATTCAAACGCCTATTTATTTGCCGGGTTTCGGTGTTTTATTTACCTCCAAATTTTCGACTACACTAAAAAATTGCCGACTCATTCTTATTCTAAAATTGCGACCAGTTTTAGTTTTCCTCCAAACGGAAAAAAACCGATGTGAGCGTTCAAACGGGACCTTCCTCAAAGGCATGAATCCGGGTTTCTGATTGACTGAGAGATTTTTATTTTATTGGTAACGAAAATATATTCTAAATAAACGAAGTTTCAAATAAAAACGAACACAAAAATCTCGGCATGTTGCTGCAGTTTAGCAGCTCTTATTGGCCGCTTAAGCTATTTTGATATTACGTTGCGGCCATAGAGCTGCAGATCGCGTCCATTGAGAACCGCACAGTTCGCCGCCCCGGGATCCCGGGGCGCACGCTATTTTTGATGTTATCGAACGATTTCAATGAAATTTAAAACGAATAAAAGTTATCCTTGCAAACACAAACATCTTAGGTATCTACTGACCGAAAATGAAGGACTATTTCTTCTTGAAAAGTATATATTTCTGTGTATAATTAGACCGAACGTAATTTAATCGATTGAACGACGGATTTCAAGATGACCTGTCATATGACCTGATCACATGACAATGACGAAGCATGCGCAGTTGACATTTTAACTGAAAATTGAGAATGGCAGGTTCTTGCATTCATTGTGGAGATGAGTTCCAGAAGAAAGTTAAAGGGTATCGCAGGCAATCCATTGCATCTAGACTTAAAACCTCAGAAACTGTTGACAATGCATTAGTGAATGTTCTAAAGCTGAAACCCATTACCTCGTTGGCTTGTTGTCTCTTTCCGCATAATATTGAGGAGCATTGGTGGTAAAATATACATCATACTTTTGCCATACCCTGTTGGTAATATGGCCAATGTGTGTATATTATTTAAAATACAAGTAGTACCTTCTACTTGTTGAGCTTTTAGGTAAAATTTAAAAATATCTTTCAGATTCTGGTCAAAAGATTCAACAATTTTGTCCTTTGTGAATTCCATGCTGTCTGCTGTCTGCTCCTGTCACTTGTAACACTCTTTGGCAAGTTACAAGATTATTTTTAGATTTTTCACAATATATAAATAAAACTGCTTGAAAAAAATATTTTTAATAATACATGTACTTTATTTGATTTTTTCAAAAAAAGATGAGTCACTTAATGGTGAAATGAAATTAAAATTATAAAAAGCCGTCTGCCGTTGTTTCGTCACATGAAGCGCTGTCCCAGACAGGCGCCGATGGCCGTCTGCTGTAGTCACGTGATTACACTCGTCACTAAAAGAGCCAAGTCACGTGATATAGGTCGGCTTCAAAATGGCGGCGTTCAATCGGAGGTTTCACTTCGGCACAGTTTTAACGTGAAATAGTCTCATTTACACGGGCAAATTTGATTAAAGCTTGCTGTAATCAGTAACAGATATATTTGTGAGAACATATTTGTCTATTTTTTCCTGCAAGTCGAGGTAATTTTATTACAATCACAATTTTAATGATACATAACTGGCATATTTAAAAATCTGTGCATTTCTTTAGGGAAGGGAACTGCAGCTCTCTGGTCGCCCCGCAACGTGTACCACGACCAAGAGAGCTGCATAAACTGCAGCAACTCGGCATGCTGCGTTTCTGAATTGTTGATTATTACCGTACTCAGTAGTGATTATAATAATGTAAACAAAATAAATTTGTTGAATGGTTATGAAATACAAATAAAAGTCAACTTAGTTTCATCGTAAGCGAATGATTCTGGTCTCGTATAAACGTTTGATGCTGTAGGATATCCGCCATGTTCTCTTAGGTCAAATAGGTCAAACCGCTAATTAACCAATCAAAAAGCTGGGTGATGCCAACGTGTTTAAATTACCATAGCTTATTTAAATATGTTAATGTTATTGAACGCAATGCGGAAGAGATGTTGTAGTACGATATTTTGGCTTGGATTTTGATGCGAAAACGGCATGATTTTTTTTAAATAAAAAACTGGTCATCTGAAGAATAATTTAACATTGTTCACAGTGATAACAGCTCATTCTCGAAAGGAAGCTTACCCGCTCACGCTAGTCACGATAAAAATCATACACGTGTACTCTTGAATAGACAGACGTCAATGACTACGGTAAAACTTACTCTATTTTAGCCGGCAGGATTGATTGAAATGTCCGAAAAATGACGCCAAAATACACCTTAAAAGTCCCATTTTATTTTCTTAAATCCCATTTTATTTTTTAATCCAAGGGCGAATTTACGGCAGAATCTGGTCCCTCAAATAAGGGACACGTGAGCTTTGATTCTAACCGGATACATTGCACTGGGTCGGGGAGATCGTTTGCTAAACTTCCATGCATCTTTTGTCCAATGGGTACCTGTACTTCGAACATTCGCAAGTTTTCCTAGGTAGTGCGAAACAGCTTTGTCTTTTGACCTATTAGTTTTGTGCTGACCTCTTCTCCGCGTCTTGATGTTTTGTTTTGCTTGTCATAATACTCACTGATTGATGACTTTGTTTAGATTTTGAGTTACAACTCGGCCACGACCTTTGCTTTTACCGTGAAACATGGGGAAGTTTACGTCAATTGACGGACATTGCATTTTTTAAAAACTAATGAAGCACACGGTCTATCCCCATTTTTTCATTTGCTGATTTCTATTCTGAAAAATTCGACCATCCGAAAATGCACCTTAATTTTGACTATAAAAACACGTCACATTTCTAACACCAATTATTTAAAACCGGTCGAAATTTTGGAGTTTTTATGGTACTTTAGATATCAGTGTGAAAGCTTAAAAATGGTTAATTATGCAAATTAGGTAATTAATATGTACAGATTTTAACCCACAATTATTCAGGTCTGTCTATTGTCCTACAGCATCCATGTACATTCATTGATATGTGATGTATAGTACCTGAGATATCAGTGTGAAAGTTGGTTAATTATGCAAATTAGGTGATTAATATGCACAAATATTTACCGGAAACTAATTGGGTCTGCATAATTCTAGATTCATTGAAATGTGATGATTAGTACTTTAGATATCAGTAGAAAAGCTGAAAAATAATTATGCAAATTAGGTAATTAATATGCACAATTATTTACCCTAAAACTAATCAGGTCTCTGCATAGTCCTAAAGGATCTATGTACCAAGTTTTATTGAAATGCGATGATTAGTACTTGAGATACCCGTGGAAAAGCTGAAAATTAACTAATTAGGTGATTAATATGCACAAATATTTATCGAAAACAATCAATCTCTGCATAGTCCTTGAGTATGTAAGTACCAAGTTTCATTGAAATGTAATGCTAACTACTTATATCAAATGCTGAAAATTAATTAATTATGCAAATTAGGTAATTAATATGTACTGATATTACCATAAAAACTATCAGGTCTGTGCAGTGTCATATGACATCTATGTACCAAGTTTCATTGAAATGTGATAATTAGTACTTGAGATATCAGTGGAAAAACCGAAAATTGACTAATCATTATGCAAATTAGGTAATTAGTATCCACGGATTATTACCAAAAACTAATCAAAACCTAGCATTAGTTCAGAGCATGTATGTACAAAGTTTCATCAAAATCCAATGAGTGGTTGTTTAGATATCAGTGGAACAATCATGGAACAGCTAAAAATCAGCTAATTAACATGCAAATTAGATAATTAATATGCACGGATTTTTACCAAAAACTAATCAAATCTGCGCATATGTTCAGAGCATCTATGTACCAAGTTTCATCAAAATCCAATGAGTGGTTCTTTAGATATCAGTGGAACAGTCATGGAACAGCTAAAAATCAGCTAATTAACATGCAAATTAGGTAATTAATATGCACGGATTTTTACCAAAAACTAATCAAATCTGCGCATGTGTTCAGAGCATCTATGTACCAAGTTTCATCAAAATCCAATGAGTGGTTGTTTAGATATCAGTGGAACAATCATGGAACAGCTAAAAATCAGCTAATTAACATGCAAATTAGATAATTAATATGCACGGATTTTTACCAAAAACTAATCAAATCTGCGCATATGTTCAGAGCATCTATGTACCAAGTTTCATCAAAATCCAATGAGTGGTTCTTTAGATATCAGTGGAACAGTCATAGAACAGCTAAAAATTAGCTAATTATCATGCAAATTAGGTAATTAACGAGCATGGATTTTTACCAAAACCTAATCAAATCTGCGCATTGGCCCAGAGCATCTATGCACCAAGTTTCATCAAAAACTGATGTATGGTTCTTGAGATAGCAGTGGAACAGTCAGACACACATACACACACACAGACACACTAACTGCAAAGACTCCCATTTTGTGCTTCGCACATGGGAGTCAAAAACACAAAAGAACTTAACTAGTAAATAAAGCTTTGTGTTGTGTAAATATAATTGTCAAGTTCTATAATTATGCCAGTATCTTTGCTCGAGAGTATATATGTGAACAGTATATTGTTATTTTTGGATGAAATTAGAGTCATAATTTTTTTTGATGAAGTTTTCCCTGCATGTGTTCATATTTTGGGCAATTCAGTAGAAAATGTTCTTCATCTTCAAATGAATTTATGTCACAGTTATTGCACATTCTTTTGTGCATAGCTTTCATAGTTTCATTTCCTAAGTTATGGTTACTAATTCTAAATTTTTTCAACATTCATTCAAGTTCATTCAAATATGGCTCAAAGATGTATTCTGTTTTAAATTTAGCATATGTTCTCAGTTTGCTATTTTCTTTGGAAATCATTTCTTTCCAAAAACTGGCATATTTATTTTCAAGGGAAGTTTTTAAAAATTATATTAATTTGATTTTTTTTGTTCTATAGTGAGTGTTTTTTCTTTTATGAAGTTTAGTGAATTTTCTTTCAATGTTGTATGTATTGCTTTTAGCATTGTGTTGTGCTTGTTCTAGGTGTGCCTGTTTTGTTAAGATTATCATCTGGGAGTTCCTTTATATGCAACCAGTAATTAATAGCTTGATCTTTTGCACTGAGTAGTAGTGGATAATGACCCACCTCTGCTCTTGATGCTAAGTTATAGGATTTTTATTTACTTGTAAGATTTGTTTGCAGAATTTAATATTGATTTTTTCAATTGATGTTTTGTCCCATTTAGCATTGTCCTGAATGTCCTGCAAATCTAGGGCCATAATTCTGAGCCTAAAAGCAAAATTGTTTTTATGTAAATGTTAAATAGTTTCATTTTTAGTGTTATTTCTAGATTTCCAAAAAATACTTTGTTCATGATGTAAATTGATTTTCCAGCTTTACCTGCTAAACTTGACACGGTATCAGCAAATTAAAACTCCCATTTGATTCCTAGATATGTATAACTGTTTGTTGTTTGAATGTTATCATTTCCAAAACTGAATTGGTATTTATTTCTCAATGTTGATGAACCAAAGATAACAACTTGGGTTTTTGAAAGGTTCACACTCAATTTTCACCTATTGCAATACTATTTTAGCGTATTTAATGATGTCTGTAGACCAGCCTGGGTAGTGGAAGTGAGGGCTAAATCATCTGCATATAAAATACTTAACAGTGTTATTATTCAGTGGTGATTCAGTAATGGCATTATCCAAACTATCTTTTAAATCATTAATAAAAATGTTGAAAAGAGTTGGGCTAATTGTACATTCCTGTTTTACTCCTCTATTAATAGTGAATTCTTTGGTTATATAATTATTTATATTAATGCAAGCTTTTGTTTTTGAATACATGTTTTTTATTATTTTGTAAATCTTGCCATTAATGTTATTTTTTAATAGTATATAGAATAGCCCTACTCTCCTTACAGTGTCAAATGCTTTGGCAATCTACAAAACAAACATGGAGTTTTTCTTTATTTTTAATGTGTTTCTGAATTAGAGTTTACAATACAAAAAATTGATCTGTTGTTCTGTGTTTTTTCTGAAGCTGGCTTGGTTGTTTTTGAGTATTTTATTTTTTTCAATGAAACAGTTTATGCGTTTATATATGATGGAACAGAAGACCTTACCAATACAACTTGAAACTGATATTCCTCTGTAATTTTGAGGGTGTAATTTGTCTCTTTTTTTGTTATAAAGATGAGTGATGCACCTTAAATTCCAAATATCTGGGAAAACTGAGCTACTCAAAACTAAGTTCTTTTTCACTAATAACCATATCTAAGTGATCATTTACTATCATTTTCTCTTCATGCTCTGACAATTCTTTCATTTTATTTTCCTTGAAACTATTATCATCTTTTTTTATTGTTTAGTGTTGCATAATATTCCATCCATTTAGTTGCTGAAATTGGATTATTATTATTTTGATCTGTATTTTTCATATGGTTAATAATTTTTCAAAACCCTTTTGAATTGAGTTTATTAAGATAATTTTCTTGGATTTGGTTTTTCTTTTGTTTTATAAGTTTCTTAATTCTTTTCTCTTTAGAATAAAAAAATTGTCTTAGTTGCATATCAAATGGTAATTTATTTATCAACTTTGCACAAGCCATTATATCACGTTTGCATTGTTTATCAAACCATCTGGGATTCTTTTTTTGTTTGTTTTTGTGAATACTTTTATTGGGATTGATTTTATTAAAAATACCCGAAGCTGAACTTTCTAGTAGCTGATTAAATTTATGGGATGTTATATTTACACTATTATTTTAAATTATGAATTGTGTTATTAAACTCTTTCTTTTGATGCTGAATGATGATTTATCCCATTTCCACTTCCTAGGCATTGGCTCTAATTTAGTGTGTTCATGTTGTGTAGTGTGCACATTAAGTAATGTTGAAATTTGGCAATGATCTGAATAAAATGTAAAACTGTGAACTTTGGTGAAAAGATCAGTTGTTGCTAAGCCATAGTCTACCACAGTTACCATTCCATTTGTAGTTTTCACAAATATCATCTGCTATGCGACCATTTAGAATTTTCAAGTTACAATATTTACAAAGATCACATAATAATTTTCCATAGCTGTTTTTGTTTTTATCCATGTTACAGCGGCTCAAATTAGTATCTATCATATAACCTGTTCAACCAAATGAAAAGATGAATTTGACAAAATCAAATTCATCTTCGTTCAACCTCGTTCAACCAGTTCAACCAAATGAAAAGATGAATTTGACAAAATCCAATTCATCTTCGTTCAACCTGTTCAACCAAATGAAAAGATGAATTTGACAAAATCCAGTTCATCTTCGTTTAACCACGTTCAACCTGTTCAACCAAATAAAAAGATGAATTTGACAAAATCCCATTCATCTTCGTTCAACCTCGTTCAACCAAATGAAAAGATGAATTTGACAAAATCCATTCCAAACTCGTTCAACCATGTTCAACCTGTTCAACCAAATAAAAGATGAATTTGACAAAATCCAATTCATCTTCGTTCAACCTCGTTCAACCACGTTCAACCTGTTCAACCAGATGAAAAGATGAATTTGACAAAATCCATTCCAAACAAATAAATGAAGTGGGTATGTATAAAGCTGTGACTTTAATTAACAGATTATAACTGGTGGTGTCCCAGTTGCATTTGGAACCAAAAACAAAACTATCAAAACAATAATGTTAAGCATGGTTACTGCTGAACATACACAGGTGACTAAAATGATCTAAATCAAAGTCAATTATAACAAGTCATTGAAAATGACACAGTCCCCGTTGAGTTCTCTTTGTGCTCGTCATATTAAAGCGGAGGGGTTGTCGCGAGCGTGTCCTTGAAACTTGAGTTCCAAGTGGCATATACAACAGATTGTTTATTTACATCAAAACACGTGTTTCGTGTCATAGTAATATGGCCAAAATAAAAACAGCCGTTATTCAGCCATCTTTGATCTGATTATGAAACACACTGATATGTATGATGTATGTGCCAAATACGAATGAAAATGGTACATCAATTGTGGAAATATAGTAGTAAGGCCAAAAAGTCAGATGGCTGTCAATCGGCCATCCTTGACCAGATTTTGAAACAAATTGTCATGGATATGCATCCTAACATGTATAAAGTACATGTATGTGCCAAATTTGAATGAAAACTGACAGAGCACGTCAAAGATACCGCATAAAAAAACAAAAACAAGATGCCTGCCAGTCGACCATCTTTGATCCATCATGGACATGTATCCTAACATGTATAATCTATGTACCAAGTTTGAATGAAAACTGACAAAGCATGTCCAAAATACAACATTTTCAAAAAACAAGATGGCTGCCAGTCGACCATTTTGAATCGAATCGCTAAACCACTGCATGTGCATATGCCCCACATAAGGTACTAGGCACATGCAAAGAATGAACGGAATCGGTCCACAGGATTCTGAAATATGACGTTGGATAGACTGACGCACGGACACACGGACGGACAGACTCAGGAACTCACGGACGACGGTCGGGGACATGTATTCTAACATGTATGATCTATGTACTAAATTTGAATGAAAACTGACAAAGCATGTCCAAAATACAACATTTTCAAAAAACAAGATGGCTGCCAGTCGGCCATTTTGAATCGAATCGCTAAACCACTGCATGTGCATATGTCCCACATAAGATACTAGGCACATGCAAAGAATGAACGGAATCGGTCCACAGGATTCTGAAATATGACGTTGGATAGACTGACGCACGGACACACGGACGGTCGGACGGACAGACTCAGGAACTCACGGACGGTCAGGGACATGTATTCTAACATGTATGATCTATGTACAAATTTTGAATGAAAACTGACAAAGCATGTCCAAAATACAACATTTTCAAAAAACAAGATGGCTGCCAGTCGACCATTTTGAATCGAATCGCTAAACCACTGCATGTGCATATGTCCCGCATAAGGTACTAGGCACATGCAAAGAATGAACGGAATCGGTCCACAGGATTCTGAAATATGACGTTGGATAGACTGACGCACGGACACACGGACGGACAGACTCAGGAACTCACGGACGACGGTCGGGGACATGTATTCTAACATGTATGATCTATGTACTAAATTTGAATGAAAACTGACAAAGCATGTCCAAAATACAACATTTTCAAAAAACAAGATGGCTGCCAGTCGGCCATTTTGAATCGAATCACTAAACCACTGCATGTGCATATGTCCCACATAAAGTACTAGGCACATGCAAAGAATGAACGGAATCGGTCCAAGGGACTCTGAGATATGACTCCGGACGGACACACAGAGACCGAATTATATGTCCCCGTTTTCGGACTTCGTCCGAACAGGGACTAATAAAAACATAACCAGTAAGAGTAAGAGTACTACAAATAGTGTACTTGACGTCTGCAACAACCACCTCACCCATAGCTCTAAACGTGCCCACCTAGTGTCTCTCCCTCATTTCAATTGTTTATACCCTCTTTGTGTCATTGCAGTTATTTGGAGGGGCATGTTAAATTACATTTGGGCTGGAGTGATTGTTCAGGTTAGTAGTGAGGGGGCCTTTAGGAACTTTCCCTATCATGGCTTTCACATACAATCCTACAATTTTTTTTTCCAAATTTTAATATGCAAATAAGGTATTTTCAAACTGGCCAATGATATCCGAGTCCCGAGCTGCTGCAGATCAGCCCTCAATTTGTGTAGTTTTCTTGATTTATTCTGCAGATATAGGTTAAATAGAGGTAAGGATATGGCTAAATTTGAAAGAGCAACTAATATTCTTCAACTTGGTATTCTTTTTTACTGTATTTTCGAGTTTAACAAATTTGAGCCTTCATCCCTTGTCTATTTTTTACACTAGATACCAGCCGATACCCCCCTCCCGCTCATAAGGAGTGCGTACAGTTGATCATAGTTCCTGGGCTCCCTGTGATTTTACATTAAATCAATACATATTGACATAGATAGACATAACATATTGTTTCATGATCCAAGCAAAAAATTGTCCACATGCACCTATATTAGAAACAAGATTGGCTGTACTGATATTTTGTCCTTGCACATAATAATAATAAAGGGCAAAGGTTATAGTGGTTACAATGTTTGTTGTTCAAAATTTATTATGTTCCTAATAAGTAATTTTGGTTCAGTCAGTTTTGGTTCTTCCAACTATGCACTGTCGGCGATTGCATTCTTTAACGCTACAATGCAAACTGATTTGCTGATCTCATCTGTTTTCAAAACTGTTAATTAGCAATTTATAAAGGTAAACTGAGTGAGGAAAATGTATTTAACATTGTTAAATATGGTCATCGACGAGCATTTGTTTAATAATAATTTACTCATTCACATCACATTCACTATAGTCAATGCTCACAATATATGACATATTTATTATTCAAAAATAATATTTTGAGTGCTTTGAAAGGGGTAGACTCACAAGTAAAAAGGCAGGGTTGAGCTCTAGGTCTAACATGAGTGTGATATGAACAAAACTGATTCTGCAAACTGATAACTATTGTTGACTATGTAATGCAATTACTTTTTACAAAGTATATTTGACAATTGCCGTTCCTAATAAATTCCTTATATTTCTCAATCCAGGTGACTACAGTTGCTAAAATACTCGGTATAGGAGATGTCCAAGATCATATGCTGTCCTCTGGACAAATGATGACCAAACAAGAGTTTGCAATCGCCGATGAAACTTCACAAATTAAAATCATTAAACAGTACATACAAATTTAATGAAATCACTGTTCGTTCGTATATGTCACGAAAACAACAACACTGCAGACTATCATTGAGCAACACAATCAACTTGACCACACTGTAAATATTGCAGATGCATCCGTCATTATAACAGGTTCCGTCTAGTATGCTGATGTCTCGTGCAAATAATTTTGAATTTGCCGCAAACAGCTGCACAACTTCAACATTGGGGCATCTTCTGTCAAATGCACAAACTGCAGAATGCGACAAAAATAACCAACGTAAAACCAGTTGTGTAAGAAGATATCACAATCAAAACATAAACTGCAGTATCGCAAATGGTATTACAATCGTATTTTCCCAATCATGATGTCACAAATTCAGATGAAATAGAATAAATGTTGTTAGATGTCATAATCTGTAAGTTCACAGTATTCACAGTAGACAACTTCAACGTTGTATCAATGAAAAAATGCGAAAGTGAAGAAGATGAACTGGACGCAATAGGTGAACATGAAAATAAAAAGTAGAGACAAAAGATGCAGGTCCTGCTGAAGACAACTAGGCACTGATGAACATTACATTTTTTGTTTTTCGTGTGACTGTTTGCTCCTTTAATTAGTCCATTTTCACTGAAAATACTTTTTGGGTGTTTCGTATGGAATGTATTTTTACTCATTTTTGGCAAGTTGAATGTAAAAGATAGGAAAAAAATTATGTTCGTTGGATTTTATTTTCACTGAATCCTTCCTTCAGCATTCCTTGGTAAAACAAACCCAACATTTTCGACATATTATTGAAAACAGCAGGTCTGATTATTTTGATACTAAACATATATATACCTCAGGTAGGCCCTTGTCAGATTTGTTCATTTCGTAGTGATATATTCAATTCTCTCAATTCTCTAATTTTGATAAATACCTTAATAATTTTTGGTCAAAAATAATATTTTCAACTTGTTGAAAACAGCAACTCTGATTGCTTTGATACTATACATATAGGGACCTCAGGCAGACCTCTATCACATTCGTTCATTTGATATCTTCAAATCCAGAACTGTCTCATACAGCAATATATTCTATTTTTGTCTATATATATTTAAGAAAGGTTTGCTACCAATATCAGTTAAATGCAAACCTATTTATTAAGTAAATAAATTAACCTCAGTTGTGTTCTATAATATGCATCTTGTCAATTTAGTCAGTATCTTACAATGAATTCTTGTTGTGTCAAACACTAATTACCTACCAGTACTTTAGATCATATAAGTTCAATGGATAGTTGCTATATTAGCTACAAACCAAACTGCAATTGCACCACGACAAAATAATCTTGTGCACAGCTAAGTTAATTGAATGTATTAGAAATGATTTGTGAAAATTTTAAAAATAATTTTCATTGTAGGAAATTGGGCTCCAGAATCTTTTCAAAATGTCACTTGCCAGTAAATTTAAAATTTCACTTGACCTGTACAGGAAATTACTTGTCCCACAAATTAGGAAAAAAGTTCAGTATAATAAAAAAATAAATTCGGTTTACTTTATTATTTCCCTAACTTCAACAGAATCACGAAACGTCTTCAAGCCACACAGCTACGAGTTTGATCGTTCTTCTTTGGTAATAATAATAATAGTAAATAATATACATTTCATAATACAAAAAAAAGCATGAACATGGAAGCGTCACACAAAATAAATAAGGCACCAGCCCAAAATTACAAAAAGCAAGTAAATAAATAAAAATACATGGCACTGAATCGGTGGTCAGAATTGACCTGGCTGAATTAAAAACCGCTTCATTATATCTTTACAGAATCTAGAAAGATTTAACAACTCCGATTTGTTAGATGTGTTAAATAGCTGATACATTTTTAAAGTGTTAGGTCTAATTCTATGATATGATTTCAAAAATCTCTCCCGTTCTTAATCAAGGCCAGACACTCAAAGATATAGTGAAATTCAACACCAAGGCATAAAGTACAAATTCTATCATGAACGGCCTTATTTTGATAGCGACCTGTGACAAATTGTGGTTCCCACATCTAAATTTACATAATTGAATACGATGTACTGGATCGAGTCTCAAAATGTAATTTTCCACAGATTTTGAATTTTTGTTTATTCTATAAGTGGTACACAACCTATTTTCTAGCAGATCAGGATTCCAGTTTTGTGTATACATGTCCGATAATCTAAGTTTTATCGCTTGCTTAAGCCACATTCTATTTACATTTGATCCAATCTGCCAAAGATTTGACATACCAACCTATCCAGGACACCTTTAAATTTTTAACATCCAGGCTGATTTGTATATATCACTGTCATGTAACACTTTCAATAAATTGTAGATTCTATGTGATAATTTGCAAGATTTACTTTGATACATTTTTAGAGTAGTATTATACATACTATTTTCCACCATCTTACGAAGGGGGCATACCCCAAGTTCACTGTATTCCATACAATTTGCAGTACTGTATTTTTGTGTACTTTGGGAAGCCGTTTACAAAACTTGAGATAAGAAGATTCTATCTGGGAAAAATCTGCATGGCCCCATTTTTCACATCCATACAATAACACCGGAACGACTAACTGATGAAATAACTCTAGTTGTATGTCGATGGGTAGACATAATTTTGTTGCCTTCATCAGTAAGCTGAACATGGCACGTCTGGCCTGGTTTGTCTGTTTACATATTGCTTTCCTGAATTTATTATAATTGAATGTTATGCCAAGATAAATATTATCAAATGTTACTTCAATAGTTTCATTGCCAAACTTAAACGTGGGGAACATTTAACTCCGCTGTCGACAAAGTAATTGTAATAATTGTTCCTTTTCTTTTTCGTTTTTGTTTTTAATCCAATGTACATCTTGTACTCTGAACTTCGGCATCCATGGAGCTAACTCGTAATTTCCATGATCGTGCAACGCACGTCGGCAATCTATACGTTGCAATTTCACGATTGCATAAAGTCTTTCAAATAATTCTGGCACCTTCAATTTTTGCCCATTGGTCGACAGTTTTATAATGTGGTTCATAATGTGGTTCAATGTGCAAGAATTGTTTTTCCAATCAATCGGTATCCATTTGTTAGTCTGTCTGGTTGAAACACATCGATGCGAACTTTTTGCGCAATTTTGATAAAATGTTGTCCGAAAGCTGGCAAGGATAATGTGTAACGATCTGAAAGTTAAATAGTTTTAAGTTCACGCTCTTCTGTGTTTTTGAATCGGCTCCCACCTTGTTGGTTAAATATCTGCGCGTGTTGTCTTCAAGATGTCTTGTACATAGTACCTGTGATGATGATGGAAAACATGCTTTAATGGCCTTCGTGAGGGCTGCTTCTTCATCCGATCCAGTAACTATTCTTGATATCTGAGTACCAATAATGTCTTCTGATAACTTAGTCTGAATGTGTGAGAAAAATCGTTGGCATGCCGCGTATTGTCCGTCATAGTGAAGATATATTGCAGCTAGCATATGATTGGTGAATGTCCTGTTGCTTTTCGAATTAAATTATTGTGATAGTATACATTCGTTGCATAACATGGACCAACATTAAATGTTCTGTCGATGCCAAGAACGTTCGGATGTTAGAATTTGGGGTACAAAACTGCTGAACGTCCTTCAAACTGTCAGGTAGGTATAGAACAACACATGCTGGGCTCCCTTTCATTTGCACAATTTCTTGGACAAATGGGTGGTCGTGGATTTGTGAGAAAACTGTTAGCATATCATCAGCGGGATTCTTTCTATGGTGTCTTGGCTCAGCTCTAGTTTTTTTGTCGGCGATTTATTTTGCGTTCGGGACTTGCTTCAAATCCCTGGGAGCACACAATGAGCCTTCTAACGTCTTATTTATATTGTCGTAGACTTCACGAAGCTCCTTTGTTTTGACAATATCATCAATTTTTCGTATAACGTTTCGTGATGTTCTCACAGAACGAGCAGAGGTAATTTTGGCATTGCCATGGGGTACACTGTTCGGTTGATAATGTCCAATGTATTCCACAACTGCTGTTTTCTTCAAGTTCAGCATGGCATCTGGACACTCCCATACATACAATACTCTTCTTCTGAACGATGGGTCTCGTTTTAATGATATATAATATCGTTTAAATGATATAATATTGTCGATAGGCTGAGGGTCCACTGGAACCCGTTTTCCTTTGACATATTTTCCGTCTTTTTTTTCTACATATATTAATTTAAAGAGCGTTGTCCGTTTGACCGACGATCGGCATTCTCCTGGTTGTCGATTACAAATAAAACGTTCTCTTTTATGCTTGGTTGTATTGATTTACCACATGGTTGTTCAGTTTGCATTAATCGCAGAACTTCTGGGCTCACAAATTTCACTTGATTGATCCTGGTGGCGCCTGGAACACGTACACGCTCTGGTAACCTTGATGACTGGCTGACTGACAAACTTGGAGATATGTTGAATGTACCTGGCTGGCTGGTCGATGAACTTGACATGAATGGGCGGTCCTGTGACTGGCTGGTTGATGAACTTGCTATTGGTGAATAAGTGCGTGACTGGTTGGTAGACGAACGTGAACTTGGTGAATGATTTAGTGACTGGCTGGTTGGTGAACATACTATTGGTGAATACGTGGTGAATTGGTTGAATTGGTTGGCAGATGAACTCGAACTTGGTGAATGATTTAGTGACTGGCTTGCTGGTGAACTTATGATTGGTGAATAATTCAGGGAAACTGTTGACTGGTTGAGTGGTTTGCTGGTGGCTGGTAAATTATACGTCTTATTCATGTCCAATCTCTTCTGAAAATAGGAAATGAAGCAATATAAGTTATAACGTAAATTTGAATGCTAATCACAGTGATGGTGACAAAAATGCATGTCAATACATGTCCCTCACATCCCTTTCAATTGTGGTCGTCGATACTTGCATAATTGTCCAATTTGAAATTGAAATACATACGTCACTGGCTAATTAACATTATAAAATTGTACTATTCTTACCTGTCTCTTTGGAGTAGATGATTTGGTGACAAATGATGCAAATGATGGCCGAGGTGGACAACAAACGGTAGATAAATGTACCGTATCAGGCTTCTTTGATTGCAATACTGGTACAAAATGGTTTGGTGCCCATATCCGTCCAGGTTCAGGCTCACTGACTGTAGTCCACATAATCACGATTGGTGTCTTTGCTGTTGCTTCTTTTTTAGGAATGAATGTTCTGATCAACATAGGTAGACATTTGTCCAATAGTCCGTTCACTGGTGGGTAGACAGATGTGATCGGTGTCTTCAAGACTGTTGCTGCAGCGTTGATTGTCCATGCCGACGAATATCTGCCATCCACAGCACAGTTACATGCTGCATTCAACGTAGTCAGGGGACACAAATCTAATTCCGGTATTATTGTGTTTCTTTATATATACATCTTTGTTGGTCACTATCTCTATACAAGTCTGCACTCTCAACTCTTCTGCGAGCGATTCATTTCCAATTATTGTATCAGGGGGGAATTCTTCTCCTCTGGGGGTTCTCCACACCTGTCGGGGGGAATCTCATCTCGTCTCAATATCGCGTCCCCTTGAGGTACGGGACCGGGAAAGTCACTTAAACTTTACAGTCAAATAAGACACTTACACCGGAATACAGTTCAACTCTCGTCTTTGTTGGTCAGTCGAGCACTCTATAAGACACAGCGCCCTGGGGAAAAGTCGCCAAGACCAACTAAAACTCTCTTTATTCATTTTCAAAACTCTAACCAATTACAAAGCAGTAAAAAGACTAAGGCGTAACCTTCAATCATACAGCCAATCACACTAAGTACTGAACACGTCATATCTTTTGATTAATCATTTACTACATTAATAATTGCGAATACTAACTGTCAGAAATAGTAGTCCAAATAGCGACGGTTATCTCGTAATTAGTTCCAAATCACTGAGCCAAGTTCCGTCCAGAACCTCAAATGGCCTAAACGGTGCCAGACATAACACATCCATTCACTTGTAATCAACTAATTAAGTCGATCAACAGATACGCAAAAACAAATTCATCACAATTGCCAGAGACAGAGAATTGAGAAAACAATTCCCATCACCGGACACTGTAGCTGGCATACGTCCACGAACTTCACCTAAGAGTCAAACAAATAAAAAGAATAAATAACATTGCCGAGATCACATATTTTCTTGGAATACCCATCACTGTTACGAATTCAACAAAATGGATTGTGTACTCACCTGATTTTTTTAAGACGTCAATATTTCTGGTCCCAAACAGCAACTCTTCAATCGTTGTTTGAACTACTGGGGTATTTCGTAACAATATTTTTTTCCACTTTAACTGCAGTTTCCAGCATTCCATCAGTATATGTAGCATTTTCCAGACGTAAAAGTGCGTTTCCGTAGTCAAAAACTCCTCTACTGTGGGTACAAGGTTACACAAGTGATCTTCAGATAGATTTCTAGAGCTAGTCGCTGGTAGGTGTTCACATCTTGCATGGTACCAACATCTGCATCCATAACAAAAAATGAATCCATCATTGCACTGAACACCACAGGTACCGCAAGGCCACTTGCGTTTTGTAGCAGGTGAAGATTTTCTGACCATAGTGACAGGCAGGAAATACAGTAGTATACGTATAATATACGTATAAAGGATAATCGGTATGATAGCGAGGTGATATCACTAGCTGATCAAATTAATATGACTCTTTCGTGAAATGTACTCCTTTTGGATTGCCAGGCTGTGATTGGTTGGATTATTTTTGAATACCATTACCAAGATCGTCCAATAACTTAAAGAAGGTGGTTAGTCCTTTGTTTATGTGTGAAATGTTAGTGCACCGTGTCAAAGATTACTGCAACAATCGCCTGTTAAAGAGGCAGTATGGTTAACTTTGTGCATTTTTGAGAATTTTTTAAAATCTTTGATACTTCATTCATTCATTATATGCAGCTATTTTAGAAATATTCGTTTGGCAAAAAAGGGAAAACTTAGGTGCGCCTGCATACTTTCAAATTCTGATTTAACTATTCTTCTAAGATCGCTACTAACAATGGGCATTTTTGAAAATGCAATGCAAAGTTATCCATATTGCCTTTTTTAACTGAATGTTGTGCCGTAAATGACTATTTCACGTTGTTGACAGTGAATCAAAGTGACGTAATTTCGAAAACTATGAGTATAGTATATTAAAGTTCCAGCTGAAATCTCAAAATACGGACAATCATATGGGGCCGAAAGTTCACGAATTGTGATGTAAAAAAATATTACCCAGTGTCATGAGTGATTAATCAAACAAGCTGAATTAAATCATAAGTGACGGGAAATCCGCAACGCGCGTCACAAGTTTACGTTCGACAGTGACGTCAGGTGATCGCCGGGATCTTCGTCGCATATCACCGAAGTTGCATACCATTATTATTATAATTATAATCCTTTGTTACGATATACATTGACTAATATAATTCGGTTTGTTTGATTGATCACACATAAGACAATGGCAACGCAGGTGACGATGTGTATTTAAATATATATGGTGATTACGATATACATTGACTAATATTTGGGAATTGTTACACAACGTCCAGATTATAATTCGGCTTGTTTGATTAATCACACATGAGACAATGGCATGTTCTTTTTAATATCTTTAATGACTATAGTTATATTTGAAATGTACAGCACTCATGACTCAAAGAATATATTGTTCACAGTTTCATAAATGAACGCACTGCTTGTTGCAACTGTACCCAATCGTTATTGGTCATGCACAAACACATATCTCGCATGTATGCACATTATTATGATATTATTGCTATAAGATATGACATAATAATGTTTCCCCGTACTGTCCTGCCTAAATATAAATATAATTACTTGGTGAAACATTGGTTCTTTCAATAAGTGTTAGTGATAAAAATATGTGTCACATCATGGAAGAATTAATTATAGGCGATGGAGGTGTGAATAGCCTTTGGTGTAAACATGCCAAACAATCAACACGAATAAAAGCACTATTAAACAACGGAATATTCAGTCGGTCAGTCATATCATTTTGCTCAGCTAATCGTAACAGACCTCATACCCAGCATGTATTCTGACTGTGATTACACGACGTCAACTTGGCATAAATTGCGTAAGTTGCATTATTACATATTCTTGACGAACGAACTCATGTCGGATGCAAAAAGATATTACGTACTCTTATATAGACTAATAATAACACTCATGTACAGTACTCATTCCGCCCAACCTCCCGCTTTTATCGCTTTTGTTCGCTCGCTCGCTCGCTTTTGTTCGCTCGCTCCTGCTATGGCTGGCTTCAGAAACATCGTCCGCTTGCCAACCGACCGCTGGAGTAACAATGATCGTACATTGTATGTATAAATTTAGGTTTTAATGACGATTCAAAACACAACGCCTATTGCTTCTCTGTTTTGGAACAAAGACGCCTTCAAATCACTTGACACATTGTAACGTTTGCTACGCAAGTCGAACTGTGACCTGTATTTACATATTTACGTCCTAGTGTGTGTAGTTCAAGCAGCTATATAACTGGTCAATCGCGATATGTATTGAGTACTAGTATTTGTGTGTTGTTTCCGTGTGTGATTTTGACTAAATTTATTCCGAACGGCGCTCAAAATAATTTTACACTTTGTTATTTGCGAACGCAACTCACACTATGACTATGATACTCAATTTGCATAAGTAATACGAATGCTGTAGTTCAGAAAATCTATTGGTTAACTTTTGCCCGTGTCTGGGTGCGCAAAACAAAACTGCACATATAAATATCGCATAGCTGAATTTCTACAAATCAATTGGACTTAAACTACTAGTATAATGACTGTGACGATTAATCGCTTGTCTGAGTACATGCGGCGACGAATTATTGGATTGGCAGCAGCCGGACGAAAAATGAAAGAGATCTCGGAACACTTAATTCAAGTTTGTTGAGGAAAACAAAACAAGCGCAGCCAGTGATACATTTTGAAAACAAAAATACAAAATAAACGCAATCAGACCACGCGCGTTGGAAATAAATAAAACGTGTTGTGACAGTCTCACCAAACTCTTTCACTCGCGCAATATAATTATGTTATTTCCCAAAGCACTTATATTTGATACATTGACGAAACACAGCAAGAAAAATGTAAATCAGGCTTGTAATTACTAGTAACTCTACTCGAACGCAATGTTGATCACTGTAAAAGTGGATAAATTCGAACCGTCATCAAATTTAAAATTCAAGCGATCTCGTTCAATGTCAAAAATAAACTCGATGTTTAGAAAGACAAAAACAACAACATATTAGAGTGCAAAAAAAAGCTAGCATCAAAGAACGAGAAGTGCATGTGGGAAAGCGATGAGTGAACTCGAGGAAAATTATGCTGATGTGAGAACAAGCCATATACCCGCGGAGTACTCGCTAAAACATCAAGAAAATAAATGTCTGCGATTGTGTGAACATGATAACGTGCAAACAAGGAACAGAGCTCGTGGTCCACCAAGGAAACTTAGCGATGACGCAGTTTTAGATGTATACGGCTGTTGAAAACAGAGACTTCTTCGATCTCATATAAGCACGTGGATGTATCATTTTCAACTATTACCAACAACGTTATGATAATAAAGACATTGTGAAATTCTTTTGTTTTTATGTAGAAAATTACAGTAAGTTTACCAAGTAAAATCATATTTATTAAAATTGTTGTTCATACACGAGTTGTCGAACACACTACATAGTTTGTAATTTCATCCAGCTCCTTTCAGTCACGATTCAAGACAAATAAAAGGCACAACTATAGATAATATAGCAAATTTTTTTTTCTGTAATATTCGTGTGTAATCAGTAATTATGGAAAAAAATTATGGGTACATATGGAATACATTTCGTTATGAATTATTCTCAATATCAATTTCTAAATTATCTTGTCAAAATCAGTTTATTTTCCAGGGTTTTTCCCCCAAAACGAAAAAATTTCCTAATGTCGGGAACGAGAAGTTTTTTTTTATTATTATTATTTATTGGGAACGGAAAGTCTTTATCGTAGTGCTTCGTCTCGGTTGAAAATGAGCTCTTCGGGTCGCTAAAACTGTATGTCCACCTCTGTTGGGGTGAACATTTGTATTATTATACTGAATAAATCTTAGAACAGAAATGGTGGCACTCAATCATGGCAATCTTCCAGGTCATCGTTAGAAAGATTTTCGGAGGCAAATTTAATCTTGAAAGATTGCAGGAAATTGACCCTTACCGATTCATAATTATGAATCGGGATTCAGGTACCATAGTGTTTGTAACAGAAAAAAAAAAAACGCTTTCGCGTGGGATTTTTCATGCAAACATTGTGAATGGTTCCCCGACACTGATTCCTTTTTTAACTTTCAATTTTTCTAAGACGCGGCAAACCCTGCTCATGACGGAGACGTCGTCGAGATGCAGGTGCGATTCCTCTTAGCAACGCGTTCTATTTATTTCCAAAGCGTGTGGTCGGCGCCTTTGATTGCGTTCATTTTGTTTTTTTATTCACGTAATCTATCACTGGCAGTGTTTGTTTTGTCGCGTCTCACAACTTAATGTCCAAGCTGACTTTGTTTTGGCTGTGAGTGAACTACGTACAGCTCATGAAAGTATTTCGCCCAGAGTTCGCAAAAAACGGAATACCCTGCAAAATTTGAATCCTTTATTTTATAACGAGACATTGGGCGCAAAAATAATCAAAGAAAGCTTAGAAAGAACTCCCATGTGCTGAGAGTATTGGAGACACATTAAATATAATTCGAAATTACTTAGCTGAAAACTAATTATGCAAATCAGAAAATTAATATGACCAGATTTGAGTGTAAAACTAATGAGGTCTGCGCAATGTAACAGAAAATCTATGTCTCCAAGTTTAATTGAAATGTGATTAGAACCAAAAAATTATGAATTATTATGCTTATTAGGGAATTAATATGAACAGATTTTTACCCCAAACTAATTAGGTTTGTACATTGTCCTAGAGCATCTTTGTACTAAGTTTCATTGAAATGGAATAATTAGCACCGTGAAAACTCCAAAATTTCGACCCCTCTAAAAATTTGACCGCCTATTTATTTGCCGGGTTTCGGTGTTTTATTTACCTCCAAATTTTCGACTCCACTAAAAATTGCCGACTCATTCTTATTCGAAAATTGCGACCAGTTTTAGTTTTCCCCCAAACGAAAAAAAAACCGATGTGAGCGTTCAAACGGGACCTTCCTCAAAGGCATGAATCCGGGTTTCTGATTGACTGAGAGATTTTTATTTTATTGGTAACGAAAATATATTCTAAATAAACGAAGTTTCAAATAAAAACGAACACAAAAATCTCGGCATGCTGCGTTTCTGAATTGTTGATTATTACTGTACTCAGTAGTGATTATAATAATGTACACAAAATAAATTTGTTGAATGGTTATGAAATACAAATAAAAGTGAACTTAGTTTCATCGTAAGCGAATGATTCCGGTCTCGTATAAACGTTTGATGCTGTAGGATATCCGCCATGTTCTCTTAGGTCAAATAGGTCAAATCGCTAATTAACCAATCAAAAAGCTGGATGATGCGAAAACGGCATGATTTTTTTTAAATAAAAAAATTAGTTGTTTTTAAAAAATAAACTGGTCATCTGAAGAATAATTTAACATTGTTCACAGTGATAACAGCTCATTCTCGAAAGGAAGCTTACCCGCTCACGCTAGTCACGATAAAAATCATACACGTGTACTCTTGAATAGACAGACGTCAATGACTACGGTAAAACTTAGACTCTATTTTAGCCGGCAGGATTGATTGAAATGTCCGAAAAATGACGCCAAAATACACCTTAAAAGTCCCATTTTATTTTCTTAAATCCCATTATATTTTTTAATCCAAGGGCGAATTTACGGCAGAATTTGGTCCCTCAAATCACCGGTACGGTGCTCAAATAAGGGACACGTGAGCTTTGATTCTAACCGGATACATTGCACTGGGTCGGGGAGATCGTTTGCTAAACTTCCATGTATCTTTTGTCCAATGGGTACCTGTACTTCGAACATTCGCAAGTTTTCCTAGGTAGTGCGAGACAGCTTTGTCTTTTGACCTATTAGTTTTGTGCTGACCTCTTCTCCGCGTCTTGATGTTTTGTTTTGCTTGTCATAATACTCACTGATTGATGACTTTGTTTAGATTTTGAGTTACAACTCGGCCACGACCTTTGCTTTTACCGTGAAACATGAGGAAGTTTACGTCAATTGACGGACATTGCATTTTTTAAAAACTAATGAAGCACACTGTCTATCATCCCCATTTTTTTTTGCTGATTTCTATTCTGAAAAATTCGACCGTCCGAAAATGCACCTTAATTTTGACTCTAAAAACACGTCACATTTCTAACACCAATTATTTAAAACCAGTCGAAATTTTGGAGTTTTTACGGTACTTTAGATATCAGTGTGAAAGATTAAAATTGGTTAATTATGCAAATTAGGTAATTAATATGTACAGATTTTAACCCACAATTATTCAGGTCTGTCTATTGTCCTACAGCATCCATGTACATTCATTGATATGTGATGTATAGTACCTGAGATATCAGTGTGAAAGTTGGTTAATTATGCAAATTAGGTGATTAATATGCACAAATATTTACCGGAAACTAATTGGGTCTGCATAATTCTAGATTCATTGAAATATGATGATTAGTACTTTAGATATCAGTAGAAAAGCTGAAAATTAATTATGCAAATTAGGTAATTAATATGCACAATTATTTACCCTAAAACTAATCAGGTCTCTGCATAGTCCTAAAGGATCTATGTACCAAGTTTCATTGAAATGCGATGATTAGTACTT
Organism: Saccoglossus kowalevskii; assembly: GCF_978046115.1. Classification (NCBI taxonomy): domain Eukaryota; kingdom Metazoa; phylum Hemichordata; class Enteropneusta; family Harrimaniidae; genus Saccoglossus; species Saccoglossus kowalevskii. Next base: position 15,548,894 of record NC_140642.1, on the reverse strand, counting down.
GAGATACCCGTGGAAAAGCTGAAAATTAACTAATTATGCAAATTAGGTGATTAATATGCACAAATATTTATCGAAAACAATCAATCTCTGCATAGTCCTTGAGTATGTAAGTACCAAGTTTCATTGAAATGTAATGCTAACTACTTATATCAAATGCTGAAAATTAATTAATTATGCAAATTAGGTAATTAATATGTACTGATATTACCATAAAAACTATCAGGTCTGTGCAGTGTCGTATGACATCTATGTACCAAGTTTCATTGAAATGTGATGATTAGTACTTGAGATATCAGTGGAAAAACCGAAAATTGACTAATCATTATGCAAATTAGGTAATTAGTATCCACGGATTATTACCAAAAACTAATCAAAACCTAGCATTAGTTCAGAGCATCTATGTACCAAGTTTCATCAAAATCCAATGAGTGGTTGTTTAGATATCAGTGGAACAGTCATGGAACCACTAAAAAATAGCTAATTATCATGCAAATTAGGTAATTAATATGCACGGATTTTTACCAAAAATTAATCAAATCTGCGCATATGTTCAGAGCATCTATGTACCAAGTTTCATCAAAATCCAATGAGTGGTTCTTTAGATATCAGTGGAACAGTCATAGAACAGCTAAAAATTAGCTAATTATCATGCAAATTAGGTAATTAACGAGCATGGATTTTTACCAAAACCTAATCAAATCTGCGCATTGGCCCAGAGCATCTATGCACCAAGTTTCATCAAAAACCGATGTATGGTTCTTGAGATAGCAGTGGAACAGTCGGACACACATACACACATACACACATACACACATACAGACACACTAACTGCAAAGACTCCCATTTTGTGCTTCGCACATGGGAGTCAAAAACCATAATTGTAATTCAACAAGCTTATGTAACGTCCGCTTGCCAGCCGCCTAGTTAAAAAACGCGATCTCCATTGATGTCGGCTTCGACAACTTCGGACAAGTAAGATGGGCGCTGGCCGACATTACATTTGCAAGTATTGTATTTGTTTGACAAATTGTACACTACTGTCATTCTATAACAATCGATTGGTCGTTTTTTTCAGTCTTACTATTCCTGCAGATATTCTTCAATTGACCCGTGTTAAACCCAAACCATGCGTGCATGACAACCGTCACCCTACACACGGTTACTCAATGAATACCGTACTCTACAGTAGACATTTTTCGCTCTCCACCAAAAATTTAATGGTTTTATTTCATATTAATTGTGTCTGTGTTTGATTTCACATGTTTGGTTCGATCTTGTTTATGGTGGACATTATTACTACGCGTATGTATTATTACCAATTCTATATGGCCGTGTGATCCACCGTATTTTTTCAACGGTCGTTCTATAAATTTTTGATTGTATTTATTCTTATTTTAACATCATAAAAACAAAAGTGACACACTTGTACATGAAACAGTAGGTAATGAACTGTAAATGAGGGCGCTGTCCACGGTACATGAAGGCAACACGATCGTCTCCGGTAAACACGTAATTTTGCTTTCTATTATAGCATCTATACCTCGGACAATCACATGTTCATCTTTTATAAAGCCTGGTGAGTCTATATAACCAACATTTAGTGCTATATCTATTGACGATTTCCACGTAAAGCAAGTTTTACTTGCACCGGCTTAGTTGTCACTGTGATCAAGTACGGCTCTTTGTTCCACGGAGGTCATTACCATATTCTATTCAAAGGTCGATTGATAGAACAATGCCAAAAACGTGCCAAGATTGTGGTACTACTCGGGGCGTTAGTCAAGTGGAGGATGACACATTTCTTTGTAAAAAGTGTAATAAGAAGCGTATGTCCCCTAGCAAAGAGACTCTTGTACTCCCAACAACAATTGAAGATCGTTTGGATGACATCAGCCGTCAACTAAGCTGTATAAATGAACTTACACTCAGTATGAGAGAAATTAAGGCCTCAATGGAATAAGAAATTGGAAGATTGTAACGCTAATCTTGTTCAGCGTATTACTGTCTTAGAAAAGGCCAGTGAAGAACAAAATCAGTATAGTAGAAGAGACATTATCGAGATACATGGCATACCAGAAGTCACAACTGAAAGTACCGATGAAATATCACTTAAAGTTCTACACAAGATTGTTCCAAATGTGACATCAAGGGATATTGAAATCACCCACAGAATAGGAAAGATCATCCCACCAGAAAGAAATGGCGCAACAAATACAAGACCTCGGCCAAGACCTATAATTGTTAAATTCGCTGGACGAAGAAAAAGAGATGAAGTGTACCATGACCGAAAGAAAATAAATCAGATAACCACAGACAATCTAGGGTATAGAGAAAATAGTAAAATATATATCAATGAAAATCTGACACCAACTGGTCGAAATTTACTGAAATTAACCAATGCTAAACGCAAAGCTACCAATTATAGATTTCTGTGGACAAGAAATGGTCAAGTCTATGTTAGTATCAGGGGGAAATCTTCTTCACGGGGTTCTCCACACGTGTCAGGGGGGAATCTCGTCTCGTCTCTCTATCTCGTCCCCTTGAGGTACGGGATCGGGAAAATCACTTATACTTTACAGTCAAATAAGGCACACACAACGAAATACGTTTCAGCTCTCGTCTTAGTCGGTCAATCGAGCACTCTATAAGACACAGCGCCCTGGGGAAAAAATCCCCAAGACTCTCGCAAGGCTGAACCAAGACTCGCCCAAGACTGGACTCTCGACTGCGTCTGTCGTGGAGTATTCGCCAAGACCAACTCAAACTCTCTTTATTCATTTTCAAAACTCTAACCAATTACAAAACAGTAAAAGACTCTAGGGCGTAACCTTCAATCATAAAGCCAATCACACTAAGTACTGAATACGTCATATCTTTTGATTAATCGTTCACTACATTAATAACTATGAATATAAACTGTCAGAATCGCGACGGATATCTCGTAATTAGTTCCAAATCACTGAGCCAAGTTCTGTCCAAAACTTCAAATAGACCTAAACGATGACAGACATAACACAGCAATTCGCTCATAATCAACTAATTAAGTCGGTCAACAGATACGCGAAAACAAATTCATGACATTAGAAAGGCAGAAGGTACACCACATATTATAATCAAGAGTGAGTTTGACATTTCAAAAATAGTTTAAATTACTTGTAAATATATCCTATACTGTTTATACATATAACTAACCATGGAAGATGATAATGATCACCAATTATTCAATATTCACTGTTCGTCATATACCATTCCCAAGTTCAATACTGAATTCTCCAATGCACTCGACACATTCTCTATATCTCATATTAATATTCGATCTCTTAGAATTAACTATGACAATTTTAATTTATTTTATGAAAATTATATAAAACATCAATTCAGTATCATTGCACTTACTGAAATTTGGCAAATTGATAGCAAAAATATTTACAGTTTAACAAATTATTCTTTTGAAACAAATTGCAGAGATGATGGTAGAAGAGGTGGAGGGGTAGGCATTTACATTCAAAATAATCTACGGTATTCTGTTTTGAACTCAGTTTGTGTCAATAATGCAGAGTCTTTGTTTTTAGAAATCTTTATTGTCAAACACAAATACATCGTTGGAGTATTGTATAGACCCCCAGCTACACAAATTGACAGTTTTATCAGTAATCTTGAGATTACACTGAATGAGATCAAAACACAATACAATGGCTGTATTTTAGTTGGAGATTTCAATATTGACCTGAATAACAATTCTAACCCCAAAGTAAATTTCCTTCTCAATACACTGTCATGTTTTCACTTAGAACAGTTAATCAAAACCCCAACAAGAATAACAAAAACAAGCCAAACAATAATTGATCACATATATACTGATATATGCAAAACAGATATTTTTTCAGGTACTATCATCTCAGATCTTTCTTATCACCTGCCGGTTTTTGCAGTTTTACCTCTACTGCCAATTCACAAAGAAAACAATTATATGTATTCCCGGGATTTCTCCAAATTCCAAGTGAACTCATTTAGATCTGATTTGAGAGCAGAAACATGGGTTGAAGTATTGGATTGTCAGGATGTTAATGTGGCAACCGCTAAATTCAACGAATTTTTTTTTTTAAAAATATGCCATGAGCATGCACCTATGAAATTAAAAAAAATCAGCAAAAGACGGAGCAAAGATAAACCTTGGATAACATCGGCAATTAGGAAATCGATTAGAACAAAACATCGTTTATTTGGCAATATGGTTAAAAGTAATTACGAAGAACAAAAAGTGCAAACTTATAAAAAATACAAAAACATTCTGACAAAGTTACTACGGAAAGCCCGACAACAATATTACACATATTTATTCAACTCTAATAAAGGAAATCTGAACAAGAACTGGGAAGTAATAAATGAACTCATTGGCAAAACCAAACCAAAATTAGTTATACCAAAAGAAGTCAAGCTGGATTATAATGGCATACCAATTATACACACAGATTTCGAAAATATTGCGAATGACTTTAATGAGTTTTTCGTTACAATTGGCGAAAGGTTGGCCAATAAAATAACAATAACATTTTCTACAACTTTCTAGGGGAACGAGCTACCCAATCAATTTTCCTACGCCCAGTAACTGTTCATGATATCCAAACTGAAATTATCAGGTTAGATCTTCACAAAGCGGCAGGTTGGGAAGGAATCAGTGCAAAACTGGTAAGGCATGCTATGAGCGAAATTTTGCAGCCATTACGTTACATTACAAACTTATCAATTTCCACAGGACAGTTTCCAGACTGTCTTAAAAAGGCCCGAGTCATCCCATTCTATAAAAAAGGTAATACATCTAATCTGGGGAATTTTCGACCAATCTCTATCCTACCAATCATCAGTAAAATTATAGAAAAAAAATGTAAATAAATGCCTGATGAATTACTTACAAAAATATAATATACTGTACAAACACCAATATGGCTTTCGGGAAAAATATAGCTGCAAACTTTCACTCATTAGCTTAATTCAATATTTGCTATTTGAAATGGATGAGGGTAATGCCACAATTGGATTGTTTATAGATTTTTCGAAAGCATTTGATACAGTGAACCACAGTATCTTAATTGCAAAACTTGAACAAATCTAACCAAATCAACATAAACGCTCTGAATTGTGAATTCCAAAAGGTGGTATTATGGTGTGATGCAAATAAACTTACTATCAATTCCGATAAAACAAATTACATGTCTATTGCCAATACACATAAAAAATCAAAACTGAGGGTCAATTCAATCTTAAAGGTGACCAATTAAGTGAAACCTGTAGTATTAATTACATCGGAATAACGATGGATAAACATCTGACATGGAAAAATCATATATCACTAGTAAAGAAAAAGATCAGTAAATTAGCAGGTATATTTTTCAAGCTCAGATTTTTAGTTCCACGGACAGTATTAATAATGTTATACAACACATTTATTCTTCCCCACATTTCTTATGGATTAGAGGTTTGGGGAAATACAGATCAATGTCACCTGCAAAACATTTTACGTTTACAAAAACGCATTGTTCGCATTATCGCCTTTAAAAATTACAATACACCCTCAGCACCTTTGTTTAAACAATTAGGCATTTTAGATATTTACAAACAACATTCTCTACAAATTGGAACCTTAGTGCATGATGCCATTAATGATAGATTACCACCAATTTTCCACAACTACTTCCCGCAGATCGAACATAATTATAACACAAGACAAAACTACAAACGTAATCTTTCTCTCCCCAAAGTTAAGAAAAAATGTGGTCAATTTTCTATAAAATACATTGGCCCGAAAATATGGAACACAATTCCGACTCATATTAGATCTATACAGTCGAGAAACATATTAAAAAAAGAATACAAAAAATATCTTTTGTATACTTAGTGAACGTGGTGTTTTTCTTGTACATAAAATGTATATACATATCTATATATTTATATATATATATATATATTGTTTTCGCTATTTCTTTACTAGCCCTAATACTTAAATAAATATTCATAATAATTAAGATGGGAACGGACTAGATTAGCAGTCACTTGACGGTTATTTTCCGATCCTATTCTCACTTTTGTTCTTGCATTGTATTTAGTTTTTTGATTCTATTATTGTATTGGTTATAATAAGGAGAATAAACGTATTATTATTATTAAATGCGGGCGGTTGCGCTGTCAGGCGAGCGAGCGAGCGAGCCAGCGATTGCGCGAGCGGATACTTCCGGATTTGCGTGGCCGAAAAAAAGCGGAAATTTCGCGGTCGAATTGAACAAAGCGAGCGAAAAAAAAGCGATCAAAATCCGGAAGCGGGCGGGAGGTTGGGCGAAATGAGTACTGTAGTACGGGTTATTATAATACTCGTGTCACACGTAGGGAGATATAACTATTGCACAATAATAATCAGCTTTTTAAAGCGCAATTGTAACGTGTGTATATGTTAGAAACAGGGGACATGTCAATAATAATAATTATTATTGACACAACACTGATTCATAAATGTACAACAGTAAGGTAAGTCAATATACTACAAGAAATCAAAGGAACAAGACTAATAAAACTACACAAATATTTTTTTGAAATGGGCCTCGTCTTCGATTTCCCTACTGGTGCATGACCCACAGATTCGTTTGTCAATTGGAGTTTGTTTTGTTTTTTTTGTCTACCTTTTTCGACCAGGAGACAGCGATTGCCGAGTCTTAATTTACTCAATTGCTCCCTAAGTTCGATGATTTTGATATCACCCTTTATGTAAAATAGAATATTCCAAAATGGCGGACTTTGCGAAGCAACGTGAACCAAAAGTTGCAGGAAAGCAATGGTAGCATGACAATATTGTTACTGTCTTTCGGTTATTACTGGTCTTATATGCGGTCTAATACTCCATGAACACTGTAAAATATTTGCGGCACTATAATATTTAGTAAAACAATATATGCGAAGTCGCTGTTGTGTATCGGGAGTTTTGTTTGTACGAACATCATACGGGTTAGTAGCAATAAATAACACTCATAGCAATCACAAAACGCTTCAAGGAAGTAAATAAGTTTGTATTTCTGCCCGGACAGTCCCCGGGCAGTAATTAGTAGAACCCATATACATATCCAAACTTTTACATAATTCAACAAGTTTATACCCATGTTATTATCCCAGATGTATCTATCAGTACATAAGCCTAGTGACTCCATGTCAGTTTTTGTATTACAGATATCACCATTCTCTTCAATGGCTGTAACATCAAAGTGAAAGTGAACCCCATCAGGTTAACTGTCACCTATCGCTCACTTCCCAGCTGCTGTATCCGTCCAACTAAACATTATTTTGTAGAAAATACAACATATGCTTTAGTTTAAGATTTCGTTTATATTTGTAAAATTGGATTACCCTGAATAATTGCATGAAATCAATATCTTTGATTGAAAATTAAAACGAAATACGCTCTTATTGTGGCCTACAATTTTAGAACTACTTTCAGTGTGTTAAAAGGCAGCCATTTCGTTTTGTCGATACGTGATATTTACATCGCAATTTTTCAAGCATTTGTTATTACAAGTCACTGAACCTACTTAATGTAAAAGTGTTCTTACTTTCTGACAATATTATCTTTATTTTGAGCATTTTTAAGATTTAATTCTGTGTAATAAAACTTTTGTTGTAGCGGTAGCATACTATACCTTGTACGCAATTATCTATGCAATGATTTGTATCAACTATTTTCCTTTACAATTGTGCACGTTGAGAAAGCAAATTTTATGTGGCTGGGGTAAACCACAAAGACAATAGCCGTTATCGGTATTTATTTGAGTTGTCTGACGGGCAACCACATTTGTATTCAGACTTGTCCTGACTGAACATTTGCTTGTCACGGGCGTCGGCCAATATGAATTGTTGAGCTCTGTAATTTAAAATAAAAGAAGGTCCCTGCTTACAAGACGCACAAAATTGACATCTTCAGAATCATTGCATATATAAACACGGCACCAGTGCTTTCGGAGAAGATTGATGAATACCTTTCGTATATCCTTAAAAAAGTCACCAATGCATCGATCGTGGTAAAAGAGAGTTCCCAAACTACATTGCACACACTTGACATACACTTCTAACATGTATGGTCATAGACCCAATTAAATATGCATGTCTACAAAAAAAATAAGTGTTCAAATAATAGAAGCTGAAATTTTTGGACTAACGTTACGTAATTGAAACACAAGACGAAAGTACTAGCTGGATTACAAAAGAGGGTATAGCAGTGTAGGAAATTCCTGCCCGTCCGCACGCCCGAGACGGGTAACTTTCGTATTGGACTGGTTGAATTTCAAACTTCCCTGTCCGGTGGTCGGGTAACATGTTACCACATTCTTCCGCCGAAATTAAAATAAAAACAAGCTACCATTCTTTATATGTGCTCTAAACATTTTAAACAGAAATGTGATCAGCCAAAACTATGAAAATATTGCATTGCCGTCGCAGATCGCGACTTGCCGACACGCATTCTCAACCCACAACACGGAATCCATTGACTTATTAACATAATAATAGGTAAGTGACCTCGGGTCAGGTCCTATCTCCCATGGTGCAGTGACACTTCCGGTGACCCCTGACCAGTTCTATCGTTGAGTAGTTTGTTTACAAAGTTTTCATTTCGCGTACAACATGTATCGTTTTTTGGGGATAGACCCTCCAACAAAGAAACAGAAGTCGAGCATCGATAGAATTGCGGCAAATAAGGAGTATGACCAGTCAAAACGTACTCGCAAAATCATTCCAAGCTGGAAGACGGAGTTCAAAGAATGGCTGGTCACCGATGACACCGGTAATCATACGGTGTATTGCCGTATCTGCCGGGCTATTTACGGGCCGTTATCAAACCGCAAAATACCAGACAAACTCCGTAAGTACGGAAAGGGATCGTTTGTAACCGGCTGTACCAATTTAAGACATGATGCCCTCACATGCCATGAAATGTCAATTGGGCATAAACAAGCCAAATCGATATTCGACGCAAAGAATGCTCCACCCACAGTCACTTGGGGGCTGAAAATCAATAAATACTAATTTTTTTAAAAAACCAAGTTTTATGGAAGGACAGAGGAGAAAGAAGTTGAGTGCTATACAGGCAGTAGATGAAGCACTCGAGCTGCTGAAGCACTTGATGAGGAGGAAGTTGCAGAAGCTGAAACAGATGGTGATGATGATGCTCATTTGGTAGCTGGATTAGATTCTGACTATGGTACAGATTTTTCTGATCTAGCCGAGAGCAACAGTGACACAGACGTCTGATATATCATGTTCTGAATATGCATGTTCTCTACTTTGTTGTTAAAATAAACCGTGCATAGTATATTGTATACAACTTGTGTTTATTTGTGTGTGTGTGTGCGAAAATAATTGAAAAAATGTGCGGGACTGGTAACATTTTAGCAGGGCTTGTAACTTTTGAAACTTTTGGTATGTAATCTGGACAAATTTCCTACACTGGGGTATAGTTAATATGGGCAAATGCATTGCTTGAGCCATTGGTAAATTCATGGAATTGATTTTGCTGTGACGATGTATGAACAATTATTTGAATATGGTGTTGTGTGTTATAGGAAGTATGTGATGTCTTAAGTCTTTTGATTATGTCATTTGAATCAAGAAGTACTTGATCGGAAAGAATGATTATATTTGTTCTTTGGCAGTGAATGGCTTATTTGTACTTGACTGTGACCCACCCACCACTCAATTGTAATTTGGCCAGCTGTTATTAGACATCACTAGCATGACTAGTTGGAAGACAACCATGTAAAAATAGTGTGAATGAAATAATCGTCTGTAATGAACAAGAAAATATTTTCATCTTAACCAAAAATAAACAAGTTTACAAATAACATTAGAGTAAGAATAAAGTAAAAAGTTTACCCAATAGGAGATACAGCTGATGGTTGAATTATCTCGCTTGGAAGAAAGAAAAAAAATAAGTAAGTAGTAAGGATGTTCAACATCGTTGAAATAGATAATGCTTTGGAAATGATTGGACTTTCCATGAAAAATCTTGAGGCACATTGTAAATAACTGGTGAGAGGATGCTGAATGCGCTACCATGCTTTTAAGCGTCGTCTCAATGAAAATAAACACAGGTTATGCACATTTACATTATAATGAGGTAAATTAGTGTTGTCAACAGAGATTCAATCTGGTATGATGTGCATGAAACGACTCATAGTGCAAAAAGCGCATAACCCAAATGATAGGTATCACCACCGACAACCAATTTGGTAGTAGTCATCTTGTTGTTTTCAATAAGTATATGTACAATACACTGTACAAAACTAGTAGTTAACTGTTTGCAACATTGTACAAGACAGTATTATAGACCCATATCATGCAAAGTTACAGGATGTCATACAAATAAACCTCCCTTACTTTTAGGCTATTGTATGTTCATCCAACTGTCCATTCAGAATGAATAGGAAATTAATTTTTTTTTTGTACTTCATAGAAATATCATTGATATCAATCTCATAAGACTAATAGAACCCGTAAAAGTAATGAATTTATCGCATGGCAATGGCAATGTGCCATCTGACATATAACCGGAGTGAATTGACCATGTGCAAAGACAACATTGTTGGTTTGCATAAGACAGCCCACACATATGCTATAGGAAGTAAAATCCTGGTATCTACAATGACATGAGTCAACATTAAACCAGAAACAGAGAATGTAAATGCATGGACTTTTTTGTACAGAATACCAATTCATCCCTCATTATTTATGTGGACCATGTTAAAAAGATCTCAAACCATTGTGAGGCCAATGTAAAACAAATTTGGTGTTTCCAGTATTAGGGTAAAAATATTGGGTAGTTAGGCAGGGATTTTATTATTTTAGATTATTTTTTTCCCCAACATGTCTATATTAAATACAATCATTTTAAACAATTGTTTTTTTTTTTATATGATGGTATTGACATCAACTTTTGTTCATTTCAGAAAAAGGTAACTCATTTCCATAAAAATAAAATTTGGTCTTAATAAAAAATGACAACATGTCATTAAGGTTGAGGTGAGTGGCATGAACTGCTGATCGGTGACAGCAAAACTTTCACTGATGTACATGTGTATGTAGACATCAGCACAAGAAATTGGCTCCTATCAGTGTCTGCCTAACAAATGTCAATTGCGTACATTAGTGCTAAGGCCATTTACCTACAATAGCAACAACATAAGCATGATAAAAGCACTCTGATGTACATTGCTGCCTTTGCTGTTTCCTGCATGTGACAAAAATCCGTCACAAGAAAATTGTAGTGGGCCAAACAATGGTCAAGTAAGAATTAATACAGCCGGTCGTTTACGGATTGATTTATTTAGTACATGGATTGAACATAATGTGATAATATTGTGATTCAAAATGGCCGACTCAATTCAGTTTTTGTTTTCATTACTTATCTGCCGAGGACTCATGACATGACCAGACTTGTTAATTTATAGTAGAAATTACACCAGCATGTATACTACTGTTTTGTATGTAACACACAATACATTAATATTTATGTTGTTGTTCATCTACTGAGGAGGGAGGAGGGTATTTTGTTTAATTATCGATAGTCAAGAATGATTTGTGTGTAATAATTAAATGTTTTTATTATTTTAGAAACATGGGAAGATATTGCAATGAAACAACAATTTAGCCAAAAGAAGACCAGGTCGTAGAGAACTTGTTAAATTAGGATGTTTCTGGACATATTGGTGCCGATAATTACTGTGTAGTAGATTTAGTAATTATTTTAGCTCAACTCGATGCTCGCTGTCGTAGAGCAAAACTCTTCATAAATGACTAATCAAAACTACTATTTGAATTGCTTTCATATTTAGTGTGTCTTCATTTTGATTTTTGGTAAACAAAAAGTTTTGTATGTAAGATGTGTCAGTGGTAAAAATAGGTGATATGTTATTGATCTGGCATAGATGCAACTTTTAGTTTATGTTCATATGATAAGCAATAGTATTTAAATACAAACTGTAGAGTTCTTCAGTCATACAATATATAGGATGCAAGTATTGATTTGCCCAGTCAATGTCGAACTTTGATGTACATGACTGTTGACAGTTTAAAATCATCGATAACAATATTTAAAATACCTGCGTATTTTATTTTATATTGTTTTAGACTCCTACAATCACGAAGTTGGTGTCTGATGGTGAAGGTCTTGGTAAGTTTAATTATTTTATTTTTTATATTTTCATTCGACTTCTTCAAAATTACTAGTATCAATAATTATTTTTTTTACTATGTTTATTTTCAGTTTAGTCACGGGTCACTTCAACATACAGTGTAACTCTAATTTCATTATATCCCTGTACTTGAAAATATAATTATACTTGTTATCAGACAGTGTTATCAGACATCTTTACTTTTGTTACTGCTAGGCATGGTGCAAATCAGGAAGGTGTGTTTTGATGTCCATCTGTATGTTCAGAACAGATTCAAAATGTTGTTTTTGGAAATGCTGTTTATACATGATATACCGCTCACATTTGAACACATTTTTCATTCTTTTTTACTGTATGTTCGAGTTTAACAAGTTTGAGTCTTCATCCCTTGTCTATTTCGTACACTAGATACCAGCCGATACCCACCTCCCACTCATAAGGAGTGCGTACATTTAATCATAGTTCCTGGGCTCCCTGTGATTCTTCAATAAAACAATACATATTGACATACATAGGCACAACATATTATTTCATGATACAAGCAAAAATTTGTCCACAGGCACACAAGATTGGCTGTCCTGATATTCAAACACGCCTGGAGCTTTTCCAATGATTTTAAGGCCGACAGGCGGGCATTTTCTTTCCTTGCACATAATAATAATAAAGGGCAAAGGTTATAGTGATTACAATTTATTATGTTCCTAATAAGTAATTTTGGTTCAGTCTTCTTCCAACTATGCACTGTCGGCGTTTGCATTCTTTAACGCTACAATGCAAACTGATTTGCTGATGTCAAATACAATCTGTTGATCTCATCTGTTTTCAAAACTGTTGATTAGCAATTTATAAAGGTAAACTGAGTGAGGAAAATGTATTTAACACCTTCTATGGTCATCTACGAGCCTTTGTTTAATCATAATTTACTCATTCACATCATATTCACTATAGTCAATGCTCACTAATGATTACATATTTATTATTCAAAAATTACTTAATAACATTTTTAGTGCTTTGAAAGGGGTAGACATCGTCGAATTTGTACTCACAAGTAAAAATCACCTAAAAAGGCAGGGTTGTGCTCTAGGTCTAACATGAACACTAAATCGAGCGAGTGCGATATGAACAAAATTGATAACTATTGTTGACTATGTAATGCAATTACTTGTTATGTGACGCCACCAATTTGACAATTGCCGTTTCTTATATGTCTCAATACAGGTGACTACAGTTGCTAAAGTACTCGGTATAGGAGATGTCCAAGATCATATGCTGTCCTCCGGACAAATGATGACCAAACAAGAGTTTGCAATCGCCGATGAAACTTCACAAATTAAAATTGCAGTATGAGGTGACAAGATTCCTCAGATATTAATAAACAGTACATACAAATTTAATGAAATCACTGTTCGTTCGTACATCTCACGAAAATCTTTAACAACAACAACACCACAGAATATCAACTTGACCACACTGTAAATATTGCAGATGACTCAGATGCATCCGCCATTGTAACAGGTTCCGTCCAGTATGCTGATGTCTCGTGAAAATAATTTTGCATTTGCCACAAACAGCTGCACAACTTCAACACTGAGGCATCTTCTGTTAAATGCACAAACTGCAGAATGCGACAACAAAAAAACCAACGTAAAACCAGTTGTGAAAGTAGATATCACAATCAAAACAGAAACTGGAAAATTGCAGAAGCTGGCAGTAACACAAATGGTATTACAATCATATTTTCCCAATCAAGATGTCACAAATTCAGATGAAATGTTGTTAGATGTCATAATCTGTAAGTTCACAGTAGACAACTTCAACGTTGTATCAATGAAAAAATGTGAAAGTGAAGAAGATAAAAAGTAAGAGTAAAAATAAACTGGATGCTATAGGTGAAAATGAAAATAAAGTAGAGACAAAAGATGCAGGTCCTGCTGAAGAACAACTAGGCACTGATGAACATTACATTTTTGTTTTTCGTGTGACTGTTCGCTCCTTTATTTTGTTTACACGTGCTCTGTGTCCAGGGAGTATCGGCAACTGCACTGCTATATTCTGCTACTGGTAGCACTGGTACAACGGGAGTAGTTCAGGCAGTGAGCTTCAGTGGTTCCCGTTGATTAGCAAGGATTAATGCACAGCACGTCTGCATATGTACCTCTGTATAGGGTACAGCTCACTGGAGTCAGGAATCAGCATCACATGATGTTACAGGATCAAGTCAGGTCACCTTCCTGACTAAAGATTTTCACACTTGACTCAACATAAATACTCCAGCTAATTTATGACCATGCAAATAATAAAATGCATCTAACGAAATGAGTGGCTATCTCGAAATAACGGACCAATTAGTGTATCAAGAATGCTCATTTTGGTAGTGGATTAGACCACTTTTTATCCAAGCTCTACCAATTTAAAGTAGGAGACTCAAGTCAATGATGTCATATATATTTTCATTGTCAACAACACTAGGCTCAGTACATTCCAAGGTATTTCACAATCACCATGCCACTGTCAGAGACATACCATTTTGCCACAGGGAGACAGTATGTATGTATCTCAAATTCTGCTGACAACACAATCCAGTGACTGTATCTGTAAGTCTTAAAAATAAATATGTGCAATGGGTTGTTGCAAAGTGTCCAAACATGTGCGATTTTCATTCACACAGCAAGGACTCTACTTTTCACTTACAATTTATGGAACAGTACTATATTATATATTACTGCCCAAATAGGGTTTGAGCGCAGATGGTCATTTGCCCGACGTTAGGAACAAAAACAAAGCTTCAACGTTATTGCAGTCTTTCCAGACTGGTGTTGGGAATTATGGTACTCCAAGCGGTGTCAGATGTGACATAGGAAGAGAAAACGTAGAGATAGCAGAATTCATGCTAATGAAAAGGGGGACAAACAGAGGCAGTGTTATCACGCGAAAGAGCGTGCATAATCAACGCATAGAAAGGTTGTGAAGAGATGTGTTTGAAGGGGGGTTGAGCATTTACTATCAGCTTTTTTATTTCACGGAGGACAAGTTTATATTAAATCTTTTCGATGCTGACCATATATCTGCTCTACATAACGTCTTTCGTCGCAAGATAAATGGGAGATTGTGTTACTCACCCCACCATGTCATGAAAAAAATATCAGCATACCAACACAATCTACTTCTCAACAGCATTGTGGTTATGTAATCATTGGGTGTATTGTGGTTAAGCAACCACCGGGTACATTGTGGTTATGTTATCGACAGACACACAATATGCAACTTTGTGTTTCAATATATACTCTCCATGACAGTAGCAAATCAAATAACTGCTCTCGGGTTAATTTTTTTAGACTGCATTAGTGTGTACGTATTTCTTTCTTTGGCTTGTCTGGAAACAGTTAAATACTATCATCTGATGGATATTCCCAGTACAGTTTTACTGCAGTCACATCTGGCGGTATGTAAGTGAATGTGGTTTAAATAGAGAAAATATGATATATATATACCCATAAACAATTTAAACTAATAGTGTACAGACAATCAAAAAGACAAATATGAAATATGTATGGAACTGATTATCATACTAAATTCATTCCTTTTGAAACAGTTCAGGAAATGGCAAATTTTAGGCCAAAAATCAGTATACAAACAATAGTTTGGTCTGAATCAGTAGCAAAACAAGAAAACAAGAAACTGGTTATAATATAATACTACTTGTTAATGTATCAAACACTAATAGGGAAATACACACTTTTAATCAAAAATACTCTTTTCTGCTAATTATAGATGATCTGACATCTACCGATATACAACATATCTTACATGAAACTAATGATTCGAGTAGCAAGATAGAATAAGCGGTTATTTTCTGCAAAGCTTTCTGAATACAAACCGCTGGACAAATATTGCCTAGTTCTAGCCCCTCCCTCAATAGACTTGTCCCCCTTCCCATATATACCGCACTTGAACAAAACCCTGATCAAAACTACATCACATCGCACAATCATTCTATTCACAGCTTTAGACCTTCACTCTCAGCACTAACTATATAACCACATTATACCTCCCCCTCAAGGCCTCAATTTATTCTTCACAATGCTTGTGCCATTTACCAATCTGAAGACAGAACTGTCATGGGGGGGCAACCGGTTAAATGCAACAGCTCGATTTGTTTACATGCCACTTCATTTGCAACCAATTCCTTTTGCAAAGAGCTCAATCTTTAGAAAGACATTGCTCAGCTTCTGCTATTTTGACTGGAATATTTTTCTTTATGTGGTTCATAAAATGTCTGTCTATAGCATCATTCTCTTCCATCGACCATGGTATTTTTTTGAACTTGACCTGCTAACAAAGTAAGCACTCGTATTATTAAGAATCAATAGACATTAACTGGTACATTACATAGTTGCATTCAGACACTTCCTTTGCCTTCACAACTTTCACTAGATGTTCTGTTTATCCATATACTTATAAAGCTATGGTTTATCAAAGAAAACGGAAAATAATTTAATGTTACACTGGCTGGAGAGGTGTTAATTAATGCCAACATTATGACTTGAAGTTTGTAAGCTAAGATTTTAAGTTTGTATGTTTAGATATTGAAGTCCGGCAATTGAATTTCAAACTTATGAGTGCGCCATCATGCACTTAAATGGACAACTTACAATTGCCATTTTATGAACTCTTTGTGCACATAACTAAAGGGTATTCGAAACGCCGGAAGTTGGATACCTAAAAACAAAATGGCGGATGGGCAGAACGTGTGTTCTGGGTCTGATGAAAAAAATCTACAGAAAATCCATCGTGCAGCGCGACTTCTGTCTATTGCACAGAATTTGATAGACACTGCCAGCTCGAGTAATGATGCCTTGACTGCTCGAGCATCCCCAATTCCCTCTACGTCATCCAATGCAGATGAATTGTCGACGCAACGTTCGGATATACAACTCTTAAACTACAAACACTGTTTAGTCTTCCCCGGAGCAGCAAACAAAATCAACATCACGAGCTATTTGCACCTGGGCGTCAAAAAACTTCTGAATAAATTGTTTCACTAAAGACATGTCACCTACTTGGTCACATAAATTCTGTTGTTTGTCAGATAAAGATACAATGGCAGCACCCACAGCAATTGAAAAAGACGAGCTCAGATTGATCGGACTTGGCACGAAAAAGCTACAGTTTCCCCATGTCAAGGCTATCATCGAAAATTCTCTCCCAAAGATTAAAAAAGGTAGAGGATTTCTTTTATATAGATCGAGTTTGATTGCCATGCCAGGAAATGTGGATACACTGTGCCTTATCTTAGAGATGAGTCGCCCCTACAACAAGCAGTGGCATACATTAAACCGCTTCAGAAAGACCTCAACACAAGTGAGTGTCCAATACAGGTAAGAGAGCAGTGTTCAAATCGCTGTTGCATGCTTAGCATTTACACCTATTTTTTACAATAAGGATCAATGTACCAAGACATCACAAATGTTATTATTTTCTCATATTTTTATTTATCTTTCAATATAAAAAAATAGGTAACAGTGCCCATGGACACTTGTCACATTTTGGAGAAAGTGACTGGCGTTGTTTGGATGCTAGAATAAATGAGCACCATGGTCAGTGTGTTTGAATGACTAAATCATTCTGAATATATTTGTGTTGCTATGCACTGAAAGATTATGGATTGCTGAGGATGCAATACATTGATATGATTATTCTGAATTTTCTGATCACAGATGTGATCTAACGAATACAAATATTTAGGCTACTGGTTCACCAGAAACCTGTCTGACCATACTCACTGTGTAAAACTAAGTGAAAAATTCAACAAACTATTCCCAGTAATGAAAGCAACCCTTGGAAATCATGAAAACATTAATGGGGTAGATTAGGGGTTATCACTATGGAATAATGTAATACGCCCTTCATTAGAATATGCTGGTGAAATAGTAACGCCTAGTTTATCTGATATGGAGAGTTTGGAAAAACTACAAAGAACAGTTGGAAAATTTATACTGAAAAGTCAGCGAAACACTGCAAATGAAGCTGTTCTTGCTTGGTGATCTTGGGTTGAATACAATGAAAAGTAGATTAGATATAATGAAGTTAAAATATTATAGGGAGACTAAATGAAATGAATGAATCCAGGTGGACAAAAGTTATTTTTACCAAATTAAATGAGCTAAACCAAGAAACAACATAGAGGTTACATATTTTGGAACTGGCTAAAAAAATATACAGATGATATAATAAAATATCTCAAAATAAACAAAAGAGTTTACAAACTTAACTGATAAAAAAAACATTGATTCTGAACCATGATGAATCCAAGTGGAGAGAAGAAAATTCAAAACTAGCTTGAAAAGTGAGAAATATTGTCAGTCAATAAATAACTTTCAAGGAGCACAGCTAAAAATTCAGAGCAAGATCATGTACTCTTGGGTTAGCATATGAAAAAAGAAAATGGGAAAATAATGTGTCCATGTGAAAAAGACAAAGAAACTCTCGAACATTTTATTTTGCAATGTCCAAGTTTCAAAATAAAAAGGGACAACTTAATGTTTGAAATATAACTCTCATGACACACAGAAAACGCAGAAATGTTATCGCTTTGAATCAAACAAACGTAACGATTCGGGAGAATTGTTATGAGATATACGTCATGATTTCTTTGCAAATTAATTTCTCACATTTTAAGTCATGCATTTTCTCCTTATTTTGTCCAACTGTAGCATCATACATGGCAATTAGGTTGTGTCCAGTCTTCATGACCAAGGACGAAATTGTATATTTTAACACCATTCCATCCACAAAGGATCCGAGTTGCAGCAAGCACTTGTGGGAAATTCTTTGGTAGCAAGAAATCTTCCATTCTTTCCAGACCGTGATCACATTGACGCATTCTCTGTCTGATTAACTCAATATTGGCAGTGTCGTATACAATTTTGCCAGATTCTAAAGTGCTCACTTCCCCAAGAGTCTTTGTCCTAATTTCTAGATCAGCGGATTCTTCTTGACTAACAAAGTTACTGCTTCTGTAGACATACCATTGACTATGGACCAGAATTCTGGCAATACACCATCAGGAATTGTCATAAGATTTAACGCACCCCTCTGAGCCTACCTTCCTCTCACTGGTTCTGACTCATCCCGGAAATCATATGTATGTATATGGCGAGAGTACTGTTCTCAGAAACAATCCCTTACACCATTCACAAAACATCAGCTGATTCGTTTTTCATCGGTTGTCTTCTTGGGACAAGTTCACAAGTATCTGCCTTCAATACTTTGTTTCTTATCTTGCGTAACTCAAGTTTTCGTTGCTTGGAGTTTTTGGGATATGAAAAAGCGTGCACTACATCTATTTCTTCTTTATGTTTTACCACTAAGTGACGTCCAATATGTGTCTGTTTTACTTCACAATGAAAGCAAAAATTACCTTTATTGCGACATCTTCTTCTATTTTCATTCCGGGATGTACTTTTTACTATCATAACAATACAATTTGTCTCTTTTTTACTAGCATTGTTCAACAGGAAGACTTTCTCTGATGCCATTGCTAGTATCTCCATCATCTTCATCAAAATCAGAGCCACTTGAGTCCTTATCATAATCATCAAAATAATTATGGTTTTCAGAATCACTTGAAGAGTCTTCAACAAAATCATCTGCATGATACTGTATAGACATAAATTTTGAAAAGTTCGAGATTATAACGTCAACAAATACACAACTAAAAATAGTTTTTCCTCCACTACTAATTAATAATTATCTGTACCTCCGAGACATCTACATGCCAAACTTAACGCAAAAAAGTCCTGTGCTAATTTTTATGCATTTTGCAAAGTTCTCTCTGCATGGCCTGCAAATTATGATGAAATTCAGACAGTATCAGACATTACTTTTAGATTTTGATCAAAAGGTCTAACAATTTTTAACAAGATTTCATTTGGGAAGGAGGACTATGGACTATAATTTGGACTATGAAGAAATATTTTGCGAATGATGACTAAAGTTGACAATGGCGCTCAAAGGGCAATCAATCAAAAATCTAAATCAGTTTGGCAATCAATCAAAAATACAATTTCACTTCATACTAATTTGAGGAATCAATCTACATCTACCTATACCACCCAGTCAAATTCCTTTTAATTTTTTTTTCCACCACTACATTCAGAATTCTGCAAATCAGATCTGCAAATATGTAGAAGAGTCAGTGTTGTGTCTGTTCGGATAAACTTCCTTATACAACACTGTCGATCACCGAACTGTTCCAGTAAGAAACCTAATATTTTAGACAGTACCAGGGCAATGATACTGTTTGTCATACAAGAAAAACTACTTGTAGTTTGTAGTCCTTGATTAGTTTCAATATCTTCAATAAGGTCAAGAGTACTTCTCATTTGACTTTTGTAATATATGCAGTTCCAGTGGCTTTGCTTTATGAGAATAAAATTCTGGCTCTGCACCAGCAAAAAAAAAACCTTTAGTCAAAAGTAAGCAGAGGTTGTAGCATATGTGCTAACATTGACTTTACACAAATATTGTTTTTAATTAAATTTAATATATTTATACCAGCCAGAAAGAAATTGCAGTTTACACATGTTCTACTAAAGTCTAGAATGAACTAATTCCCCAGGCTGTTTCCACTCCACAGTTGTCAAATTAATATGCACGGTATTCTGGACAAAAAAAGTACTTGCGTTTTCAATGTCATTAAAATCTGACCAGGGATATGCAGACAATTTCACTTGAACTGAACCAAATGGGTGCCAAGATATCTACAGATATCCAAAATTGCTTTTGAGAAAAATACAATTAATAGAATATAATCTAATAAGCAGAGGTTGTAGGTGTATGTCAAATTTCCTTTGAACTGGATTGCAGTGTTCAACCCAGAAAATTCTCTCGTGGTTGCGGCTAATTTGCATATTAAATAAATAAACAAGATTTACTGTATACAGTGAAACACATTTAGATAATTAAAATGGGATATATTACCAAAAATATATTATATACAATAATATCTGGAGTTTCGAACAAAATTATGACTATGAAATCAACATCATTAAATTGAGGATTACGTGAATTTGACTCCCTCCTTCCCTAATCTAAAACAAAAATTGATGATCGTTTGATTCCTTGTACAAGTGCTAATGTATATCAGTGCCATGGTAACTAGGATGCCTCTTGCACGCAGTTCACTCAAGAGGGTCTGAAAATTTAGGTTGACGCAAGAGACGTTAATTGAGAAGAAAAATACTTACCAATACAGTAACATTTTCGTCGCCCAGATCTGATTTATTGTTGAGCTCACTTGCGCTTGCCTGTGTCCCAGATTGATCATCGTTTTGAATAGCGTTTGTACTTTGGACTGCAGCAGCAGGATATTGCACAGTTGTCAACTGAAATAACACTCTCTTTCTTGGGTTGTTATTACGTGAACAACATTTATAGGATTCAACTTGTTTTACTGATCTTATATATCATGTGGTGTCTTCATAAACTGTTTCATTGAAGAAAATAAAATACTCAAAAACAACCAGGCCGGCTTCAGAAAAAAACACAGAACAACTGATCAAATTTTTGTATTAAAAACTCTAATTCAAAAACACATTAAAAATAAACAAAAACTCTAAAAGCAAAAGCTTGCATTAATATAAATAATTATATAACCAAAGAATTCACTATTAATAGAGGAATAAAACAGGGATGTATAATTAGCCCAACTCAACTCAACATTTTTATTAACGATTTAAAGGATAGTTTGGATAATGCTAATACTGAACCACCACTCCTGAATAATAACACTGTTAACTCTATTTTATATGCAGATGATTTAGCCCTTATTTCCACTACCCAGGCTGGTCTACAGACATCATTATATACACTAAATGAATATTCATTTGCATTAAGTGGAAATTGAGTGTGAACCTTTCAAAAACCCAAGTTGTTATCTTCGGTTCATCAACATTGAGAAAAAAATACCAATTCAATTTTGGAAATGATAACATTCAAATAACAAACAGTTATACATATCTAGGAATCACAATAAAATCAAATGGGAGTTTTGCTGATGCCATGTCAAATTTAGCAGGTAAAGCTGGAAAATCAATTTACATCATGAACAAAGTACTTTTAGGAAATCTAGACATAAAACTAAAAATGAAACTATTTAACATTTACATAAAACCAATTTTGCTTTATGGCTCCGAATTATGGGCCCTAGACTTGCAGGACATTCAGGACAATGCTGAATGGGACAAAACATCAATTGAAAAAATCAATATTACAAGTAAATAAAAAATCCTGTAACTTAGCATCAAGAGCAGAGGTGGGTCATTATCCACTACTGCTCAGTGCAAAAGTTCAAGCTATTAAAGGGGAGCAGAGGTGTGGCTTTTGACACTCTGTACATGAAATCTGAGATCTATGAATGAATTCTGTCGATACAAATAACTTATATGTGCTGCAAAATGCCCTAAATATCGGGTATAAAACGGGCTGTGAAGCAGACGACAAACTACCACTTTTCCTGGTGTCATTTCGCCTCTAGAGGGCCAGTCAATGACGTCATCAGTGAACACTGATAATTGAACCCATTCATGCTAGTACGTCAATCCCATAGAAATGCTACCATGAAAGACCTTGTTAACTGACTACTTAAAAGTTGAAACATGGCGAGGTGTTGTGTTATGAATGCCGTAACGATTCATGTTATGTTTCTCGAAATCCCAAATAAAAAAACATGTTGTTGGTTGCGAGAAATCGGCGGAAGAACTAACCTGAAAGTGAAGACAGTACAGCGTTCTGGCTATAGTAAACAGTGAGTGAATAAATATTGTACGAGTTAAAACTAAATGAGAAATATGCTAATATCACTTGAACCACAGTACTCATTTTGCCCAACTTCCCACTTTTTAAACGATCGCTTAATTTCCGACCGCACTGTATTTTCCGACCGGAAAACGACCACATTTTTACCGTTTGTTTTCTCTCGCTCGCTTATTGAAAACACCGACCGCTCGCCCAAACACTGGTCACCGGCACAGGAGTAGTCAAAATGTTTGGGGATATACAACAAGTGTTAACTATTATAAATTCTGAACGGCTCTTCAAATCTATACCACTCTGTGTCGTTCGCGAACAACTTCATCTGTGTCAAATACTAGAGCGGGTACAATATTGTAAATAAATGCCATGATATCTCAGTCATATCCCTATTGTATACACTACCTTTTTTATTCTGGTTTGCACAAACGTTGAATAGCCGTCAAACATTCAAATATATTTAGTTTTTAACTATCTATAATTATATGCACGCACTTTGACCCTTTGACCTAGATTTGATTGGGATGAAATATTTTATTTTAAACAATATTCTGACGTTACTTACTGCCCCAAAAATGTTTCAACACAATTGCGGTATGACTGTCCGATTTACAAGTGCATTGGGTAATATATTAATAACCATTCTCACCAATCGCTAGTTTAGGAGCGAGAAGGAAATCAAACAGCCGCAGGTCGCCCAGAAAGGACTGAGAACATAAAAAGGTTATATTTCCACAAAGTTTAATAAATCTGGCTGCATCAAAAGCTTGGAAACTAGTTATAATATTTTGCAAAAGACTGAGTGATCAGCGACATCATTTTGGGATGCAATTGAATTTTAAGTACTTCATTGCGTAACTTACTGCGTGGCGATGCTGACATCAAGTGTGTGTTGACCGAAGTTTGACCCCCAAGTCACACACTGAACAGCAATCCTTACCTTAGCAATCTTTTTCTGTCACGCACCGCGCGTCGATCTTGTAAAATTGTTAGTAGTTCTGACGGTGCTGTACGCAAACTTATATATTTTGAGGTCGTTTACTTAGTGCGCTGCTTTTCTAATTACGCAAATTTGTTTACAATGTTGTACCGGCTCTAAACATTTCAACATTGTAATATATCGATTTCATAATAATTACGCAAAGTCAGTTATTTAATATTGGATACAGGTGAAGTTTCGTCCGCGAACGATACAATGTGGTATAGATTTGAAGAGTAGTTTGGAATTTAATAATAGTTAGTACCCGTTGTATCCCCAAACTGTATCACTCAAAACCACTATTTCGATCACTCCTGTGCCAGTGACCAGTGTTTGGGCGACCGGTCGGTGTTTTCAATGGGTCGTTGAGAGAAAAATTACAATAAAAATGGGTCGTTTTCCGGTCGGAAAATACAGTGCGGTCGGAAATTAAGCGATAAGCGGTCGATTAAAAGTGGGAAGTTGGGCGAAATGATATTAGCGTATTTCTAATTTATTTTTTAACTCAAACAATATTTATTTACTCACTGTTTATTATAGCTAGAGTGCTGTACGTGTCTTCATTTTCAGGTTAGTTCTTCTGCCGATTTCTCGCAACCAACAACGTGATTTTTTATTTGGGATTTCGAGGAACTTAACATTGGCGTTCATGCGCACAACATTTCGCCATGTTTCAACATTTAAGTAGTCAGTTAACAAGGTCTTTCATAGTAGCATTTCTATGGGATTGACGTACTAGCATGAATGGGTTCAATTACTAGTATCAGTGTTCACTGATGACGTCATTTGACTGGCCCTCTAGAGGCGAAATGACACCAGAAAACGCGGAAGTTTGTCGTCTGCTTCACAGCCCGTTTTATACCCGATATTTAGGGCATTTCGCAGCACATACAAGTTGTTTTTATCGACAGAATTCATTCATAGATCTCAAATTCCATGTACAGAGTGTCAAAAGCCACACCTCTGCTCCCCTTTAATTACTGGTTGCATATAAAGGAACTCCCAGATGATAATCTTACAAAACAGGCATACCTAGAACAAACACAACACAATACTATACAATACAAATGGCTAAATGCAATACATACAATATTGAAAGACAATTCACTAAACTTCATAAAAGAAAAAAACATTCACTATCAAACAAAAAAATCAAATTAATCAAATTTTAAAAACTTCCCTTGAAAATATATATACCAGTTTCTGGAAAGAAATGATTTCCAAAGAAAATAGCAAACTGAGAACATATGCTAAATTAAAAACAGAATACATCTTTGAGAAATATTTGAATGAACTTGACACTCATAAAAGGAAAATGTTGACAAAATTTAGAATTAGTAACCATAACTTGGCAATATAGGAAGGCAGATATTCATTTCCTAAGAAACCTATAAATAAAAGAATGTGCAATAACTGTGGCACAAATTCAATTGAAGATGAAGAACATTTTCTTTTGAATTGCCCAAAATATAACACACACAGGGAAAATTTCATCCAAAAAATTATGACACTACTTTCATCCAACAACAAAAATATACAGTTCACATATATACTCTCAAGCAAAGATCCTGACATAATTATAGAACTTGCCAATTATATTCACACAACAAAAAGATTTATTTAACATTTAAATACTAGTTAAGTCCTTTTGTATTGTTTTTTGTACAATTCTTACACATATCTTGTTATTATTTTAAAACTCTTTTTTGCTGTACTTATCCTATGTAAATCTTTTTACACGGAGGCAATAAAGTTATTATTATTATTATCATAACTGTGCTTTAAGCATGTTCTTGAAGTTATGTACATCGCGTACTTTCGAGCAACAGCAGCGACAGACTCTCTCGGTATTTAAATGTTCAATTTCTACACCAAGAACGGATTCTATAAGAAGGCAATTTTCTTGTTAAACTAGTCGAATAGCTTCCTCATGATGTTTACGTCGTCTACGGATTTGTTGCAAATTACACGTGCCTTGCTGCTTGTCTGTGGCGATAAAACTACCTTACTAATTTTCTTTCTCAGTGTTGTTGCGGTCAAATCCGTTGTCATTTTTATGAGTGGAATAACTAAACCCCAGCACCACTACCACCACAATTCTAATCTAATCTACACTAGATTACAACAGTTTATCCCGTGTCAGCTACATTTGTTCTATATTACAAGATACGACTAGTCCGTCATTTCAAATGTGACCCAACTATTCACCTACCCTCATAAATAATCAATGACATCATGAATAATTAATAGCAGTAAAATACGTCCAGTCAGGATTTCTTTCGCGGTCACGCTAGTTTTCGCGATCAAGCTAAAAAGGCCAAATTGACAATTAGTTATATATTTGTTTTTGTAAAACAAAAAAGAAGTCCTGATTTTGCCAGTCCAGGCTAGTACCATTGTTGAATTCTGGATAGTTGAGGACTAGGATATGGTAGTAGATATTCTAATAAGGAATTGTTAAAATATTTGATTGGCATATCAAAATCATTCATTAGAACAGAACATATTCTATATTCATCAAAAAAACAGCTTTGCTATATAACAGACTCAAAACAAATGAAACAGAGAATCCTTCAAATTGATTCTTATCGCCTGCGTTTCCGAGCGAAAAAAAACGTTGATGCTAAAAATGACCAATTTTGTGATAATACAGTCTAAATGTTAGATACATTATTCATTAGAGACATCCGGAGAATCAAAATGTAAATCATATCGGCGAAGAAAATTCGGCGAAAATAGCCAAGAGATGAGGGTATAAAACAAGTTCCTGCTATTCCATCATTGAAGTTTCGTGAAACCGTGTCAGATGCAAAGAAAAAACTTCCAAATACATGTACAAAAAAAATATGATGTGATTGCAATGACTGAACTAACCGTTCCTGACACAATTCCGTTTGCCGATGTTTTTAACTGTGCCACCTTCACAAATCCTAGCAACATCAAACAATGTCGTTAAAGTTACAAGATCATGGCATTTAACACTGCTGCACGAAAATACAAAATGGTTTCATCAACATTGAAACGACGGGGCAAGTATGATTCTGATAAGGTACAGTTTGCATCTGTTGGTAAAAGACTGAGTACCATGGAGGTCGTATGGTCTTGTCCTAGCTCTGTGTACAGGTCTGTTAATGTGGAGGCGCACCTATTCACCGGGACCTTCTCTGCGCTCCAATACACAGCCCTGTGAACGACCATAGGCATTTTCAAAAACACTACACATGTCATACAAAATGTTTCATTTCGGGACGAATTCGTACCTCTTTGCACCAAAAGCAGCGTCGATCACCTTAACATACTGTAATGAACACTCGGTTGTTGAATTGATGTACTGTAGGGGAGTTTTGGATGTTAAAACAGACTATTTATTGCCCAAAATGCGTATACACGGTACTTAAGTATATAAACAGAGACGCGAGATTGGTCACGTGATAACACTTTTTACTATGACGTCAGAGTTGAATGACGAAAACGTGTTTTCTATGAGGAAAATCAATATAAACTTGTTTTAACAAATAATTGCTGTGGTTTTTGACTAAAATGTTTAAATTTTCAGTTATTCTCAAGAAAAAATACTTTAATTTTAAAAAGTAATGAATTATTTTGTTATCCATCATGTTTGACAGAAAAGTATACTAAATCTTAATGATGGAGGTTATAGCTGCTACAGATGTCTCAAATATATGAGGCTCGCATTAAAACTGAATATAATTTTCCTTACTCTTTGAAGAGAGAGCAAGTGGAAATAATTCATTCTGTTTTAGAAGGAAGACATACTTACGCCATCCTTCCTACAGGATATGGTAAAGTGTTTGTTTTATTTTACCTCAGCTAATTCTGGATGAGGTATGTTAATTTTATTTGCTCCTATAGTCAATGGATAATTGCCTGAATTTGAACACAGAAAACACACTCAATATAGTTGTGCAATGAATGTTAAACATATCACTGTGAATGCAGCATATATCGAATATTGTTGTAGTAGTTTCAGTTACACATTGCACTTTAGCTATTAGTGACTCAACACTGATTTGTATATATCTTTTTTAGAAGTATTCACCAATAAAACATATAGGGGTGATAATCTCGCCCCTACGAAGTTTAATGATAAATCAAGTAAGTCGATGACAGGAGGCCAGCATTTCTGCAGCATGTATACTACGCAACTCAGAAATGAATTCTGAAAATAAAAAAAGTAAGGACTTTTTCATTTTTAATCAAATATTATTACATCCTGATCAAATTAAATAAAATGTTCAGTTGATAATTTCCAAGACAATCTGTATATCTGCAGCAAAATATACTGTTGAAGCAATGTTTACACATAAAATACAATTCTGCATTGTATAATTTGTATTGTATTGTATAAATTCGAACAACCGTTTTGTTTTAACCATGTTGAATGTATTCAAAAATTCCAGAAATTCATGACGGAGAGTTCACAGCTGTATTTTCTTCACCTGAAGCAATTAATTTAGAACCATAGCGATCAATGTTCAACAAGTCATTGTCAATGACACGTCCCCGTTCCGTTCATATTTGAGTGACATATACATTCAAAGCAGATCATGACCGAAATGCACCTGCATATGTACAACACATTGTGCTAAATCTGAACAAAATCCATCCATGCATGACTGAGATCCGGTTCTGGAATTGTGAAAATACGTGATTTTGATGCATTTTCGGCCTTAAAATGGCCATCATTCCGCTATTGTTAAGCAGATCATGAAACAAATGCACATATCTATTTGTGACATGATGTACCATGTGTGTGTGAAGTTTGAACTTGATCAATCCAGACATGTCTTGGATACGAATCCAGAACTGAATTCTTTAACAAAATGGCCGCCAGTCGGCCATTTCGAACTTGATCCGAAAAAAAAAAAAGACGTGCATCAAGGTCCTATTATGTTTAATGTATGTACCAAATTTGAACAAAATCCATCCATGCATAACTGAGATACGGGTCCGGAATGGTGAAAATGTGCGATTTCAATGCATTTTCGGCCTTAAAGCGGCCCCCATTTGGCTATCGTTAATGAGATCATGAAACAAATGCACATACATATTTGTGACATGATGTACCTTGTGTGTGTGAAGTTTGAACTTGATCAATCCAGACATGTCTCGGATACGGATCCAGAACTGAATTCTTTAAAACAAAATGGCCGCCAGTCGGCTATTTCGAACTTGATCCGAAAAAAAAAATGACGTGCATCAAGGTCCTATTATGTTTAATGTATGTACCAAATTTGAATGAAATCCGTCCATGCATAACTGAGATCCGGGTCCGGAATGGTGAAAATGTGCGATTTCAATGCATTTTCGGCCTTAAAGCGGCCGCCATTTGGCTATCGTTAATGAGATCATGAAACAAATGCACATACATATTTGTGACATGATGTACCTTGTGTGTGTGAAGTTTGAACTCGATCAATCCAAGCATGTCTCAGATACGGATCCAGAACTGAATTCTTTAAAACAAAATGGCCACCAGTCGGCCATTTCGAACCCGATCCAAAAAAAAAAATGACGTGCATCAAGGTCCTATTATGTTTAATGTATGTACCAAATTTGAACAAAATCCGTCCATGCATAACTGAGATCCGGGTCCGGAATCGTGAAAATGTGCGATTTTGATGCATTTTCGGCCTTAAAATGGCCGCTATTCGGCTATCGTTAATCGGATCATGAAAAAAATGCATGTGCATATGTCCCATATAATGTGTGATGTATGAGTGAAGTTTGAACTTAATCGGTCCATGCATGTTCGAGATACAGGTGATCACGGACGCACGGACGCATTTAGAGATGAATGTAAAGGTGTGAAAGAGGATGATGATTGCACTTGTGCATTTTACTACTGCTGTAGTAATTGCAGACAAAAATGCAAATGCATCTAAATATACACTACTGATCCTATGAGAAGCAAAATATTCATGAACAATTTAATTCCATTGGAGGTGTGACATGCTATTTGAAAAATGTTCCTTCTAGTGGTTTCTTTTATGGTAAATGTTACTGGATCTACTGTATTTATTCAATTGAAATGCTTTCAGTAAATGATCAGAATAAACACAAAAATTAGAAGAAGCTTCTTCAGGTAAAAGAGTTGCACAATAAATTACAAGTAGTGTGGGTATGCAAAGTTGTGTATGCAAAGTTGTAAAATATTGTTTGTAAACGTTAAAGTGCTCTGATTGAGGCGAGGGAAGAATGGAGCAGGGAATACCGTGTGTATGGGTGACAGTTTTAATAGGCCATTTTCGTGACCCCTGAAGGTCACACATCCAGTTACTTTTGTTGGTATGAAAAACAAGAATATATTTAATTTTGTCCTGTTTTTTGCATTTTCTTGTCACAAAATTAACTAAAACAAACATTAAAAATTTGATTTGTGATGATTATCTACCAACAAAAATACCAGGATGTTTGACCTTTAGTCAGTCAGAATTGATCCTCCGACCAACTTTGATTCGTAGTTCTGGAAGAGAGAACTTTCAGTGAATTGTGACAAATCCATTTGCTGACAACACCTGTACCATTCACCCAATCCTGTAACTTCCTGAAGGATATTCACCACAAGTAACCTGGATCCAACTTGAACACCCCAAGTACTTGGAAACTATTAACCAAGTACTGTTGAGGTAATTATACAGAGGTGGCTGGTGGACACACTCTGACTGAGAGGAGCTCCATAATCAGCCCATGACCTCTCTGTGACTCCAGGACACTGCCTGTAGATTTTAAATAGAAAATTCTAGAGAGGAGTTTCGGCCTCTTGTTCTATAGAATTTCTATAAACATTTTATGAAGTTTTAAATAGAAATTCTATGACCCATTTCTCATGTGAATACTCGATTACACCTATCAATGAATAGAAGAAACATGTCCATAACAAAAATTGTACATACCAATTTCGGGAAGCAGATCACGTGCAGTGTCAAGGGCTTTACTGTATTTAATAAGCTTTTTCACTAGTAAGCCTTGTCATCTTTTAAGTCGTTGACAAACTTTTTAACATCATTTTCATAGTTTGCCTTGCCTCCCGCAGATGATGTTATAAATGTGGACACAATGTTTTGTTCGTATAATCCATCCAATGATTTCCAGTGTCAAGTCATGCAAACAAAAAACTATATCTGAATTTGGTGGATCACACGAGAGTTGCTCATACCTGTGCATTCATTAGAGCAAAACCAGGGTTCATCCTCTTCTGGCACATTTTCCTCCTGCATATCAGTGCACACAATATGAAACCAATCACCATTTGGTAGATTGTCCCCATAGCAACCAGGTAAATATACAAACTATCTTGGTTGGTCATCAATATGGTATCTGTCATATGCACAATGGAATAATCCTAAAATTATGTCATGGGTGTTTTATTGGTTCCAGTATCCATTATTATGATGTGAACAAATTATTGACCTTAAATTCTTAACAATCAGCACAGAAAAGTGACAGATAATATATCCTATTGATTATAAGACGAGTGATATATTATCAGAGAGAAAAACACAATTGTTCAATTTTCATAGCTTCAAGATTACATGTACATACCTTCACCACAAAAACAGTAAGGGTAGTTTTCTTCAGCTTCGTCTTCCTCATTAACACTATCCATACTCTCAACAATTACATGTTGTAGCTGCGCAATATTGATCTGATGCCAAATCTCACTGACAATATCTTCACATACACCCTGCAAATACTGCTGCCTATTTTCCAGTGATTCTTGGTAGATAGAATTTCTTGGTTTATGGCATATATCTGAAAGGCCCAACTTCTTCATTGCAAGTAGGCACACTAAACCTTCAGTGGTGAATTTGAGAAATACAGTCATGTGGTTAAAGCACTGCATGACATTTGTTTTCACATTCTTGTGATTATAGGCATTCTTGATGTGTGCAATGGTTTCTCTGTCAGCTGCACTCTTTTCAGAGTAAAATTCATTCATTATATCCTAACACAAAATGCAGAGAAAACTATTTACTAAATTAAATGTTCTGGGTAGACAATTACTCAATAGATTTACTGAAACAGAAAGTACCAACAAGTTTGCATTAGAAACACTGTGGCATAACTGATTTGATTTTTGCACAATTTCCTGCCCCATCACTGTTTGCATTGAGACTTGTGTAAATTCACCCATGTAATGGCCCCAGTATTCTTAAAACAAGCATGACAAAAGAGAAGATAACAAAAGTCTAAACGTTTCTAGTGTATAGTCAGCTTATATTGGAACTTGATCCTTGGTTGCTGGGGCAATGTAAGTTTACTAAATTACTAGCCTAAGGGGCTCTATAAAAGTAAATAGGCTCTTTTCATGACCCCTAAAGGTCACACATCCTGGTATTTTTGTTGCTGTATAATCATCACAAATGAAAATGTTTAATGTAATGTTTGTTTTTGTTCCAAGCAAAATATTTAACTCTACTAACTAAAACAAATACCTTTTAGTTCATTTTGTGACTCAAAAATACAAAAAAAAATCAAGAAAAATAAATATATTCTTGTTTCCCATACCTTATCTATTTATTTAATAACAGACAACATCCCCCGGAGGGGATGAAAAGGGTTACAAATCAGATATTAGTAAAAGAAAAATAACTACATAAAAAGTAAAGGAACAAAAAAAAACATTAAAAAAAAGAGAAATTTGTATACAAGGAATGTGTTACTGGCTTAGTTTATGTAGGTGCTGCAAAAATACTAGGATGTGTGACCTTCAGGGGTTATAGAAATGGGCTATTGGTCTGAAACGCATAATCTGCCCCCAGCTCTTATCACAATATTATACACAGTTTATAAAATTGTTTAGTAATGATGAGAAATATGACATTGATTTCTAGGTTTTTTTTATAAAGAGACAATGGAAGTTATACAGTACTGTATTACCTGCAAAATAATTCCTCTCTTATGGAATTCTTGAGGTATTGGTGTAAGCCCTTCAAGTCTGCCTGCTGGTGTAGTACATCCAGCCCTCGCCCTATGTGAATCAACATGTCTTTCTATTGATAACCCATCACCATGGCACATTAGGGTAAGGAAATCACCATCTACTCTAGTAGGTACATACTTATGTAAATTCTCCAGTATTGAAATCACACCATTCAATGTCGATGGATTCTCATGAATGACTCCAAAGTTTACCTGGACAATTTAAAATATCTAAATGTTCATTATTCCAAAAAATAAGTCTCCATCTAGTCATAAAGCAAAATTGCTTAAATAAAATTTGGATATATATTTAATATTAGCATGTAAAATATGATGAATGTTTTCAAACTTTTTTAATGAAGTTAATTACTGCACACACTTTGGATGCAAACTATAAGTCCATTAATGAGACCACTGTAGCTCAGGGCAAGTAAGGGCAAAGTTAATATGTTAACGAGTTTTAAATACAGGGGAGTTAGTGGGCCCTTTGGGAGGTTAGTGATTTAAAGGTCACATCTGCATATATTTCAATTGTGACTAATCATATGGACTATGCTGCCCTATTAGCATAAATAAATAAACCATCCGTTTGCCGGCAATTTTTAATTTAGTACTCAGTTCGCATTGCCAAGCCAGCCACAGACGTAGTGTTTTTCTCTGCTTGCGTTTTTCTTCACCATCTGTACTTTTTTTATTGCTAAATGTCAACCAGCTACGTTGAAATCACAATCCGCAGTGTGTTCCCGATACCTATTACGTACCAGAGACGAAATCCGTAGGTACGTTAACTACATTTTGTTTGAATCGGATCCACTACTCGCCAGAATACTAGACTGTAGCGTCGCTTGCGGAGAAAGACTGTGTTATTTTTGTCAACACACTGAGCCACGACCAGAACACGAAAACGACATACTCAAACAGTTTTACTCATCTACAAACAATTGATCAATATTACTAGCTATGGATAGCTTGACACAATCGGACATGTTCTCCAGCGACATAGACCTTACACCACCGAGAACAATGGAACCCGAAGGCAACTCTGATGTAACTCTCGAAGTACAGCAATGGGCAGTGAACAACGACATCACCTCCTTCACTCTTGCAAAACTAGCCACTGGTGGATTTATTAACATGAAATCTGTCAGGCTTATCGAGCTCGACGATATTGATGCGATGGGAATTGAACAGCAGGCACAGCGTCGCATCTTGATCAACGCCATTAAAGACATCAAACAAGCACGGCGTGGTGCATTTCCTGTTAATCCAAGATGTCAACAAGCACAGACTTCAGTGGTCAGCACACCGGATGTCAGCGCCACCAACGGCTCCGCAGATGACAACAACATGGCCGCTCCCTCAAGGACGGAAGATTTCCTGCATCAACTGCTTTCAGACTCCCACGACCAAAATTCACTACCGCTACACCAACTGCTGAATACTCGACCACAGTCAACCCCTCAGATAAACAATTCTGCAAACAATTTAAGGGCAGACCTCCAACCATTAGTGTACATGCAAACTTGTAACAAAGGTGAGAAACGTAAATACTTGGACATCTGTGATTTTTTATCAAATACGGACAATGTCCGCGACCAACAAGTACTTAGCACGGGTGAAAATGGCACGCAATTAATTCTATCTTCCGAAAATAAGAAACCTCGTCTCGAATCTGTCACCGCTTATCAATGGTTTGGGGCTAATGTGCGTATAATGTATGAGTTAGTCCAAGAGTGTTCTCTCCACTCAAATTCGTTGCTAAATTATATGGCATATACTGACAAAATTTCCCAACTTGCGCATCGTTCACATGGAGCTCGGTGCTTTTATATGATCGTCAGTATAGACAACTCCAGGCTATACATAACTTCCCTTGGGGTAGTGATATCCCACATATTGCTACTGTCAGTTTAAAGGAAAAAGTGCCATTTGCCCCACATTCTAACAAAACTATGGACAATGCAAGTGAAAAATTCAAATCTGGTAATACTACTCACTCCCACTTGGTAAATCGTACACCAGCTCCCGTTGACAGTCAATCAGGTAGACCGATATGTCTGGGATTCAATAGAGGTAATTGCAAATTTGGTACTTCATGCACCTATGCACATGTGTGCCTAGAGTCTACTTGTCGCAAGGCACATCCTAAAACTACCCATGCCACACCTACCCTGGTTTCAAAAAACTAATTACGGAGTCGCCACCCACCCCTAAACCAGTCCCACCAGATTACGCTCTCAATTACAAAATATGGCAAAATGAACTGCAAAATGACCCCGACGCTGAATTTCTCCTCGCAGGCATACAAAATGGGTTTCACATAACCACTGAGGGTGTTGCATATCGCCCTGCATATACAAAAAATTATCGCTCTGCTACAGGAATGGCAGAAATTGCAGAGGGTTACTACTTACCAACCCCATATAGACCTACCATAGTTAGCGCACTAGGTGCTATCCCTAAACCTAACTCTGAAGATGTTAGGCTAATACATGACTGCAGTCAACCAATAGGCAGTGCAGTCAATGATTATGCCTCTCATGAACATTTCCGATACCAAACAATTGATGATGCAACAAAATTAATTTCACATGGCAACTACCTAGCTAAGGTTGACCTAAAGTCAGCCTACCGTTCCGTAAAAATCCATCCCTCTAACTACCAAGCCACAGGTATTGAATGGACGTTTGTGGGGGACAGCCAACCAACCTACCTTTATGATACACGCCTCCCATTATCTTCCATAGGCTAACCCAAAGTGTGAGACGTATGATGGCTCGCCGTGGTTATGAGGCCATGGTAGTCTACCTCGATGA
This sequence comes from Saccoglossus kowalevskii, assembly GCF_978046115.1. Taxonomy (NCBI): domain Eukaryota; kingdom Metazoa; phylum Hemichordata; class Enteropneusta; family Harrimaniidae; genus Saccoglossus; species Saccoglossus kowalevskii. The sequence continues at coordinate 15,513,138 of NC_140642.1, read as the reverse complement.
CTTTCTCATCATTGCTGAAAGCTACGCCACATGCAGGATTGCCCTAAACACACTCATCAGCCTACTTCGCCGATTAGGTTTCCGCATTGCTTGGCGTAAGGTTATGGGACCCACTCAAAAACTTACGTTTCTTGGTATTGAAATAAATACCACCACGCTAACTTTGCGCCTGTTGACGCAAAAACTGAGTGAATTGCAAGAGCTGCTGCTCAAGTTTTCTAAGAGAAAACGTGCTAATCGCCGCCAGCTGGAGTCCCTTGAGGGTAAACTTGCATGGGCATGCAGAGTCATAAAGGGAGGTAGAACTTTCCTCCGCTGCATTCTAGACCAGCTAAACAAATTGCGCTGCCCATCGCATAAGATCATTTTATCTACTGAATTTGCTGCCGACATTCAATGGTGGTTAAACTGCCTCCCTCATTTTAATGGCTCAACCAAATTTATTGACCCTCACCCTATCACAGACATACTTATGGATGCCTCCACGCAGGCATCAGGTATATTCCATAGAGGGGATTGGCAGTACACTTTTTGGGGTCTTGATAGGCCTGCCGCAAAATCCCTTCATATCAATCATAAAGAAGTTCTTTCCATTATTTTAGCAGCTAGGAGATGGGGCCCTAGATGGCGAGACTGTACAGTGCATGTATTTACTGATAGCACAGTCGCAATGGCCAATATCAATCATGGTACATCTCGCAACCCGCTAGTAATGTCTGCTCTTCGGGAGTTATTTTGGCTTTCAGTTTCTTACAATTTTAATATACATGCCATACACATCACAGGAAACCAAAATGACATTCCGGATGCTATATCTAGGTTACACCAACCTGGTCAAGCACAGCGCCTTTACTCCTTACTTCACAGTGACACCCACTGGGAACCCAGAAACTTCATTCTGTCATTACCATATCATATGACTCATCGTGCGCTTTCTCCAGCAGGTACTTGACTCCGACAAATGGAGTCAGAACTGGATGCTGAGATCGCCTTCTATAGAAGCCGCACCTTCGCAGACTCCACAAAACGAACATACAAGGTTCATAGGAAATCCTTTTTGGAATTCTGCTGAGAATTTGGTTACAGCCCAGTCCGTTAGCCCGGCGGTTCTATATAGATATGTGGCCCACTTGGCAAGGCGTCTCAAGCCGAGCTCAATTCGCCAATATCTAAATGTCATCAGACTTTTGCATTCTGAATGTGGATCCTCTAACCCACTCACAGAGAATTTCACCCTCAATTCTCTGATGAAAGGGATCGCCCTGGTTAAGGGTACCTCTGTTACTCGTAAGCTACCTATAACGCCACAGCTTCTCCTTGGTATTCATGCTCAGCTTGATCACTCACATGTAACAGATATAGTGTTTTGGGCTATATGTTTGGTTATGTTTTTTGGTCTCCTGCGAAAATCAAATGTTCTCCCCCCCCCTCCATCCATCCGGCTTTTTGATCCTGCTAAACATTTGTCACGTGGTGACTTCCGGGTGTTTCCATGGGGTATAGGTATGGTAATTAGGTGGTCGAAAACCATCCAAACAAAATGTTGTGAACTGCTTTTACCCCTCCCAATCCTCCCCAATCACCCTCTTTGTCCCGTTTCAGCTGTTATTGCTGCCTTCAGGAATACCCCCTCTCCTCTTGAAGGACCAGCCTTTATACTCCTTCCCTCCCAGCCAGTCCTCCCTCCAAACGTCTGGCCTCTCTTTTGGCTCCATTGGTGCATAATGCTGATCAGTATTCAACCCACAGTTTTCGCCGGGGTGGTGCTTCATGGGCGTTGTACTCAGGTATACCCACTGAGTTAATCAAACTCCTGGGGAACTGGCAGAGCGACTCCTTCAGAAAATATCTGCATCCATCCCTTCCTCTGAGGCGCCAAACAATGCACCAATTCATAGCCAGACTACCTTCTACGTAACAACTACTCTCACTACGATGTCTTGGATCTTTGGGGACTTTAGTCCATTAGTTTAGTTTGTAGTTTTTAGATATGTACGTTACAAGTGAATCCTGTACATGTAGATGTACTTATGAAATTAGATGTGAAACTCGGAGAGCTTTGAGGGAGTTGGATCTCAGTCTGTCTGAAGATGATGCCTATGGTTAATCTGATTTTACATACATGTATGGTTTAAATAACTAATATTAAAATGATTATGTTAATTGTAATTAATGTTTTCTGCTTATGTTGTGTGATAGCGAACTGGTATGTGTGTATTTTAATATTATATTAATCAGTATTAATATACACATTAATATTCTTTGAAAAGGGTCCATTATGAATGGACAAATCAGTTTGGAGAAGCAAAAGCTATGTATTCATAGCTTGAAAATTGATCTAACCATCACTAATAATGACATTTTTGCTAAAAAGAACCCTCCCTCCCTGTCCGTCGTGCAATGCGGACAAAATAATAAATTTCCTTATGTGTCTCCTACTATATTACATTTACCTTCTACTCTTAAACTTAATGAAAGCCCTGAGAACTGAGTGTTTAGGTTTATTGTCTGGACTGTCAAACGGATGCAGGCCTAGTGGTACCATTCGATTTTGCAGTGACTTTCATCGCATGTGATCATAACCTCAGTCTCGTCGCCACCACAAATACAAAATAATTCATTGTTAAATAGCACTTCTTCTTCGATACTTTCTAATGAGTAAATAAACTATAACTATCATCATGGAACAAGCAGAAACAATAGCGTCCTCTCTTTTTCCTTTTCTAGCTCCATGTTCAAACCAACTACCTGCTTGCCTCTCTCAAGTGCTGCCAAAGGACAGCCTGGTTCTCTCACTTTTATTTTGTGCTTGTCATCCATACATACAAAGGTGGAGTATGTTACAATATGTCATTACTGATGCTCATTTGTTTTAACATGTTATATTTGAATTAACATAGAGCCAGAATGAGGCTATGACCTGAGGTCATTCTCTGTGCATGTTGTTGTAATCCAAGATGTCTGCCACCAATGTGATTAAATCACTACTGTTGAAACAATGGCTGATCGCACTCTCATTATATGAAAACAACACTCAAAACATGGTGACAGTGGTGCAGCTTGATTCCCACGTTTCTGTAAGTCAAGAAAAGCAACCCAAGATCTGCGAAACTGCGAAAATTTTGACGCAGAATAACTTTGAGTGTACTCCACTGTATTAGTAGTGGTTCCAATGAAAATCTTTTTCTTGCAGTCTGTGAAAAAAATGCAGTACCTAACATGAAGCACTTATACTATAGTCTCTGACTGTGAAAAAAATTTGCTGAAAAAACTCATTAAGGCGCAAAAAGGGTTTGAACTCTGCAAAACTGAAAATTGGAGCCTGCCAGCACACCAATATGGCCGCCCTTTGTTATGGTAATTTTGTATAGAATTTGAAAACACCTGGTTGTCATTGACAACATTTGTCTTGTTTAATACTATCAAAATAACAGCAATGCAAGTATTTCCAGTGTTTAAAATAGCATTTTACTAGTGTGACCCTAATTTTATCTCCATGTTCTCAGTGAAAAAGTAAAAAAAAGGCCAAAAGCACTATTTTATCACATCACAACTTACGAAAGTTAAACCATAATTTCCTCGCTCAAATGTTCAGACAACATGTGCGTAACTTAAGCTCGTTTTGAACTCCATTATTTTGCAATGAAAATCTTTGCGATTATCTGAGTGTATGTGACATGTGTGTATATATGTTTGTTCCACAATATATCCAGAACAACATGTTGTACTTAAATGCTTTTTGTATAATTCAAATAGTTTGCATAAGTTCAACCTCCAAGTAAAACAAGTCAGTTGACTACCCAATGTGCACATACACTACTACCCATGTGGCTACATCACAAAGCAGAACATAAATGTATTTCTACTCATCAACAAAACTTTATACTATTAGCTTCAAGGTTTGTTTTCTATAATCACACATTAATTGGTAAGTATATACAACTGGTAGACCGTCATCTGTCTGCTCGTCGTCGTATGTTATGTTGTACCATTCATGGTAGCCTGGTACCTACATGTAGTGAGTAATGGCTAATATTTGATCATTAATATGTGCAGACTAAAATATGAAATGATTTTGCTTAATTGATACAATATGGCCGAAAATATGTGTTATTGCAATATCTTTGTTTGATATAGCATGTTGAGATTAAAATGGCTCACAATTGATCCTAAACTAAAAATGTTGCTCTGGCAGCACACTTCAGTCACTTCGAGTATTCATTATTTGAAATTTGTAAAACAATACTATGTATGTGCAGTTATTTTTACTGTGCTTGTGTATTATGAAATACATAATTCAAAATTATAAAAATAATCAGCTAAAATGTGCTAAAAGAATACCGCTAATACTTTCAGGTTATGATTAATCAGAGTGCAAAGAATTCCACAACACTATCAAACAGCATCATTAAACAAACTTTTTTTTTTAAATATTGTATCTATCAAGCACCACTACACAACAACATCCTACTGATTCTTGCATACACCCAAAGTACAGTGTACAATGTGGACATTTTGCAATTTATGTGACAGATTATTACAGTGCTGAATGTGTGTGATGTTACTCTAGTATTTAACCAAAGTTAATCTAGTGGCATTGCTAATCAGCAATTAGACAGTACAATTATCATAATTAATTACACTGTTAGTGACATGAATGGTAAAGTGCTATTTTTGCTGGTGCTTAAAGAGAAATCAGCCTTGGTATTACCTGTGAGATTACTTTCCCAGTGTACCACTTAGATTCCCCAGTGGTACTATCATCAAATTGGTGTGTGACACGTTTTCCAACAAGAAACACATTCTCACTGGCAGGTGGCAAAGACAAACAATCATTCACCAACTTCTTAAGATTCGCTGTCAATTCAGCCTCTTACCTTATCTTGTTTTTTTTGGGAAAACGCAAAATGATGCAAATTTCCCTCTTGAAGCAGCACATTCTTTCTGAAGCATAGCTGGGATTTCAGTGCCCGCTCTTTTTCAGACTTGGATTTCATTGTCTGTAACATACTATCAATTTGGTCTCCAGACTGCCAGAGTCGATAGAATACGATTTCCGAAGTGAAACTTCCTCATATCGGCCCCCAGGTAAATAATCCCTGAATTCCCGTCTGAGAAGTTTGGCTAGAGCTGGCAACAGGATACTAAGAATAACCTGGCAGTGAGTGTCATGCTCGGATGGTATAACCAGCTTATCAGTCACTGGACCAGCTTTCACAGGGATGTCTTCAGCGAACAGGATTTTGCCTTCCATGAATTCTTCCACATTACGTGCTGTAGATAGTACTAGTTATCCCTGTGATGCTAACATCAGCACTTTCAATGATATTCCACAAAGGGGTGGTGATGATCTTTGAAACCAATCCCAGTGCTTTACAACCAGCCAGAAAGAAGGGTGTCTGCGTATCGCTCAAAACAGATTTAAGTAAACGATTGGTGGAAGCTGAAACATATTTGTTGAGAAAAGAAGTAATCTGTGGGGCAAGAAAAAAAATTGAGCCAGCATTTACAAAAACGATTCCCTTTAAATGGCAACAAAGGAAGACTGTTCAACTTGTACTCCAGTAAAAAAGGTTTAATAAAAGTGGAAAATGGCCCATGGCATCCTCTCTTCTGGTCACCTCTTCTAGCTAGAGCTTTACATGCAGTTCAAATTAGTCAAATGGTTCCTGGCTCGCTTGAATTTGCTGACTGCTTCTCTGTTCCAGGGACATTACCAGAAAAAAATTACACTCTACTTCCACCAATGTCTTCTGTGCTGTCTCAGCAATATGCACCAGTGAGTGCAGACCACATAAAAAGTTGTTGAGATGATCCATTGCATTCTTCATCAAGTGTGAGATAGTAATCCTTAACCAATGGGAGGATCTCTTTTCGGTATCTTCAACAAGGGTGTTAAACTTGATTTCTGTGGCTGCACGATCACTCATTGTATTTTGGATGTTACATAATAATCTTTTTCCTGATTTGTTAGCTTGGCTGCTGACATCATCAATATCTTGTAATATTTCCTTGAAGGTATTCAATGTGTGTTCGGCTGACTTGGTAGCTAGGTCCTGTAGACCTAGCACACAATGAACACATTCTCCATCCCTGGCTGTGTTCACCCCATACTTCTCGCCGTATTTGGAAGCCTCATCGGTGTGGAGGGTTGTAGCAGGCTTCTTAGCAAAAACATCCTGTAATTGCTTTTGGGATAAAATCCCCCTCTCCAAATTCCAGTTGTCAATAGTAGACTGCGCAGATAGTTTATTCGGAATGACCGCTACAAATGATAAGCAGGTTTTAACAAGTTTTGGATTCAAACGGAACAGTTTTTCTATGTTTTTACGTGTGGCAGATAGGGCGCCCCCATCACTGGGATGTCTTGAAACACGTATGATATTGGTACTGCCTGCAGCATTGCCTTGAATGACAAAATGCCTCCGCCTGAAGCGAGCGCATCATCAGCACCTACTGCTGCTCAAATCCCACTACCAGCTCATCTCGATTTTAGAGACAGCTCCAGTTCAGTCGAGAAATGGAAAACATAGAAACAGGTATGGAGTAACTAGTGTAATTACTCAGCTCAACAAGCAAACGGCAGAATATCAACTTGGTCTTTTTCTGCATGCAATTGGTCCCGAAGCCTTAGCAATATATATTAGCTTTGCTTATGCTGACACTGAAGACAAAACACTGTTGGCAACTGTGATTAAGAAATTTGGTGAAGTTAATGAGACATGAACGATACTTGTTCAACAAACGTATGCAAGAACCTGGTGAAGACATGTAACTTCTGTCAATGTCTACATGACTCCCTCATTCGAGATCAAATTATCATTGGTGTTAGAGATAATGCAGTTAGAAAACGTCTCTTGCAAGAACGCAAAATGACTCTAAACCACTGCATCAACACATGTCGTGGAGCAGAAGCCACTGCATCACAAATGAAAGCGATGGGAAGTCAACAAGAGGTCAACAAAGTGAGAACAAAACCCAACCCTTCCTGTAAGAAGAAAACAGATAAAAAGTGGGTGAAGCCTGGAGCGAAACAAAAAAGTATTGACTGTAGATACTGTGGATATAAACATGTTCATCATGCAAAGGCAGAAACCACTTTGCCAAACCAGAACTCAATGACGTAGATGCTCATCCGGAATTTGGATATGAGAGAAGAAACTTTCAGCTGCTTTTGTTTTTTTTATTTTCCTGTTAGTCTTAAATTGACATATTGGAAAAACCAATGGTGCTGCGTAGTCTTCATTATGTGTAGTTAGCATCTGTACGAGTTAAAGTGTAGTAAGAAGACCTTCTACGGTAAAGTGTAAATATAGGTTGTGCCCAGAAACTTTGACCATTTAGGGGCAAAGTAGGTGAAATAAAGGTTGTCAAATCAAATGAACCCTTATTAAAACAAACGACATGACGGTCACAATAGCTTCGCTGTCTCCATAGAGCTTGGTGATGCTATCATGATTATTGAAAAGGTTATTGAATGACTCTTACAGTGGATAAATGTAAATAGAGGTTAATGAACAAAATCTATGCAGGGTATACAAACAAAGTGATTGTGTTTCAAGAAAAAGTCTAAAAAGCAAAGAGTGCAGCTTGGTGAGTTGTATATGCATACAATCTGTACTGAGCAGAATTTTTTTCACAATACATCCTGACCCATTAGTGATACCATCTTCAACAGAAATGTTTGCAACAGTCTCGTACCTCATGCCAACAGCCACTTGAAGCTCATGGAAGAGCCCTGCAGTCTTTTGGTAAAGATGATATGATCTTTTGCTTTACATTTAGTCAAAAATCTTCGATTACGCAGTCTAAAGCCTCGATTGTTATTTTTTTAGTTGCTGCCTCTGTGAAGACTTTTTCATTGTGCATTCTGACAAGTTCATTTGATGGAAACAGATGAGATAGTGACTGGGGGTACTGGGGCGTTGATGGATCTTCATGAACAATTCTTGTTTTCAGACATTCAAGATCTTCATCAGTGTGTTTGCTTTCCCTGAGGCGATTCAGGAGTTCTGCAAAACATTGATCATCTTTTGTCGCATAATCTGTGTCAGCTGATGCATTGTGAAATATTCTTTCCATAAATTTGTGGCAAGCAGGCTTTAGCCATCCTTCAAATTCAATTCTTGAAGATCCATTGGTCCATCACTGGTTTTAGTTGATAAAGGTCACCAACAAGTATCATGTGGACTTCACCAAAAGTTTTCAAAAATGGTTTGATTTTGCCCTCAAGTTTGCTGTACTAAAGCTATTTTCATTAAAATTGTGTCTGTCATGTTCCTTAGTTTTGTTCTTTTTAATTTGATGGTGACTTTTTTCTTCCATATTCCCTAGCTTTCTTCGTTTTTCTGCTCTGTAATCCATATTTTTTTCTTTGATGTTCTCTTGAACACTTGTTGTGAACTTTTCTCTGATAGTCTTTTAGGTGTTCAATATCCTTATTTTTAGGTTTCTGAACATTCTGCGTATCAGTATAAACTCCTTTAGTTTTTTTTTTTTTTTTTTTTTTTGCACTTTGTTTTATTGTAGAGTTTTTTTCTCTGAAAACTATTTTGAGTTAGATTTTGTATCATCTAAATAATGTTGCATCCACAGTGGCATACCGGCTTGAAGTGGCGTTTTGGGTGCACCATCAGTCAATTGAGTGTTTTGAAATGGGCAGTTAATATCTGTAGATAGGAATGAAAAGATAATAATACACTTGTAGTACATAGATAAGGTCAGGAATCTATTTTTATACAGTGTGTTCCTGCAAGTGAGTTTAGCATTTTAAACAGTTTGCCAAAACTTGTCAACATTTTAAAGATTACATAAAGCTCTATGGCTTAAATTTCAGAAAATTGAGAAACCAATTTTGAGTCAAAATGTGGCTGATTTGTTGGAGGGGACATGTTGGATTGCAACGGATTGTCAGACCATGTAAAAAAGCTGTACTCTGTATGGTAGATGAAGCTACAGACATTGACTTTATAGTTTTCCAGTCAAGCTTTATTTTTCGCAACCAGTCACGACCAAGCAGTGGCGGTCCACCTTGTTTGACAACATAGAACTTTAGTCTGTGTTGTTGTTGTTGGTACTCTACCATTACATTTATTACACCCTCAGGGGCAACCTTCTCACCAGTATATGTTTTTAAAAGAATACAAGTATCTTCTAATGGTGTATTTGTAAATTTTTCGTGATATTCTCTGTAGGAAATCACAGAAACACCTGAACCAGTGTCAAGCTCCATTTTCAGGATTTTACCATTAACCTTAGGCTTCAACCATATCTCTCGATCTTCATTACTTTTTAATGTGAACATGTTTGACATTGATGGCTCTTCTTCGCTGTCACTTTCAATTGAGTGATTGTTATCCAAATACTTGACTTCTACCCCTTTTTTATGAGCATTACCTTGCCAAGATTTAGTAAACTGGGGAGCTCTGGAACGACAAACACGCTTCATATGTCCTTTCTTTTTACAATTATGGCAGATCTCATTTTTAAAACGACAATTCCAATGCTTATGGTCTGTACTGCCACAGCGATAACAGGGGTTGTTTGAATCACACGTGTTGTTTTTAATTTATGGATATCCCCCTTTGCATCATGGCTAAGTTCCTGTATATCCTTGGCAGCAGTTTCCATAGAAATTGCAAGTTCAACTGCCTTCGTGTAAGTGAGATCATGCTCTGTGAGTAGTCTTTTCTGTATTGTTTCGTTACGCATGCCACAAACAAAACGATCACGTAAAGCATCATCTAAAATGGGACCAAAGTTACAGTGTAATGTCAATTTCTTTAACACAGCAATGTACTGGGACAGTGACTCTCCCTCTTGTTGATTCCTTTTATAGAATCTGAATCTCTCGGCAATGAGTAAGGGGGTGGGGTTCAAATGTTTCTCCAACACTTCAGTTAATTCTTCACACGTCTTTGTTGACGGTTTGTCAGGGCTGACTAATGATCTCAATAAAACATAGGTCTTACCTCCGATAAGGCTTTAAAATGCTGCTACCTTATTGTCTGGCTTCACCTTGTTTGCAATGAAGTACATATCTATACGCTCCACATAACAGCTCCAATCACCAGTTGTTTCATCAAACGGTTCGATGCTGCCAATGGATGCCATCTTGTCACTTGTAAATGGTAGTCATCAAGAAAAAGGGAAAATATACTGTTCGTCTGGTTACAAATTCGAAAATCTATGGCTGTGCAAACTGTAGAAGTATCCCTTTTGCCTTTTAAGAACAAAGAGTTCCCATCCTCGTCGCCAATTTGTTGGATTGCAACGGATTGTCAGACCATGTAAAAAAGCTGTACTCAGTAGACAGTCATCACCCGTGTTCTATTGTTCTGTGTTGAGCATTTGCAGGAAACCCAGGTGTACTCATTTGCATAAAAACAAGAGAATACATTACAGGACACAGCGATTGTTGAGCCGTAAAATGTGAATGATAATATCAAACTATTAGAGATTGAAATTCCTCAAAACATACAATGAATCAATATAATTGCTCTGGAAGTAAACAAACTTTATTAACAAATAACTACATATTTACGTATATGGACATACGTCAATGTCGGTAAGCATAAATCACAACAATAATGTTTCAGATGCATGATTTCTGTTATCCCTCCACTTATGTGCAAGTACTGTCATTTTTAGATGATTGTACCTTGTGCACATCAAATATTAAAATTTCAAATGGTTTAACAGCTAATGACATTTGCTTAAAAAAATGCCAATGTGGCAGGTAGTGAGATCTGTTGTATAGCATTCAAAATTTTACTGGATGTAAGTGGAATAGTAGTGGAAATATCATGCATGCATGTAACATCAAATAGCGTAATAAAAGTAACATAATCATTACAAATAACAACTGTCTAGCAAATGGTACATAAGGCACATGACTGGCAAGCAGTGTTTTCCCCAGGCATGTTGAAGCATGGCAGTTTTACTATGATTGAGCTTCCATGAAAACAAAAGTTATTCATATGCTGATTAAAACTACTGTTGTAACATACAGTGCCCATTACGTAAATTAATACTATTGGTACCTAAATTGCCATCAAGCTCGCTGTAGATCCTAGGGAAAAATCAACTGGCAAATGCATTAGTCCATGGCATACCGAGGCATAAATAGAAAAAAAAGTAAGATTCTAAGTTTATAACATACAATCAGTACTATTAATAAACAAGAACCAGCAAGTTTAAAGAAAAAAATAACTTTGAAATTCAGAAAAAACAGCCAACATATCCCAACATGCGTCATATGTGTATAATCTCATAAGTCAGTTAGATTACTAAACAACAAAATTTAGGATACAGTGGATCATATGAAGGATTTTTACATAGAACATCGCTTCTAATGTTTGAAATGAATATGGTAGGTATTTGTGTTTGTTCCACTGAATACCAGTCAAGAATAAACAGTATCTAATAATAAACTGAAAACTTATCAGACAGTCTAATTGACACTTTGCCTGAACAGGTATAAAAACGACAACACTCTATAGTACATTTAAGTCTAATGCACAACGCAAGTAATTACAAGAGAATGTAACCTCACTTTCAATTGAGACCACCTTTTCCTCAATCATACTAAAAGATAAATTTTCAACCTCTTTAGAATCTACTTCCAGCAGTTTAGCTAGAAGACTGGTACCAAGATTCACATACTTATCATTGCCTTCACACTCCACCAACAACACAGCAGTAATTTTAAATTTACCAGCCCGTTTGGGGAAACTGGTATCACAATGACCATAGTGTATAATACGAGTATCCTCTGAAGATATAGTAATCTCATTATTACATCGTCTACACAAACAACGTTTAGTTAAACTGTGACATCCGACAATAGTAAGGAACTCTTTCCAAAATTGTTATGTCTAATGACATCATGAACTTCAATTTTAATAAACGGGCATAAAACTTACTTTCAGAAGCCATAGTTCCAGGTAACAAAAATCAGAGACTTTGTGAAAATGCCACCTGAAAAAAAGGAAATTAACACTTCAGTGACAAATAAAATATACACATCCTTAAATATGAGTTCTGAAAGAAAGCATGAGTGACTAAATAAATGACAGCTTATGTGCAGTGTTTGAAATTAGGGGCGGCCCCTCAGTTAGCATCTTTCTACATGGATGAACAACTAATAAAATAATTATTTTGTCACACTGCATGATGGATACTGAGGACAAAAGTCACAGGAAGTACACATGCTGCCATGCTGAGTTGTTTTTTCAGGGAGCTTTCTTCTGCAGCTCCGGGTTTTCAAAATTCCGGAATCTTTTTTTTTTTTGCATCAATAAAAGGCAAACTTGTAAATAAATTGTTGATTCCAATGAGGAATACCTCATAAGTTGCAAGCAAAGTACATGAGAAATTCAAGAGTGAGAAGATTTGAAATGCGTGTTGACTAAAATAAGCAACATGCTTACATGTACGTCTTGCAGGTGTCAATCATTCAAATTCTTTCTGGCCCCGGCCCCTCAAAGAAACATGGCCCAAAACAGGCAGTTTTGAAATGCATGCAGATTCTGGCATAGATTGGCAAACTTTTCCGCTTTCCATGTTAAATCTGACACATTTTACAAAAAAAAAATACTCTTATACATTTCAACGATATCTCCACACGGTTGGGTTACCGGAAACAAGTAGCAAAAAGAGCTCCATGCTGGAAACTAAACTATTTTGGGGAGCCTTAATAGGATCGATCGAAAACGAATGGTGATTCGATTTTACAAAATCCTTCAATTGCAGTCTTGTCAATATAACTCGTCGTCGTGATGGTTTTAACGAGCTTTGATCGCCCCAATGCCAAAAAAACAAAAAAACATGCGATTTCAACGTCTGCTCAAAAAATTCTTACACGCTGAATGTAAAACTGCATTTCATATCACCGATCAGCAACAACGATTTATAAGATCATTCGAAAACGAAACAAATGGTGATTCAATTTTACTAAATCCCTCGACGATTGCAGACTGAGCGAGTCTTGTCATGGAGCTAAATAAAGAACTGTCAACTCGTCGTGATGGTGATGTTCTGCGTTCGACATCGTAAACATCTCAAACAAATCGTAAACGCTGAATTTAAAATTGCATTTCATATAACCGACAATAATATTGATGGATAACAACGACACCTTTTAATGAAAAATGTGAGCTTACCTTAATAACCGCAAGAAGATTCACATGTGCGAACGCAATGATCCACCATTTTAAATTTCGTGATAACGAATGCATTGTGGGAGAAATATTAACTGCGTGTGTGCACAAGTGTAGCGCTGGTGGTTGCGCTAAGCGTTCTGGGTAATAAATTAGAAAACGTGTGGGGAAGGTTTTAAATCAATGTATCAAGAAATAAAGAATGCACCCATTGACTGCCTAAATGAACTTTATTCTCTTGAAAACACATACAGATATATCATAAATAGCTAACCTAGAATCAGTGAATGGCATCCTTATTCATGGATTTTGTCTCGCCATGGCATAGGCTCATCAGGCCTTAAGGCCGGATGAGCCAAAAGTGCAAGGAATCCCGTGCTGATGTGCGCACACAATACATGAAACTGACCACTCCATGCCGTCAGTGGGAATGACAAAGAAGCCTGTCCTACCAGCCAGATATGTAGGTGATCGCGAGATCAAGCCATGTCACAACAGTCTAGTGATGTGGAATGGGACATAAGTGAAACCTAACTGGGTGTGTCGCCTTAACATTCGCAATCCAAAATCTGGAAAGGAATATTCAGTTGAGTTCATCATAATAAAGGAAAACCTGACCATGCGAGCCACTGAGCAGATGAACATACTCTCAATTAACGGAGAAAACTTCAAAGTAGTAAACATGGCTCAGACGAACAGTAAAGTTGACATAATCAACAAAAATTCAGATCTATTCAATAGTAGTGAGCTTGAAAAAAATGGAAGGCAATGTCAAAAGTAGATTGAAAGTAGACCCTAACAAAGTAAAGGCAATTCTAGAAATGCCAAAACCTGAGAATCCAAAGGCTGTGCAACGACTAAACGGTATGGTAAATTACCTAAGTCGCTTCCTACCACACCTCTCAGATGTAATGAAGCCAATCAGAGAGCTCACACATGGTGACACCATATGGGAATGGACTGAAGTGCATGACTCAGCACTTGACAAATTGAAAACACTGCTGACATCAGCTCCAATTCTAGTATATTATAACACAGATAACAGTTTAGAAATTCAGCATGATAGTAGCCAGTACGGTTTGGGCACAAAATGGTCGTCCAATCGCTTATGCAAGTAGAGCCCTTACTCCTACAGAAGTGAGATATGCACAGATTGAAAAAGGGATGCTTGCAGTCATCTACTCAATATACTTACGGCCGTCATACCAAAGTATACAGTGACCACAAGCCACTACAAGCATTACAGAAAAAGGCTCTGCACAAAGCACCCAAAATACTGCAAAGAATGTTGATCCGTCTCCAGATTATATACTGCAAAGGCAAGGAGATGTTCCTCGCAGACACATTTTCCAGTCAATGAAGAAACCATATTTGATAGAATCAATATGGCCAGCTTTCTACCTATACGTGTGAAAAGATTAACACAAATTCGCAATGAGACAGAGCATGATGAATCTCTACAATTCCTCTGAAACGTAATACTGCAAGGTTGGCCAGATAGCAAACTTGCACTGCCAACACAGGTCTCACCATATTTCAACTTCCGTGATGAATTATCCGTCCAAGATGGTCTTATCTTCAGAGGTGAAAAGGTAGTAATTCCACACACACTCAGGAAAGAAATGGTGACCAAAATACATTCATCACACATGGGAATTGAAGGATGCTTGCAAAGAGCACATGAATGTACCTACTGGCCTGGGATATCAGCTGATGTAAAGAATTACATATCCTGTGAAGCTTATAGAACATATGAAACTAGCCAATGTAAAGAAACCCTCAGGAGCCATGAACTTCCACATAGACCATGGGAAATGGTCGCATCAGACCTCTTCACATATGACAATGCAGACTACCTTATCACTGAATGTACCTACTGGCCTGGGATATCAGAGTACTGTCTGAATTTCACTGCCATTTCCTTTGCATATCTAATATAGGCAGATGCATAATGGACACCAGGATGAGTATTTCGAAGCTGTCTTTGCTGAACCATAACTTTTAATTGGAGACGACCAGTATACTGGAGTGAGGACACACTAGATGGATTTGTTAGCCAGAACTGTAGACGCGTCCATTGTTTGCTGGGTATTGGTACATTATCTTGGCAGCGTTTTGCAACTTCCTAGGAAAGAAAATTCAGTGCATATATGATCAGTCGTTACATGTAAACCAAATTATATATATGAGTATAAACATTTTGATGTAGAGGTAATACAACTGTCAATAGTCCATGTACAGGAAGTAATTATAACCTGCTGAAGATCATTGATAGTCGGCCAGGGTTGTGTTCTCTCAAATCACAAACTATATCTGGATCTTCAAGTTCCAACAATTGACTGATGCGTGAATCAACCTTTGATTCTGTGACACTGGATACTGCACTGGAATCCCCTGCAATGCATGTGGACAGTGTGTTCAAATATAATGATATTGAATAGCACCAATTAATTAATCTTGGGTACATACAAGTAGTTGAACGGAATTATGGTGGGATTTCAATTTTATTTCGAGAAATTAATGAAGACAATTTTGATATAAAGTTTATTTTTAGTAACTCACAAAATATAAATTGGGCTTTGATAACACAGATAAACCACCCGATTTTGTTACTTTGTATTGTATATAGAGCACCAGAAAGCTCACAATTTGCTGACAAAGATTTTTTCAATACTTTAGAATCTGAAATGTTAATTCATACCAGTAAATACGAGTGTAATATTATAATTGCAGGCGATTTGAATGGTAGAACAGGTTGCAAATCTGATGGTATTGATCTGGATTGCACATACTTGCCAATGGAGGGGTTTGAAAATATGGGACAAGGGGCTGATAAACGAATTTCAAAAGATGTGGTAGTAAATCATTATGGAATGGAATTACTTGAATTTTGTTCAGTGACTGGATTAAAAATTGTGAATGGGAGATTATTTCAGGAAAGAGGGA
This sequence comes from Saccoglossus kowalevskii, assembly GCF_978046115.1. Lineage (NCBI taxonomy): Eukaryota > Metazoa > Hemichordata > Enteropneusta > Harrimaniidae > Saccoglossus > Saccoglossus kowalevskii. The sequence continues at coordinate 15,497,032 of NC_140642.1, read as the reverse complement.
GTGGCAATTTCACTTTTATATCAGAACTTGGTACGAGAGTAATTGACTATGTGTTGACAACAGAGAGTTTAGAAATTCCCAAAATGAGAAAAGTTTGGAATATTTCTTTTTTAATTTTAAATAATAAAGAAAATTGATTAAGGAGAAAAGGTTAAATTATTTAAAAATGAGACAAAATGAACTTGTAAACTTAGCTGCTAAATCAAACTCACGGCAATTTTGGCAGAAATTTCGGCAACGAAACGAAAATGTGTCTAAAACTATTACCCAGAAAGAGTGGCATGATTATTTTAAAATATGTTTAATAATTAATTTAAAATCTGTTTAATAACAAATTTATAAGGGATGAGGATATGGAGGATTTTTTTGATTCAGTAAATGATTATGTAACAAGGTTAAATTTTGATGACATTGAGAACACGGAGGTTGACAATACTGACCTTGACTGCCCTATCACACAGTATAAAATTAAAAAAGGCATAAAGAAACTAAAAAATAATAAAGCCCCTGAGCAAGATGGAATTTCTTCGGAATTTTGGAAATATGCACCACAGAAAATTTTTGAAATGTTATTTATTTATTTTATTTAATGTATTAGTTAGATTAAAATAGAGTTTAACCCCCGAAAAATTGCTACAAAAGGTTTTTCAACTGATTCTAGTACGTGTTAGTGTACTTTTTAACATACTAAAAGTTTACCAAAGTAGGACCCTCGGAAAAGTGTTTTTTCAAAATGGCCGCCGAAACTTCTTAATGATTGTAACTATCAACTCAAATGTGATGATCTTGGTGTATATCCCTAGATTTTTGGGGCAAAGAACACATTAAGATCATAAAAAATGATGTTGGCCTATTATGTAACACACAAATCCAAAATGGCGTCAAAAATGGCTGCCAATACCTCCAAATGACCATAGTCCATAACTATCGACTCAAATTTAATAATCTTCACGTCTATCCCCATGTTTTTTGGGCAAGGAACACATTAAGAGAACTGGATATAATTGAGCTATTGAATCATTATGAAATTGAATTCATTACCTTCAGCTGTCCACTATCACCTATTGCACAAACACCTTTGTTCATGGAATAAGATTCAGAATTTTCAGTTTTGAGTGTCATCCTCTTCCTCAGTATCAACGTCTTGAGTGTTGTTTGGGTTGTCAGTTTTCAGTTTGGCAAGAGCCGCATACAGCAGTGCAGGAGAGTCCGTAGCGTCTGCAGCTGCATCGCGAGGATTTGCATCCCACCAAACAGTTGCAATGGATAATTTTCAAGAGTTTGTCAGGCGCAGCATTTTTTGGGTCATAATTGGAATTAACTGATCATGTCCCTGTTTCCATCCCCATTCGATTGGATTTATTTCATTTGTCATCCCCATCCATACCATAATTTGAAAGTACACACGTTGGTTATGGAATCTTGTTGCAGGTGATGTTGGGGGAAGCCGTTCAGGAGTGACAAATGATTCAGCAGTTGCCACTTCTTGGTGAAAATGGTATGGCGCAGTGATGATAGCATATCATTATAATTGCCGACAAAGAGATTAACCATCATGGCTGTGCCAAGATCTGATATGTCTTCCTGAGATTTGTTTTGAAGGATGAATGCACTAGCACAGCACTTCATGACAGGATCAGGATCAGATTTCCGGAAGGCTGACTTTTTTCCAATGCCGAAAATCCTTGAAGTTGAATCACAGCCTGAGTAGGCATGTAAAAAGAGCAACTCATTGCACACATCGTCTTCTAAAGTTTCTTTCAACAGGTTATACACTGTGTTCTTTTGACTGCTTATTTGCATCAGAACGGAAGTAGATGATCTCATTGTCTGTTCTGGAGTAATGAAGGAGCAAGATCAGCAAATCTGTATCCTCACCGACCAACGTTGTGGTGCAATGATGGGATTGTTCAACAGTTGCCTTAACGATATCAACGTCTGCATCTCCTGGTGACTGAATGACATGGCATCCCCTTTCAGTTAGTGCTGATGAGCGCAATCATGTCTCTTGTTTTTGTCACGAGATAAAAATTCCTTCTTTTTGCCTGAAAACTCTGTTTCTGCAGTGAAACTAACAATAGGGTGCAGGTTTTTTCCTCGTCTTTGATGTGTATTGCCATCGAACACCACTGTCACTTGTCCGTAATGTCTCACAGTGAAGTATGCATAATACTCGGCTATTGCATTATATGAGTCTATTTTTTTCCAAGGTAAACGGTGGAGCAAAGAGCCACCATCAAGCACATACCAATCTGTTTCAGAAATAAAATTCAACACAGCCTCACGTGATAAGCCTCAAAAAAAGCTGGAGGGTAGGGGCTCAGTTCATATGTCAAAACCTCTTCAAGGGAAAGATCTCCTGACCTTGACACCACAAGGAAACGCTGGAACAGAAGGGCAGGATCAATAGTACGATCAAGAGCAATCTTCACAGCAGACATATTCCCAAGGGTTTGGGCTCTGTCTTTCCACTTGAATTTGTAAGTAAATGCTGACTTTCCAATTATATCTTCAATAATTTTGTTCCTAACCGATTCAAAGGCGTGTACATTCACATCTGGCCCAGACACTATCCCGTTGACAATGTTTCTCAGAGTAGGCTGCAAGCTTTATCAGAATTTTCTCGAGATCAGATGCATTTTGCTTGATGCGTGCCTCAGTTGAGTCTTTGTGTTGCGGACTTGTAGTATAGGTCAGGTCTGTGAAATCCTGCATCGCACTGTTGTACTCGGATGTTACAGGTGCAGATAAGGTCCAAAGGTTTTGCATGTCCTCTGTCATCCCACTGCCGCGAGTTAGACTACCAGTGCTCTTTAGAGACCTCATCAATGTTTGTTCAATGACAAGATCACTACTAAGCCCTGCCCAGCAGTGATTACTCCTACGAACAATGTGAAAACCAGCAAGGAACTTTTGATAAACGTCTGGGTGCTTTTCCTCCAGGTTGTTCATTTTCTGTAGGTAATAATGAGCAGATCGCAGGTAATTGAAGTGCCCAGCTGCAGCAAAGACAGTTAGGCAATTGGACACTGCCTGCAAATGTATCAACCAAGCCCCAGTACGATTTGCCTTGATCAACATTCTTGCCATGCCAAACATACGCTGATAATTTAGCCACAACTGGCTGGTCTTTGAGGTCTGAGCAAGTTCAGATTTCTTTTTCGCCATTACTGTCTCAAGTTGAATCAAAACCTCAGAACAAGAAGCATCTCCTAGCGTTGTCTCTCCGCTGAGAAGGAAGGAGTACAATTCCTCAGCTTGATCCAGCAGTGTCTGAATCTCGGGATAGTCTTTGACCATTTCCGTTATAAACTGGTTATGTAGGCACTTGTCAACAAGAAGATGGCCCTGCAAAGCACTCTGGATAGCTTTGCCTGTCATCATATGCACAACTGCATTTTCTCCAAAAACAGTCTCAAGTATGTTTTTGAGACCAGTTCCTTCCATGAGAGTTCCTATGGCCCCCAGCAAGTTCATAAGTGCATGGAAACACCCCAACAATAGTACAATGCCATTTTGGTGACTACTTTGTGGCGCATCAATGATGATTTCGGCAGCCTTCCAATACAAGGGCTGGTCAAAAGTTACAATGGTGGGAAGGTTGTGCTTCATGGCAAGGTTGCAGAGAAAGTCTAATGTAGACACAATGCATGATTTGTCTCCAGAGTACATATTGATCATAGACAAGAATTTGACTGACGACTGCTGGGTTCCCTGATGCAAGATATGCATCATCCCCTGCCAATTCGGTGTTGCCTCTTTGAAGCCGAGGGAAACTTCCCACAGAATATCGATCCTCTTGTCACAGTCAAGAAATCTCGGCAGGTTCTGGAAGACTACCTCATGACAAGCATGCCTTGCAAACCTGTACTCCAAGATAGGAATTTTTGTCTTGTTTTCAGTTTTCAGTTCTGAAATTTCTCTTCGTGGAATAATATGGTTAGTCCTTTTTCCAGGGGTGATAGAAGCAATGACACCCATTCCATGAAATGTCCCTTTGCCGTCAATAGTGATAATATTGTGATCATCATTATCAGCAACATCTCCAGCAAATCTACATCACCACCTAAGACATCAGGTCCCACACAATCCGCTGCATTCTTTTTTCAAATCTGACCACTTCTGTGTATGAGCAACAGAATCCCATTTCATGAAGAGTATCCACAATGAACTTCGAACGATACAGATGATGAATTTGCACAGCAAGTCCTAATTGTAGGGGTGCAATGACAGCTTGTGTGCGAACTGCCTGAATTATGGCATGACCAACTGCTGCCACCTTGCGTCTTGTGCCTTTCCCAATGAACAATGTTTCCACTGCCGTCCGCAGTTCTTCAATTGCTTGATAGTATCGTCTTCAAGTTGTGACGAAATAAATGTCAACATTTCTTGAATAGATCCGATGCTACGTTGAGATCGCCTTTCACTGATAATCCTAGTTGTGTCAGTAAATCCAGAAGAGGTTCAAAATGTATTACTTGGGATATGCAACGCTTGGCCAGAAAATATATGCAAACAAAGGCGGAAGTGTTTGCATCTTGGTTTATTTCTGGCTGAATAACTTCGGCGATGTTTTGACTAGCTGTCTGCAAAAGTTCAAGTTTTACCGCGTCCTGGTGGGCGTTTGTCCCCTCGTGATCCTTTATGCTACAAAGTCTTGTTCCATGTCTGTCGATCATATGGCAGTTTGTCATATTTGTGACAAAGTCTGCAGTACATTCCCTCATCTGATCGGTAATAAGCCACAGTTTACGACCTTTTATCCACTCTGAACAAAAATGTGAGGCTTGTTTCCTTTTACAAGTAACATCATATTTGGATTTCTTCGTGCTTGGAGGCGACAGTTGGTTTCTTACGTTTACCGGGAGTAGCGGTGAAACCGAACTTTGACAAAGACGTGGAGGCAGTAACAACGCAAGGTAATATTTCAAGAACGATAGTATGCACAGTGCTCTTACGAGAAAAGTGTCACCAGGGTGATAGGTGATTGATTTCTTCGTTATGTTTTATAGGTTTTTGCTACAAGTTTAACAACTTCTGTGTTAATTTTAACAGCTCTTTTATTAAAACAATACAGTATTAAATGGCAACACTTGTGTACCGGGTTTTCTTCGTACATTGTTTTACACTGTCTTCGTGGTCACCATTATCATTAACCGGTAGGTATAAGCAAGTGACTGGCAACTTCACACTTGTGATCAAACAGCGGGAAGTGACAGTGTTTTTCAAGAAATCTTTCAATTTCACCGCAGTGATTTTTCAAGACACGGACATTTTTTTCAATGATTTACATCATGATGAATTCATACAAAAAATAAAAGTTATATTTATTTATTAACTCAATAACTGCAGATACTGTAATGAGAGTGGCACTCTATCAGTAACTGTAAGACTACTGTAAAAAGGGACATTTACAAATTTCATTGATCGCCTAAAATGTAATCTTTTTTAAGGTTTATAACTTACTAGTAAATTTTATTTATACGCCGTTACGTGCTTGTTTTTTTTCACTCTTTTGTAAATTAAGTCGTGTAGGTCGTGACCCCTAGCTGGGCTCGTACCGCGCGTAATTGCAAACACAATTGTCCGCACTATCGTTGTTTATTCCACTTTTTAAGAAACCCCGAAAAGCTTCCCATGTTATTCCAAAACGACCAATATTTCGTCCACCCTAAAAAAAATTTTTTTTTTCGTGAGTCTTAAAATTCGGCTTCCAAACAAATTAAAGCTTTTAAAAGCTGGCCGAAATTTTGGTTTTTTTGCGCATTTTACTAGAAATTAAGTGCGTGGGTGGTTAAGTTTGCGTGAAAGACGATAGTGGTTGGTTGGCCACGTATCTGTAGTGGTCGCGTAATCTGAGCGCCGGTCGACGCCGACCAGCGTGGTGAGAACATAAGTGCTATATGCAGTGATGTATTGTCATTGACACAAACATCTACAGCATGTAGGCACTGCTCACAAATGGGTTCCAGGGCAAATAACATCGCAACAGCTGATTCAGAAGGACAGTTATTGCAGCTAGATGATGAAGATGAAAAAGACATAGATGAGTTTTGGGACAAACTACAGAAACAATTAGGCAATTTGAGTGATGCAAATAATAATCTTAGCTATTGTTAGAATCCCAAAGATCAAAACTTGATAAGTCCAATCCACGTGGAAAAAGGTGGCATCCAAAATAAATATACTAACTAGAAAATAGATACGAGTCATTTTTTGATAATGTTTTGAAAACCAATTTTACAGTGACACCCCAACCATATTTTTGAATGGTTCTCCCCTAAACTGTCAATTTCAAACTTTGTTTAGAATATTGCAAAATCTTTTCTGATTTGAAATAAATCACAACATTACAGTTATGTATTTTATTCGACAAGATGTACAGAAAATACAAATATAAATAACTGTTGCATACAATGAAGTGATATTTGTTTGTTTTTTGAACTAGTCTATAGACTCCGTCTAACAATATGGGCACGTAGCCCACAGGCATACTGTGATCTGAGAGAAAGTGGATTGTTGGTTCTACCTACTGGTCGTCTGTTAACCTATTACAAAACAGTGTTGCACAGGCCTGAGGGCTGATGTACTGCAATGGATGCAGAGAGAGGCTGAGAAATTGGGAATAGATGAGGATGTTTTTTTGTGGTGGAATCATGTTTGATGAAATGTTAATTCAGGCAAGTTACACTAATGCTAAAAATATAATTTTCATGTCATGAAAAAGGAGGGGGGTGTCTTATACCCTAATTGTGATAACTTCGTATCTATATTTAGTACGATATATGTTCTTTTGTTAGTGGTCACATGACCACTTTGAGTTTTGTAATGACGGCAAAGCTTGCCAAGTTGTAGTTGACAGTTCCGCAAATAAACTTGAGTTTAACGTGTTAATTGCCGTTTTCCTGTGTGGATCATTACGATAGTGGATAGACGAACACTTGGTTACCACACTAAACAGTTTAATTAAAGTCCCACAATCTGCAATGGTATTCAATTTTTGAAATTCAGTTTTGTTTACTATATTACCATGTATCAACAAATAAACAAAAAATGCTTTAGTATACTGAACGTCCACCCCAAAAAAGATAGTGTATATTTGTAGCAGACGGTAAAGGCTAATTAAAAATATGATAAAATCAGGATTCCCAAAAGTCATGGAAAAATAGAGAAATTAGGGGGGAAAGTAAAAAAAATCCCTGCATAGGGAACATTTAAGAAATTTGAGATTGAGCACTAAACAGTTTTCTAGGCCAGCAATAGAACCATGCTAACATGCAAAATGTCAATCACTCATTGACTGCAAGATTTCATAATTTGTTGAATAAAAGTGTTGCTCATTTTACTAAACATTTTACTGATCAATCAATTGTTTGCAATAAGACGATGAGCAACATGTAAGCAGTGATATTTTAAACGGCGTGCAAAGATCCTTTGTTTGGAGAATGTACTGTTCCAAATATCAGAGAAATCATGTACTGATCAAGGAAAACGACAACAAATGTCAGGGAAAAATCGGAGAATTCTGTTTTTCATTTTTTGTGGTAACCCTGAAAGACAAATTTGTTGTAAGTGGCCTTGGGTAAGGTATGCACACAACTTAGACTAGAATTTTCTTCTCACTGAACATTTTTTTCTGAAAATATGAATTTAAATCTAGGCTCCGAAACTAAATAAAATGTTTAATTAAGCTTTTCCATGCTTGGGTTTAGGCTACATAATAGCTATATAGTCAGGCGTTGAGATGTATTAACTATGTTTTAGACGTTTAAATTTAAGCATTGAAACAAACAAACAAAATTCAATTCTTTAATGCTTAAATTTATACTTTCCAATGGCCACATTTCCTATTTTTTTCTATGTGCTAAAGCTGAAATTTAAGCGATGATAAAATACAATATTATTACTTCAAAGAATAATAAAGTTGATTATCTTAACTTACTTAATAAAGTTTCAACAGAACGAACAAATAATAAAACTAGAAGTAGAAATTTACCAATCAAATGATAAATTCGATTGAACTTCTATGGATAAAGTTATGTGTTATTATATTATATTATAACGTTCTATGCACTAAATGTAATTAAACCCTCTTGAGATTTTTGTAAACAGATACTTAAATTATATGATTTATATATTGTTATATTTTAAATATATAAATCAGTTAGCGTTGGAAGCTGTAATTCCCACTTGAAAATTCTCAATCTGTTCTCATACTTTTTATTAATCACTTCAATTACGAAGAAAATTGTTCCAATGTTCGCATTGTTTCCACTTTCCCCCCCCCAATATTATGATAATTGCACCTTAAGTGATGTGATGTGATGTGATTAAAATTGTTCACTTTGCTATTGATGGATCGTATCAGTTTTTCTTTCGATTCAGGGTACGGATTTCTATCACAGTGTCGTTTAGGTACACTCGCACTCATTTACTAACACAACATGAAACAGATAATTGGTTATGAATAGTATATTTAAACGGCTGTTTGATAGTGTCACTAATATTAAATCAAATGAACGTTGGGAGCTTATTGGTGGTATCAGTGGAAAAAGCAAATGAAGAATGTCGTAAAATCAGATTAAATGACATGACATGAAGCAAGAACACCTTTCCACGCTCTCGATAGATAATACATACCATAGAAACATAAACGACACATGGAGTGGTTTCAAATGAGATGACATGTTTCACCGTCCCATTATCTCGGGGGCTACAGTCACTTGTTATTCATAACAAGTCTTTTATTAACAAATGTAAAATGTATTTTACTTAGGTCATGGTACAGTTCTATGCTATCAGACAGGCAAGGTGCTTTCATACAGTACAAGATGTAAACAGTGTCGTATTTGTGAAGCTGCACAAAGGATAGGAAAGGAGACTCGGTGTCATAGCTGTCATAAGAACTGGTTAGGCAGTTCAAAAGCTATGGAGGCAGATACTGCTGTTGAAGCAATAAAAGAAATTGAGCAAAAAGTTGAAATAGACAGCATAACAATGGATAATGATACAACTACTATAGCTCGGTTGCAAACAAAATAAGAAATGACATGGTAAAAAATAAAGACAATAACCACACAAAGAAAGGATTTACTAATAAACTGTATAAGTTAAAGGAAGATAAAGATTACAAGCAGTTATCAACAAAGGTCATAAACTATTTACAGAAGTGTTTTAGTTATGCAATCTCTCAAAATCGTGACAGTGTTAGTAGCATGCAAAAGAATCTGAAATCTATAATCCCACATGCATTTGGAGACCATACACATTGTGATGGAATTGGTGTCAATATTTAGTTGACCCTGCTAATTACAAACACAGTAGCCTGCCTTATGGAAAGGATTTGTGTGGTGATGATCAAGAGCAAGTTTAGATAAGATTATGAAGACCTACATAGATAGTGCAAATGACCTAGCTAGGACGGGTTCGACACAGGGTAATGAAAATATGAATATGGTGATAGCTTCTAAGGCATCCAAAGCAAAACACTACAGTGGCTCTGATAACTTTAATGTCCTTGTTGCAGCAGCTGTTGCCCAGAAGAACATAGGGCATACACCCATACTAATTGTATGACTATAAATGACTATAAATGCATGTATTTATATTGATACAACATAGAGTAGTTAAATGTTAAGTAACTACTAATGTGTACAATCACACATAGTATAACTAAATTGTGGCACAGTAATTCATTGAATGTGCAGATATACATTGTATGTTGAGTATATACCCTGTACTCACCTGATAGATATAATTATTAAAAATGTTGTTAAGATAAGTTATACCACAGGGAGCCCAGGAACTATGATCAACTGTACGCACTCCCTATGAGCGCGCGGGGGGGGGGGGGGGGGGTATCGGCTGGTTACGAACCAGTTGAGCAAGGCTAACCGAGTCGTGACCTCGATGTGGTTCGTAACCAGTCTTGTGATTGGTTGTTGACAAATGATGAACAGGCCACGCCTCCAACTGTGTCGTGCGTTCGGGCAAACCGTTAGGAATTCCTAAATGGAGTAAATTTGTGTAGTTTTCTTGATTTATTCTGCAGATATCGGTAAAATGTCGGTAAGGCTTTGGCGAAATTTGAAGGAGCAGCTAATATTCTTCAACCTGGTATTTTTTTAGATTTTATTTTTCATTCTTTTTGTCTGTTTTATCGAGTTTAAAAAATGTTAGCTGGCTGGAGCCTTCATCCCTTGTCTATTTCTTACACTAGATACCAGCCGATACCCCCCCCCCCCGCTCATAGGGAGTGCGTACAGTTGATCATAGTTCCTGGGCTCCCTGTGGTTATACAGTGCCCCCTCCCGATCATTTTATAGGCAATATCCCAAACTCAACACACATTAAAATAACTGATTGTATGTTGTCATTAGAGAATACTACTATGGTGAACCATATATTTTGCTATTTAATCATGTAATCGTATATGTTTCCCCAAGGTCAATCAAAAAAATAACTTGTCACCCAGTAGTGCATGTCATCTATATGCTAGCAGATTGGACGAAAAAGTCAAACAAGAAAAACAAAAAGCCCAAACAAGAGAAGCAAAACTACAACGACTGAAACGGAAAGAGCAGAGATGTAACAAAACTGCTGCCACTGAAATGCGTGAAGGGGTAACTTATCAGAAAGAAATTGGTTTGTGTGTATCCCATGGTATGACAGAAGAGATTCCAACACCAGTATTACCACCTCCAATTTCTTTACTTGCTTCGGAAGTATACACGCCTTGGGTTTTTGACATAGAAACTACATCTGAACGTATGTATTATTTTTAAATAATTAATTTGTTTATTGTCTTTTAGGCCACAGGCCCATATGACTATACACAACAAAAAAACAAAAGAATACACAAGCACTGGAGAATGTACAGAAATTGTAAAATACATATATATATAACAAAATTATTATACCGATAGTAACGAAAACTCCCTTCTAAGGTTGAATGCTTTATGTAGAAATTTACCAAAATTACGTAGTACCTTTGCTGATTTTGAGCGCATTAGACTGTAATATTTTTCTGGATTGGGAAGATGCCAACAATACTCAGGAATTAACTGTTTTCGCATAGAATGAAATAATGGGCAAATAAGAACAAAATGGTATTCGTCCTCTACATTAGATAAACAAAACTCGCATATTCTTTCATCAATTTCCAACCCTGTATAGCGCCCCTCTTCAATGCGCAATCTATAACTAGAACAGCGAATACGTGCTAGAGCATGTCTGTGTTTAGCCTCTGTGACTACAAAAAGATATCTTTCTGGTTCAAGCATGGTTTTAAAATTACAATATGGCCTTAGTTTGGCAGTGCAACATATTTCACTGTACCAATCCTGCCCATGAATATCAATTACCCGCTGCTTGAACTGTACCAAGAACAGGTTTACATCCCCCACGCCCTGGGATATTCAAACCATACCAAAGCCGTACATATGAAGTATATTTTTAATTTCAGTGGCCCATGATGTCCTTCCATTTTCATCCATTTTATACATTAGTCTGTAAGCATGCTTTACAACCCTCCCTTCAGGAAGTTCTGTGACTCGTAACCAGTATTTTATACATTTTAACAAGGAGTTTACAAAAATGGGTAACCGCCCACATTCCCCAAGTACGGCTTCAGTACATGTTTTGTCACCAATCCCAAGAAAATGTTTACAAAATTTCAACTGTACTCTTTCAGCCTGAATATATTGCTTAAACCCCCAAATTTCTGCCCCGTACAAAAGAATTGGTAAAATTAAAGCATCGAATAGTCTGAAATAAACATCATAATTAAGTATACCAACTTTATACTCAAAACTAAATAAAGAAAACATTGTTTTGCGTGCTTGTGCGGCCAAATTTGCAACAGCTTTAGACCAGCTGTTTCTACATGACAGCAATAACCCAAGATATTTGTAGGAATTTACAGTTTCAATTGGTTCATCATTCATAAACCATCTTTCTTTAGTTGAGTTATGGCCACCTTTCCGAAACACTACAATTTTATTTTCCATTTAATACAAAAGCGTTCTAAAATATTAATCAGCCGCTGCAATCCCACAATTGAATCAGCAAATATGACTACATCATCGGCATACAATAAAGCAAATAAATCAAACCTTTCTTGCGTTAGCTGAACCCCCCTGTATCCCACATTCCCAATCATATTATATAATTCATCTATAAACAAAGAAAAAAGAACAGGACTCAATATACTGCCCTGTCTAACACCAATAGTACAAGGAAAGTAATCAGAAATCCCACCATCAAGTCTGATGCACGATTTGACATCACTGTACATTGACTTGACAATGGTTAACATTTCACCTGATATACCAATATTATGTAATTTGATAAAAAGTCGGCTATGATCAACAGAGTCAAAAGCTCTGGCAAAATCAACAAATATACAGTAAAATTTTCCTCTTTTTTTTAAAGATAATTTTGAACGATTGCATACAAGACCAATATGTTGTCAACAGTACAAAAACCTTTACGAAATCCTGCCTGCACTCCAGAGATGGCCCCAGTATCCTCTACCCATTCATAAAGTCTGTTTAGTATGCTACAGAATATTTTCCCGAAGACATCCAATAATGTGATTCCCCTATAGTTATTGGGATCAGATTTTGAACCTTTTTTCAAAAGTGGAATAATTACCCCACGTGACCACCCTTCAGGAAATTTCTCCGTTTCAAAAACATTGTTAAATAATTCACTCATGAGTGGTAATAAATGATTTACAGAACATTTAAAAAATTCGGCAGGAATTCCGTCTGGACCAGTAGCTTTCCCATTTTTCAGTGATTTCACTGCTTTGATAATTTCATCATTAGTGATCCAATCATTCAAATCTCCACAATTACCATTTTCAGCATAATGCTGCTCAAGCAGTGAATCAAAAGTGATGTCCCCGTTGTTTACAACGCTGTATTATTCTAATATATCAAGTGACTAGTTCTCAGCAACTATATTTCAGATCATACATAAAAAATCATCAGGTGAAAATAATAAATTAAGAACTTATTGTAAATTCAAAAATGAATTCAAAATGGAACAGTATTTAACACAAATTAAAGACCCCCACTATAGAAAAAGTATCTGTAAATTCAGGATAAGTGACTATGGTCTAATGATAGAGAAGGGTAGGCATGTTAGACCAAAAATAAAGTTTGAAGAAAGGGTATGCAAAAAGTGTGATACTGATGCAGTGGAGGATGAATTCCATTTCCTGATTGATTGTCCAAGTCATAAAAATGCAAGATGTAAGCTGTTTGGAAAAAATGCTCCATATTTTAATTTGATGAAACCAGATGACAAGTTCATATACATTATGAGCAATGTAGATAAGGAACTTGCGAACTATATTAGAGAATGTGGTGCATTTTAAATATATATATCAATATTTCATAATTTAAAATGTATTTATTTAAACTACATATTAATTTCTTCCTTCTTTTTTTTATTTTTAATTATTAGTTTAGCACTGTATGTTCTCTTCAAACAGAATGATGTCAATAAAGTATTATTACATAAATTCATGGTAGTCTGCTGCTTTACTATAATAATAGTAATAATGATATTGTATTGCTGGGGTTCTTATTTTGACATAAAATACAACATTCAATCTAAAAGGTGGGAAGGGGATAAATTTTTACATTTTCAAAAGATAGGGGTCCAAAATTTGAGTTTTGCAGTCAGATACATTTCATAGTACCTGGAGTTTCTTGAATTTTTTTTGAGTAAAGGGCAAAATTTTGAAAATAATATGCGTTTTCTAGAAGCAGTGTGTTTCCAAAAACCAAAGGAACCAGCTAGCCAGCTTCCCTGCAGCCACCTATGGAAAACCCATATCTGGGGCAACACTATGTGAGGATTTTTTGTTCAAATTTTATGGCACAATTACATGAATTACCCTAGAATTACATGATGTTTAGGTAGATGAATTACATCCCAATGTGCTAAAAGAAAAAAAAGCAATGACTCAAACAAACTCACTTTGGGGTAGTACAGTCCGGCCATAGAAAGCACTATTGCATATTAAACTCAGAAGTCCCCCTCCCCCCAGTATAAACTCGATGTTTACTAGATTACAGCCAATGTTTCATTTCCTGTTTTTCCTTGTAGATTCAGATGCAGAGATCTGCTGAAGGATTTATATTGCCAAAACATATAAGTCCAGTTGTTTCCAGAATAACTCATCTGATTGTAAAAAATGGTGAATTGTGCTACCAGGGCCAACCAGTGAGAACAATGGATTTAAAAACATGCTTGACAAAATTTCTTTATTTTCTTTTAGATGTCAAGAATTCTATTTTAGTTGGGCATAATATCCATGCATTTGATTGTCGTTACCTAATAACTGCAATCAAAGAGAGTTCTCTGACTGATAGGTTTATGGCAGTTGTCACGAGGTCACAGGGTCAAGTATTAACCAAAAAAACCAAATAGTATGCAATACGTTTACTACCTCGTGTGCAAGTTCTTAACCAATATAAAGTTACACAATTCGTGTAACACAAGTATAATTTAGACTGATGGGCTCCAATAGAGTTCAATATGACTATATGCACATATAAGCAGCAATAATGCACACCGGCCAATCTTACACATACAACACTACACATGAATTACGTGAAACCATAGTTTATTAGGTACACAAAACAACACAAAACATATACTTGCTACAGTTCTCCCCGTCGGTGTCGCCCGCCCTTGCAGAGGTTCAGCACTACACGCGGCCCTCACCACGCACCAACGTAACTATGTTATTGGTAAAGAGGTGGGCGTTACGAAATGTCGCACTGTAGACACCACAGCAAAGTCGGCAACGACCCTACGACCAGGGGAGGAACGGCGTACCCTACTAGTCACGTATATCAGTGCCAAGCACTCCAAAAATGTTACATAAATAAACTGGCCAGGAAAATAACAATTCTAGAAATTAACAAGATAATATAATAACTCAAGCCCAAGACTAACTAGTGTGTGTGTAGGAATGTTCGGTACCTGACGTTTCCCGACGTGCGTCGAACAGTGTCAGTCGGCGGCGTCGTCCGGTGAATTATAAGAAGCCAGCGACGGTAGTTATCGACTTGAACTCTCCCTTCTCATCCACGGCGCCAAGGCTTCCTTCCAGGTTAGACTTCAGACTGATGTTCAACGCCGGGTTCGACTATGGTAGATTGTGGTGGTACTGCTCGCCGCTTCCGGGGTCGTAATAAACGTAGATCGTTGGTCAAGATCTCCAGCAGCAAGCAACAACCCAGCACCACGCTGTCTCATTCTTTAAATACCCTGTATTACATGGCTAATTGTGTCAATCGCTAATTGATCCGCGACACCTGTTCAATCATCACATAGATACTCGTCCAGCAGTGTCCAAGTGCGACTTCGAGGTCACATAATAGGTACTTTCTGTACGTGCAGTGACAAATGCGGCTACCTACTGGGCTATAAAACCTACCTCTGGGCTGTTATCAATTTATACTATAACAATAAATTAATAAATACAAAATTACATAATAACAAGCGTGTTCTTTTAATAATACAGTTACTGATATGACAGCAGTTGTTAGTGGTTTTTAGTGCCATTGTTTAAATATGTGTATCCTGGTAAAGGTTCATATGCACAAAAAAGTTTGGTTGGTGAATTTGTTGGTCAGGTTTATAGTGCACATAATGCTAGTGCGAATGTACTTGCACTGCAGAAATTGCTTGAATGTTGCAAAATTGACTTGCCAACAATGTTAGAACATAGCTATACATTTGAATATGCTTTTAGTTATCACGATTACAATAGTAAAAAGTCATCTAACTATAACACATTGTCTATATTTGTCAACAGCAAAATAATCAGTAAGTCAATGGCGCAGAAAATTGCAGGGTCGGGTCTGAGGCACATTCACTTGAAGCTGGCTTATGATAGAGGTGACATTGATGGACTTACCAGAATACTTTCAGAAAAAATATATGGTACTGTGAGAGTTACAAAGTCAAACAGTCAATCATCGTAAATATATATGAATATTTCAATAAAAAGTGAGTAATTATTGTACAGGATATGGATGGTTATTTTTTATATAAAAACATTTGTTTTGGCCATGCAAATATAAAATGTTTATTATATCAAGCAACATCTAACTGAAGAACACACTAATATAAATCACACATTAATTGAAATTTACCTTTAATATTTATTTATATGTATATAGAGAAAGTATAACAAACTAATATATCTTGAAATATACTTCATGTTATTTTGTGTATATCAATACTATATCAATACAAATACAAGTTACTTGTGTCAACAAACTCATGATCAAAAACTTTCTCCCATTTATTTTGAGTTGTTGCAAATTGTGCATAATTTTGGAGTTTCTGGTGCTTAGCTTCCCGTCCTTGCGTTGTATTTATATCAAGACCCACGCCAAATTCCTCATAAATACTTTGTGCATGATAAGGAACAACATAACCAGTAGTCCGCTCGCACAATCCTGCCCTAAGAAATAACGCACATCCATTAAAGTAGAACATACAGTATCTCTGTAAATCGTCCAACTCTTCAGGTGTAATATCATACTTTGACGACAATGCACTTATGTTTCTGAGGTACATATCCAATACTGAAAGCACATGAAGTTTAAGTGTATTTAATACAGTATCATTATCTGATCTTAACGACAGTATTAAAGGCATAAAATTAATTTTAATTAATTTCTGTGAATCTTCACCAGTAAATCTCATGTCCAGACTAATGTTTTTTTTCGTTTCTCATTAAACCATTTTTTTATTCTTATGGCAACTTTGCCTGCTCTGGCAGTTTTCTTTAAACATTGGTAGTATTTCATAAAAATGCTATCAGCTGGTAAATTGTCAATACACGCAACCTTATCTAAAAGCTTTCCATTAGTTTTAAACATTGCTTCCCTGAGGAGTTCAGCATTAAAATGCTGCCACGAGTTGTTTTTAATATGTAAAGGATCTACTCTACCCTTTTGTATCAGTTTCCCTAAACGTGGAGGAAATTCTTGTCTGGACTGCTGTTGAGATATATATTTTGTAATTTTTGAACGGTCATTACATTTTTCTTTAAATTTGTTAACTTTGTTTGCAACTACGAGCCTGTTTTCATAGTTCCACGGTTGCCATTTGTTATTTGCAGTACCAATAGAACCACCAATAAATGACAATTCATCTTTTTTAACAGTTGTATAGCTTGATGGATAGGTAGCAGAATTGTTTAATTCTCCTGCTGTAGTAGTAGCATGCCATTTCTGATCTACAGGCAAAAGTGAAAATTTAAATGAATATTGGAGACATTGTATGTTTTTTGGGTAACATTATCGATTTCTGTGACCAAAGTTGTCATGTAATCTAGTATTAGAGGATGATCCTCCTTACATTCGGCTCCAAGCAGTAAAAAGTTGTGATCACAACTTGCTACTCTATGCCCAGCATTTAAAACAGAAACTAGAAACGACGTGGACTGCCCATATTTACCGAAAGATGCACCATCAGCACCAAGTGCTATTTGGAAAGAGCCCTCGCTTTGTTTGAACCAATTTAATTTGAATCCATGAATATACCTCGAGATTAAAGTAGAGCTCAGCAAGACTGACTAGGAGATCTTCTAATGATCGTTTTCTACCAACAATGCCAAAACCAACCTCAGAGATCAATGGTTTTTTCAACGACTTCATATATGACACTACTTGTCTATATGGCAAAATTGGCACACTTGCTAAAATTAAATTTGGGTTTGCAGATCTTAGTGACCGTATATACAATAACTCACTTTTTCGTATGCTACAGTATTTTCTCTTTGACAATAGACCTCCTTGGTACATTATACTTAAACTGTACACAGGCCGTGTCACATGTGACCCAGTAGTAAATTGTCCAGCAATAGAAATATTGTTTTCAAATGTACTAGAGGTGATTACCTCACTTTCCTTAACATCATTTGTCGTAGCTTTAATTTGTGGGATTACCTTTTTCATAACTTGTGAGATTTTGAAAAATAGTCATTCATAATGTTTACTGAACACTTATTTACAAATGTATTCCAAAGACCATCTCGAACTGGTTTTGGCAATGTAGAATCACAACTATCATCAGTTCCATGTATACTTTTCATGACAGCACAGGTAACATTTTGGCGCCTTGCAGTTTGCTGTCGCGACAACAGTAAACGATCGGTGTTTGCTGGATCACATATACTTGGTTTTAATATCTTTTTGGATAATTGGGTTGGAGAAATATTCATTTGATGACACTAAAAAAAAAAAAACAGCGAAACCAATAATTATGTGAGCATTGTAAAATATCCATACTTAAGGCCATTGGTGACATATGTCCATCACATGTACAACATACATGTACATTTGTCTGAACCTGACTAATTATTTATTTAATTCATATTAAGGTTTATTATTATACATCTGCCACCGTAACGCCAAACGTTACAGCGTGCCGTAATTTTGCGGTATTTTATAGGGTATTTTCATCCTACCATATAAGAAAATGCAAATTCCAAATATGAAATGATTACGCGCGTAAGCGTCCTCTAATAATAAAAACAAACATGGCTGCCACCAGAGTTTGGCCGGACTCGATACAAAGAAGTTCGCTGATTCTGTTCTAAAATTTTTGTATTTCTGCATTGCCATGATGTATCCTTGGAAGAGAAAGATGATAATAAGGTTATTACGAAAATACCTCAAAGTATGCACTCAGACAGTACGCAGTCGCATCGACCTATGCTGCGCGTCAGTCGATACTGTCTTCGTGATCCGTGGTACATCATGGCCATTTCACAATGTAATCTCATCCTTACAATTAATTAAATGCAAATTTAGTATATTAATCGTATTTGTGACTCGCTGTTAGCATAACTATGGTATTGTTGATATATGAATTGGGTGCCATAGGATGGTACTTGATGGCCAACCAACCTAATCAAATATGTATTTTGCATTGTACGAGTGCAAATTAAGTTATTAGGATATTAGTACCAGCTGTTTTATACGCATGCGCGTTGGCCGATCCTGTCAAGTTTCGTCATCTGTTTTGGGGCGTGTCTGGTCGATGTGAAATTGCTTCAGCCATTGGGTAACGGAATTAACTGGTGTCTGTGTGAAAACCGCTGTAAAGTGGCGGTAAAATGAATTTGCGCGGTTTTACCAACATAGTAAACACTTAGTAAACCAAACTTAGAACTCGCGATACTAGTGCAGACGACTATGGTTGAACAACCATGAGAAATAAATGGCGGGACTTTGGTGTTGCACATTTAGCACAGAAATAAAAGACACGCCCATAGTTGGACAACCAATCATTTTATTATTGATCACGATGAACCACGGATCATCTGCACGTCCTTTGTAAACACCTCATACACGATGTGCCGCCATCCAATGGCGGGATGAGCGGCTTCCTTTGTGTACAATCAGCGTCAACTTCATGAGAGAAACACGACGCACTTGCTAAGCCAGACCGTCTGGTGGCGCCCTACTATTTCATCAACAACCAAATATACTATTATCCTGTTCCCGAATTGGACATTTGTTTATTTGGAGTAATTTCCAATTCTACGCCAGGTCCTTAGTAATTAATGATTCCATGTATTTATTTGGCCGTTATTTGACAGACGTAAAATGCCATAATGTTAATTCGCGTAAATTTAAACACACTGATACTGATAATGAATTAAACATTTGCCAAAAAATACTAAATTTGCTATCTCATGCAAACAAATATAAAATCACAATATTTGGCAATATATTAAGTTTTGCGTCGCATGCACACGATTGAAATATCATATAAAATGGGCCTAATATACTAATGTTGTATTTATTTATTTGTAAGAACGAGTTTACATCCTGGAATGGCCACGATGTACCACGGATCCTTCGTGCACCCTTAGAGGTATCTTCGCAATAACCTTATATTAACAGGGGTAAGCACACTTGAGAAATACTCACTCTGTCATTATGTCGTTTCTGCCTTAAGATCAGTTTGTTCTTTAACAAACGGGCATGGTTAACTGTAGTTCTAAATCTACATATTTGTCGCTGAAAATTTGACATTGTCATTTCTAGGTTCTTTTTTTCACTGTTAGCTGATTTCACCTGCAGATGTTGAATTTCAGTGCTTAGTGCAAGCCTTTGCTGCTGTAACTGTTCTAGTGTGTGGCTTGAAATACCAATATTTCTCTCAGTATTGCTGATATAAGATTTAATTGATAAACTTTGTCCACGTAGTTGTTCTTGCTTAGACTGTGAAGATATAATGTCGTTCTGCAAATTGTTAATATCACTATTGAGCGAGACAGTTTGTTCACGTAAAATGCGTTGTTTTTTTGCCCAATGTCCAACATCAAATCATGAGTTTTTTTTTATTTGGCATTTAGTTTTCCACAATGATAATCACATAGCTAATGTCCTAATGCCCATGATATTGTTATACATGCTGTGGAAATCCGTGCTGATTGAACTCTCTTGTTCAAGTCATAACGAATGGTTTCTTTTCTTTGATAATTATTTTTTTAGTTGTTTTGTTGTTAATATTTTAGCACCGGTGAAAACAATAAATTCAGAACATCTCTTTGAAAATTGTCGCAATATGGATTACTTGGGGATGACATCACTCACGTACTCCGAGCAATGCATAATAGGATTTCAAAGGTGCCAACAAAGGCAGAGTAACAATTAGTGTCCTCGTCAGCAACTATTCATAAAGCACCTGAAAAAAAGCAGAAACAGTAATGTAATGGAAATATGTTAATTCAAAGTTGTATAACTATATCATAGATTCTTGCTCCGTTTAACTTTTTCTTATTATTTTGAAATAGTAGCTTTGCAGTAAGTGGGTTTCGTATCAGGTTGGTTTCGTGGGGAATAGGGCTTTGTTGCAGTAAGTGGTCCTTAAATTAAAGTTTTATGTTTCTTTAACAACTTGCGCTATTCTAGAAATACTATCCCTAGAAGCTATTAATTTGCCCTCTTGATTTGTCCAGTTGCTCTGACAGGAATTCCAAAATAAGACCCATGCTCTGATTATGCCCCTAGTTTCAAAGACAACTACCAGTAATCATTATCATTAGATCTTATTGGTGTTGCAAAGGATAGAATATTGTTTATTGAAATTAATATTTCCCATATCGATAAATTACATGTACCGTTAAAATCCTAATATAAACCATGGTTTATATTACAATGTATCAATTTAAAAAAAGTTCACTAAATGGGTGTGGTCATTGTTTTCATTGTGTGGTCATCCTCCATTCACAAACTCTATACACCTATTCTTATTACAGATATAAAATGAGTAACCTAAGGGGTCTAGTTTTTTAACTATCATAACACACTAGCTCATAGTTCGATCAGGTGATTAGTCTATATGAATCTAATATTTGGTACGTTTAAGATGTACCGTATTTGGACAATATAATTAACTTTTTACTAAATAAAATTTGGACCCCCCCCCCCAACTCACTGGTTATTATACAGAAACTGACAAAATGGCGTCCGTATGTTATTTCAACATCACACAAAGAGGAATATTCACTCCTATAATTTGAAAACGAGTAAGGTTACCACCATTTTTTTCTTCCGCATGTAATTGTCATATGTCCAGCTCCCCACATGTGAAATATGATTAAATTGTCATGGGTTTTGGGAATTTTTTGAGTACACCAATTTCAGATTTTTTTTGTTCAGCTAGGGTTATTCAAACAGTGGATATTTTTTATTACTATGGTAACACATACCTGTTTAAAATAAAAGTTTTAGATAGTAAATATAAAAACTGCTGTGTAATACATAATATTGGTGTGTAGATAAAAAAAAAAGTACACCACAGCAAAAAAGGCT
Organism: Saccoglossus kowalevskii; assembly: GCF_978046115.1. Lineage (NCBI taxonomy): Eukaryota > Metazoa > Hemichordata > Enteropneusta > Harrimaniidae > Saccoglossus > Saccoglossus kowalevskii. The sequence continues at coordinate 15,475,163 of NC_140642.1, read as the reverse complement.
TAGTCCAACAATTTTATTCTAGTAACGTTTCGGGGTAATGAAATTACCTCTTTGTCAAACTGGAAATACAATAGAAACAACAACCATGACAAATAAATGTGCAACTATGACTAACCTGAAATAGTGTAGGTGCACAAGAGTACACTAGAGAATGACAGTTAAAATTCAATTACAAAAACATTCAAAATAACATAACAATGGACTAAAGTATGATGGGAAATGGGAGAAAACAAATAACATAGGGGGTGTGGATAACTATATAGCTTTATTTTTTTAAATTCAAGCCATTTGAGGTGAGAGTACCAAGTTGTTTAATCCAGAAAGCTTCCCTAATCTTGTGGTGTTGTGCGTTTCTAAAATCTAATTGGATACCCGAAACTTTAAGGTTTTCAATGGTGTGGTTACTGGACAGGAAGTGCTTGGGAATGGGTAGATAGTATTTATAACATAACATAGATGATCAATGTTGTAACATGCAGGTCTTCAGCGTGCTGCCAGTTTCCCCAACGTATTTAATGTGGCAGATATTACATTAAATAAGATAAACAACACTACTAGTATTGCAAGTTATGTTTTCTCTAATGCCAAAGATGGTCGTGGGCTTGTTACCAGAAAACGTAGTCTCCTGTTTAATGTGGTGGAATGTAATGCATCGTTTGGCATTACAAGGATAGCAATCTGGGGGTCTTTTGTCTATGAATTTAGATCTGGTAAGGATATCACCCAAATCAGGGCACCGTCTGTAAGCTACCATAGGGGGTGGGGAATAGGTTTTTAAGTCTCTCATTGGAGTGTAACAGAGGGAAATATTTGCAAAGTATGTTGGAGATATTAGGGAGTGCTGGATTATATGTTATCACAAGTGGTTTGGTATTATGACTAGATTGCCTAGTTTTCTTCAATTTGGGGTCGGTTTCTTATAAGGATTGTCTGGGAATACATTTAGCTCGAGTAGCAGCTTTACTTAGTAGTTGTGCGGAATGTCATTCATTTATTAACTTGATGGGGGAAATTTCAACAGAGCAGATGCGACGTACTATAAGTGTTTGGCTAAAAGGGATAGCCTGTTTAATATGATGGGGTGGCAAAAGCTATACTCCAGGTAGTTATGCAAATCAGCAGGTTCGGAAAATAGGTCAGTTTGCAAGTAACCCCGTTTGATACAAACTGTAGTGTCTAAAAATGTCACTTTGCTGTTTGACCATTCGGCGGTAAATTTGATAGTTGGATGATGGATATTGATGTAGTTAAGAAATTAGGTCAATTCATGTTCACCGTGTTTTCAGATCATGAAAATATCATCTATGAAGCGTTTCCAATTAATAGGTGTAAGCGTGCTGTTTTCTAACAATTGCTTTTCTAAATGTAACATAAACAAATTAGCAAACCCCCTGGATTTGTAGATAATTAACATTATTGAATGAAAAATTATTACATGTTAAAATGATTTCAGCTAATTTCATTAAGTCTTCAGTAGGTGGCGTATTTTGTTTTCTGGTGTTAAGAAAATATAGCATGGCCTGTAGTCCCTCGTTATGGGGGATGTTAGAATATAAGGATGAAACATCTAAAGTCACTAGAAAAGTATTAGCATTAAGGGGTTGGGGTATCTTTTCAAGTTTTCCAAGGAAATCTAATGTGTCCTTCAAGTGTAATGGTAAATCTTCGACTAGTTCTCGGAGGTAGTGATCAACAAAATGGGAAATGTTCTCGGTACAGGAAACAATGGATCTTCCCGGGGTATATTTTTTATGAATTTTAGGGAGAATATAAAAGACAGGAGTTCTGGGTTTCTCTGGTTTCAAGAAATCAAAATTGTCTTTACTAATTGAATGTGTAGATAACATTTTAGTAAGCTGGCTTATTACTTTCTTTGAGTGTTTAGGTGTGAGTGATTGGGATTGGTGCCCTTTAAAATTGACTCAGCTTTAGCTATATAATCACTGGTGTCCCTTAACATCTGATCCCACACCTAAACACTCAAAGAAATTAATAAGCCAATCTGTGATTTTCCAGCTTACAAAACCACTCATCTGATATATTGGTAAGCCCACTTCTTTAATTTTTTTTTTATTTGTTTCTTTATACTTAGATGACTGTAAAAGTGTATGATTTCTCAAGGTGTTCTACTATATTGATACTGTTATGGTAAAATCCAACTTCACGTTTTCTTTTGTGCTGTGCATGTGAGCTCTCACAAGATTCATGTATCGGTATTTAGTTTTTGCACACACAATCCTCCAACATAACGAATGTGACCTCTTGGGTCGGCTGATGATTGGAATGTTGTGATTGGTAATGTTTTTTCCTGTTTGTCTTGTTTGGGGTGTTCCTGCAAAACAAAAGCCTCCTTATTTCAGCTACAATGTCTCGTGCCACGCTCAGATATGTAGGTGACAAAGTTTCAGATTTATACAGGGCTGTGCACTAATTTCTATAAACATCCTCTCCTTGTAAAAAAAAGATTGGTGAAAATTCACAAGATATCTGTTTTGTACTGCTTGTCCATGAGTAGGCAAGTTGGCATTGCTTATATCTGTGATTTTATTTTCAAACATCAGTGAAAAACTCTAGGAAGAGGTCTTGATTCAGTTGTAGATAGTTAGTGACACTCAACTAATTCTTGATCCTTTCTTATTGGATTTTCAGAAATAAGTTTTAATAATATATCATTTGTGTTGACGTACTCTGGCAGCACATTCTCATGTGATGATGGTAATTCCAGGGCTTCAACATCATCAAAAGACATCAGACCTTGATCATAAAATTCATCGGTCTCAGTAAGAGTAGTAGGTTCATAATCAATCTGATCACTAAGTAACACTTCTTCATACTGTGTAGTTTTTTTAACAGAAGGCTGTGGTGGTTTTACAGGTTTAGATCCTGATCTTATTGGAATCTTACAGGTATTGATAATACATCATTTTGGACAGGTGACTCATAAAACTCCTTTACTCTGATTGGTGCTGAAATGCAAAAGGATCGTTTATATCCAATGATTCTAAAACCAGCCAGTGTTGTCGCCCTGCCGACTACAACGGCCAACTACCCAGGGTGATTCATGTGAGTATAGTTAATTTCAAAATTGTCCAAACTTGAACCTTACGATCTGTGAACGGTAATAGGAAATGCAACACGCAATGACACTTGTTTTTTGTGCTAATATCAGACCTGTAACAGACTCAAACTTGTTAAATAGAAAAGGCCCCAACTTAGTACACACATTCCTTTTGAGGTTTTCTCTTTGTGTAAGTGGAGCAGTAGCATCTATGTTATCATTTATATTACCATGTGTTCATCCCTTTGCCTAACTGAAATTTGCTGTATAACTGTGTGTTTAACAAAAGACTGCCAGACTTTACTTTCGAAGTAATAATGGCCATGATCGCCATTTAATAAATCAGAGACTTGTGGTAACTGAAATAAGTCACCAACTACTATTACTTGTTTTCCCCCAAAGTACAGATCACTAGTATTATCTCTAACTTTGCAACATACATATTCCAAATCTTCAAATAGCGTCTCATTGGATATTAAACACTCGCATGATTTTATCCTCTTTCTGCAGCTGTCACATTTTTCATCTTTATCAATGTATTTAACTACTCTTTCCTTAGTGAATTGTCCAGCAACAAGGCCAGACCAGCTGTGGATTATTTGACATCCAAACTGTATTGCAGGCTACTGATGCCTGTTGTGGCAGTGACAGCAAATTGAACATTTGAACTTTTCAGAATTTCTCTGCTTCACCGTTTAATAAAAAGCTATTACCACATACTGCTAAATAAACGGCAGTCTCTTGATCTGCATTAATTTCCTTGGTCGTCACTCACACTAAACGAGAGTAACTTCCGTGTTTACAACACTTGTTTGTTCAGCCAATCACAATCGGTCCTGCCGTAACAGCGAGTATTCCCTTGATTTACCCAAGAATTCTGTGCGAATCCCCATTGATTCTGGCTGCTGGCCATTTTCGTTCATAAAATCGTTGGATATCATCAGAAAACGTGGGATTTGTTCAGTTTTGAATAAAACCAAGTTAGCGATTATGAACAAAAGTTATTAACGTACCATCCGATCACCTCTGAACTTTTTGTTTCGCATTTTAAGGTAAAAAATCGACATTTGAAACCGACGTAATGTCGATTTTACTAGGTGTAATGTTTCATTATTTGTTTATTTATATGCGTATAGTAGATGACTTTTTTGTAAATAGTATCCATTCATTTTGCAGCCCCCAAGTGACTTAACAAAGTTGTTATTTTTCCGCTTGTATGGCCTCCAAAAGGAAACCTTTTTGATTCAACCTGGGTTTCGATACAGGCCTTTTTACTGGCGCGGATTTATAGAGGGGATTCTAAACGATGAAAACGCGTCAACAACTCACACAATACACAAAAGAATGACGCCAAATGTGTCTACTAATTACATTTTAATTGAACAGCAAAAAAGCGTAAATAGTTTAACGGTAATAAATACAAAGTCATATACTTTTTTTCTTAAGAATGAATGTCCGACCACAGTCCCTCTATCAACTAAGTTGGTTGTTTACTCAATCTCCGAATTATACATAACAAACGGACGTTTTTTCGGAGTTCATGTTGTAGCCGCGAATAGGAACAAGTTGATTTCATAACTGTTAAAAACTTTTCTAGATATGGGGGTAGCTCGACTAAGAATATCTGAAATGCGCTGATGATGTAAAACGAACAGTCGTGCCCACATGTATTTATCAGACTGCGTCAAACATGCTCTCTATAAATTCGGACTGGACCCCGGCCCTGGAACTGCCGATGAAGGGCAAACATGCGAGGAAGAACTACACGCCGATCATCATACTTTCCATCACGAGTCTTAGTGTTCTTTGAATTGCAGAAATTCTTTTCCCGCATCATCTCATTGTACAGTAATATCTCTCTGATACAACTTTCTGTGTTCAACCCAGCCACGAAGTCTGAAATGTTTGGTAAATAAATACCACAGCATGAAATTTAGGGCGTCTCCAACGGCAGTTACGAGTTGACCTCCTTTCGGAGATATTGCATCACTGGCAACGGAGGCCAGTTTTCTTGAGAAGCATCCGTTTCGCCTTCAAGGCATCATTTGTTAACGAAAAATGTTTCAGACAGAGATACTTCGTAGATTTTTGCAAGCTATGCTTAATTGCAGAGAGCGATCCTGGTTCATAATCCTGTTTCTTCATGTCATCCTGGTCTTTCGGTACATTTCCCATCCACTGAATAATATCGTCTACCTTTCGATAATGGCGGACGATATTATTCAGTGGATGGGAAATTGTGTGCATTGTTTGGAAAGTAGTTCCAGGAAATAGTCGCGTACTGTCTTCATGCATACTTTGAGGTATGCTCGTATCATAACATTATTATTATACATCTTCTCCTTCTAAGGATACATCATGGGAATACCGAAATGTTTAGAACAGTATCAGCGAACTTCATTGTGTGGAGTTCGGTCAAACCCTGCTGGCAGCCATGTTTGTTTTTATTATTAGAGAACGCTCACACGCGTAATCATTCCATATTTGAAATTCGCATTTCCTAATATGGTAGGATGAAAATACCCTGTGAAATACCGCAAAATTATGGCACACTGTAACTTACGGCGTTACGCTGACATATGTATAATAATGTTAATTATTACTATATTGTAAATTCCAGATGTGGCAAGAAGATAATATGAAAAAGCTCAGCAAGTCACTTATGAGAACCTGAGTGTGTCCGTCAGTGGCCTTCAACTAAACCCTGAATGGTATTTCCTTTGTACATCTCCAGATGGGATTGTGGGATAGGTGTCTGTGAATTTAATTTTATACACACATTTTTCCTATGATTTTTGTTATGGTTCGGGGCTGCTATCTTATATTATACTAGTGACGTCCTTATGAAATTTGGCCTGTTACAAAACAAATACTGCTGTACCTGTTTTTCAGTGCAGCCATGGGAAAAATATTTTTTGTTCACTGACTTTAGTTCTGTGTCACTCCACCGATAACTATATATAGTTCTTGACGATCAATCTGGTGTTTACTTGAAAGGAAGCCAAATAGCATAATGTATACAGTAAAAATGCTAATTGTGTCGTCAAACAAAATAATTCACAATCGCAGTTATAGGGGCGCGGGATTTGTGCGTTGTTAGTTTGAACACTGGGTGGCACTATAATCATTTATTTTCGATGTGAAACAAGATGGCAGATAAACCTCAAATAAGCCCGTGAATTGGTTGGTGTAAATGGGGAAACACGTAGAGCAGGATTTTTTGTACTCGCCCACAGTTCATAAGGACATCATTAGTACAATATAAATTAACAACCGAACCATAACAAAAATACACCAAGCTTATGGCCCTTTTCAAGTTTATAAACTTGTAACTTGTACTTACTTGCAGTTTCCCTTATGTATATCATGAAGAGTGCATACACATTACTCTGCAACATTCTGGCATTTGACCCTCCTAGGATTAACTGAAGTTTTAGAAGTAAAATCAATTTCCTCTGAGTCAATATACTACTTTGGTTCGATTGAAAAAGGTGAATAAATTCTGGTACTTCTTTACTTAGCTGGAAACAAGACCCCACAATACTGAACAATATTGTAAATGATTATTAAAGGAACATTTTACCATTGCCCTGATATCGCAAGATGGATAACGTGTATTCTGTTCCATTGCAATGCAATGCTGGGTACTATCTGAGAACGTAGTTTGGTGCTGGGTATTCACTCCGTTAGCTTTATAACGTATTGCAGAAGCAATAGGCTTTGTGTCTGGAACGCAAGCGATAGTGCGCCATCAACGGAGCTGATGTGCGTAATGTGATGTCACTTCTTGTTGCGCGAGGTGTGACGTCACTCCATCTTCAAGGCGTCACAACAGAAATGTAAGTGGTCTTTCTTAGTGTGGTAAAAATATTCATTTTCTATTGATCTCCGTTTCACTTGGTATATTTATCAACCTTAATACATCCAAGATTTGAATGAAGGTGGTTTGGTGTGGTATATCATTTGAATTTCATTCCTAGAAGCGTTTTGAATTTGTAGTCTGCGGCGGTTTCTTTTGCTTAATTCGACCGCCATTTTATTACGTGTAAGGTGAAGGATGTGTGCGGCAAAAAAACAAAAAAACAACGGTTCTTATTTTAGGACACTCGTTTGTAAGGCGACTCAAAACTGTTGTGCATGAGGACCAACAGCAATATAATGTGTCACCAACTTTCGATTTGAGTCAAATGGTTATTTATTTCCATGGTGTTGGTGGACGAACGGTATCGTCGCTGGTAAACTTTGACCTTGGTGTGGTGAGCCGGGTTTCGCCGGATATTATGGTCTTAGAGTTAGGGTCCAATGATCTGTGTGACTTTTGCGTGGAGCCATTGCAAATCACATGCAAAATGGTAGACCTCGTTCATCAAATGCATAGGGAATTCAGGGTAAAACAAATAATTGTCAGTCAAGTCATGCACAGGATGAGACCATTTCATAAGTTTCATATTTACAATGCTAGGGTAGATATTTTAAATCACGCGTTAAAGTCTGCCTTAGAGGAACTTTCATTTGCCATGTTTTGGAAGCATATTGGCTTATGGAATTCTTCTTTAACTATAATGTTACCAGATGGCATTCACTTGAATAAATTGGGTAATTATGGATATTATCGAAGTGTTCGTGGGGCACTCTTGCAGGCATAGAGGTTTTTAAAGGCAGCACAGGTTTAACTGGTGGTGGTTAGGTAGTTGCTAAATGCAGACTGTTACATGAATGAGTTTCTGCTTTTATTTTAAATTTTGCAGACTGTTGATCTTATCTCTATTGCAATTAAGGGTTGAATTTCTGTTTTTATTTTTATTTATTGGACTGTGGATACTATCTCTATTACTTGAGTGTGATTTTTGTTTTTATTTAAAATTTCGCAGACTGTTGATCCTATCTCTATTACATGAGTGTGGAGTTTCTGCTTTATTTATATTTTGCAGACTTTTGATCCTATCTCTATTACATGAGTGTGGAGTTTCTGCTTTATTTATATTTTGCAGACTTTTGATCCTATCTTTATTACATGAGTGTGGAGTTTCTGCTTTATTTTATATTTTGCAGACTGTTGATCCTATCTCTATTACATGAGTGTGGACTTTTGATCCTATCTCTATTACATGAGTGTGGAGTTTCTGCTTTTATTGTAAAGGTTGCAGACTTTTGATCCTATCTCTATTACATGAGTGTGGAGTTTTCTGCTTTTATTTTAAATTTTTGCTGAATTTTGATCCTATCTTGATCACACGTGGGAGTTTCTGCTTTTATTTTATATTTTACAGACTGATATTGTAAATGTTGCAGACTTTTGATCCTATTTCTATTTCATGAGTGCTTTAATATTAAAATGTTTTGCTTGATCCTAGCTCAGTACAAGTAGGCAGTTGATTCAACATCTTGCTCTAGTTTCTGCCTTCTTCAAAATAATTGTTCACTAAATAGTATCATCTGTTTATGTGCATCTCTGCACAGATTCAGAGAGTATGTTTTGTAACAGTAATGCTGCTTAGTATCTTTATCATAGATCATGGCACCTGCGCGAAAGCGTAACACACTGAAAAAAGTTGTGTCACCACCACGGAAGCGTACCATGGCAACCAGGAGAGGGAAAACCAAGCAACCTGTTCCCATGGAAACAACAGCCATATATGATGTTGGTGCAACACCAGTATCGACACAGGGTGTACCAGTGAGTCAACCAAGCACATCACAAGCATTAGCAGAAACAGCAGCACTTTTTCAACAGTCTACTTCAGCATTACTGAAGGGTATTGAGACATTTACCAACCTACCAAACTCGATGCAAACAAGTCAAGCTAACACACATGGGTAATCGGTTATTGCAACACCAACAACTTGTACGAGCATCCCAGCTACTACAACAGTGGTTGAAAATGCTGTTCTGAATACAGTTAACGTAATAACAGGTTCCTGTCCACAATATTTGGTACAGGAGCAGGTGGAAGGAGGGAAAGTTAGTCATTTTACAAGTGTAACTGTTCCATTAGGCGCTTGGGTGCCAGACAAAGTTAAAAACAAAATTTGGTGTAATGAGTTTGTTGATTTGGGTAGTTTGTTGTCAAAATTTGACAAGGATCAGTATACATTACCAGTTATGAACCCTTCTCAGAGTGACAGTCCATCTTTCCGCCTGATTCCTACTGAAATTGACTTAATTGCAAAATGGTCATCTGCTTTTCAAATTTTCATAGCAATTTATTCAGCTAAGTTTAATTCTGATACACCTGGTCTTATGAAATACATGGATACTGTCAGGGACATAGCAACTGGAGGAGGAGATTGGAAGTACTATGACACGAATTTTCGCAAATTACTTCAACAGGCAGCCTTACCTTGGGGTCAGTTGCACATTGAGTTGTATTTGAGAGCAAAACAATCTCCTCGCCAGTCTTTCCCAAACAGTTTTCAGTCCTTTCGTTCCCAGCGCTTCTTTCCAAGAGGAGCATGTTACAAGTACCAGAGGGGAAAGCCATGTTCCAGATGCAACTACCCTCACACATGTTGCTGGTGCTTTGGATCACACCCAGGTTTGGAATGCAAAACCCGCAAACAGGATTTGCAAAATGGACCTGGCGTTGGATATAGCTCAATCAACCCCAGTTTTCCCTATATGTCTATTACCCACCGCAATAAATATTGAGCAGTTACAACTAAGGTTATCTGGCTATGACCCTATTCTGGCTCAATACCTTATTGATGGTTTTAGTTGTGGTTTTTCTATTGGATTTTCTGGGAATAACATAACGTTTGATTCGCCTAATCTTAGATCAGCTGTTGAGCAACCAGGGGTTGTTGACAAAAAAATGCAGAAAGAATTATCTGCAGACAGGATTGCTGGAACATTTCCGAAAAAAAACCTTTAATAATTTTCATTGTTCACCATTGGGTGTTGTTCCTAAGAAGGTACCAGGTGAATTTAGACTAATTCATCATTTGTCTTGGCCACAAGGTAACTCCATTATTGATGGCATTCCACCTGAGCTAGCTACAGTTAATTATGCACGAGTGGATTACGCGGTTCAGGCAATTATATAATTTGGTGAGGGCTGCTACTTTTAGTCTATGTAATGATTTGGGAGTACCATTAGTTAAGGAGAAAACGGGGGGCCCTGCTACTGTTTTGTGTTTTGTGGGTATTGAATTAGACACTGTTTTGATGCAAGCTCGTCTCCCACTTGAAAAAATACAACGTTGCATATTTCTAGTTCAGCAGTTTCTGGGACGCAAAAAGGCAACTCTTAAAGAAATCCAGTCCTTGGTCGGAACGCTTAATTTTGCTTGTACTGTTGTCACCCCGAGGAGAGCCTTTTTAAGGCACCTAATTGATTTGACTTTGGGTCTAACTCAACCTCATCATCATCGCCGTGTCAATCAGGAATTTTAACTTTGCCAGTCAGCGAGGCTTTGATAGCCATGTTTTTAACAGACATGCACATGAACGGGTTTGCGGCAAATACAATCACCACAACTGCATCAGCAATTAGTTACTTACATAAGCTACAGGGGTATAAGAATCCGACAGATTCTTTTGTTGTCAAAAAATTGTTATCAGCCATGCGAAAACAAACACCGACTATAGATAGGCGTTTACCAATATCACGCTCCATTTTGCACACCCTTGTTGACTATTTGCCATACATTGTCAATTCAGGCTATAACCATCGATTATTTAAAGCTCTCTTCCTGTTCATGTTCTATGCATGTACACGCATTGGGGAGGTAACTTTTACCACCAATAATAATGTTTCACATATATTGCAATTACTCGACATTGCCATTTTGCGCCAGGGGTGCTTTGCAGATAGCTCTTTGAAAGTAACTTTCACCAAATACAAGCATGGCTATGCCCCTCAGGTCGTTATTATTGGTTGTCAACGTGTCCCCTACTGTCCAATTGCAGCAATCTCTACTTTTGTTGCAGTTAGGGAGCAAAAACCTGGGCCGCTGTTCTGTATGCCTGATCAACAGCCTATAAAACGTGATTACTTTATGCTTAAATTCAATGCAGGTCTACATTTTGGGGGCTTAAGCCCCCAATATTATAAGGGCCATAGTTTCCGTATAGGAGCTGCATCAGAGGCAGCAAGTTCTGGCTTGTCTGATGCACAAATCAGAAGTCTGGAAAGGTGGAAATCGGATGCATTTAAACTGTACACCCGTCAACATGCACAATTTTAGTCAAGCAACTAGCATAGGCAATAGTTGTTTTCTTATATTCTGATTGGGCTAGCATGGGCAGCCCTTATGTTATCCCTGAGTGTTAGGTATCTTCTCATTTTTGCATATAATTTAATTTTTATTTTTTGGTGTGGGGCTGACACAAGGTGTGTCTGGTAGCATGATTTGGCCCCACACTCAGTGACGTTAACTTTGTAATTTGTTCAACAAACTTGACTTGCTACTTTTAGTCAAGAGTTAGGGATTTTAGAAAAACTTTGTTTATTCAATTAACTTGATATGTTACATTGTATTCAAGATTTTTCAATAACTTTTTCGCTTATTCAAGCATTTTGTTCACTTTACCAAAATAGTTAGGGTTTTTGAATAAACCGGCCACAACTGGGGTATCCAAAGTACGGTAACCCAGTTGTGGTCCTTTTTTCAGCCAAATACAGGTGTATTTCATTGTGTAAATGGGTTCCAGACACAAATAACGTATTGCGGAAGCAATAGGCTTTGTGTCTGGAACGCAAGCGATAGTGCGCCATCAACGGAGCTGATGTGCGTAATGTGATGTCACTTCTTGTTGCGCGAGGTGTGACGTCACTCCATCTTCAAGGCGTCACAACAGAAATGTAAGTGGTCTTTCTTAGTGTGGTAAATTGTGGAAATAATATTCATTTTCTATTGATCTCCGTTTCACTTGGTATATTTATCAACCTTAATACATCCAAGATTTGAATGAAGGTGGTTTGGTAAATATTGTAAATGATTATTAAAGGAACATTTTACCATTGCCCTGATATCGCAAGATGGATAACGTGTATTCTGTTCCATTGCAATGCAATGCTGGGTACTATCTAAGAACGTAGTTTGGTGCTGGGTATTCACTCCGTTAGCTTTATTCATTTTTTTAGCATTTATTAGATTAGTTGTTTCTTCGATATGAACATCATTTTTTGTAAATCCAACGTAACTAAAGTAAATGCAAATGATCTGCAAAGAAATGGTGGAAATCAAGTGTCATTGGTTAAACATTACAACGAACCGCATAATTGCGTGAAATTAGTTTGGAACGGTCGGTCCGTTTGATTGATTGTGCGTTTGTCCTGCCAGGCACCTGGTGCCGTCGATTGCTTGTCGGTCGGTATAACTGTAACAACAAACTGGCTACATTTTAAAAACAATCAGTGACGAAAAGGCGGAGGTTAATGAGACAAACCATTTTACTCAAAAGAGTGGTAATTGTGATCTCATTGTGCTGAACAAACTCGGAATGTGACAGGGATCGTTCGTATAAAAACAAGATTTGGATGGCAACAGTTCGACAATTTTCAAAATCCTGTAATAAGCTGGGGCTACCTGGCACCCCAGTCTGGGACCCATCTGAGTTTAGGAAGTGGAAGTTTCTCTGAACATGCGTTGAGCGTGTATAGTCATCATTGGAAAAGCATTTGTGTGTGTGAAATAATCTGGGGAATTAGTGTTTTCTTCGAGCTCTGAGTATGGCGTACAAGATACAAGTAAACTACTGCGGAAAAGTTTGACAATTCTACCTGGAGCACCAGGTTGGCTACAACGAATTGATTCGTAACATGAAATAAATATCCTGTCATCATCGGACTGTATTTTTCAACTCGTATTCATAAACGACGAAAACACTGCCATAACTCTCTCAGACAACATGTTTGACATCGGTGACATGTTTCGATGCTCCTTGGTAGTTCCCGGTTCAGACTACAGACGGATAAAAGTTCAATTAGTCGAGGGATGTTCTCCTGTGATGCTTCCAAATAAGCCTGCTAATCCAGGTGACCAACACACCGGTAATAAGTCAGGATGCGCGGCACCAACCCAAACAACTTGATTTCTCCAGTCCAGCCAAACGAGCTGTCCGGACGAGACGAAAGATCCTGATTTGTTTACAGGTCTCCTCTAGAACTTGACATTGCAATTAAAGAAGGAGAATTGCATGACCTGCACAGCGAACCTGAGATTGTGGCGTATAATCTGACTGAGGAAACAAGAAGTACTCCTCCCCATTTCCATCCGATACAAGTAGAAAACGATGCGGTAAATGTCATCTGCGCGAAACACATACACGTTGCAACTGCCCATATGAATCGTGCAAGTCTGCTGAAATCTGTGGTGATATAACACACCATCGTCCGAATCGCACGGTCTTCGATCTATAGGCCTCTACACGATGCCGTGCGGGATCGCATAGGCTAATTGCGTATATTAAACAGTGAGATCTGATTAGGCGCGCCTCGAAACAAGGCGCCCAATGAGCTTGGACGTACCAAATTGTAAAACAAAATTCCACTTCCTGTTTTTGTCGCTATGAAGAAAACCTTCCCACCCAAAACTGCGTCGATTGCCTGTACCTGATGAGGCTTGAGGGCACCAACACCGAAAACTTTCGCAATTTTATTATCACAAGTATCACGATTCATGGGCGCCGACATTTTGTTTAAAATGAAACGCCAAAGAGGGATTTGTTACACGCAAGCTAATTGGACAATGATTAGCCGCAACTGACTACTGGGGGCGCTGTTAGAATACGCATATTTGATGGTCGTTCTGCCAAGGTCTCTTTAGAAGCTTGGCCGAATAAACTTAGACCTTGGCTAGCGAAGATGATAACACACCCGGACCATGCAGATGAAATATCTGTAATTAATGTGCTAGCTAAGCATCACGACGATCTGAGTAAATCTATTATGAAAACGGAAACAGAGCTTCAGCAAAAGCGTGAGTTAAATCTGAGTCTCTGTTCATCTTTCGAAAGCTATTTAATTCGGAGTGATCAAGAAAAATACCTTGTTAACACATCTTCAGGACTGCAGCCTAAACAACATCTCCTGAACAAGGACATTTCTATTTTGAAAAGACATTATTCGGGAAATTGACAAAGTATTTGAGTTGTGAGAAAGATAACTTCAGTCAGATAATAAATAGACATAACACAAGGATTCGTGGTAAACTACCAAGCGTCAAACCAAAAAATCGCATTCGCAAGTTGCTGGAGAACGATCCTAAATACAGTGTTTGATTTCCATCCCCTACTCGCGACAAAAGTGACATTAACACAAATTCTCTGGAAATAGCAGTGCAATTTGCTTTCCTCCACGGAATTATGCTGAGGAAAACAGTCTGTTACGCCAAGCGTTCCACAAGTACAATAGTACACAAATCCCTACATATATCATGGCTTCGTGAACCGACAACTATATTATGGTGGATCATTTGCAGAATTTCCAAATGCATATAATCCACAAATGATGGTTACACTGTCCCAGTACCCTACCAATAGCTCGCTTAGAAATTATCAGCCGCCTGGCATCTTGACCAGCCCCATGTATGTACCAGAACACACATATCTATGGAAAGCCATGACTGCCTTAATATCATGTAGTATATTATGTGAACCACATATTTCTATATACGATGTGTATATAATATTATGTTAAGTGTGTATACCTGGAGGTCACGTGTGGCAACAATGTGAACTGAGCGATCTTTAGCTGCTCCCAGATCTACCCACTGTGGTATGAGGGAATGACCTTATCAAAATATTGCTAAATATACATGGACTGAATATGGCAGGTGGAGGGAAAAAGCGTGACAGTAAAGAAAAGTACCGATCAAAAGAAGATTACAAGCTTTACTACAGACGACTCGCCAGGGGATCCAACCACGAGGCGAGTGATAATTCGATCGATGACGCAATGTCTGAAAGTCATGTACGACCGATAGAAAATCTGACAAAGATTGTGCAAGACGGATTTCAAGACCTATATGTTCTAAAAGAAACCGTAGAGGAGGGATTCAGAGATGTGGCCAAATTAGTACAGAGATTGGAAACCGTTGAACAAAAACAGCGGGATCTGGACGAGGCTGTTACTCAAAACAGTGCAGACGTTCAAGAAATTTCGCGAGAAGTCGATACACTTAGAAACGAATTACAGTTGCTTCGGCGGGATTATAGCAAACTCCAAAATTAAAATATCAAGATGTTAAGATATTCACATGGTTACAACCTCCGATTTTACGGAATCCCAGAAGATGGAGAGGGCCAATAGTTAGATACTGTCCGTGAACTTGTTCAGGAAAAATTGGGTGTGGACCCGCACTCAGTGGAAAACGCCCATCGTACCCCGGCATGGCCACGCAAAATTGACAAACAGAAAAGACCCCGACCAGTGATTGCCAAGTTTCTATACCGCCCGATAAGAAGAAATATACTGGTTTCAGCGAGGAAAGTGATGATGGGTACGTATATTCATATAAAAGAAGACCTCTGTCAGCACGACTATGAGAAACGGCGCAAAATGTTACCGATTATGGAAAAGGCGTATCACGAGGGAAACAAACCAAGGTTTCAGAACGGAACATTGTATATCAATGGAAAACCCTACAGTGAAACGAATGATTGAAAATTTGAGCTGTGCGATTGAAAGTTCTTTCACCGAGTGGTCTAGAGACTTCAGGGACTTGAGAACTACAACATTATTTTGACCCGACATGCTGCGGTCGACCTGCTTTTCGATATTTTATTGGCGGGTTCGCGTTTGATCAGGGTTTTCTTCCATTCAAGTATCGACCTGTCGAACGTTGTATTTGTGACATTCATGATTGTCTTCACTCCGGTAACGACGAGTACAACGATGCTTTATGATACTACAAAGTGCCTGTAAGTTTTAAGGTGAACGGTGTATGGCTATATTACAGTATTTATTCATCAGAGCCGCTACCCGTACGTTGTGGGGAGACGGCGTGTTGCATTTTCACCACTATACTTTATTGTATTTTTCACTTTATGAACAAGGGTTGTTTCTATTTCGTGTTTTAATCATAAGGGTTTCATTCACCATAGTGGGGGGAAAGGTGTGTAGCGACTTCTGTCGTGACACTTTACTTCACTTTTCAATTGGAGGTGAATCTATGTTCGGGGGTGGCAACACCCATTACGCTCAGTGTTTCGTTTGGACGACCTTAACACTTTTCGGCCAGGTGTAGTCTCGTGACCTTGTCAACATGGTTCACCGCATTCGAGCGACTTTGTTGACTTTTGCCATCCTCTCTTTGGATACTGGCCTCCTGTGGTCAGTCTCTAAATATGAGTTGTTTTTGTGTTTCTTATGTGTTCGTGTTCGTTTGTGTTATCTTTATTCATACAAAACTGGAGTGCAAATTAAAATGAAAACCTGGGTCTTGTTATTAGATAATGAAAACTATACAATATTATCATGCAAACTATATCTAACCTAAAAATCTTATCTTTGAATGTGAGATGGCTGGGAAACTACAAAAAAAGGAAAACTGCTTTTAGATGGCTAGCTAATACGAAGGCTAATATCATTATGATCCAGGAAACTCATAGTAGCCAAAAAATTAGTAAATATTGGGAGAGGCAAATGAAAGGAGACATGATTTTTTCACATGGGCAAAATAATAGCAGAGGGGTTCTTACTATTTTTAGAAGTGTTGACTTTGACATTAACAACGTTTACCGAGATGAAGAGGGGAGATTTCTAATTATTGACGCACAGGTAGCCAATAAACATCTTATTCTAGTTAATTCATATGCCCCAAATAAGCAAGTGGAACATGTGGCTTTTCTGAAAGACATAATTAAAACAATAGAACAAATCACCTCCAATTCAGATGCCCAAATCGTGTGGGGCGGAGATCATAATGTTGCATTAAACGTAGAATTAGATAGAAGAGGGGGCAATCCTAAGCTTGGACGGTTTCATTAAAAATTCTTAAAGAAACAATGGAAGCACTTGAGTTGATTGACATCTGGCGGCTTATGAACTTAGATAAGCGGGACTTTACATGGAGATCTTTTCGTCCTGAAATTATCCAAAGTAGAATAGATTTCTTCCTTACCAGTGATTCATTGCAAGTGGATACTCAAAATACTAACATTATACCATGTGCCTTCACTGATCATTCCGCTATTGTTTTAGAATTATCCTGGGACGACACAAAAAGGAGGCCATCATACTGGAAATTGAATAACAGCTTGCTTAAAGACCCAAACTATGTTAAATTAATTCACGAAAATTTTACAACTTGGCTAGCTGAGGGGGGCGAGTTGAACAATATTGGCCTGAAGTGGGACTGGGTAAAATACAAAATTAAGGAAGAATCAATTAAGTTCAGTAAGCAAAAAGCAAAAGAACGCAAAGCAAAAACTGCTCAGTTAGAACAAAAATTAAAACAACTGAATAATGAAATTGCTGTGAACCCAACAAGAGCTGTAGCACAACAAATTGAAGAAATAACAGAACAAGAAGATCTGAGACCTATTTTACTGTATTATTGAATATTTCACACTTGATGTCTTGGTTGCCAATCTACCAGTTACCCTTTCGTACTACAATTGATACTCGTCTCAGAGAATTTCAACTCAAAATAATCCATAATATTCTGACCACAAACAAAACATTATTTAAGATGAACCCTCCCATTGTGGAGTCTGATCTGTGTACTTTCTGTTCATTATGCTCTGAATCTCTTATCCATTTGTTTTACCAATGTCAATGCACCCAAGATTTTTGGGAAACACTGTATATGCTTTGGGGGGGGGGGTTAGCTTTGCCTGAGGGCATTCCCGAATGCACAACAAATCCTTTTTGGGGGTGAAAACTTTACATGTTTAGTCAACTTCCTCTTTCTGGTAGCAAAAAAATATATTTACTTGTGTAGACATAAAAATCAAAAGCCAGAATTCATGGCATACAAAAGATATGTAAAATATTTCCTGGAGATAGAGTACTTCATTGCTGTCCGACGGAATAAGTTGACTTCTCATAACAAGAAATGGGGATATTTTATGAAAAATGTTATCCAATCCACTTCACAATATGTAGATTAATTGCAATTTGTAATGTACAAACCAGGTATGTAAGATGTTAATTTCAGTGCAAACTCCAATAAAAGTTTATAAATACAAAAAAAGTGTGTATACCTTTATATTATGTAAACATAGCTATATATGTATGTCATTATACGATGTGAACATAGCTTTATACGATGGGTACATACCTTTACATGATGTCAACAAACCTTTACATGATGTCAACAAACCTTTATACAATGTCAACATACCTCTATACGATGAAAGCATAGCTTTATACGACGTGTGTATGTCATTACACGATATGCTGATATCATCTTGTGTTTTTTATGGTTTATGGGATGTGTATCCCTCAATGCGATACCCACATTTGAGTATGTCATTTCATTATACCTTTATATCCATTTGTACTTTTGTACATGATGAGCTGATACCTGTAAACGATGTGCTCGTGTCAGTATACGGCAGGTATGCACCTTTATAAGATGTGCTGTCACCAATATACAAAGTCAATTTATATTTATACAATGCGCATGCGTCTTTATATGATGTCGTTACACCATTATACGATATCAATTCGTCTTTACGTTGTCTAACCACTGATTCCCTGCACTTTAGTCGACCACCATTCTTGCTTTTGTTGGGAATTACAGGCGTACATGCAGTCAATTCTTGATCAAGTGGACCTATCCACGCTACATCATAGATTTTTTAAACTGTGCTACTTATGTCTGACAGAGACTTAAATCGCCTAGGGGTAGCGACGATAGGAGACAGAGTAAATTTACGTGAATTGTGCAAAGCAGTCGCTGAATCTCCCGGGTCGTCGACGTCTGATCAGGCTGGTGGTGTTTCCCATTTTACGCTTAATTCAGTTCACAGTATTTTAGAAGAGCGTCGTTTTCTTTTTAGCGGGTCCAGAAGGAGAGGCTCGGAAAGATTCGGGCGAAGGTTAGTGCAGCACCGAGCAAATGCTCGTAAACGCACTTGGACGGGACATTTTGTTTGTCTGGCCGATCGCTGCAAGTCTAATGTGCCGACCTCTACTGGAAAACAAATTTTAGCTAGGACTGGGCTTGGGTTTAAAAAAATTATATTTGACGCAAATTCAAATCAGACCGAAGTAATGGAGATGGTAACCTGTAGTGACAAGGATAAACATGGTGATAGTATTGGTTTCCTGCAATTGAAGGTGGATTTGAAATGATGCAGTATTCACCACATGCACGTGGTCTGTTAACTCATTCAAGGCTAATTTGGGGTCCCAGTCAAAAATCTATTTACGGCCCATACAAAAGAATCTGTCGACCCAACCGCTAGTGTCTCCAATAGTGTTGTACCAGTTATTAAAGAAAAGTGTCAGGAATGCAACCAGGAAATTGATGTGAGGAAATTGAGAGAACATTTGTGGAGTTGTGAGTGCTTCTATAATACTGAGACAGAAGGAAAAAACTGAATCAGATATAAATGAAGAGGTGAGTATATTGTAATACTTATTTTTTGACATAAATCCAGGGGCAAGTACAGTTACATCTTTGATGTCAAGCTTGGATTTTGGGGTGGGGGGGGGGGGTAGTAATGGAAACATTTCTGTTGTCATTGTCACACCTCCAGCACGATCACTTAATTGTAATGCAAAATAAGATTGTTAGTTAAAACCTGAGCATTGTACCGTTCAATGGATATAGATATGGACAAATTAAGAAATATTAGTCATTTATCAGAAACAATCAATCTGATGTTTGTGTTTGTGTTTTGTGTGACATCAGAGGTGAGGGGAAAATAGTTTACTTGTGTGACCCTTATAAGTTTGATAAATTACAATTAGTTGTAGAATTGTTGTCAGGGTAGATATGGTTTCTAGCCAAATACAAACCAATTTTTAGCTTTGGCAAACGTGGAGAAGAAAACATAAAAGATCACAATATTTTACCTACATGCATGTATTTCTAGTGTTTAATTTCCCATTGATACCATCTTAGAAAAATACTTTGTTTGACAAGGTTTCTAAGGTATTTGTGGTGAAGTTATCGGTAATTTGTTTTTACAAAATCTAAAAATCAGTCATGGATAAGTATAAAAGTTCAATCCAGAATGGATGCTTAATTAGACTTTTTTGTGAATATATTTTCCCATCAATCAGATAATAACCGTGAGTGAAGATGAAAACCTTCCTGCACCAGTCCCAGAGGTAATTATAAGTATTATCTAAGTCTTTGTTTTCAAACCATGAGTTGTGAATTGGGTGAGTGATTGGCATGATACATTTAGCCGTTGAACCATTTGGGCCTCAACATTTATTCTTGACAACTGCTTGGTTACATGTAAATACATTCACCAATGGGGTTGCTGTTGAGATTATTTATGTATCGAGAACTGCTAATAACCAGCTATACTAACCCAAGTGTCAAGATTTAATGGCTTTGATTTTTTTTTTTTTGCCCAACTTCCCACTTTTTAAACGATCGCTTAATTTCCGACCGCACTGTATTTTCCGACCGGAAAACTACCACATTTTTACTTTTTTTTTTCTCTCGCTCGCTTATTAAAAACACCGACCTCGCTTATTAAAAACACCGACCGCTCGCCCAAACACTGGTCACCGGCACAGGAGTAGTCAAAATGTTTGGGGATATACAAAGAAAATTCTGAACGGCTCTTCAAATCTATACCACTCTGTATCGTTCGCGAACAACTTCATCTGTGTCAAATATTAGAGCCGGTACAATATTATAAACAAATGCCATGATATCTCAGTCATATCGCTATTGTATACACTACTGTTTTTATTCTGGTTTGCACAAACGTTGAATAGCCGTCAAACATTCAAATATATTTAGTTTTTAACTATCTAAAATTATATGCACGCAATTTGACCCTTTGACCTAGATTTGATTGGGATGGAATATTTTATTTTAACCAATATTCTGACGTTACTTACTGTCCCAAAAATGTTTCAACACAATTGCGGTATGACTGTCCGATTTACAAGTGCATCGGGTAATATATTAATAACCATTCTCACCAATCGCTAGCTTAGGAGAGAGTAAGAAATCAAACAGCCGCAGGTCGCCTGCTTTTTATGCATAGATTCATGTATGTAAATGTGTCGAAATGGGCGTAGTGCGAGTGGCTAGTGCTAGTAGCACTAATTCGAAAAAGTACTAGATCTAGTGCTAAAATGGCACTAGATCTAGTGCTAAAATGGCACTAGATCTAGTGCTAAAATGTGCACAGTGCGAGTGGCATTGTTATCGCATTGTCAACGACGTCGAATAATAGGAGAGGCATCAACAACCACTTTCATATGCAAACTACAAACAGTATAAAACATCGGCAATATACGCGAGATGTCCATAATAATACTTTCTTTATATGCCGTCGTAAATTAGCCATCCGAAAATCGCCTGGGGATTTCACGGCTGGTGGGCACTTATTTTGGGCTCAGAATTTCAAAAAATAATCATCAAATATTTTTTGAGGACTTCCATTTCCATCATTGAAGTATCTAACTAGTGTACGCAGACTTTCAACACCGTCAGTTGGGCCACCAAAGACGAAAGAAACTATTGCAGAATTAACAATAATAATTAATAATTCTTGTTGAATTAAAAAGTAGACCGCCTGCAATTTCATTACAATATCGCCCAGTGTCATTTTTCAAATACATTTGTTTTTATTTTATTGGTAACGAAAGTATATTCTCAACGAAGTTTCAAATAAAAACGAACACAACTGCATTGTGTAGTAGCAAATGATTCTGGTTGCGCAATCCGGTCATGCTGCGTCTCACAATTGTTGAATATTATTCAGTAGTGATTATAATAATGCACAAAAAATAAATTCGTTGAATTGTTATGAAATTCAAATAAAATTCACTTAGTTTCATCGTAAGCAAATGATTCCGATCGCATATAAACGCTCGATGCTGTAGGGTATCCGCCATGTTTCTTTTGCATGAGTTGAGCTAATTACTAGTAACCAATCAAAATGCTGAAGGATGCCCATGTGTTCAAATCACCATAGCTCATTTAAATAGATTGAACGCAACGCGGAAGAGATTTGCCGATGTTGTAGTACGATATTTTGGCTTGGATTTTGATGGGAAAATGGCATGATTTTTTTTTTCAAGTCAAAAAATAGCTGTTTTCAAAAGATGAACTGAGCATCAGAAGAATAATTTAATATTGTTTACAGTGATAGCAGCTCTTTGTCCACAAGAAGCTTACCCATTCACGCTTGTAACAATAAACACGCTCTTGAATAAAAATTTAAATCACCGTCCGTGTTGAGGGACGGTGCTTAAATAGACTATTTTAGGCGTCCGGAAAGATTGAAATGTCTAAAAAATTACGCCAAAATATTTAAAAACTGCCGAAAAATCGCCGCATTACGAAACTACGGTCAACACGTATGCGCACTGGGTTTGTTTAGCTGTGAAGGGTTAAAATACGCATTTCACAACCGGAAATTCAACAGACTAACTTGTAACTTCACAGATTTCGCATGTTTTAATAATTAGCAACTGTAACAAGAACAAAATTTCGAGAGTCTAGAACAAATAATAGGACTCCTAAAAAATACTATTGCTGAGAAAGTGTCTAGACATATATTATATGGTCATGTTAAAAAATCAGCGAGGT
Source organism: Saccoglossus kowalevskii (assembly GCF_978046115.1). Lineage (NCBI taxonomy): Eukaryota > Metazoa > Hemichordata > Enteropneusta > Harrimaniidae > Saccoglossus > Saccoglossus kowalevskii. Next base: position 15,452,422 of record NC_140642.1, on the reverse strand, counting down.
TATATCATATTCCGCTAACTGGTTACTTGTGTAAGCAATCGCAAACTATCATTGGCATCAAAGATGAGCTAGACAGTGTCCTTATCAGGATTAACTTGGGTTGAAACGAAAGGAAATAAGCCAGTTAAGAGGCTTAAATGGCCACTTGAGAGGGGTTGTCGCTGCTTCCGTTAGTACTTCCTTGCATAGACATTCTAAGGTCTATGCTCCTTGGTACAATGTAACAACAGGATTGCGTGAATCCACTTTTATAATTGGTTGATTATGTCCGCAAAGGTCAATGTCATGACAACCAGACAACGGTTCATTTTCTGTCTGGTTCCCAGCGGTACTGAGCGACATGCCCATTCACAGGTCGCCGTACAGACAAAATCCACCGAGCTTTACAGGGACCCGGGACTTAGACTAGGAGTATACACATTTTTTATTTAGTTCACATATGGCATCATAATTTCATTTTCGAAGATCTATTTTCATTAAATGTGGCGCCGACTAGAAATAAAACGGCACGTCAGCGATTTAAAAAAAATCAACGCTGAATTCCACCATTTACATATAAGTTACAAGTTTATATCCACCGAAGCTGAAAACACAAACTTCCACACAATACGATTTCATACAGTGTATCTATTCACAATTTGTAAAAATTGCGAAGTTTGACCTGCAGTTTCACTGTCCGTGGAGCTAGTTTCCCGGCCGATCGCGTTGTTTCAAAGGTCTCTTTTAGTAACCGTGATTACGACAAACGTGGACAATGACATTCATGTACATTCTCAATTTTCCCACTGCAGCACATTTCCCAATGAATGAAAGATACAACAATTTACATAAATATTAATTCATTTTCGGACAATTACGGGATGTCTCGACGTCGTTGACAATGCGATATCAATGCCACTCGTACTATGTACATTTTAGCACTAGATCTAGTGCCATTTTAGCACTAGATCTAGTGCCATTTTAGCGCTAGATCTAGGGCCATTTTAGCGCTAGATCTAGTACTATTTCGGATTAGTGCTACTAGCACTAACCACTCGCACTACGCCCATTTCGACACATTTACATACCTCATAGATTTCATGACGCAGTCTGACAGCGGTCGGGTACGAAAAGCTCGCACAGCGATTCACACTTATTGTCAAGACAATGAATGAACAGAAAGGACTGGGAAATTAAAAAAATTACATTTCCACAAATTTAAATAAATCTGGCTGCATCAAAAGCTTGGAAACTAGTTATAATATTTTGCAAAAGACTGAGTGATCAACGACATCATTTTGGGATGCAATTGACGAACTTTAAGTACTTCATTGCGTAACTTACTGCGCGGCGATGCTGACATCAAGTGTGTGTTGACAGAAGTTTGACCCCCAAGTCACGCACTGAACAGGCGCGTTGCGTCGATCTTGTAAAAATGTTATTAGTTCTGACGGTGCTGTACGCAAACCTATATATTTTGAGGTCGTTTACTTAGTGCGCTGCTTTTCTAATTACGCAAATTTGTTTACAATGTTGTACCGGCTCTAAAAATTTCAACATTGTAATACTGTATATCGATTTCATAATAATTACGCAAAGTCAGTTATTTAATATTGGACACAGGTGAAGTTTCGTCCGCGAACGATACAATGTGGTATAGATTTGAAGAGTAGTTCGGAATTTAATAATAGTTAGTACCCGTTGTATCCCCAAACTGTACCACTCAGTGTTAGGGCGACCGGTCGGTGTTTTCAATAGGTCGGTGAAAGAAAAATTACCATAAAAATGCAGTCGTTTTCCGGACGGAAAAAACAGTGCGGTCGGAAATTAAGCGATAAGCGGTCGATTAAAAGTGGGAAGTTGGGCGAAATGATTACTGTAGTTCAAGTGATATTAGCGTATTTCTAATTTAGTTTTTAACTCAAACAATATTTATTTACTCACTGTTTACTATAGCTAGAGCGCTGTACGTGTCTTCATTTTCAGGTTAGTTCTTCTGCCGATTTCTCGCAACCAACAACGTGATTTTTTATTTGGAATTTCGAGAAACTTAACATGAATCGTTATGGCATTCATAACACAACACCTCGCCATGTTTCAACTTTTAAGTAGTCAGTTAACAAGGTCTTTCATAGTAGCATTTCTATGGGATTGACGTACTAGCATGAATGGGTTCAATTATCAGTGTTCACTGATGACGTCATTTGACTGGCCCTCTAGAGGCGAACTGACGCCAGGAAAAGCGGACGTTGTCGTCTGCTTTACAGCCCGTTTTATACCCGATATTTAGGGCATTTCGCAGCACATACAAGTTGTTTTTATCGACAGAATTCATTCATAGATCTCAGATTTCATGTACAGAGTGTCAAAAGCCACACCTCTGCTCCCCTTTAATTGGAGGAAGACGATGAAGTTGCTGTGCAACAAATTTCTTCTGAGTATCGACCGGCATGTAATTTGTTAGCTATGCAATCAATAACATCACGAATGGTGAGTGTTGCTTTATGTCAAGATGGCACACGATAACCCGCCAGTTAAAAAAACGCAGATTTAGGTTGGTCAATTTCCAACTTCCAAATTCTTTAATACCTTTCTCCATCGCCGCTCGAGTCATTCCAGAGCTCAACTTATTCACAACAAAACACGCCAGTTCACAAATAACAATGTCATTAGCACAGGTGGCTGCCATATTCAATGGCCACGTACACACAGCCAGTCAGTATCAGTATCCTTACACGCAATAATTACCTAAATGACGACGTCTCAAGCAACAGACAACAATCACGAACACAGCAACAGAGTTAATCGATAAAAACGAACTTCAGCAGAGCAAACAGAAAGGTTTATATGGGGGCCGCAATCTTGATAATATGGTGCACAAGTGTTGTTATTATATTTCACTGACTATATAACAGCAGAGCAGAACTAAATTCAAAAGTCAATTTAATTACTTGCGTTTTCTCTTTCAGATAGAAGATCAGATGAAACTACAACCTCACCAGAAACATCATCCTGCAAAAAAATAAAAAAATATCAGTTAATTCAAACCTCTGTGCCTGACATATACATTTTCTATATACATTATGTTTTCATACCTGTTGGTCACTGTCAGAATCACTGTATGGTACGAGTAGACGAGTAGCATTGCCAGAAACAGCAGTTGTCTAATAAAGGAAACGGAGGATGATCATGATTGTTTAGGAAATCACTTCGTACATTCAATTGGTGTCAATAGTATTGCTATTTTGCAATTACGTGGTATGAATAATATGACTATATATTAGAAAAATGTTATTAAATTTTCATACAATAATTTATGGTACCACTTAGCTTACATTCATCCAGAGGTGAGTTTTGAATCCAGTTCATTACCTGGTTTAATATAAATGTCACTCATTAGTCAAGTGGGAACATTGCAAGTGTGCCAAAACTCATTTCTAGAGAATTAACAACGTATTCATAAATATTACAGTGATCTCTATTCAAACAAAAACTAAATTGTGACATCAAATAATTAAACATTATAATAACATATTGTGTTATGCTTCGCACTGGCGAAATCAGTAAATAAGCATAATATTACATTCACTATTTTATTATCCTTACCTTTTTTTCTCATTCTTTTATCATTACCCATTTCATCACTTTCCGATAAATAACTCAATTGTGATTGACTATTTACTAGTTGCGTAGACTTCTTGGTAATCTGAAAAAAACACATCATAACAACATAAAGAAAAATAAGCATTATGCGCATTCACATTTTTTCATATGACATGACTTCTTTTTTTTTCGACATTTTTTTTGTATTTATATATGACTTATATATTGTTTCTCATGATCTGTCTTAGAGTCAGAACATCTTACTTCTGGTAAATATCCCTGTGTTCTTGACCTTGAGTGCTAATGTTAAATAATTATAAATTATGCTACAATATAATTAACAATAAATTATGCAGAGAAAGTAATATGCATGCCATCATCAAATATTGCTACTGTGTTAGGATTGTTATTAAAAACGGTATGAAGTGGTCTATTAATGTTCTGTTGGCATATGTTTGTGACTTACTTTTTTTCTTCCAGTTGATGTATTTTTGTGCTGCTTGATAGTGAGGTATGTACATTTTGTTTACGTGTTGACTGCTGGAATATAAAATAATTAAACATTATAATTATAAAATGTGTTATGTTTTGCATTGGCGAAATCAGTAAATATGCATAATATAACATACTATCCTCACCTTTATTCTTATTCTCTTAATGTTACTAGTAACATCCTGGCTTTCTGCAATCCCTTTGTTAAGTGCATAGAATGACTGTTGCGTGGCTGTCGAATGGCCCATGTGTTTCGATAAGGAGCTGCTTAGATTACTATGTTCCTTCATCACTATTGTTACCACAGACTTCCTTATATTTGTGGCACTTAATTTCTTTGTAGATACTCCGGCTTTTTTTCAACATTCTCAAACTGCCTTCGAACAATCCGATGAGGAAAGTATAACACCATTATATGTAGAAAATAAGGGCGTATCTGGGTCATCGCTGTACCCTGGTGTTCTTCTGATCACATCATTTACATAGACAGATGCCAATTCATAAACATTTCTATAAAATATTATCTTTTGCGCACCATATGTTGAAGAGGTTTTGTGCACAGGCACAACAACACACTAATCCCCCTTTATCTCCTTTGCACCTCTGAATTGGTCTAAGGTCATGGTTTTAAGGGGTCCAGATCGGCAGGCATTGTCGATAAGCAAGTGGGTCATTAAATAGTCTTGAGTATGTTCGAATTCCTCCTTAGTTAGCAAACCATCGTTCACATCAATATGATAAGCCCGGATAAGATTAATACAAATCTTATAGTGCTCTGACTTGAAGAAATCTTGCATTTCTAGTGCATCCAACATTTCAAATAAATCTTCATCCTGCTGCTGTGACTACCTGTTTGCTCTGTCACGGCGTAAACTTTTTTCCCAGTTCTGCATGATAACTATTAGTTTCGGAGTAACATCCTTGCCAACTCCGATGTGTTGCGAATACTTGAAAAGGTTTTTCAATGCATATATATATACTGTTTGTGTCTTTGGCTTATATTTATGTCTCAATGACTTTATGAATTCCCTCAAACGATCTTGGTTGAACATTGACGACACCGATGATCCAAGTTGCTTCATTATCATTTCCACCCAACGTCTTGTCATTTTTGCATCTTTTTTCTGCAATGTTGCCACCATCCAGACTTGCAAGGTATTCCCATCCCAATCAACAGTGATTCTTGTGTGTGGCCTCTCACTCTAACCGGTGGACTAAATTTTGTCAGTGGTGCTTCAACATTACTGTCTTCTCTCTCCTGCAAATTCTTCATTTCCGACTTTATATAATGCCTTTCATCTTCCTTCGCAGTTTTATCCATCCATATCTGTTACGTTCAGACGCTAGTACTCGACTCGTATAACAAATAAAACGCCTGAACGCAAGCAGTGTGCAAGATAGAACGGTAGTATATTTTCAATGCTCTATTCAAATGTCACATAACTTTGTGTGCTACACCACACCTCAAACAAAAATGCTAGCAGTAACATACAACCAATATAGACTTCCGTTTAACAACTGCAAAAAGAACAAACAGTCAAAATTAACAATACTTATCAAATCAAATCAAAGAGTTCGTTCTGTGCTGCCCTGTCACTCCGTCGTCTTCGAACTTTTGTCACGACTCCCAGGTGGTGTCAATCTTCATTCTTTCATTTCCGTCGAAGCGTACCAAGTTTCAGCTCACACGTGGACTTCTTGCAGCTTCCTCCAACACGTCGCCAGAGCAAACACACAAACCAGCCCGGACAGCTAACAATGTTCAAGAACAGACCCCATTTCCTTATAAACTGATAAACCAGTCAGTGATACTAGTAAAAATTATAGTGCTATCAGTTTACCATTTATTTGGAGTCGTCTTGCTATCAGTTTACCGTCTAATTGCAGTCTTCTGACGTCAACGTAAAACAAAAGGCTTTTATAGCCAAAGCAGACTCCCTAGCTCAGTACAAATAAATATGCAAAATAGGCATAAATTGACAAAAGAACACAACATATAAGCGACCGAGGGCAATATGACGTTTCAATAAAACCCCAACTACAAATTACACAAATAACAAATACATAAAATAAACTCAAACGTAACAATATCAATTTTCTGTACAAAGAACTATCCTGTGCTAGATGATGAATTTTGTTTAAATGTATGTCAAGACGCTGCACTGACTCACCACAGAAAAAAGGGCATGATCTGTAACTCAGTTATGATTTTGTCTTGCATTTCCTGCGGAATATCCTTCTCTTAACAACCAGCTCTTTGGCAGCTGACTCACTGTATTGATGGCATGTAATAAAAAGTCTCTTTAAATGTATTACTTTTGCATCACATCCTCACATCCACCAATTCCACATTTTAACTGATTATGCTTTTGGTATGTTGGTTTTTCTTTCTTCTTCACTTGTCTTTTTTTTATCAATTTTCCTTTCTTTCACAGTGTTTGCTTTTGCTTGCTTTGTCTCTTTTTTGCCAACATTAATACTCGTCGTGCTGCTCTATTCTTCTGTCTAAAATCTGTTGCCAACAATTTCTCTTTTTTTTATCAAGTTTTACCAACTTAACAACCACTTGTTTGCAGACCTTTTCCTTTAAAGCTTATGTGGATGACATACTAAGGATAAAGAATAACCAAGATAGTAGTTGGAAGAAAATAAAGAAAATGTCTTACTTTACAGAACTTTTGATCTTGATGAACTAACTGAAATGAATGAATAGAAAACCGTTATGTAAATAATAAACATACTCATGAGATTTAATCAGAAGGCTTGTATTGGGAAAGCACAATAAAAAAATTTATAAAACATACTACAGCAATGCCAACGAGTATGCTTTCAGTTAGTTATTGTTCTACTCACTTTTTTAAATTTACCTTTTGCATACAACAATGATATGGTTTGAAATTTGGAACAATAGTAATTAATAATTACTATTTCCTCAACTAGTTTTATATTGAGCAATAAATTGATAAATTTTGAATGGTGTCATTTTTGTACTTTTTAACGAAATATATAATGTAATAATGATGTACTACAACACATATCAGAATCGAAATTTAAGAATTTAATGACTTACTTGCAGAGTTTGCAATCTCAAGGAACTAATCGAAATAAATGAAGTAAGGAAACATTATTATTTTCAAAATAAAAATATAAACAGATGCTTCACACGTCACCCTAAGTGGAGATTTATAATAATAAACATGCTTACTAGTTTTGATTGAAAAAACGCGTAATAGGAAACAGCATTTGGAAGCTATCTCTTTTGCATTCAGCATTTATAGATGTTTCGATTTGTTTCAAAGGTAGTGCAGAATAAACCATCCCCTCAACAAGTTACATATCGAACATAGAGGCAATAAGTACATTTTATATAGTGTAAGTATTGTAATTTTTAAAACTAAGAAGACAAGAACACAATTATCAATTTCAAATCACAAGTCAGAATTGCTTGATATTTCATAAGTTGTTAGAATAGAACAATGAAAATGCCTTACCTACACAGCTTTTGATCGAGAGAAAATACCTGAAATAAATTAGAACAAAAGTATATGATTGATTTAAACTCTATGAGACATAGACGTATGTGCATTTCTCCAGAAAACAAAAACATGAAAAATGCATCATATGTCCATCTAAGTGATGATTTATTCTTAGTAACACGAATTTTAGAATTTCTGAATACCTTGTAAATGCAAGTGCAGTTGCAATGCATTTATTCTGAGAAATGACAGTCAATTGTTCAAGCATTTCAGAAAAAAAAACAAGATATAGTTAGCACAATAACAATATACAAAAATGACAGTAATTGTGCTACTTGTAGCGAAATGCCTCCGTCTAATATTTTAATCAGTTATTGTGCTACCAAGTTTTTTCACAATTAACTTTTGTAAACGACATTGATATGGTTTGGGATTTGGAACGGTGGTAATTAATAAGTACCATTTCCTCAACTAGTTTCACATTGAGCAATAAAGTGATAAATTTAAAATGGTGGAATATTGTATATTTTAACGAAATATAGAATGAAATAATTATGTACTAAAACACATATCAGAATCGAAATTTAAGAAGCTAATGACTTACATGCAGTGCTTTTGTTCTCAAGGAACTAAATGAAATAAATTTGAAAAAGAAACATTATTATTTCCAGACAAAAATACACTGATGATTCATATGTCACTCTAAGTGGAGATTTATAATGATAATCATGCATACTGGTTTGGTCACAAAGCTCATATTAAGTAAAGTCATTTGCATACTATCTTTGCATTCAGCATTCTTACAGTTTTAGATTTGTTTCAAATCTAACGCAGAAGAAATCATTTCTCAACCAGTTTCATAATAATATTGAATTTATAATTACATTTTATATGGTGTAAGCACTATGAACAAATTTATCATTTTCAAGCCACAAGTCAGAATTGTTTGATATTTTGTATGAGACAAAAAGCATTACTTAATTCATTAGAAAAATCTCTGAAAAGTCTTGAAATTGGTAAACATGTTAATTGTAATGCTGTGAAGCTAGTATGGGGGAAACAGGGTGGTTGTTTACATATGAACATGTGTTAATAGTTTTTCCATGTATTCGCATTATAATTTTTAAAAAGTAGTAGTTTCAGTTTAATGCCAAATATGAATTATTTTGAGGAACCAATTAATGACATATTACACTCATGCTCAAATTCGGTGAGAAATGACAATGATAACATTCAGATGACATTTTGTTATATAATGTAATTAGGAAATTCAAGTACTGCCCTTTTAATTCTCAATATGAGATTAATTAAGAAAATTGTTTCATATTTATTACCTTTGTTTCAAGTTTACGGACATTTGAACGCAAATTGAGAATTGAAGCGACAAATCCATTTAATATGGTGTAATTAATGTAAATTTCCAAAACTAAAAGACATGAATACAATTATCATTTTTAAACCACAAGTCAGACTTGTTTGATATTATGTAAGTGGTTGAATAATCAACACGTCTTACCTGTACAGTTTTTTATTGAGAGAAAATAACTGAAATAAATGAGAATGAAAACATCACTTTATTAGTGAAAAAGTGTTATTCAAACATGTCCAAACAATTCAAGGTACAAGTAGCACAATAACAATGTACAAGTATATTACAGCAATGCCAATGATTATTCTTTCAATCAATTATTGTGCTACTCATTTTTTTTTTTAAATCACCTTTTGCGTTGCAACATTGGTCCAGTTTGAGATTGAGATTCAGGTAACTGATTGGCCAAGAACCTCAAATTCGAGAAGTAAAGACTTTTTAACTTTAGAATATATTATATATGTAACTTACAAGTAAAGTCTTCTAATCATCCAGCTCTATGGATGTCAAAAAAGCAAATATTTAATCCGTTCGTGTTGCAAATGTATACAGATGTGCAAGTCTGAAATATAAAGTAAATAGAAAACGTATGCATATACGTTTGGGCATGTGCTTAATTCGCGATTGCAGATGACCAGAGTATATGCATAGGTGTCGTACTAGTAAATTCATATACAAACACAATAAACATATTATATAATATTTTACCAGAAGTTTATTGCAAGCTTAATACACTTAAGTAAGAAAGGATCACACAAGCATGTCCCGAGACTTGTCATTATCAGTAGCACAAAAACTTAAGAGTAGCACAATTACAACACCAAGCTGTGAAACCCTAGGTTTTAACTAATGCATAGATTTGTTTGTTTCTTTAATAAAACGAAAAATAATATGGATAGACACATTCGGTTTGTTTATTATGCATCAGAGAAAAAATAGCTACATACTTATAATAATTAATATTGCATGAATAACTAATGAGGATGTTAGTCAATCAGAAATGTAATATAAATATGTGGAATTATTCTTAAAAATGTAATCGTTGCCAGAATATCACTGTTAATTAGATCATTACCAATTAAGTATCTTATAGAGAAACCAAGTGATGGAAATATTAATTGTTTTTATATTGAAAGGAAAACTAATTTATCAGTTTCTTTTCGATTTTTCTGCAAAATTTAATTGGTAATTAGATCATAATGCAATTATTTTTACAGGTGACATTCTTTTTTCAAGCAGGTCCAGAAATTGCAAGCTATAAGATAGCCAAATTACAATTGTGAATCAATGTTGTAATCATGCTCCATCACAGTTAGAATTGAAAATGTTTTCGCAAGAGTACTGCACTACAATACACCCAATATGTAGACCTTATATGTTGGTCAATATGAATGAACAACGATGAATATATGATGTTACACGTTTTGACAATAAATGCAGCATAATAAATAAAACGTTTTCCTGCATGTTTCCTCGCTGATTGTGTACATGTAACAACATCTATGTCTAATGAGCTGGCAAATTTAAAGTCATAACCAACCACAAAAAACATAGCTATTGGACATGTCTTTTCACCGTTTCTGTATTTGTTTCCGCATCAGGCATGTACAAATGTTTTTATTGTATTGCGTTAAACAATTGTAACACAAAAGTAATAAACTGAATTAAAACATAGTTAAGCTAAAAATAAAACATAGAGCAGAAACAGGCCCGTAGTTTTTTTGGGGGGTTCGGTCGATTTATGATCGTAGATTAGAACATAATAAAACAAACAGTATTAATTAAAATAATTATCATCACTTGACTCATCAGTGAGGTAACTATCAGGCTCAGCCAAAATTGCATAGTAATGAGCATTTTGGTGGCAATAAGCTTTACATGTCAATCGTGAAGTTACGCCGTCTCAGCTCAACAGCAGCAAATCAAAAAAAAGTTGTTATTCGGTGATCCGCGATGGTGTAATAAAGATCGCGTTAAAGCAGCTGATGTTAAATATTAAAACAACATTGAAACAATAATGTAATGGTAGTCACTCTCTGAAGGATGTGGTGGTTCTGAATAGGGTCGTTTGTCTTGTGCTACTGTTCGCTCAGTTAGTAAAGTGTGGGGATCGAACGGGATTGATACGACAACACGACACTGTACTTTCCTAGTTTGGTTCATTAGTTTTGTATTCTTCAAGTTAATGATGGCATATATACTGTTTTGTTCCAAGTGTATCAGCCAAATGTACTCAACGTGTACGTGTAGCCTGTGTTATTGGACAATAGTGTGCAGCTAAGATTTATCATCACGAGTTGTATAGGTCGAAAAGCTTATTGCAGCCAACAATTTACCCCACAGTGTTGCTTCAGTACTGAAACTATGCGATGAATCATATTTTTTTACACATTTTCTATATTTTTAATGGGTTTATAAAAGGGAGATGTAGTCATTGAAGTCTATCGAGACCGCTGCTCAACTGTATGCATATTATTTTATCGCCCTCTAAAAACAGATTTACAGTGAACCAACAAATTTACATACTGTAAGAAACTTGGTAGTATGCCATTGGTTGGTGCATTTAATTTGTTTGATGCAATCACTGTGTCGGTCAGTTCTTATGGTAGCGATATGGGAGTACGAAAATTCAGAAATCGAGAGGGTACAGACAACATTTTGCAGATATCTACTTAGCGTTAATAGTTGTACAAGCGATGTTGAACGAATGTGAAAGGCTGCCATTATGCTGTGGTTATTTCAAGCGTTGTATCTCATATTGGTTAAAATTACTTGAAGTATAAAATAGCTGGAACCCCTAAACATGTTATATCATGCTTAAACGTTAGACAAGACTGGCAGCCTTTCTTGGGAAATCCACATAAAATCTCCTGTTCAAATCTGGTTTCGGCATTGTCTGGTTTGAAAAACATGTTCGAGATACTGCAAATTACTTAGAGATATTTACTCAAAGAATACAAAAAATGTTGTCAGCAAGAATGGCATGTCTCAATTTCACAACCATCCAGGCTGTATACTTTCAGAAAAACTAAAGTAGTATTATAACCTGGGTGTTTTATTGGCAAGTAATTATAGACTAAAATATATACTGACGAGTTTTCGCTGTTTTGGCCATAAACATAATGTTGAATACAGTTAGATCACTACATTTTTAGTTTTTGTAGTGATACATTTGAATTTAGCATGGTGGAAAATGACATTCACTTTGTTTTTATATATTCATTTTATAATGATCTAAAGGCTGAACTTTTGTCAATAACCCTATGCAATTATGCAAATACTGACAGTCTGGACTTACTTCGTCGCTACACAAACTGCCACACTATATATCAACTAGCTCTGTATCTTTTAAAAGTTTTCAAGGGACGAGATGAATATGAATCTAAGGTAACTTAGTACCATGTGTTTACATGGATGTCGTACTGTTTTTAAAACGTGCTATGCACTTTTCTTCCCATTAGATTTTGTACGATGGGCTGAGGCCTGTAAAATTACATAATACAAAATTGACTAATACTAAAATGAATAATTGTAGACAGATTTCGACATGAAATCGTGTCACTTTTATGTGCGCTAACATTTGAGAAGAGTGAAACAACTCGTGGGTAGCATTCTACCTTAAAATGCTTAGACAATGATGCTAGGATACGTACAGTCTTGTCTTTCTTGTGTGCAACATTTTGCCGTAGTGGATCTAGGGTGTGGGTGTGTTTGTTTGTCTGTGGGTAGGGAATGGCTCCTTTCTCTAAAATGGTAAAATAGTTCAAAGATGTTATGTGAAATAACTTACCAACGTAACACAAAGTAAACCAATTGAATTTAAAACCGAAAATATAAAAATTCAAGTTCAATGACACTTTTTGAATATTCTAAAATTCACATAAAATATATTATTGTTGTTTTTGAACCCCCTATTCAAAGGTGCTGGCTACGGGCCTGAGAAACATTCACAGCAAATGTCCAGATGCGTGTTTTTATCTGCACAGTTAAATTGTCGATCATTAAGCAAAAATGCTTTTCTGTTTTATAACACACACGGATTGCTCTTCAGTGAAAGCACGCCGGTCAATAATGGAGCGCACTGGCCATGTAAACCCTAAATTTAAAATGAAAAGAAAGAGAATGTTAATATAAGCCTGTATCACAAACAATATTCATGGGTAATTGATATTTGACTTTACATTACAAACGAAAAGTTGACAACTGTAAATGCTTGTAAAAATTGGCTAATGAAATTTACGAAATCAGTTATTTTTTTATTATTATTATTTTTTTACTTTTATGTATATAACATACATGGACAAACAAAACATATACATTTCATTACAGAAGGCCTAATTTCAAGATATGATTTCAAAAGAAACTGTGTGTGGTAAGATCTAGCTAGCTGGAAAATAAATACATAAATAAATAAATATTGATTATCTTTATTTTAATAAGCCTGAGTTTTGTTATGTACCTCGAGTTTACTATTCTTCGTTGCAATATATTCCTCAATCTCTTATATATATTTGACCATGGTTATGTAAATATTAAAATTTGGATTGATTAGTTGAAGTTTGTATTTATACAAGTGTATTTTGCCAAGAATGAGAAGATGATTTGTGAGTTGGGACAATTCCGTTGAACCAAGTATTATATCCTGAACACTCGAAAAAACCATCTGTTGGAATGCATTCTGGGAACCACCTCGAGAATGTTGTCCAAAAATTACGGAAGAAGATACAATGATAAAATAAATGATACATTGTTTCTTTTTCAGTTCTACAAAAAGTACATAAAGGGTTGTCAACCAGTGGAGAATTAAATTTAAAAAGCTCTGAATTAAAGTACTATATATTGTGTATAATTTAGTGTCTATCGTGACATAAAATGGTAAAATATACAACTTTCTGAAACTCGAATATGGAATATCAAAATCATTTATAAATTTGTTAGCACTTGTCGGCCTTTGGTATTTCGATTTTCCCAATTGTCGTTTAATTGCATATTTAGAAACAACACTGATTGGGACAAACTTTTTGTCAATATAAATACATGGTGAATGTTTCCTATTGGCTGTACGTGTATGATTGTACTTCAGCCAGGGGGGATAGAATGAATAATTCCCAGGACTCGAAAGTAATCAACACTTGATACGAAATCAGTTATTAGTAAATCTCACACAAATATTGTTGTTATAACATAGATGTCATACTAAATAATTATATTCTCTGCACAATAGGAACCCGACTATAATTATGATTACCTCTAAATGAATGTCACTTTGAAATTGTATTTCCCTTTAATGAGGACGGAACACGGACTTAAGAGATCATTATACGTCCCCTGTACTATAAAGTTCGGTATGGCGGCTCGATTGTGGCATATTCCATTACTTTCCAAAAACTGTACAGATATATTTGTGTGTATACTTTGAAAAAAGTGCTAAATTTAATATCCAAATTTTAGTTCAAGAATAGGACAGAACACACAAATGAATAGATCATTCAAAAAAGAAAAACATTTTTTGCAAGGCAAAAGCAATATTTAGTGCAAACAAAAATATGATTTTACCAAGTATACTTGCCATATATTTCTGGATAAGGAATCATCCATTCTGGTACCTTTTCTATATCATCGTAGTATTCTGTTCCCTACAGTGTTACAATAATTTATTTAAAGAAAATATTTATTTATACATGCAATGAACAATAGGTTATCCGGGTGCATCATGAACTAGTTCAAAGTAATTAATTGAATAGTATGCATACAGTTTCACAAAGGTCTTGTTGACTTGCCATTTATATGATACTACCAAATTCAAGCTAGAATATATAAATGTATATATATTTATACAGTTTTAGATTTGTTTCAAAGGTAATACAGACGAAACCATTCTCTCAACCAGATTCATATTGAGAATTGAAGCGATAAATAAATTTAATATGGTTTAATTAATGTAAATTTACAAAACTAAAAGACATGAATACAATTATCATTTTCGTAGCACAATTACAATTTTCAAAATGACGTTGTTTTTATTAACATCGCCCAAATGATAGCACAATTACCAGGTTCATAATTCAATCTTGTCATTCAGTTTAAAAGAGGAATATTACATCTGAACGATACTAGAGACTTATACGACTACGTAATCATTCATCGAACATTATGCATGAGATCCTTAAAATAATATATTCAAGATTGACAACTTTTGGCCAATAAAGAAAACATAAAAAAGTGCACATAGAGGGCACAAATGGTAGCACAATAATGAATTATAATTTTTCAAAGTTCCTTTGTTTTTATTCGATCATTTCATACAGTTTAAAAGAGTTGTATTACATCTGTGTGATAAAAGATTCAGACTATCTGTACTCACAAAACGTCCTCCAATCAACTTCGCAAATTTATTTCTGATAAATATATCATTATTCTGCGACCCACAACACACAGACCTGCATATCTGACAACAATATTATCTACAAAGCTAATGCTATTTATGGCAGATTTCCCATAGGAAATAGATTGTTGGCGCTAATAGTAGCACAAATACAAATTTCATAACAGTGTCAATTTGTATAGAATTGTGATAATTAAAACCAATATTCATATGCACCACTCAATGTTTTGTTCTCATGTATTTACTGCATGTTTGTGTGAAATGGCTCGATTGCAGCTTGTGTATTTTGCCGGAAATTTAAGCGAGAAATCAATGGCGCAAATGGTGGCACATTTAAATAAATATAACATTATTTTGTAACCCACAACACACAGACCTGCAACATAGCATATCTGACAACAATATTACCTACAGAACTAATGATAATTATGGCAGATTTCCCATAGGAAATAGATTGTTGTGTACCATGTCGAATTGTATTGAATATTGATATTTATTCCTAATTTTATTATCCATCATTTAAGAGTTCTGCTCTCGTGTATTTACTGCATGTTTGTGTGCAATGGCTTGATTGTATCTCATGTGTTTTTGGAGAAATGTAAGTAAATTCATTTGGTCCAGTCACGATTTTCCCGAGACAAAATGGCGCTAATAGTAGCACAAATACAAATTTCATAACAGTATCAATTTGTATAGAATTGTGTTAATAAAACCAATATTCATATGCACCACTCAATGTTTTGTTCTCATGTATTCACTGCATGTTTGTGTGAAATGGTTCGATTGCAGCTTGTGTATTTTGCCGGGAATGTAAGCGAGAAATCAATGGTAGCACAATTACCATTTTACATAATTCCTTTGTTTTTATTCAGTCATTCAATTCAGTTTAAAAAATGAGTATTACATCTGAATGATAATATACACTCATTCAGACTACGTAATCAATTATCGAACATTATGCATGAGAGCATCAGACAAATAGATTCAAGAATGTCTACTTTTGGCCAATAAAGAAAATATTTAGAGCCCACGTAGAGGGCCGCAAATTACCATTGTATATACTTCCTTTGTTTTTTTTCACAATCATTTTATTCAGTTTAAAAGAGGAGTATTACATCTGAATGACAGTAGACACTCATTCAGACTATCTCTACTCACAAATCGTCTTGCAATCAACCTAGTATTTTTTCCAAATATATATAACATTATGTTGCCACCCAGGCCCGTAGTTTGGGGGGGGGGGGGTCGGTCGAACCCCCTAAATTTTGGAAGTGAATAGATATATGATCGTAGATTAGAACATAATAAAACAAACAGTATTAATTAAAATAATTATCATCGTTTAAATCACTTGACTCAGACTCGGTCGAAATAGCATAGTAATGAGCATTTAGGTGGCAACGAGCTTTAAATGTCAATCGTGAAGTTACGCCGTCTCAGTTCAACAGCAGCCAATCAAAACAGTTTGTTATAAATGGGCAAGCTTTTATTCGGTGATTCCGCGCTGGTGTAATGAAGATCGCGTTCAAGCAGCTGATGTTAAATATTAAAGCAACATTGAAACAATAATGTAAGTAAGTAAGTAAGTAAGTAAGTAATTCTTTATTGCTATCGTATCCCATTTGAGATCTTAATACAATAAAGTCAAAAACATGTAATAATAAAAAAATGAAAATAAAAGGAAATACTGTAAATGAATGAAATAAATACATATCTCACAATAAGATATAAATGAATAATTGTAATATAATATAAATAAATGTAAATCTGTGTTTTGTGGGTTTTCTTTTTTTTGAGGCAGCTGGTACTGAAGTTATTGTTTGATTTTTTGCTCCCTAAGCATAAAGCAAGTATAAATGTGTTTTGAAACGTCTTTAATTATGTGATCGTTTTTATTATTTAATATATTTATTAATGTCTCTCCATACATTTTATGTTTAGTAAAAAGGCTGGTTCTCTCTTTATCATATAGCTGGCACGTGAAAAGGAAATGTTTCTCATCTTCAATTTCTCCAAGATCACAGACAGGGCATATTCTATTAGAGATGAAGATGTTTTTGTATCTGCCTGATTCAATCTGTAAACGGTGGGCACTTATTCTAAGTTTAGTCATTGCAGCACGATATAGTGGATTTTTAATTATTTGGAGGTATTTCTCAAAAGAAAAATCAGTTTTTATTTCTCTGTATGTTCTCAATTTGTTTTTGTTATGCATGCCCTTATCATCATCAAACATGCATTCTTTACTTTTTTTCTGGAATTGCATTTTAAGTTTTTCTGTAATGTCTTCAATAGTAGCATTGCTGTATTTAATTTGCCCATCTTTCCAGATATTACTTAAATTTAGGTTTTCCAAAATCTTTTTCACACCAGATACCCAGTTTTTAGTACCAGAATCATGCATCTTAATACCAAGCTTGTATGCTTCACATACTAATGTATTTTCAGGCATTTCCTGAACCCTCATCCAATATTTTAACAATTGTTTTGTACCCTGTATTGTAAGAGGGTACCTCCCTAATTCAATTAAACATGGCAAGTTTGAGGCTCTGCTGTTCACCTTTAATAAAAACTTGCAGAATTTGGTATGGAGTTTTTCCATGGGTGTTGTCAAATTCCAAAGCTGTTTTGTGTGGGCAATATCACTAGACCATATTTCAGTGCAGTATAAGAGAATTGGTCTAACTACTGCATCAAACATCTTCAAATGAATTCTGAGTGGTGTACAAGTTGCCGAAAATAATAGCCGATTCATTTTGAAGCAGGCCTTAAGAGCTTTGTTTTTTAGGTGTACCTGGGCTTTTTCTAATTTCCCTGTTGTATTTAAATTTATGTCAAGGTAAGTGTATGATGTCACTCTTTCCAGTACATCCTGGTTTTAAAAAAACAAATATTTGTCTAGGCGTCTACCTGCTTTGTTAAATATGATTGTTTTAGATTTTTTAATGTTGATCTCCAACTTCCATTTGTGGCAGTATAATTGCAGGGAATTAATCGCATTCTGAAGACCTGTATTGGTTTCTGAAAGGAGAAGCAAGTCATCTGTAATGTAATGGTAGTCACTCTCTGAAGGATGTGGTGGTCCTGAATAGGTCCGTTTGTCTTGTGCTAGTGTTCGCTCAGTTAGTAAAGTGTGGGATTCGAACGGGATTGAGACGACAACACGACACTGTACTTTCATATTGGTTCATTAGTTTTGTATTCTTCAAGTTAATGATGGCATATATACTGTTTTGTTCTAAGTGTATCAGCCAAATGTAGTCAACTTATTGTATTAGTACGTGTAGCCTGTGTTGTTGGATATAATGTACAGCTAAGGGTTTAAAACATCATTAAAAAAATGATGAAGATTTATCATCACAAGTTCGAAGAGCTTCTTGCAGCCAAAAAATTATCCCACAGTGTTGCTTCAGCACTGAAACTATGCGATAAATCATATTTTTCAAACATATTGTTTTACACGTTTTTTTTTTGATGTCTTAGAAAATTTTCTATGTTTTTAGTGGGTTCATAAAAAGGAGATGTAGTCATTGAAGTTTATTTATTTGTTTACTGCTAAACTGCTACTATATGCATATTATTTTACCGCCATCTAAAATAAGATTTACAGTGAACCAACAAATTTACGTACTGCAAGAAACTTGGTAGTATGCTATTGGTTAGTGCATTTAATTTGTTTGATACAATCATTGTGCCAGCTATTTCTTATGGTAGCGATATGGGGGTACCAACTATCGGAAATCGAGAGGGTACAGACAACATTTTGAAGATATCTACTTGGCATTAATAGTTGTACAAACAATATAGCGATGTTGGATGAATGTGGAAGGCTGCAATTATGCTGTGGTTATTTCAAGCGTTGTCTCTTATATTGGTTAAAATTAAATAATAAATAGCTGGAACTCCAAAACATGTTATATCATGCTTAAACGATTAGACAAGACCGGCAGACTTACTTGGGAAACCCACAAAAAAATCTCCTGTTCAAATAAGGTTTCGGCATTGCCTGGTTTGAAAAACATGTTGTAGATACTGCAAATTTCTTAGAGATATTTACTCAAAGAATAAAAAAAATGTTGTCAGCAAGAATGGCATGCCTCAATTTCACAATCATCCAGGCTGTGTACTTTCGGGAAAATCAATGTAGTATTATAACCTGGGAGATTTATTGGCAAGCAATTATAAAATATATACTGACGAGTTTTCGCTGTTTTGGCCATAAACATAATGTTGAATTAGGCAGACACACAAAAATACAGTTAGATCAATAAATTTTTAGTTTTTGCAGTGATACGTTTGAATTTAGCATATGTTCATTTTATAATGATCTAAGGGCTGATTTATGCAAATACTGACAGTCTGGGCTTACTTCGTCACTACACAAACTGCCACACCATATATCAACTAGCTCTGTATCTTTTAAAAGTTTTAAAGCGACGAGATAAATATGAATTCAGCTTAACTTAGTACCATATGTTTACATGGATGTTGTATTGTTTTTAAAACGTGATATGCACTTTTCTACCCATTACATTTTGTACGGTGTGGTGAGGCTCCGTACAGAAATAGAATTACATAATTGACGAATACTAAAATGAATAATTGTAGACAGATTTCGACATGAAATTGTGTCACTTTTATGTGCGCTAACATCTGTGAAGAGCGAAAAAGCTCGTGAATAGCATTCTACCTTAAAGTGCTTGGACAATAAGGCTAAGATACGTACAGTCTTGTCTTTCTTGTGTACAACATTTTGCTGTAATGGATCAAGGGTGTGGGTGTGTTTGTCGGTGGGGAATGGCCTAGGACCCCTTCTCTAAAATGGTAAAATAGTTCAAAAATATTATGTGGAATAACTTACCAACGTAACACAAAGTAAACCAAATGAATTTAAAACCGAGAATATAAAAATGTATGTAACAGAGCTCAAAAACACTTTTTGAATATTATAAATAAATATATCATTTATTGTTGTTTTCGAACCCCCTATTCAAAAGTGCTGGCTACGGGCCTGCCACCCACAACACACAGACCTGCAACTTAGCCCATCTGACAACAATATTACCTACAGACTTAATGCTATTTATGGCAGATTTCCCATAGGAAATTCATTGTTCTGTACCATGTCGAATTGTATTGAATATGGATATTTAGTCTTAATATTAATATCCATCACTCATGATTTCTGTACTCATATAGTTACTGTATGGTTTTGTGAAATGCCCTGATTGTAACCCACAACAACACAACTGTAATTTGGCACATCTGAAAAGCTTCATATATAAAGAGGTAATCCTATGTATTGGCAGATTTCCCATTGTCATATCCCATCATATGTCTATGTGTCATATCGGAATATTTTGAAAATGGATATTTAAACCCAATATTTTATATATCACTCAATATTTCGATTGTAATATGCCTTGATTGTAGATGGTTTATTTTGCGAGAAATTAATATTGCACAAGGTGAAGTACACAATGTCAACGTTTACCAAATTTCGATATGTAATCCCAATATTAAAATCCATTCCAAAAGGAGTTATGTTCTTATTTTTAGATTAAGTAGCACTATATTTCATTTTGTAGCATAATTCCATTAGATAAACGAAACCAGTCGTGAGATGGCGCAATACACACCCAAAAAACTAAAAAAAAATGGTAATGGTGCAACGATTTCAAGGTCAATGAAAAATAAAATGCATTTCACTACACTAGACTACATCAGCGACAATAATAGCTTATTTTGACTAAGATTATACTAAAAAAATAGTAGTAATATATCAAGTAGCACATATACAAATGAGTAGCAACATATTCAGCATTTGTGCTACATATTTTTTCATTGTGCTACCACAATTTGAAATTGTGCTACTCGATGTAGCTCAATTCCAAAAAATGCCATGCACAGTAGCACAATATCAAATTGGGTCCCAAAAAATGTAGCACCGTATCAAAAAAACTATGCTCCTAAACCCTAATCCTAACTCTAACTCTAACCCTAACCAATTTCACTGTAACAAATAATTGGTTTTCGATTGAATCGAATATTTTTAGGTGTGTTTTGATTGGAATTAGTTTTTCAGAGAACTGCATAAGTTTCATTTTGCTCTAGCTTTGAGGACTTCTTGTTTTACGATGAAGATTCCTGATTTGTTTGTTTTTATTATGAGGTATGTGTAGATTTTGTATTTTCAAGTTCTCCCCCATCAACATAAAATTTCACTTCATAAAAATGAAATTGATATGGGCTCAGTAAATAAGGCCATCATCCGCGAACGCCATATAATCCCGACCATTGATGACGTGATATCAGATTTAAATGGCTGCACTGTTTTCAGTAAAATTGACCTCAATCGGGGCTATCACCAAGTTCCACTACATCCAGACTCGAGACACCTGACCACATTCTCAACACACATAGGACTTTATCGATATACGCCTCATCTTTGGGCTATCGTGTGCTGCGGAAATATTTCAAAAGATAGTCGGTGATGCAACCCGTGGTATACCTCGTGCTATAAATATAAGTGATGACATCTACATCAAGCAGACCATGACAAGCATCTAGACCAAGTATTTAGCGACTACACAACAATCACTTCACAATCAACCTACCAAAATGTATATTTCGAGCTTCTAGTATGTTATTCTTTGGGCACATGTTCTCCACAAAGGGTATCTCACCTGACCCAAAGAAAGGTGAAGCACTACAAAAAGTCGTTCCTCCGACCAATGTAACCGAAGTACGTAGTTTACTTATAGCTCCGCTGCATTCTGTTCTTGATTCATCAAAGACTTCGCAATAATCACCAGACCACTCCGATTGCTCACCTGTGACAACGTTAAATGGCAATGGGCTGAGAAAGAACAATTTTCGTTTGAATCTCTCAAATCTGCTCTGTCAACTAAGACAACTCTCGGATATTTTGATCCTACAAAACCTACCACAGTATTTGTTGACGGCAGTCCCATAGGACTGGGTGCTGTTCTAACCCAGAGAGATGAAACCACAGGAGAAGTCATACTGCTATACTTCGCTAGCTATCCACTAACTCCTACTAAAAGCAGATATCCGCAAATTGATCGAGAAGCCTTATCGATATATTGGTCCATTAAACGATTCCATTTATACCTCTATGGAAACGAGTTTAAAATCGTCACGGATCATAAACCGTTAGTATCACTATTCAACAACCCAACTTCCAAACCCACTGCGCAAATAGAACGATGGCTAATGGCAACAGTACAACTTTATAGTTGAATATCAACCAGGCACGTCAAACCCAGCAGACTATGCTTCCATATCCTGTTGATTCTGATTTTATCGATACATCAGAAGAGTATATCTCGTATGTGACAGAAAATGCTGTGCCGAAGGCAATCACACTGCAGGAAGTTGAGATCGCGACTTCCAATGACCCGGCACTACCAGCTGTTATGTCTGCAATTAGATCAGGTAAATGGCACAAAGCTCCACCAACAGTATCACTATCTGAATTATCTCACTATGAACAAGTGAAGGAAGAGCTTACCTGTACCGATACCATAGTACTGAAATCAAATCGCATAATAATACCCGCTGCACTGCAAGAGCGAACAGTAGACATAGCTCACGAAGCTCATCTCAGCATGGTGAAAACAAAAGGTCTCATGTGTGAGAAAGTATGGTTCCCGTATATGGACAAAATGGTAGAAACCAAAATCAAGTCATGCTTACCCTGCCAGATGGTAACCCCGGTTTACACCAGAGAACCATTGCAAATGCATAGATTTTGCATACGCAGAAGGTGAAACGTTACTTCTACTCATTGACGACTATTCACGATATCCATTTGTAGAGCCAATATCGTCAACTGCTGCACGTTGTGTCATACCAAAGCTCAACTACTTATTCGCGATGTTTGGCACTCCCGGAATTCTCAAATCTGATAATGGCCCACCATTCAATGGTGAGGAATTTGAGAAATTTGCTTAGATACTATGACTAAGACATCGCAAGGTAACCCCACTTTGGCCTAGAGCCAATGGAGAAGTAGAACGATTTGTTAAAGCATTGAAGAAGTCGATCAAAGCATCAAAAACAGAAGGAAAAAATTGGAGAAAAGAAATGCAAATATTTCTACAAAACTACCGCACAACCCCTCATGCTACAACCAGTGTATCACCGGCAACCTTGTTTCTGAAACGTATCATACGCAACAAGCTCAATCAAATAAATGATATTAACCCAGTATCAGAAATCGTACGTAAATATGATTCACTGCAGAAGCACAAAATCAAGATTCGTGCTGACAACAAATCAAATGTGAAACCATGTAATATAGAGACAGGTGATAAGGTATTGGTAAAACGACCATACAACTAAACCAAAGGTCCCACAGTGTATGAGCCTACTCCAATGACAGTAGTGCGAAAAAAAGGCTCTATGATTACCGCTGAAAATGATGGACACACGGTCACAAGAAACTTATCATTCTATAAGAAGTTAGATAGATCATTACTTCAAAACAACTCTGACTTTGATGATCATGACCCCTCGCTCACTGATTATGACACCGGTATATCCTCAACAATCTACAAAGTCTAGCTCCACAAATTCACCACCATTGCAAATAAATATGCCAAAGACGAGTAATCTTAACAATGGTGAAAACTTAACAGTGAACAGTCCAAGACAAGAACACAAATTGACTAACAGCGATGATTCTACAAAACCCGCTCCTACACTTCGCAGATCGTCAAGAAAGCCAGTTCCACGCAAAATACTTGATTTGTAATCTAGAGACACTCGCTTAGTCGATTCATAACATTTAAAGTATATCTCAGACTTTTGAACTCATGAAATTCGTCATGATTCTTGTTGTTTGTTACTTGATAAGATCAATACAATGTTCGATTTATTCGTTTACAAAATGATAGTTCGTATACAACAAATGTTATCAGATCAAAATTGTATTGTGATATTTTAGTAACCACAAGGAAGGGGATGTAATGTCCTATATCATTATTTATGCATGACCTTTGACATCACACGATATGTTACTATAGTGATGACTCTGTAGCATTATGGGATACCTGAACGGCATGGCCGCCATCAGTTGTCAATAAATATACGTCTATCCAAAACAGACCTTCTCGAGTAGATTTATCAATACAGACGTTACAGCAGTATTACTTCGTCGTTGAAAAGACTGTATGCAATGCGTACATGCTTACTGTCAAAGAGCGAACTATGCACCATCTCTATAATAATGAACAATTACGATTTCTTTCTTACAATTACGTTTGCTTATTGAGTCTACAGTGATAATAATAAAATATCCCGTTTTCTCCAGTATAACTGTTTATTTTAAATTATTGGTGTCCCACTTTTCGAAAGTCACCCTTTCTGAAATCGTTGATGACCGACATGTCGTCACAACAGTTTAACATGGAAATACGCTCTTGGTTAATCCCAAGTGAAACAGCTTTTGATTGAGGGAGCAAAAGCAGTAAGTTTTGGAGTGAAAACAAGAAGTACATGTATATCGCAAAAATCCGTTTATCTGTGTGTACGAATTATTCAGAACGTGGTCAATTGAGTCATGAATGATGGGCGGAATAATGATTGGTAAATACATAATCGAGTATAATTTATAAGCGGAGTCTGACTTTGTCAATGGTATACGTAATTATATGTACAGTGATTTAGTAGTTTGATGGAAAAAAAGTTTAGTATTAAAATATGTATAATTTCGAAATTTGGATAATTTTGTCTTAGAAATATGGAGATGTCTTGTAATGCTGTTCTGATTTTTTTGGGGGGGTGAGACATGGGGTGAACATTATTATTTAACGCATGAATACCTACTCAATGTTTTTCAAATCGGAACACCAGTTCATTCATTCATAAAATGTGTTCTACCGACAGTTTCCAATCGCAAAGTAATTAACAGATATACTAAAATTATGTCCTTCATCTCGTGGGTCTCCAGAAATGTTGCGTTGACGTTCACATGTTCTTTGAGTAATATGTCAGGATTGTTCTTGTTGGAATTTGAGTCTACGAATTCGTCAGTCGGTGTACAGTCTCTGAGTCGATGTCTCGATGATGATCGGCTAGATGTCCCGTTTCAGAGTGTTCAATTTGGCGAGCTAGTAACTTCAGTTGTCTCTTTGTAGCTGAGCCAAGCCTGTTACCTCGAACAGGAGATCGCCTATGAAATTTGAATCGGGTGGTGAGGTTAGTTGAGTAATTTCTTTTGCCAGGCTGCGAAGGATGTCAGCGTAATTTGTGAAGAATCATAGTGCTTCATTTAATTTGGTTTCGAGCCATTGGAAAAGAAACTCGTTTTTTGAAGCATCGGCTATAGCTCTCAGTTTTTCGAGACCGGTCCTGTCCTTCAAATGGGTCGAAACTAAAAACGCGAAATAGTGAATATGATTGTATTTAATACATTCTGTTGCACATTCAAGCGGGGTCAGTCCCTTGGCATTTGACCATTCAAATGTAACGTTCGTTCTTGCCTCTTCTAGAATTTCGAAATCGTGGATATTCGAAATCATGTTTAAAAAAACGACGATAGTTTTCTGACTACTGGGATTTCATTAGTGAAGAGAGAATGAACTGAATAGTCTTGATTTTCGGTCGGTTTTGCAGTCGTTGTAAAATAAACCTTCAAAAATAAACTATTGATTGATGCATTGCGTTCGAGCAGTACACTGAATTATCGATGATACAGAAACGATCAGAGTAACTGAATGGTGTCAGGTCAGGAATCTTTAGTGCATATGTGAAGATACTATATAATCATACAAGACGTCACTGTGATGAGAAAAGTGATGAGAAGAAAGCTAATCCAAATTAACGGGTATAAAGTTCACTCTCTTCATATAAATCCATGGATGTATGGACCATTTCATAGAGCTACTGTAATGAGTAAATCAATTGTAGCACTTCGATAGTCGTGGCTGTGGAATGCCGATACACTCTGGAGGTGTGCCTTTTCATAAAAGTGAATTGGTGATGGACATGAACCATACTGTTTCATGTTGACCTAATCAAGTTGACCCCGTGTATATCCCCCATAGATTTTAATCGTAACATTGGCACAGAGAACGCGTCATCGAATCTGAAAAAAAAGCGGGATTGAACGTTTCGATAATGTTCATAGTATGTGTTTTATTTCATTTATTTGGGAGATCAAATCCCTCTGCTGCGGACCATGTTCTTTTATGACATGGAAAATGACGGTAGTATTTTAGCAAAGGCTAATCGATAAAAATAAGTTTCAGTCAGTGAATTGACTGATAGCGCCGGGGTCAACATAATGTCGAGTCCTGTTATCAGTGACTGGTGTTACAAATATGCCACGGAGTAGATCGACTTTCATTCATGGTGAATTTT
The DNA here is from genome assembly GCF_978046115.1 of Saccoglossus kowalevskii. NCBI lineage: Eukaryota > Metazoa > Hemichordata > Enteropneusta > Harrimaniidae > Saccoglossus > Saccoglossus kowalevskii. The sequence goes on along the minus strand of NC_140642.1, from coordinate 15,425,730 downwards.
AACTCTGCCACGAGTAATTCACACTGCCACAAAAGGAACAGTATACAACGAGATAAACAATTGTTTTTGCGTCATTGCTCGATGTTATATATGTCTAGGCGCCATCCCATACACGCAGGTCGAAATTCAGGTAACGCTTTCAACTAGAAACCCTGTTAGATATCCCTGTTTGTGAGTGTTCATGTTTTAGACAACATAAATATACAAATACACCAACATCTGTTGTTTATCATCTACGTGGGAGGTCTATTTCACTTTGGGAACACATATGACGTCAGTTCAGACTGGCATTCACGAGTGTGCTTTGGAGTAATACACATCACTCATATCAAACACCGATGATATTCGCGAAGACTATTTTTACTCGTACGGTAGTCATGTCACGTAATTTAAAAGATTTCTCGTATGTGGATCTACAATCATCGAATACTTTGATTCCAAGCCATGTGTGACTAATACGTTCTTTATTACTCGTTGTGTAGATATCGATGAGATGACCCTTTCACGAAAAGTCAAACTTGTCCTACCACCATTGAATCTTTGGCAAGAAGGCAAGGAATACGAAAATCCCTACGTAAACTGATTCCGTGTGATGATTATTTATGTCAAAAGTTATTCTGTGAAACGATCAGGTAAATATATATATATTTAATCAACCAACTTTGCATACTTTGCATGCTTCACATTTTACCGGATTCAATCCATCTCTTTTACCGGGTGACTCATACTTTTAAATTTCCAACACATAACTTATACCCTGTTTATATAACTATCGGTTTTCAATATTATTCTCTCTCTCTCTTTTTTTTCTTCTACGACAGATTAGAGTGATGGAATAAAAAAAAAGTGTACAGATTGCTTGACTCATTGGTATGAAGTAAGAAAATATAAAAAATTAACAACATATATATATATAGAATGAATTATTTTTTATTGTTCACTGTTTATTATTATTGACTTTTCTCATTTCTCGTTTATGTACTCGTATTTTTCGAAGCGTTAAAAATAAATTGAACCACGCCACACATTTACACATTATGTACGTATTTTTCGAGGTGTTAACAAGGAAATATTGAATCACGCAAAACATTTTAATATGCTACGCAACTATTTTTTTTACTCACATCGTATGTTTGTTTCGTGGCTCAAGCACACCATAAATGTATACTCCATGTCAATATTTCATTCTTGTTTACTTCTTTTGTGCAATAAACTCCGTCCAAAATGCCGTGTACTTATTAGCGTGTGTGTGTGAGCGCCCTCTACGATTCATTCTGAAAAATCCTTCGTGACGCCCATGCTCGTCCAATTAAAAAATAATTAAAAAATCAAATTACAAAATAATTTAAAAATAATTAAAAAAAATGATGGTAATTTATGCAAATGTATTCACGATGACCTCGGCACGACCTGGTATTCAAATTTATTTTATGTAATCACAATCCTCGGGGGGGCGGACATCCGGGCATTTTTTACCACCTGGCAACCCTCGCGGTGAAAACAAAGACCAAAAACTCGCAGAAAACGGTACTTTGCGGTGGTTGTTGAGAGTCCCTTGAACAGCGTAACAAGATTAGCCCTACGTGTGTAACATATATGAATTTGGTTGTTCAGGATTACTTCAAAGTTGAGTTTGTGTTGTTTTCTCGAGTTTTCACCGGTTCCACCGGCGTTCCACAACAGCGCGCACAAAGCCCATAGAAATACGTGGTACAGTGGTGCGCGTCTTAGCAACGTAGAACGTATGTGACGTAGCTCCGCCCCCCGAGGATATCTCATTGTGATGTCCTCCTCTTGCAAATTAATTCCTTTACGGCCATGGTCACTCATTTATGCTAATGTATGCACGTATTCCTATTGTGACGTCATCTTTTGTGCTAATCTATGCGCGGTCTCCCATTGTGACGTCATCCCACTCCCGTATGACGTCATCGCATCCCATTATGAACAGTGCCCTCACGGTCGTACCTATAGTCCATCCTTAACTACTCTGGTAGCGTTTAGTAGTTTATAAATAAATAAACGCTGCTCGGACTGATAAATATGATATATAGAAGATAATATTTGGTAATCGTAGTCTGGTAGCGTTTAAGTTTGCTGCTCAGTTCGCGCCACATTAAATTCTTGTCTTCAATTTTGGTGTTCATAGTTATAGAATTTCAATCAAGTTCTCGATTTCTCTTCGTCTGCGTGTTGCAATTTCTCAAGTAACTTTTGAAAATGTCCAGTCTGGGATCAACTGACTGTCTCTACGTTTACGAATTTCATTTTTCTCCCATTCGCTAATCATGATAAATTTGTGTTTTGCGATTCCATCGCTGATATCTTCAGATTCGCGTTTGCGGCTATCGTCACTGCCATTGCACATACAAATATAAACATGGCCATTCGTGGGTTTAGTTATCATCATTGTTCGTATGTCTCCTGAAAATAAGTGTGCCATACTAAATGAACAAAGAATGCGCCAAGCAAGTTTCAATGATGAACAGTTGTTTCCTGGAAAGTCGTGAAAAGTAACGTCAGAGATTCGGTGATATTTCGCTAGATTTTTTTTCTTGATTGTACTGCAAGAATAGCAGGAGTATTGCAATACCAGATAACCATTTTATATGCCTGTAAGTCCGAATCTGGAAATAATACACTTCCCACACGATGCTAATCGGGTGCATACAATGTTGTATTAATTCACCGTCATCCGGGTACTGTGTTCCGCCCTCTAGTGGTGCTCTGGCGAAACCCAATAACTAGAAAGTCGGGAATTGTATATACATGTAATAGTATTTTGTGTTGGTTAATTCGTTGGTCGAAAAACGCCCCACATTTAAATTATTCCCTGTGGCTATTTGAACGTCTGAATAAAAAAAAATGGAGTACTCTGTAGTACTGGTTATTTTGGTCATCCTAGAAAGTCATACTTTACAAAGTTTCCGTGGAAACAACTTGACATTTTCCGTTCAGTAAACGGTAGTGCTTTTAATGTTTTGGAATTCAGAAACATACCTAAGTAAGCCTAAACCATTCCAAATAGTATGGTCCAAATCAAAATTTGATATGGCGGTGTCTTCTAAAAACATGGCATCAAAATGATTTCTGTTTATTTATTTACTGTTGTAGATCCTGAGAACTAGCCACTGAATATGATATGGGGAATAAATGGTATTCTGAACAAGCTTTATTAATTATTGCTGGCAATATCCCAATATGAATTGGGAGCAAACCGTGACACCAAATCTAGTCGTTGTATTGTTATGCTTCTAAAATAAATTTTGCAAATGTCTTGAAACAGATTCAAATATAAGGATATGGATTATAAAATATTAGGATGAAATAGTGTCCAACAAATTAGATTGTATATGGTAAATTCATTTTAAAGAATTCAGTGAAAATATTATAAAATAAAATGAATTAAATAGAAATTATATGTGTATTTTTGTATGTGGAAACCCCTGGGGGCTACTTCCATAGAAGTGCAATACGGGTATGTGCCGCCCAACTGGTGTGTCATTTCACGTTTTTTTTTGTTTAGAAGTGGGTGTTCATTTATCAATGTTTTGGTTTGGAAGTGTGTAGCATTTATTTACTTTTTCACAGGCCCTTATATTCAAAGCCAGATACCGGAAAAGGCTAAATAAAATGCGTCGCCCGAATGCGCTCACTGGTCGCGAAAGTTGTGAGCTAGGTGTTTTTTTTCACTGAAAATACTTGTGTTTAGAAGTGGGTATATAAATAGAAAAAATGGTTTAGAAGTGAGTATGGTTTACGAGAGGTGGGCTACACACCCTTGCCCAATTAATGTGGAAGTACCCCCCCCCCCCGGGGGTGGAAACTTGGCTGGCCCACTCAAAAATATAAAGTTGTGATGTCTGCAGTTCTTTGTTTTTTTTTGTTTTTTTACTTGTGAAAACAAATGGTATTTTAAAGACTGCAAACAATAAAACACAGTGCAAGGCTAGTTCACCAACATGTCTCTTCTCTTGCTTGAATGTGAAAGTACATGGTTTAGTGACTAACTCTTATTTTATATATATATATTAGAATTTCTTTTATTTGGGAAGGTTCTTCTATAAAAATAGAACCAAAGAGACTGAACAAAGCTATCTGTCGCGTGTTTAAAAACAGCGGTCTAAAGATCACGATCGAAGCAAACAAGAAAATCGTAAACTTCGTTGATGTCACGCTAAACCTCATTGAAAGTTCGTGCAGTCCCTTCATAAAGCCTAATGCCAACTTGGTATATGTACACAAGGGGAGTAATCACCCACCCGCCATTACAAAGAATATCTCGGCCGGGATTAACAAGCGTCTTTCTTCAATATCGTCAGATAAGAAGATGTTTGACATCGCGGCACCACCCTACCAAATAGCTCTACGCGAAAGCGGCTACAAACACCAATTAAAGTTTGCCCCCCCCCCCCCCCACGGAGAAGAGTAAAAAAACCGGCCGCGTAGCAACGTCTTTTGGTTTAACCTCAGACCACTAAGGTTGAACCTCAGACTAGTAATACAAGTATTACTATACAAACTCGACAGCACTGTTTACAATAGTAACACAAGTATTACTAGTCTGAGGTTCAACCCTTTCCTACCTGGAACAATCTCAAGAAAATATTTAACAGAAATACAATCAAAGTCAGCTATAGCTGTGTAAACAACATCAAAGATACCATCAACAATAAAAACAAACACCAACTGGCGACCGAAAGTAACACTGCCACTGACGAAACGAAAGCCAAACAAGTTATGCAATTGCCAGAAAAAACAGGTCCACTAGACGGGAAGTGTTTAGACATACACACCAGCGAAACGTACGTCGGATCACCGTCCCTCAACACTGGTGTTGAGGGACGGTCCTCAAATGCAAAAGAACTAAGTAAACACGTCTGGTCACTCAAAGAAAAAGATATTGATAATAAAATAGAATGGCAAACGATGCCATTTTTTGTTTGAAGGAAAAAGTTATCATAATTTTTAGACCCCTCCACTCCACACTAAACAAAAGAAATGAACTCGTGTCATCATGCCGACACAGATTAAAAGCTCTAATATGTAACAATTAAACTTTCTATTTAATTTTAATTAATACGTTAATTTGCGAAGCTTATAATGTATGCTCTTTGGTGCAGTGAATTATTAAACATAAAGCTCATGAGTGAGGTACTTGTACCTTACGAAACAGTGCTGTCGAGTTTCAATATTCATGTAGTTGTGTATTAATTCCTCTATTACCGTATTTATACTTTGTATTGAGCACTTTTGTTTTGGAATAATCGACTCCCACATCTATATATAATATATATAATATCAAAACAATATGACTTGCGGTTTTCAACAAGAAGTCGAAAATATCACTTTTTACCAAAAATTAAAAAATATTCATCAAAATTAGAGAATTGAAGATATCATGAAATCAACAAATCTAAACGAGGTCTAGCCAAGGCACATATACACCAAGTATCAAAGCAATCGGGCTTGTAGTTTTCAAGAACTCAAAAAAGTTGACGCGGACGACCGACAAACACTTCGTTCAACAAAGTCGTCAGTGAAGCTAAATATACTGCTCTCATAGAGCTGGATGATAACAACAGCGCACCAAACCACTGCCCTGTCTTGTAGCGCCATCGTCGGAATATTGAAAACTTTTGTTTTGTTTATCACTTTTTGTCACTAGAGAGCGCTGTTCTAAAAATATAATTTCCGGTTTTATCTAACGTCCAAATTCAGAAATCATAACAAGGTCATTTTCGACGTCGCTGTTCCTCTCTGGCATTTGCGTGCTGTGAATTAGAAGTGTTGTACTACAGGCCGTATATTGTTCGTAAGTTTGCTTAACAAGAAAATGTCATTTGTGTCAGAATGTGTAATATTATGTCGTTTCAGTAACCTGCAGTGTTGCAGCGCTGTAATTTTTGAAAACGTATGTGTGATGAAACCGTCGAAATATTGCACACTACAGACCAGAGACGTCACAGCACCTATTAACGCCACTACTACAGTGGAAAGAACGTATGATGTATTACAGTTCTTTGGGAAGTGTGTTTGTATATTTAAATTTTTTTAAACACTGACTTGGACGTTTTTTTCGGACATCATCCCACCATGTACGTACCAACATGGAGGTAAAAAGAGAGCTCCATGGTACCAATGACCAGATGAACCACGTGATTCGCACGAGTAAACAAGGTCTATCAGCTAATGGTTCTTCATAAATTCTAATGAAGGCCAATTACACGAAATAACAAGTTATATATATTGAATTATTACCATGAGTGTGAAGACAGCCGGCGTATGGTTTGATTCTTGAATGATTTACATACGATTGAAATAATTTACACAAATGTGTATATAAAGCAATTTTTGTGCAGGAAAAATAGGGATTACTGTAAAATGACTAATTTTCACTTGGCTTAAATTTCGCTGATTTATCATTTCAGGCATATTCAGTGGGATTTAAATTCACGGTTTTATCATTTAGATATGTGTTCTATGCTAAATTTTACATATTCACTGGGTTTTAATTTAGGGCATTTTCCAGTCAGCGAAATAAGCAAAATTAAAACAAAGTGAATAATTAATCCTTTCACAGGTGGTTCCATGTAGAGGATGCCTTCGCAAATTTTAAAAATGATCTACTGTTCTATCATGGACTGCGGATCCAAAAGAAGTTCAATAACTTATTCTTTTGGAGAAAATTATGGTTATAAATTACTTTAGTTCCACAGTCTTGCTCACATTGGAAATTACATGGGCTAGCTCAAACCATGGAGCTAAAAAAAGATTTTTTTAGCTCCATGCTCAAACTGTCATATGTAATCAACAAAGCATGTTAATTATTAAGATATGGCAATTGACCCTGTACACACAGGAAGTTCTCATTATGCAAATTATGTAAGCTTGTTTACTTATACTTGTTTGGTGTTGAATAAATCAGTTCTTAGTAGTACCGTAAAATCTGTATTAGAAGCCGCATCCCCAATAGAAGCCGCACCCATTCTTTTTGAACAATTGAGACCCAAAAATTCACCAGGTCGCATATGTGTAGATGCATTAATAGAAGCCGCATCTCCTCTGTTGCATTGTACCATTTTAATAGAAGCCGCGGCTTTTAATACAGATTTTACAGTAGTAGCTAAAAACAATGTCTTTGTCAGTTACCCAGTACTAAACATGACACAAACAAGTATAAAACAGTAATAGAAATACACAAGAAATGTATAAATATGTTTAAAAAAACATGAATTATATGTGAAAAATATAGTCTCAAATTATCACCAGTCAGTGCTAAAAAAACAAATAAAATCTTTGAAACAAGAACATTGACCATGTTTTTATTTATATTTATATTTATTGCCTTTTGACCTTCCTGGCATTAGCAGATTTGTCAAGGAACTGTCATGCGCACGATGAAAGTATTTATAACCTTGTTTTCCATGGAAAATAATAAATTGATCCCTATTTTTCTGCACGAAAATATGTTGCGTTGGCTGAAATTGTTATATATCAACATTTGAGTTAATTATAGGTATTTCAATGGAAGTATCAATCGTACAAGAATCAAACTGTATGCTGTCTTCACAGCTGTTTGGCTTTGCTTATGAGTTTATTCTCTTCGTAGGAGTGAGTCACCAGTCAGTATTCCTAGAATGGAAGTTCAGACTGTGGATGATGATGGTAAGTTATTATCTGTCGACTTTGTTGAATGGAGCTTATCATATGAGTGATTGCATGTCGCTCGTGTCAACTTTCTATGTTTTCGACTTCTTCTTGAAAATTACAATTCTTATTGCTTTGATACTTGGTGTATATGTACCTTGGACAGACCTCTCTTTTTGTTTAGTTCGTGATGATATCTTCAATTCTCTAATTTTGATGAATATTGTCATTTTTGGTAAAAAGTGATATTTTCGACGTCTTGTTAAAAAACGCAAGTCCAATTGAATTTGATACTATACATATAGATACCTCAGGTAGACCTGTCTCAGATTTGTTCATTTTCTAATGATATCTTCAGTTCTTTAATGGAGATGTGCATTGCTAACAGCAAAGCTATTTCAGCCAAGAGGCTGCATGTTATATCATGTTATTATTTGATGTTTAGGGCCACAATCATGATTTTGTGCTTTCATGTATTTATGCATCTATGTGTGAGTAACTATCCACATGTCATTGATAAACTTTCCATGTAAGATTAGAGGACTTACTGTAAAATACTTTATTTTCGCTTGGAATTTATTTTCGCTATTTTCGCTGAAGGGATGATTCCGTGAAAATAAAATCCAGCAAATATACTTTTTTTCCTATATTTCACATTAAACTCGTCAAAAATCAGTGAAAATAAATTCCATACAAAAATGCCCAAAAAGTCTTTTCAGCGAAAATTAATTCCAGCGAAAATAAAGTATTCTACAGTACCTACATTCCATGTTTTGAAACACACTTTGATTAAAGCTGCATTGCTTTTTTTTTTTTATATCAGTTACATTACATTACTGATGAAATATTTTCTCTTTTCTCTATAAAAAGTAGAAAATTTATAATTTCTGTACAGATGTGATGAAATCAAATCAAACCTGCATGACTTTGTTTTTTAGCACTTTTTATTATTTTATTTACTGGCAGTCATTTTGTTTTAATTTATTCTGTTACAGAGCCATATCTCTGAAATAGCTTCACTGATCATGTTTAAACTCTTTAGATACATCATGTCAGTGATAGGCGTATTTATTCTTTTCATGATTCAATTGTCATATGGCGGCTATTTTAATGTTAAAATTACATCAAAATCAACCTTTTATGCTATTTCAGTCCCAAATCTATGTTATGCATGCACAGATATTGTTCTGACTTGATACATACATTGAACATAATGACTAGGCTACAGTAACAGCATGAAACAGCTTTACAGTTCTTCACTTTTCATTCTATACGCATTTAACTTTTTAATTAGGAAATGTTTTCCACCATTTTGATATACAAGCAAGGAATTTTGGGTAAAATATGACAACATAGCCAAAAATTTAAGAAAATGATTTCAAATTCTGAGTCTGCGTATAACTAATGTATATTATAAATACCGGTATATAAAAATTAGAATGTTGAAAAGACACCAAAAATAAACAAATTGACAAAAAGGTAAAATAAATGAAAATAATTATTTTGACAGTTTTTTTGTCCCCATTTTTCGGTTTACTGGTATAAGCTACTCTCATTGAATGATTGTATAAAATATATGAAAAATTGAGCATTGGTAAACAAATGTGCAACATGGCAACACAACTGAAAATATTCATATGTATGGTTGTCATTATGCTATCATGTTCTAAACTTTTAATTATTTTGCTGGAAAATCAAGATTAACTACATATACTGATGAAATATCTAGAAAATTAAAAAGGGGTATTTAAAAAACAATCATTAGGCAAAAAAAAAATTGTTTTGTTGCCCTCAGCGACCGACCGAAAAATATGAAATATTGGTTAGCGTTTTTTTTCCCATATACCTCGGCTATTTACGATACCCTTAGTTTTTATGAGTTTACAAAAAAATAAAATCCGACCGACCGACCCAATTTTTCAATTTCCCGACTTGAGGGCAACATAAGCTGTTGCTTTTTTTGGCATTATAATGCATTTGTGGAGCAGAATGTTGCATATATTACCGTATGGTTGTTTCAAGTTCCGATTCAAAATGGCCGACTCATTTCAGCTTTATGTGTTGACTTATTTCACTTTTGTCCATTTCATGTCAGTGACACGACATAACTTGTTTTATTTCATTTTCCTCATCATTGTAACTTACATCCACGTATGTACTACCTTTTACACAAATAAAGGATTATTTTTTCTTTGTCAGGAATGAACTTTTGAAAACTGTAAATTATCTTGTGGTGAGTTATGTGTAGAACCTGAGTATTTGTATATAATCAAATACTGCCATTACACATTGATTATTTCTGTAAACAACTATGTGTTTAACCCTCTTTTTTCAATACTGTTTTTTTTCCTTCTAGTTATCTGCTTGTCAGATGATGATTGTGATGAGAGTATCATTTTCATTGAAGAGGTTTCTGGCACATCTAAGAAGCAGTGGGATGATCCTATAAAAAGCAAAATGAAGCCAGTCACACCAATTGAAACATTGAAACAAAATACTCCCAGTTGTTCACTACATAACCGCAAGATGACAATGATGCCCAGTCATGATTTGGTGGTAGAAGTTGGTAACACATCAAAGCAACATTCTGTGCAATGTATGGGAGTACCAACATCAATGAAACAAACATCATCAATTGAACAAACGCACAGTTTTCCTCTACACAAGAACATGGTGACGAAATCTCCTGTTCACAATTTAATGGAGGTCGATAACACATCAAAGTCAGCCAACCAACTTTCACTAGTAACGCAAACTAAAACTCGTTTAGTACACAGTGAGAGCAATATGGAGTCATCCAGTCAACATTCCAATAACACACTTATTGAAACCAACAAGTCTTTTATTCAGAATGCTGAGTTGGAGATATGTGTGCCTGGATCATTGAAGAAACGGTCTGTCAAAGTTAAAAATAACCCTCCGTCATCAGAAAAAGTACTTTGTTCATTCAATGAATCAAGTTTGGTGACAGAATTATCGTCCAAGCTTTCTGTACAAACTGTGGCTGAGAAGCAAGTTCAGACTCAAAAAACTTTGCCCAGTTGTCCTGTTGAGCTAACTAGACAAAAGTGTCCTTTTATTGGCTGTAGATTTACATGTATACAGAAGCTATTTCCAGAAACCATGGTGATGCACCTTCAGCAGGCTAACCATACACAATTGAACTTTACTGGAATCTTTGAATTTGCTAACAAGTTATCAGCGAATGAAGGTGAGTAACTGACTACAAACCCAAACGTTATTTTGATGGTTAATCTTGGTTTTAAGGTAGCTACACTATATGCATGTATACCATACTTATATATACAAAATATTCCATTTTTGCAGTATTTTGGTAAAAACCAGAGGCAAAACGTAACATTTTGGACTGCATACTTTTCAAAGTGCTAAATATATGCATCTTTTTAACTTGCACGCTATATTTTGACTAATTCAAAGTGTATTTAAAGGTATTCACAAACACATGTTAGTGCTTTATCTGTATTTTAGATGTATGTTCATATAAGCTGTTATAGAATTTAGTTTGAATTGCGGAAAACCTGCAACCTGTATGTTGTCTAAACAAGTTTTCATAAAAAAAAATTCTTAATGCTGAAAAATCTCTAACAAGCTCTGTGGTCATTACGCCCTTACTTTTTCAACTTAGTGCCCAAGGTACTCAGATCCAAAAATTATGTGTTTTAGGGAGTGGGTGATCAGCTGAGGACTCCCATTGAAAAAGTATGCAAATGCCAATTTTAGTTAACCATTTGCCAAATTGAGGATATATTACATCGCTTTGGGGGAAATAAAATGGCTAAGTTAGTTCTACAACACTTTTGCTATTAAGAAACAAAAATGGTCGCAAAAACTAATATTGATTACATAACACCAAAATATCGCATGTGTTTGATGGTATGCAAATGCAATTTCTGCCTGGATGTTTTCTAACACTATTTCACCTGCAACAATGTCAGTTAGCTTGATTGTCAAGTCTGGTATTAACAAATCAGAATGTTATATTGTACCATGTAAATTCTTTGGTATTCTGGTAACGCAATGCAGAAATAAATTAATCAACGTGACGTACATTCTGTTGGAATTAATTTTGGCGAAATATAACAGCATGATTTTTTTAAAAAGTAAACTGAATATAGAGTTATGTATTTGCCATCTTTAGCGGTTGTTGACAAGTCATTGTTATAGTTTTACGCTAGGTTAACATAGTCTACAGATTTACGACGGTTAATAATCCATACTATATTGTATCAATTTGATTACCGGTGTTCAGAAATGTCAAATTTTGATCAAAGACAGTCAAGTTGGGGCATTTTTGGAGGGTAATAATAATAATAATAATAATAACTTTATTGCATCCTTAGAATTACAAATGTTCTATTGGTTTACAGCAATAAATATATAAGTGATTAAAAAAATCAAAGTACGATAACGTAAAAAATAGAAAAAAAGAGTCAAAGTATTATATCCAAAAAAAGCTCATTTCTTAAAATAAATGATTTATGTAAAAATTCCCCTAAAAGTTTTATTATATTTCTGTCATTACTTTTCATTAAATATGTGAATTTTTGCAGGTTGGTAATGATTTCTTTGGGGAATAAAATATTGGAAATAAAATCATTTCTATCTGTTTGATATCGTGGGCAAACTAAAAGAAAGTGTAATTCGTCTTCGATCTCCTGTAATGGGCATTGTTTGAATTTAGCCAAACATGACCCCAAAAACAGAAAATATGTCCCAAATGTAGAGGGTTGTGCATGAGTGCCAAGTTGGACAAGTATGGTAATCTTTGTCTTTTCTCTTCTAGATAGATCACAAATTTGCCTGGACTGTGGAGATGTTTTCCTAACTGACCTTGAAGCTAAAAGTCATCCACTGTGTTCAAACCAACAGAAGGTGTCTCTGAGTACAGTAATGTGTTTTGCATGTCCATCATGCTTTCTTCTTTACCCTAGTTTCACACAGTGTTTTCAACACATGGATTTCACCAAACACGGACACCATGTTTTTCCTTTGATAGGTAAGTTAAATGAAGAGTATAATTTATCGTACTCGACCGCGTTAGCGCCCATGCCCGGGCAAGCGCCCACCCCCCACTTTTGCGCAATTTTTATATTTGGGGTCACATTCGGTAAAGCGCCCACCCCTTCAAAATGCAACTAATTTAAAACTTGGTCTTGCGTAACGAATCTTGGTAACCGTTTTTATATGATAGAGCGTGGATATCGACCGCTGTGAACATGTTGTGAATGCGTAGAACACGGTAACCGTGCGTAAACTACGCTTCGACAATGACCTGTTAATACAAGTAAAATGCGGTAAATATTTCATGCCATATTCAGTTTACCTCTCAAAAATGGCTAGTTACTAGTTTTTTGGAAAAACCATGTCGTTTATTTGCTGAAATCAATTCCAACAGATCGTACTTCGACATCGATAATTCACTTCCGCATTGCGTTACCGGAAAGTCTTCGGGAATTTCCGAAGAATTGCGTCAGTACAACACAGCATTGTGATTGGTTAATAACCAACTTGACCCATTAGGTCAAAGGACGCCGCTGCAGGTGAAATCTGCAAATGCATCATGGCGGAAAGTGAGACTTTGCGTACGATCCAACACCTTCGTCAGTGGAGATAATATGACAATTTTGACTTCGACTGTGTTCCAACAGACTCAAATGTTTTTAATTTCGTAAATTCTGGTGGTACGTAATAAATATTGTAATAAAATGTGCATATTTTTTGTGATCATTTCTGTTTCTTCGTTGTGAAAATCAATGACGACTCAACTAATTTCGTAATTTGATTTCCCTCAAAGACGTAATCTGTCGCTTGATGAATCAAATTTTTCATTTGCACTCTTTTTCGAGGGGGGTGCTCGGGTAAGCGCCCACCCCTAAAAAATCGTGATTTTCTGAGTTGAGGCCCCTGGGCGCTAACGCGGTCGAGTACGGTACCTACTAACTAGTCGCATACTAGTATTAGCAGTTGCAAAAAGTGTATATACGACCATGTAATTGTGATTGATTCATTTGGTGTGTCATTTGACAACTAACTGTCAGTGTGTCAGTTTTCATATCCATATCATAGCTGTTTTAAATTATATTGATTATGTGCAGTGTTCATTGTTGGAACAAAGTTTACTCATTCTTGCTAGTCCCTATAATAATAATAATATTCTATTAGCTTTTAAAACTATTTTATTAAAAAACCTAAATTTGACTGTAATTTAGGTACAAGAAAAGATTGGAATATTCCAAAAATGATACTTAAATTAAAATACAGTATTTAAAATTTGAAAATAAAGCACTGATGTCACGGATGATAGCGCTTTTTGTTAGCAATGGTTGTTTATTCAATGATTATTTTTAATTGTATTAAAACTTCAGGTCAGGAAATGAGATTATGATAAACTTATAATTTAGGCATGCTCCGTGGTGTGAGACCTTTATGGAATATTGTAAAGGTTTTCAATGGCTGTGCATACATGAATCCTAGGCTGTCGAATCTCCGTACCTCTGTTTTGGAGTACTGAAGATTTTAGCTAGGCCAGTGAATGATTTGTTTGAAGACACACTTGTTTGTGTTAATGTTTACAAGATTGTTCTACCATTTGTGCTTGCAGGTGATAGTGAGAGTACAGTTGTACCATTACCAATTCAAGAAAAGTGTTATGATGCCATTATGGACATAATCTTAGAAAAGAATGTCACTGGTTTTATCTGTGTTGAATGCAACCAAGGATTTGATCTGAAGGACAAAACTGAAATGAACACTCATATTTTAGGGTAAGGCTACCATGTAATTTACATGTACATCCCTAGAGCCGCACTATCACGTTACAGAGTTAGTTTTTAGACCCCCTTATATACATGCTTATTGAGGATATGTGTTTGTAAAAAAAAAAAAGTTCAGTTCCTTCACACTATAAGCGGCCATACATGTGAGTAATGGGTGTCACCGCCATGTGAGATATGGAGAAACATACTTGACTGACTTGTACCTTTCTACCCAAACACTTTGTCAAGAATTAATTTACAATAAATCACAGGTTGTTAGTTGCTACGAATGTTATGTTGGCCGTCAGTTTTCACTGAGAATGCTAGAAAAGCGACTATTATTTCTTATTTCTGGTTTCCTTCTGTCCACTCCCCTTTATGTCTCTAACATATTCTCAGAAATTCTGCAGCAGATATCAATAAAACTTGGCAGGTTGATGAACAAGTCTCTGTTGAATATGCACATAATTTTTTTTTCCAAATCTGAAAAGATTTCCATCCAAAATTACCGCTCCCTACTGCGCTGACCATGCTCCATGCACCATGCACCATGCACTGACAGAGCAACTGAGCATACACAGAATAAATAATTGGGTTAGATAATGAAAACAAAATCTTGAAAAAAGTGGTCAGAAATGTTGTTGTATATTATATCTTTAAACTGTAAAAAATGATTTCCAATATCACTTTGATGGGAATTATAGTGGTGATACTGAAACAAACCCAGGTCCTGGTAATATACAAAGACCTGAATTAACAAAGAAGTCAAGTTGTTATAACAGATAAATAAAGGTTTACTCAGATTTATGAATGCAGTTTCTTGAGCATGTATGAGACATAGTTTATTTGAACTCATGGAAGTTTTCAGTTATCTATACAATACTAGATTAAGGGAAATCTCTTTATGATGAGTTGTTCCCACATAAAGTACATATTAATTCACCTGTTTTCAGATGTTCCATGTATTATTTTAACATGAGAATTTCATAATTAAGGTAGAGATGCAGGTTCTTGGGCACTTAGGAGTGAATTTTTTTTTTGCTTTTTATTATCCAAACAGTCTTGGCTATAGACTGTTAAAATTTTGTTGAATTGTGAATAGTTGAACATACTCAAAAGACGATTTTAAAATATAGATAACAGGTGCAGACATTCTCTCTTTTGAATGCTTAGCAAGATTTAGCAAGGCTGTACATAAATAATAAAAAAGAAACATGGCGAAAAAAAGAAATGACGGGATCTCCATATTATGCACTATATTTAACTTTTTACAAAATGATAATACATGTACATTTAAATTTGGAATTATTACAGCCATTTTAATTATGAGCATTAGCAAACTTCTTACTGAGTGAATTGTTATGCAAATTAGCAATTATCTCAGCTTCTTTTCAGTGCACATCCCAGAACTTTAAAAAAAATAGCTCCTAGACGTTTTGACCTTTTGTTTTGAAATTTTCACGAATTATTGACAATGTGTTTATCTTCAAAACGCCGTCAGGGCATTGTTTTTGGTTGAACAGTGTTACAACAATCGTACAGACAACTTGCCTGGGTGTTAATTTATGCATAAACTTGAAGTAGTGAAATTTGAACTGCTGCCCTGCAAAATTGACAGCTGGTACACAGTTTTCAAGATGGCACTTTCTTCATAGTAAAAAGATGTACCCGTAAACAAATTTTGACAGGAAACAGAAGTATTGTTGAGAAGCTATTTTTTTATAAATCACTTTTGACCAAAAAAGCACATTTTTGTGCATATTTCAAACTACAGTGTCCATAAAAAAAATACTAACAAAATTTTAAAATTCATACAATAAGCTTTCCGAAAATATATAGTTTTGTGGACAAGGGAGGTCATCTTGGTTTCGTAATTAACTAATTAAAATACCTGTCAGGTAAACTGCATTTCTAACTTAAGTGATGGGGACTGTGACATTCATATCTTGTTATAACTGTCAAGCGACTAGAATATCTTCCAACTACAGATGGTCATGTTATTTCACCTTGATTGATTTCCTATACTGGTAGTTCGATATCGCTAATTCAAAACTCACCTTGAACCAAATAATTGTCAGTTACCTGCAGCCCAGTGATTCTCACATAATCCATAACAATTTGTGTGAAGTAATGAGCAGTGTACTTATTCAGTTAATTGCAGCACACTATTGTACAAAATCAAAGATGCCATGGACTAAAACTAAACACATGTTTGCATGCATGCATGTAAGATCACTGATACCGTTAACTTTTAATACAGTTGAACTTTTTATTGGCAATAAAATGTGATTTGATACAACTTGAAACTGAAAATAATCAGCTCTTAATATGTCACTCTGAATATTGCTTAGCAACATGGACGTAGTAGTATTCTAAATACCATTGTATACCAAATATTAAGAGACGGTTATTTTTTTTTGCCATTATGCTTTGATTGTAAAATTCTAAATGGCAGAGAGACTTTAGTCCCCACACCAATTGTAATTTTGTATAAATGCGGATAATCTGAAAGTATGATATCAAGCACTTATTTCTGGGTTTGATTATAAATGTACTATTGCCTGATATATCTACTATCAACTGTTTGTTTGTAGATGCAAAGCACGGTTTATACCAAACCCGTCTGGTAGTATGACATCCATATTAGACACTCTGGTCCTTTCACCATGGATGTGTTTCCACTGCGGTACTACTTTGACTAAAAGTCAGATGAACACTCATAATGATGTGTGCCCAAAGAATAATCCACAGGTAAAAACTCTAATACATAGTGCTATATACATTGTAGTGTGTAAGGAGTCACTTGGTGTCTTCTACATTTGTATATGACCAGTTTTTAGAATGTTTAATACATAGTGATTCTATTTGATAAATAGTGGAGCAGAATCGATTTTTCTGTCCAAAATTTAGGTTTGCACACTTTTTTTTTTGTTAGTTTTGGAACAAATTAACATATTTTTTATTAGCTACAGATCAAAATTTTTGAAAAAATCTGAAATATATTGTGGGTGTTGTTTAGTGATATCTGAGGGAATTAACCGTTCTATTTAAAGGGAGAAACTGAGCGTGTTACACAGCAGTATGATAAAAATCTGAAATATATTGTGGGTGTTGTTTAGTGATATCTGAGGGAATTAACCGTTCTATTTAAAGGGAGGAACTGAGCGTGTTACACAGCAGTATGATAAAAATTACCATAATTGTAAAACGAGAAGTATTCGCTGAGTTTAATTTTCAGGTGATTTGATTTGGCAGATAAATTCAATAGTCTTTAATTTATTGGTTTGTGAAAGAAACAATACAATTTTTTGTTTCAGATTTGTGCACATAGACTGCTGCTTTAATGCTCATTTGTTAATTTAAAACCATTATCTGATATTTATTCTGAAAGATGCTTTGCAATGTAATGTTTCTGCACTTACCTAATAATACATTGAAGCATAAAGCTACTAAGATTTATTTGTTCTACATTCCAGCAACCATTGTGGACAAAATGCACTACAATTAAGGATCTCCTTGTCACCTGCAACAAGTTACTTTCACAACACAGTTATCTGCAGACACAAAAGAAGAGACAATGTGAAGAGGAGAACTCATCCTCCAAGAAACGTAGATTAGAAATGCCATGTATGGAGACGCCACCTCTGAGCAGTGCTTTCCAAGATAAAACTGTAAATAAAAAAGGCCTTGATATCAAAGTGACATTGAACAACAAAACCAGTCAAGCTGCGGCTCTGAAGACTGCAAATCCACAACTTCCTTCCACTAGTATTCCCTTAACAAGTTTCAGCATTCATAGGAGAAGAAACAGAAATAATAACAACAGTAAAAGTGTGTATGGAAATAAGAAACCATTACCTAGTCTTCCCCCTTATCCCGCCGGTTTGGGATATCATTTTCAGGCTCAGAAAAATGTGCCAGGAAATTTTAACTTTAATAATCGCACAGTGAACCCATTTCTATGTTTTGGTGGAATGCAGACTACAGCTTTGTATGGTTCTAGTAACAGATATGCAAGACCTTTTGGTACCAGAGCTTATCACTCCAGTAGTACCAGCAAGCCTGCAACTCTGTCTGTTCCTGGATCTCTCGGCAAGTGTGATGTCAACCAAAATATCGCCAGTGCTTCTGTTCCTTCACAGGAAGTTCTTGGGACAGTTTCCAGTCATAAGAACAGTAATTCTTCAACACCCACTAACTGGATTGGACCATCAATGAAATTTTTGGAATCAATGGCCCAGATTATTTTGGTGGATCTTGATAATTGGCCAAGTTTCTTCAGTCGACTCATGGCACCACTGCCTGACAAAACATTTGTTTGGGGTTTCCATGCTCAGAAAACTAACTGGTACCAACCACGTAACTGTATGGCTTTTGATAAGATCTGTCAACAGGGATGCTTTCAGCTTCATCCACAGAGTGGTAATACTAAGGATGCAGCAGATTTTGCACTTTGTATGCAGGTATGTTATTTTAGGTTTAGGATTGGTTAGTAGTAATGTTCTTATGGATCCCAATAAGGAAAAAATAAATGTAAAACATAAACATGTCATGTAATATACAAGTGACACATCATGCAATATACAAGTGACACATCACATAATATACGAGTACTGTGACACATCACATAATATACGAGTACTGTAACACATCAAGTAATATACAAGTAACACATCACATAATATACAAGTACCGTAACACATCAAGTAATACATCAAGTAATATACCAAGTAATATACAAGTGACACATCACATAATATACAAGTACTGTAACACATCAAGTAATATATAAGTAACACATCACATAATATACAAGTAATACATCAAGTAATATACAAGTGACACGTCATATAATATAGAAGTGACAAATCACATAATATACAAGTACTGTAATACATCAAGTAATATACAAATGACATATCACATAGTATACAAGTATGTAACACATCAATATACAAGTAATACATCAAGTAATGTACAAGTGACACATCACATAAATATACAAGTGACGCGTCATGTAATATAAAAGTAATACATCAAGTAATATACAGGTAACACATCACATAATGTACAAGTGACGCGTCATGTAATATAAAAGTAATACATCAAGTAATATACAGGTGACACATCACATAATATACAAGTGACGCGTCATGTAATATAAAAGTAATACATCAAGTAATATACAGGTGACACATCACATAATATAATATACAAGTACCGTAACACATCAAGTTATATATAAGTAATACATCAAGGAATATACAGGTAACACATCACATCACATAATATAATATACAAGTACCGTAACACATGCAATATACAAGTAATACATCAAGTAATATACAAGTGATACATAACATAATATTCAAATGACACATCAGGTAACACATCACATAATATATAAGTAACTCATCTAGTAATATACAATTAACACATCAAGTAATAAAAGTATTGATGTTGAAAAATTACAAGAATTTAAGGAAGGAGACAATCTGATTAGAATATTGCTATGTCTATTGCTACCTTTTGAGTATAATTTATCACTTTCTTTTATTATTTTTGTCATTTTTTATTGTGAAAGCCTGTCACACGTAGATCTGACCCAACCCCTTCATTCAGGTCTTGCTATATCTATCACCCAATCAATGGACACATCTTCCATCCACATTAACTAACTGATCTCAAGATGTTTCTTAGCATATTTGCCATATCCAAGGTCTTTTATAATTTCTGTTAACCATCATAGTTCAAGTCATATTTGGGATGTTGTTTTTTTCTCTCTTGTAGTTGAATACACTCTATACACTGCTTACATGTCCCTGTCCAATTTTACATCATAGTATACATATATATTGTCTCTGTTTTTATATCTGTTTTTTTCTTTCTCTTACAGGCAGGTAGATTAGATGGACGACTGCCAATACATATTCCATTCTCTATTTTATCTGGAGATAAGGCATTCTTTGAGTTAAAGAAACAGCTAGAAAATGGCAAGAGAAAATGTCATATATTAAACCCACATGATAGAAGCCTAGCCAGGGATATGTTTTATGCTGTTATAGCTAGTATAACAGAGAGTTGAATCATAGTTTTACCAGTTTATTATAGGAGGCACTATGGTTTGTTGAACAATATTTCTTTCTGTCTTTTATTACACAAAGTTGATGTAAAATCACGTCAGTTGTTTCTGTTTTTATTGATGCTTTCTCGAACATGAACATACTGATTTAAGGACAATATGCAATATTTTCTTTTTGTGGCACAGTAACTTTTTCTAATTTTTCTGTCAGTATTTTGTAAATTAAAAAAAAAAAAATTAAAATAATTTGTGTGAACTTGACACTGAATAAATTACATAAAAAATTCAGCATTAAAGTTGCATTGTCGGTAAAACTAAGCCAAAAATTAAATGTAAAAGAGTGTTTGTTTCCTGATAGAAATCTGATGGACAGCTCTGTTTATTTGTTGTTTTCACTACAATAAATCCAGTCATGCATTGCTGTTCACATTTTTCTTTGAGTGTTCACTAAACAAAACTAGCCTAGGAAGTATGCAGTGTTTGCAGTTCATTCAGACATAGTAGTAACTTTAGTTAAATAGTTCTGTAAATTGAAAAAGGGTAACATCTGGTGTGCATCATATTGAATATTACTTTTGTAATAAAGTTCATCTTCAATCCGCGAAAAGAGAATTGTATGTATGATGATCATGACGACGACGACGCTGGAAACTTGATCTACAAAAAAAAATCAAACTGCTTGATGTATGGCACATGGTTGTACGCGTACTACTCAACTTATCAAAAGCTTCAAACTACATTTTGCTGACAATACTTTGAAACAACATTTAACATGTAACTTGTTCTCTTGATATAATAATTTAATGTTGTTGCCTTGTAGAATAGTTGCATTTAATAAATATAGTTTTCTCAGTAATAATGTCATTTTCATTCATTATCAAAAAAAATTTTCTTCTCTTGATTCATAAAGCTAGGGATGGATTTTGAAGCTTCCTCATGTAACCAGTCTTTGCTGTTTATAATAAAATGCTAATTTTGACAACCTCTTGAAAACTACCAGCTCAATTGCTTTTATACTTGGTATCAAATTGAGCTGGCTGTCTCTTGTAGGACAGCAGAGCTATTTTGGCCTTGACTAAGATACCACTTATATACTCCATATTTACAGTCTCATTAATATACACAACCGTGATATCTTGGGCACTGTTACAAGTCGGGAATGGCTATTCAATGCTATATTGATGATGCACGATTTTGCATGCAATAAATCAAATTTTTGGTTTTTGTGAATTTGAGATATGCTTCTAATAAAATAAAATGCTGTGTGTCTACCTTTTTCAATCACAATGGATGCCTAATCAAATTCGGCTTAATTATTCATGATATTGAATGCTTTCTAAATGTATTTTGCTTGTTTAATGTCATATTTGAAATTTCTGTAAGTTTTTGACTCCCGTGTGCAAAGCACACAATGGGAGTCTTTGCAGTTACCATGTGTGTGTGTGTTCCACTGATATCTCGGGAACCATACATCAGTTTTTGATGAAACCTGGTGCATAGATGCTCTGGGTCAATGCGCAGATTTGATTAGGTTTTGGTAGAAATCATCATGCGTATTAATTACCTAATTTGCATGATAATTAGCTCATTTTTAGCTGTTCCATGACTGTTCCCCTGATATCTAAAGAACCACTCATTTAATTTTGATGAAACTTGGTACATAGATGATCTGAACTTGTGCGCAGATTTGATTAGTTTTTAGTAAAAATCTATGCATATTAATTACCTAATTTGCATGATAATTGGCTAATTTTTAGCGGTTTCATGACTGTTCCACTGATATCTAAACAACTACTCATTGGATTTTGATGAAACTTGGTACATAGATGCTCTGAACTAATGCTAGATTAATTTTTGGTAATAATCCGTGGATACTAATTACCTAATTTGCATAATGATTAGTCAATTTTCGTTTTTTCCACTGATATCTAAAAGTACTAATCATCACATTTCAATGAAACTTGGTACAGATATGTCATATGACACTGCTCAGACCTGACAGTTCTTATGGTAATATCAGTACATGTAATTACCTAATTTGCATAATTAATTAATTTTCAGCTTTTGATATTTCAAGTAGTGAGCATTACATTTCAATGAAACTTGGTACTTACATACTCAAGGACTATGCAGAGATTAATTGTTTCGGATAAATATTTGTGCATATTAATCACCTAATTTGCATAATTAGTTAATTTTCAGCTTTCCCATGGGTATCTCAAGTACTAATCGTCGCATTTCAATGAAACTTGGTACATAGATTCTTTAGGACTATGCAGAGACCTGATTAGTTTTAGGGTAAATAATTGTGCATAATTAATTTTCAGCTTTTCTACTGATATCTAAAGTACTAATCATCACATTTCAATGACCCAATTAGTTGTCGGTAAATATTTGTGCATATTAATCATCTAATTTGCGTAATTAAACAATTTCCAATCTTCATACTCAGGTACTAATCATCACATATCTATGAATGTTTGTACATGGATGTTGTAGGACAATAGACAGACCTGGATAATTGTGGGTTAAAATCTGTACATATTAATTACCTAATTTGCATAATTAACCAATTTTAAGCTTTCACACTGATATCTAAAGTACTAATTATTCCATTTCAATGAAACTTAGTACAAAGATGCTCTAGGACAATGTACAAACCTAATTAGTTTGGGGTAACAATCTGTTTATATTAATTCCCTAATTAGCATAATAATTCATAATTTTTTGGTTATAATCACATTTCGAATAAACTTGGTACATAGATTTTCTGTTACATTGCGCAGACCTCATTAGTTTTACACTCAAATCTGTTCATATTAATTTTCTGATTTGCATAATTAGTTTTCAGCTAAGTAATTTCGAATTATATTTAATGTGTTTCCAATACTCTCAGCACATGAGAGTTCTTTCTAAGCTTTCTTTGATTAGGGTAATTTCAGTACATATTAATTACCTAATTTGCATAATAATTTTTTTTTTTCAGCTTTTGATATTTCAAGTAGTAAGCATTACATTTCAATGAAACATGGCACATAGATACTCAAACACTATGCAGAGATCGATTGTTTTGGGATAAATATTTGTGCATATTAATAACCTAATTTACATAATAAATTAATTTTTTCAGCTTTTGATATTTCAAGTACTAATCATGACATTTCAATGAAACTTGGTACATAGGACTACGCAGAGATCTGATTAGTTTTGGGGTAAATAATTATGCATATTAATAACCTTATTTGCATAATTGATAAATTTTCAACTTTCACACTGATATCTCAAGTACTAATCACATTTCAATGAAACTTTGTACATATATGCTCTAGGACAATGTACAAATATCATATAAATTCCCTAATTAGCATAATAATTCATAATTGTTTCGTTCTGATCACATTTCAATGAAACTTGGTACACAGATGGTCTGTTACATTGCGCTGACCTTATTAGTTTTACACTCTGTTCATTTTAATTTTCTGATTTGCATAGTTTTCAGCTTTTCCATCAATATCTCAAGTACAAGTAATTTTGAATTAATTTTTACTGCGTCTCTAATACTCTCAGTACACGAGAGTTCTTTCTAAGCTTTCTTTGATTAAATTTATTTTTGCTGTTTGGATTTGCTGTTTTGTAATTTTATTTTCATTAGTTATTTCTGTTTTCCAGTATATAGTAAACTGTTTCCCTCAGTTCTCATGTACAGTGCCATGATTGTTGTGTGGCATAACGCTAGTAACTGCGCACATTTGTAAATAGTTTGTTCTAACAAGTGTAACAATCTCGAAATGGCAATGTCTACTGTTTGTATGTCTTAATTGGGTTTCTTAAAAATATGAAATATGTGCAGGTCAATACGTGCATATGCAAACGTATCACGATAAAACAAATTGCATTGATCAATTTGGAGTATTGAAATTCATTTGATTGATTCAGACACTGTATAACTAATGTGTAATATTTGAATTAACATTCTAATCTACAATCGCTTCAACTGTGAGGGCTATTTCAATATTACATTCATTATAAATATATTGCTAATACCTGTGCCGTCATCCGTGTTTTGTTAGGCCGCCGGAAGATATGCTCTGGCTCGCGAGAGTGGAAGCTTTTGTGCTATTGTCTCATCAGACAGTGTTCTTTCGTGCGTTGACATCCCTTCTGTTGAGGAAATTGGCCAAATATTATTCAAAAATTGCATTTTTTGTACTTTTAAAACCCAGATTTTTCTAATACCGATATTTCAGGATAAGAAAAAATATATGTATCATACATTTTTTTAACTTTGTTACCAGCTCACTATTTGAAATATGGCATAATAT
This sequence comes from Saccoglossus kowalevskii, assembly GCF_978046115.1. Lineage (NCBI taxonomy): Eukaryota > Metazoa > Hemichordata > Enteropneusta > Harrimaniidae > Saccoglossus > Saccoglossus kowalevskii. The sequence continues at coordinate 15,400,900 of NC_140642.1, read as the reverse complement.
CCCTACCATAGGAACCAATGAACAACGTGTTGTAATGCCGACAAATTGTTTAATATAAATAATATCTATATATTCATCGACAATCTTGCAAAATGAATGAAACCTGCTATATTATTAGCCTCCACCCTGGCAAAGTCCGGGAGGGGGCTTACAGTTTCGCCTTCTTCAGTCCGTCCAGAGTGATTTCTCGGAGATGGCTGGACCAATTTTTTGAGAACTTGGTACAAAGACATAGTGGTCAACCATACATGTGGGAGTCGATTTATTTTCCAATTCGATCAAATATGACCGACTGGCGGCCATTTTTAATGCCAAAGTTCAGTCAAATTCGGTCCTTGTGTGTCCATCATCATTTCTCAGATGGCTTGACCTTTTTTGTTGAGACTTGTTACACAGAAAAATGAACCACCCATACAGATGCACGTTGTTTTACTTTTTTGATTGACAATCAAAATGGCCGACTGGTATCCATTTTGATTGTTAATCATGGCTTTTGACTGTACATTGATATTTCTCAGAGATGCCTTGACTGATTTCAATGATGCTAAGTACAAATTCACCTGGCGGCCATTTTGAATTTCAAAATCGGTAAAAACCTGTTTTTTGGGTGTGTCCATCATTTCTCGGAGATGCCTGGACCAATTTTGCTGAGAATTTGTACAAAGACAGAGTGACCACTGGTACAGATGGTCATTGATTTATTTTTTCAAGGAATTAATGAGCTCATTTGCACATTTAATTATTAATTTGAATTCTTGTTAATATCACATAATAGTCCAAATCAGACAAAACTTGGTAGAGACTTGATTTGTCAATATAAGATATACGCTATGAAATATTGATTTTCAATTTCATAATAATAAAGAGCTCATTTGCATATTTAATGAATTTTGAATTTTTGTTGATATCTTGTGAACTAATAGTCCAAATGAGACTAAAGTTAGTATAGACTTGATCTGTCAATATACAATATGTGCTATGCAGTATTCACTTTCAACTTAATTAATAAGCTAATTTGAATATTTAATTAATTTTGAATTTTTGTTAATATCTTGAGAATGTATTTATTTAATATTGACTCAATTGAATTTTCATATTCACTTGATTGTGAATTTTTGTTAAAATTTATGCAAATTTTACCAAATTTAATAGAGATGTCCTAGCTGTTAACTTTGAGTAACATACTTTTGATTTTCAACTTAATTTCCTACCCGATTTTATACATATACATTCAAACTTTATAATTCATAGCTATAATCCCATCTGACCAGTGGTGGCTGTGTCGTCTTGAGATGACTTGTTCTGGGTATTTTTATCCACGAGTACTGGGTTTCTACCTAAATCCAGAGTTACATTTTCCCACGAAATCCATTTTTAATGCAACAAGGGGGGGTGCTAATTTCTCAAAAGAAATAGTCACCAACTTTTTCCATGTGTATTTCGGCAACACAGTTAAACAGCATGATTAATTCGTGGTCATGCGATAGACCTCCGTGGTTTCACTAATGAGGGCATATACACAATAACAATCGTGAATTACTTATCACAAATACTTCATTCAAACGAAGACCATAGAATAATATTCAAATCGTGTGCAACATTGTGTTGTATTAGATTCTTCCGAGAAAGGCAACAGTTTACTGCTATAAAATTGCCCGGGGCTTGACCCCCATATGACCAAAGTGCGAGTAATTGTTGACGCGTAAACTTCAATATATATATTTGATCCAGTCTCAATTGACTGCGGATCAGACACGAATCATACGTGCCAAAGCATTTCCCCTTTCACGTCCGTTTCTCGAACAACCTTTAAAAATGGGTCTCTAACATTGAAGATGCTGTATACGTTTTTGGTATTGATTTTCTAAACTGATGTTTTCATATAAAATATTTACTGAACCATACAAAGCTATATATGATGGAAAGTCATTTCAACAAAATGTGAGTCTTTCATGCTAGTATAATGAAATTGTTTGCATGTATCTGTTGATCGACTTATTTAGTTGATTACTAGCGAATGGCTGTGTTATATCTGTCATCGTTTAGGCCCATGCGAGGTCCTGGACGGAACTTGGCTCAGTGATTTGGAACTAATTACGAGATAACCGTCGCTATCCGGACTACTATTTCTGACAGTTGGTATTTCCAGTTATTAATATAGCGAACGATTAATCAAAAGATATGACGTGTCCAGTACTTAGTGTGATTGGCTGTATGCAGGTCGAATGTGTGAAAGCCACGCCTTAGAGTCTTTATACTTCTTTGTAATTGGTTAAGGTTTTGAAAATGAATAAAGTTGTTTTAGTTGGTCTTGGCGAGTACACGAGGAGAGACAGTCTTGAGGCAGTCTAGGAGAGTCTTGGGTCAGCCTTGCCATAGTCTTGGGGACTTTTCCCCAGGGCGCTGTGTCTTATAGAGTACTCGACTGACTGACTAAAGACGAGAGTTGAAACATATTTCGTTGTGTGTGTCTTATTTGACTGTAAAAGCTTAAGTGACATTCCCGATCCCGTACCTCAAGGGGACGCGATAGAGAGACGAGACGAGATTTCCCCCTGACACGTGTGGAGAACCCAGAGGAGAAGAATTTCCCCCTGATACTAGCTTTGTCCGCAACGTTTATCTAATGTGTGAGCGAGTTGCTAAATATACAATTTTCTACAAATGAGAAAGTTATCGGTCAGTCATGTCACAGTTGATAGATGGTATGTGACAGTACGAGCAAGTTCGATACAATACTACATAAATTGTATTACCGGACAAATAACGTAACGATTAAATCGGGGGACTGTGTCGTAGATCACCGTCAATCTGCATTGCTGTGAAGTGTCCGTAATGGAGTGATCTGTACGTTATACATAGGGCTTTATATATCTCAGACTGATATCACATACACAATCCGTTAGTACCTTCCATCATGGAGCTCCATGCATAAACTAAACGTATCAAACCAATTGCTGATAAGTACAGTTATAATACAAATAAGAAAGTATTTTGCATAATGTTGACGTAACTGTATTTAGCCAGGGTAATAACACGTAATTTTTAAATACATGGTCTATAATTCAACATGAATTTTGTCGCTCTGAAAGAATGTAGTATGATTTTATAATTTATCAAAGGACCTGGAAGTAAACATATTTTGAGTCGTGTTATTATATTTGAAAAAAAAAACATCCCAATAAATACAAAACTATTTGCATTTGTATAGTTTTTTGTCGAAAGAATACTGATATTCTTGCTGCCAAACCAAAGCTATTGTATGATAAATGCTTCCATTCCTAATCCCGTGGCAGTAAATTGCTTATCAGAAGGGAGGCAAGGGGGTAGCTGGTACGGTTTTACGGGAAATAAAAAGGGCGTTTTACAATTTACAAGGAAAAAAAGACGTTTTTACAGTTTACAGTGTTAAAAAAAGGAACATTGTATGGTTCGAAGAGCTCTCCGGCTCAAATTCTCCACTTGCTGCGCCGTGTGTAGAGATGCACGCGCATATTACCCTCGTAATGCTCTTCATTCGGTTAGAGGGCCTTTTACGTCTTGACATTCAATTTTGTAGTGAATTGTGTCATCTAGTCGTTTTACAGTTTCTATAATGTAATTTCCCTGGATTATTCTTTACGATTTTTTTATTTGGATGTAAATCCTTGTACGTACGAAAAAAATATTTGATCGATTACGTTGTACGTCTAGCCTGTGATTACAGAATTACGGAATTTATTTTTTCAATTTACGTAGTACGAACAAAAAAATATTGCAATTACGTTGAACGAAAATAACCCTTGCCCCCCCTTATCATAGCGTATCACTGTAACATCACAATACTAGTATGATATGCCCTCGATGGCCGTATTTGCAAGAAATACTAGTTTTACCGAATGGTGGCGCTATTCACTGCTGCCTCGTTTCTACGTTGCATGATACCATATTTGACCACAGCCATACTATAGTGGAACCGTGGTTTTGCAAAGGTTTGCTTTGAAAACATTTGTGATGTGATGAGATCGCTCATGAATTTAAACATTAATGAACATATTTGCAAATAAATGCTCCATACATAAAAAAGTAAAGAAGAAAACACAACAAAACAAAGTAAAATTCACTGATAGACAATGTAATATAATGAAAAAGGAATTACAAACACTTTCAAAAATGTTACAAAAAAATCCAACAGATGGTAAACTAAGAATAATGTACTACACTAAGAAAAAGAAATTTAAAAAATATGTCAAGAAACTACAGAAAGAGAAACAACTAAAAATATTATCAAACATTGAACAAGCAGGTGAGAACGATGAAGTACAAACTTTTTGGAAGAAGATAAACTTATTAATAAAGACAAAAGAAAACAATTCAATAAAAGAAATTCCATATACAGCATGGATTGAATGTTTCCAGGAAATCAGTAGAAATGTACAACTCCCATTGAGAGAATAAAAGAAATTGAAGACAATCTGTTGCAGCTAGAGAAAGAAATTGACAACAATCATGAACTAAACAAACTTATAACATTACAGGAAATTATTCATGCAACAAGAAAACTGAAAAACAATAAAGCAACTGGACCAGACGGAATACCAGGAGAACTGTTGAAATATAGCAACAAAATAGTGAAACAAGCTTTACAACAAATGTATAACCACATCTTGGAAACTGGCATTTATCCACAGTGATGTCATGGAACACAAATGTTATAACACCACGATGGCAGTACACAAAAAAGACAGATTATGCACCCACTGTAAAGAGATAGAGGATGAATTACATCATTTACTAGAATGTAAACTGTACATAGAACACAGAGATGACATACATGTATATAATATTCTTAAAGAAATTAACAGTGATTACCAAAACTTAAACAAAAAAGAACAATTTAAACTTGTACTACAGTCACCAAATACAAACCATCTTATCACTCTCTGCAAATATTTAGTTAAATATAAACAAGACTAATTCTTTTATTTTGTCATGTTCTTTTATATTTTATACATATTCTGTCTGTGCTGCATACAGATATACTTACATATCACAGTATTTTAATATTTCTTATATTATTAATAATAGTCTGTAGTATTTTTGTCGTTCATTAATTTTGAGTTCTTTTTTAAATAAATTGTTACATTTCATGTACTTTTATTATTTACTTTATTAATCTGAAAACCTAAAAAGATATGTTAACTCTTTCTTTACGGTATTAATAAAGCATTAATCTAATCTATTCTATTCTATTCTATTCTATTCCATTCTATTCTATTCTATTCTATTCTATATAGCTCTTGCTTCTTAATATTCATTCTCAGTTTTATGTTCGTGTTTCATTTCTTCCACGTGGTTCGGCGATGTTTTTGTTCCTACAAAGATAATGGAATAGTCCAACTACGCCATCCCATGCGTCCTCACATCAAAGGCATACCCCGTCCGGTGTTTTGAAAATCGGTTAATAAGTTCTCAAAAAAGTGTCTGGGGTGTTGCGAAATCACTCCATCGGTAACTATATACCAGGCGTGGGGTTGGGTGTATGCAATTATTTTGCGCCTGCTGTAAAACATTGTAATAACATTATTTATTAAATCATAATATTTTTTGGGGCAAGATAAAAATGGTCACACGTAACAAAATAAATTGCTCATAAATTCATCACTTTTGCCACTGGTTCCAAAATTGTTAATATGAATTTCTGCTTTGTTAAATAAATGTAGTCCATGTGCCCTGTATGCTGGGTAATTCATAACAGAGTGTTTTTTTTTTTTTTTTATCTTCAACTTTGTTTTGTGTGTGGCTTATGGACTGCTCTATTTCAATTTTAATATCATTTTCTGTGATACCGTTTTGTGCTAGTTTGTGAAACAAGCCTTGATCCCAAACTGAATCAAAGGCTTTTTTAAAGTCAAGAAAACATGCACAAACTTTTCCACCTTTTTCCAGGTTTTTTGCAAGAAATCGTTTCATGGAACTACCTTCCATGTGCGTACGTACAAAAAGTTGCATGTTTGCGCCCTCACTAGTCCAAAATATACCTGTGCTAGTTTGCTGACCTCAGATGCACGCACGACCTCAGTATAAACCGCAATAATTTACAATAGGCGATCAACTTTCATTGCGCATCTATTTTATTGAGGCTCACACGTTGTCATAAATGACCGTAACTAGGGGCAAACCATATGTTATGTGACTGCTAATTGGGGTAAGACGGGAGAAGAGGGAGACGAAATCATGTTACTATTATCAGAGTTCATTACGTATTGTTAACTTCTGCGTAGATTTGCCATTGCTATTAATATTTGGAAAAATAATAAAAAAATTAAAGTAGGGCTGCTTTGAAATGTGAATATAAACGTTCAGCTGATCTTAATTTCCGATAATTTCCTTTTAAGGAATCAGCCAATCAGAGCCCACCATTTGGTATATTCGACACGAGCCGAATACCTTTACGAAGTTGTTTTCAAAATGGCGGGTGTTCTAGTGGCAAAACACTTCACCATTCAGGAAATATGCATTAACTTCGTGTCGAAACAGATGGAATAGTAAATGGTGCAAAGAAACGATCCGACGACAAACGGGCTTAGAGATCTGGGGAAATTCTAATATTCGAAGAGACGGTACTATGGATATTTGCGATGCATGCATCGATTTATATCACATCCTGCAGTCATGTGAGTACATACATACAAATCATTATCGAGTTCATTGCTTCACGAATTTGTAGTTTCATTCAAAGTAAAACACACCATTGCCGTTGCACGGGCACAATTGATAAGACGTTTAATTTGACAATTGTGTAATTTGCACAATGCCTGCCAAAATGAGGTCGCAACTGCCAGTCAACTCTGAGAATAATGACAAGATCTTGTCTCTCAGTGCCGACTAATTTTATTTTTTGCATCCCAAAAATATATGTGAGATGTATTTTATCAAAAAAATGTATTTTACGGATTAATGTATACCTTTTCTCCATACTATATATCCACCACCATGTCGCCACACCCCCATATTGTTAATATGTATAATCTGATAAATATAATATTGCTTGTTGATTTCGTTGAAAAGTCGTTTAGTAAGTATATTAAAAATAGGACTTGACTTTTATAAGGCACTTTTCCAAGAAATGTAGATCATCTCCAAGCAAGGGGCAATTCTCCCAATTAGTATCCATTACAGTGCTTTGTATTCTTGACAAGTCTACCAATAAATGTTCCATATATGAACAGATTGGGTTAATGTATTTGGAAGAATATCTCCAAATCAGAGAAGACTTGTACCCTATTTTTGGCATTATTTATTTTTTGAAAATCTGTATACCTCTCTTGAAATGAACTCAAAACTGAATTGTTCTAAATGCACACAAACTTGATAAATTTCGCAGCCTTGGATTGTCCATAAATGCCCCTGTATGGAGGGATCAACATTTGTCGCAATATTTGAAGATTTTATTTTTTAGGAAAAGTTCTTTGCTGTTGTAGGTCATATAGAAGCCCTAAGGCCGTAATATATCAGAGCTATAGGCCCCTCCTTCCAGGGTCAGGAGCGATAGGATATAGTCATATTGTAAATCGAGCCTGGATGACTAACTATCTTTCATTTTCAACATCAGATGCTATTTTCCCTGTAATATCATCACCCAATACTGATTTACTAATATGATGAGGTATAATATGTTTTATGTTGCAAAAAGTTTGTTGCCAGCCAGATTTTTTTGGATTTCCAAATGGCGACCTAGACTGGTAATCATATCTAGTTAACATCACCTGCTGAAAGCCTTCATTGCCAAAATGTGTTTAGCAAGCCTGCAAATATAATTTGTTGATGTATTGCCAGACTTGGTTACATAATCCTCTTACTAATTGTATAGTTTCTTTAATTTCTATCATAGTTGATGAGGAAAATAGGAAGGAAAACAATCATTTGAGCAAAAAGGAAATTGTTACTCTTCTGCTGTTTATCCAGAGTTGGCCGCAAAGGTACGTTTATGCTTATGTCATTTTGTATCATCCGTCAGTCATGATTTGGTTGATTTTATCAAGGCTTTATACGACTCCTATGTATACATAATACATCCTTTGCATATATGCATGGATGTACTAACACAGGATAAACGAATGGACTATATTTTGGGGGATCTTATCAGCTTTGCCATTGATTAATTTAATATACACAGTTTACTTACATTACACTAATGATCATCATAAGCATGTAGCAAAGGCATAGATGTTGTTAGGAATTTTATGTGATCTTCTGTGAATGACAAAAATAAATGTCATTTCGATACCGTTGTTAGAAAAAAATTGATACCAGCACAAAACGTCTATCAACTTCATTGATTACATCAGAAATTTGGATGAAAAAGAGAAAACAGATCAACAAAAAATACTCTAAATTGCAGCATTTGTTGTGTATAAAGATAGGTAAAAATATCATATGATAAATTTTTTTTTTAAAGAACGAAGAACAACATTAGGTAACTTTTACCTAACTGATTTATTTCTGGTGTTTGAAAGGTCATGTAATTAAAACGTGTGGCGAATATCAAAAATTATTTTTTGTCTCATGTATGCGTCAACCATGACAAGTCGCATCCAGTTGTTTTTGTGTGATTTTTATCTGTATGTTTATTGGTAAGATGAGGATTTGCAGAATAATTATATTATAACATAATATTATTAATTATAACATTTAAACACATTATAACATTCTGTGTTAATACGACCATGATATATGCAAGGGTATTTAAAGAAATGTACGTTTGTCAGGTGATTTTGTGATCATCTCGCAATTTTCATGACTCTTTTTCAGTTCTCATGAGATCATCATCGTTAATCCGACCATATCCTAATCTTATAAATCCTTGATATCAGGTTTCACAATAGAATAAAATGGATTCAATTTATAACATCAATACTAGACTGAAACAATTATTTGAAACATGACCTAAATTTTATATAGTTGTTGTTACTTGAGAAGATTTTCACAAATATATAAAGTTACAATATTATAGCTCGTGTTCAAGATTGTCATGTTTATTGGTCATCACGTGATTCATGTTGTGTTTATTTATTCAGCATATTAAAACATATAGTTACCTCATTGTTGTCATTATTCGGTTTTAATGACTCGCAGGAGTTATTGACCTCTACTGTGCCCTAGTCAATAATTCCATCTTTCTGCCATTAAAAATTGAATATTGACCGCAGTTCCACAAAGAGAACTATTTGCTAAGTAATCCACCATAAAAATCTATTTATGAGCATTATAATATTTTGATAGTTAGTGTTAGAAATCGTTTTCATTGATATTTCTACAACCATACAACTATCACATTCTTGTGTCCCTTGAGGTGGCGATGCACCCTGATTTATAGAAATTTTAAACAATAAATTACACTACTAACAAATACGTTAATTTTGTCATGTTGTATACCATATGAAAGCTTATTTTGCCAGCTTTTCAACAGTATGATGCATTTTTTCGTGGTTGCTAACGGTATCGAAAATGGGTTGAAAATGTCCGTTTTTGGTTAAATTGTGTTTAAAACTATTTAACTTCTGAGCGCATAGGTTTAACGAATGGCAGTTTGACTAGTTTAAAATATATGTTCACTAGGATTATACCGTACTTCCCCGAGTATAAGCCCCTCCCCGAGTATAAGCCCCACCCTGTTTTCAGACATTTAACAAGTTGAGGGCATCCCAGAGTATAAGCCCAGGGGGTTTTTACTGAGTGTCAACGACATTTATTAAAATATGCAAGTAAAAAGTGTATTTCATTGCATAATAATCATGATTCGTACGGTAGTTTGGTTCCTGCTTTTACGAGAAAACTCCATTAATTTCAGAGTGCATGGCCGGCGAATGTACGGAACATGGTTCGCACCTTTTCTATTCTGTTATTTACTCACGATGAATCCTGATGTTGCAATACTGAAGTAATTAATTTCTATTCCTTTTGAGTAGTGGTTTTAGAAATGCCAAAAATGGTCATTGAACATCGTTTTACTATTCCGAATAATCGTGTCCATTGAGACCTTCGTGAATGAGCAAACTATTCTTCAACATGACTTGTTCGCGACCGTGACGTTTAAATACTTCCTCCACCTTCAGTTTACTTTTCGAAAATTGCAAATCAACAGCTTTAGGGAAAAAAATTTTTTTTCGAAATCAGATCGCATTTTAACATCGCGGTAATTCACTTCCGCATTGCGGTGAACAAATTTCTTTGTCAATAATCGGAAAACTTCGTCTGTACGACACAGCATTTTGATTGGTTAACGAAAGACATGACCTGTTAGGTCAAAGGAAGTTGTTCAGGTCAAATCATGATGAAAAACACCATGGCGGAAATTGCTTTGTATCGAGAGTGTGCGAGCGATCAAAAACATTCCACAACGAAGATAATGATACAGATCTTGCCTTCAACAGTTTTCCCACAGACCCTACCCATTTTTGCACCGTAAATTCAGACGGTATGTAAACCGTACTGTAATAAAATGTGTGTATTTTAATGAACATATTTGTTTTTTCATTGTAAAAAGTGTTGTGGAAATCAAAAAGACGTAATATTTCTCCAAGACCGGCACTGTGAAAGAAAAATATAATTTTGATGATTTTTCGAGGTTGGGAAGAGGGTTACAATTTTAAACCCCTCAAAAAATTATCTTTTCTGAGGTGGTCCTCAAGTATAAGCCCACTCCCTAATTTAAGTACGGTAGAAAAAAAGTTTATAGTATTTCTATTTAATAGTTTTTTCACAATGCCTTCTAAAAGTGATGCGTAATTAACGCTATTGCCGATTGACAATGCGGTTACTTTTTTTCTTCTCGAAACAATAAATCCACACGATACACTTTGAATGTGCCAGACCGTAACTATTGTTCCTGAAAATTTCAAAGGAAATGACAAAATAGTCTGGGAGCTAAATAGTTTTGAAGGACCTGGTTGAGGTCGAAATTGAAGTTGAGATAATTGCCATTTTGTTTAAATTTACGCGAAACCACGAATGTCGCTTCGCTTCCTTGTGGACACTGTCTAAACACCATGATCGAGTACCACAACTGGAACAACATTGTTTTAAAAAAAAAATTAAATCTGCACAAATCTATTTGTGTGAGTGTTTTGTTCTACAAAACGAAACTGTCTGTGGTCCCGCTATGTTTACAAAGTCAACAGTGGATGGTGCACATGTATGCAAATTACCAATCAACTGATTGTTCCTAAATCCGACTCGCCAGGGGCTTGGGGTAAAATCCGACTCGCAGATGTCATAATAAAAATAAAATAACGTTAATAGACTGTGCCAAAGTATACTATGCATCACAATAGTATTGTCTCCGTAATTTCTTCTGAGAGCTGACAGAAATTCTTGTTCGGTCGTCTCCTCGCTATTTGAAGCTAAAATGGTGCTGTGGTTTTTGTATGGGGGAGCGGAAATTGGTGGCGGAAGTCCAACAAAATTTTTTTTTTATAATCTTGAAGTGTTTTCCATTTTGTTTTGTTGAAGTCATCTCCACAGCTCGACGTTCAAACATCTGAACTCGACTAAACTCCCCCGCCTTGTCGCATCTTTTCATGCAGGGTCAAAGTTTCTTTCCCACAGAGTGCACAGGTCACAGCTTTCTCCAAGCATTCTTCAGGGACATTAGGTCGACTATTCTCAGGACTTAAGAATCTTCTTCCATTATATTGTCATTACGGCCCACTTTTTTCGTCGAGGCATATCTGTTTCTTCTGTTGTACAGATGTATGATCCCGTGTCTGTTTCATACTACGAGTTGGACTCTGTTGGGGAGCTGTCACTTTCGGTACAGTATGCACTAAAAATCGTGTCTTCTCTTTGGTTATGATAGGAACTATGATCTGATTCCTTCAATAACATTCTTTTTTTCCTCTAAAATAGTGTCTGGCTTTCTTTTTTCACACCTGTTCTTTTTTTTACGCAGTGTGGCATTGTTGTATATAATAAATAAATCTCGGGATATAAAATAGCTGATGTATTGCGTATGAACAGCGTTTGTGAAACCATCAAGGTAGCTGCATGGAGAAAGAAGTACTCAGGAAACGAAACTGGTCTTTCCTAAACATGATTTGTATACTACAGTTAAACTCCAGTGATCAATCAACATTAATTAGGCAAGATTTATGCAAATTAAACAGTTAAACCAAGACCGTGGCACATGAGTTTGTTTTTAATAATTTTAAACCTAGTTTATAAGGTGTTCTTCCACAATAGAATTTTGAAATTTTCACTCAAGAACAAGGACGTTTTCTGCTATATAAAAAGTTAAAAAAGTGAAATTCCACCTTTAAATGCATTTTTCCCTGCAACGCCACCTTAATTAACGTTACCTTTATGCCTTAGCCCTTTCAGTTGGTGTCAATCAGTAAACTATCACTTGCCCTCTGTTTATTATTTTTCCAGGCAATGTGGCTGCTGTTTTCGTGATATAAGAAATTTTGACCGGGTTAACAATTTAGTTCAGTTGCTGCTAAGGTTTGCCATTGATGCAGTTGCATCATTATCATTGCCTGAAGAAAATAAAAAACTCTCTAAGAATGATAATGAAATTGACGAAGACTGTAAAGAGGAAAAAGAAGAGGAAGAAGAGATAGATGAGTCTGAGTTATGGACGATGGATGAAAAAGATAAACTTTTACATTGTGTTTCTAAAGTGTTTCAGCTGAACTTCTTTCTGTATTCTGCTCATAAACAAAATTTCCATGCTGGCATGGAGGTAAGATTTTTTTCGTTGTGTTGCATATAAATGTGTTGTTATTTATATGGTAGCCAATGTGTTGAACTAGGAATTTGTGATGTTCTTTGTATATAATGGCTTTTGCGTAATAATACTAGCAGGCTATTACCAAGACCAGTTAACAATGTCAACAGAAAATCCCCATTGTAAAAACTATTAAATCCAACAGACACTTTGTTGCACATGCACAATCAATTTTATATGGGTTGTTTTCTAGCATTTTTAAAACTGTTATTTGTTAGATAACCTAAAATTTTATAATAATACTTTCAAACTTCACAAATACATCACATATCTTGGGGTGGCATATTTACATTCATTTGTTTCATGATTTGATTCACGATGGCCGAATGGTGTCCATTTTTGTGCTAAGAATTCATTTCTGCTGTTCTAGGACCAGATCATTCACTTTGTATGCAAAAACTGGCCAAACGTACAATGTGACCTCACTTTATCCTATAGCCTAAGTGAACATTTGTAATGTCATTTCATGTATCTGAGTTGATCACTGTTTCATTTGATGTTCCATAGTACAGTATTTGTATTGATATTTTAATAAATCCTCTTCATAACTCACAGGACATTTCACCTCATGAAGCTGAAGCACTAGGCAACTATTGTGATATGAATGTGAGTATCATTTATACTACATTGTTGGTTTGTATAGTTCATATTGGATTACTATTGTAATTATATTTAAACAAATAATTGATTCAATCACACATGCTGGATATATTCCATGAACTGATGTTACTTTTCTGATATTCTATTTAGGATATGGAAGTACCGTTGTATTTGCTGCGTAATGTGTGTTTTTTCTGTGATAGCAATGGTATGACTGCCATACAAGCTTGTTTTGAACGATCTGTTCCTGAGACACTGCCATTCAATGTTGCATTTGCACTTATCAGTGTTGTAGCTAATGTAAGTACTTAACCTTGTCATTCATATATACTTTGTATTACTGTATATGCAAATTACACATCTACTGGCACTGATCTACAGAGGCTTTCAGAAGGTTATGGGTTAAAGGTCTGCATGGTTATCCACTGTGACATTGCAGGAAAGAGGGAGAGGGGTAGTTAATAAGAAGCCAAATATTTGAACGCAATTATGACCTTACAGTGATTACTATGCTGCTATTTTCTGATGGAAGTTTTAACATTGAACATATTACACACATGACCATTACATAAACATTGATTCTCTTAAACCGCGACTTCTGGTATATAAAAGGAACAATGGCTGCCAGTTTTCAGTATGCAAATGACACTCAAGCGTGAAATATCTCTTCTGGGTGCTCCCCAAAATCACTCTTTTCAACAATCATGACGCCTGTGGTGCGTTATTTTCATGTCCCACACAACCATGAATATATCCGCAATACAATTTCGATGTTAATTCACAAGTTCAGGATGATATCAGTATGATTCCTGCGTAAAAGCAACAGAAAAGCAATTTTAAAAGTCCGAAGTGTCTCGAAATAAATAAATTGAAAGATCCCGCAAAAAATGTCAAGTACCCTGAAATATATCCCAGCAATGAAATGATTGTTGGCTGACAACATTGTGTAAAATAGGTATGCATGTCCGTGTTTTGTAACATACAAGTCGCACATATATTCAAGTATTTTTGGTGTCTGGGATTGTGGAACCGCGCTTTAACCATAAATGCAAATTAAATCAATCCTGTGTATAGGCGAGTATAGACGACAGTTGCTATATTCCACCATCATTGCATTGATGCATGTATTTCCTGATGCATTTGTACAATGGGAAGTGCTGTGATCATGATGACTTTCTTATTATAAATAGATACCTACTGTTGGCGTGTCCCATTATAATTCATCATTAATCTCTATCTGATTTTTTGTAGCTTCGTATTTGGTTGCATGCTCATGCCACAATGCAATATGTGTCTCCTCTAAGAAGTCAAGTTATCCAGTAAGCATTCATACTTGTTTTAAATTTGTCTGCAACAATTGTAGATTATATCAAAGTAGAAGTCTACTCATAAATGCAAACATCACCCTGAATTTATTCATTTTCTGGCAATATTGGCTTTAATAAAATTTGGGTTCACTTTGGGTTTCATTTTCGAAAAAAAATTGTTGTTCTGTTTTCGTAGATAGTGGCTATTTAGTTCCTGGGGCAGTGATGTTATGTCATATCTCAAATTGTAGGCTGGAGACCAATAAACATTGCCATGTGATTTATGATGAATTTTCTGAAAAATTATGTGTAGTCTTCAACATGGAGTCCAAATTTGGCTTCTATGACTCCAAAAGTCCTAAAACATGCTTTCGTGTCAGCAGTTATATTATGGATACTCTACCTGCAGTGTAGTTTTATAACAATGCACATTCATTATTGTGTTCACCTTGAACCACTATGTGGGTGTGGCACCTTTCATAAATAAAAAGTCCTTGTAAAGTTAGGGTCCTACTATTTAACGCCCGGACACGCGAGGGAGTGTCCGGGCACGCGCGGAGGCGAACAGGGGGGAATACCTAACGCGCGGGGCAGCGGCAGCAATCCTTGTACTGTATAATATTCGTTTATGCTCATAATTTGAACTGGGGTGGCGAATTCGAGCAGCTATCCACACTTTTTATGATCGACGCCCGGGCATTCCGGCGAGTCGAGTCCGCCATGTTGTTTACTAATTTTGGTTAGCGTTTAACAATAGGACAATACAATTCGATCCATGGGGGTGACAGTCCTACGAATGTGCCGACATTGTCGAAGGACAAGGACAGGAAAAGTTTGTGCAAGTGTGGCGAGACTCCCGTAGTTACGCGGAAATTATTTACCTCATGTGAAAAAAAAAGCATTTTCGAGCATACGTATCGAGACCAAACATAATTTGTCGATAATCGAGTCTTGCAAGAAAAAGTGAGATTGTCGCAAAATGTAGCAAATCGTTTTCAAAACAGTGCCGTGCCGCTAAGAAAGTCTCGCTTTGTTTGCGCCCACTGTAAAACATGTATAGTAAACAAACCGCCCTTTTAGAAAATATTTTTATTAAAAATAAGTACAAGTCAACTAAAACGAAAATTAAAACATGTATAGTAAATAGACAGACACCCCGCCCTTGTGGAAAATATTTTTATTCAAAATTATTAAAGTACAAGTCAACTAAAACGAAAATTAAAACATGTATAGTAAATAGACAGACAGGTTTGGAAAAGATCGATCACGGGGCGTGTATACAGAAAACTACTGGTATGTAGCTCGCCAACTGGGCTTGGGATCTCTCCATCGCGTCAAGTAGTCATTCATTTGCAAACGTGAATTCGTACAGCGGGCGATGAACTAAACTTGACCTTTCGATGTGTCGCTTCCAAGGCGTTGTGATACTCTCTTTATTACTACCTATATCCATGCTATATTTAATAAAAGTGGGAACGTCATTCAGTTTCATTGTTAACGGCAGGTTACACTAGCGCACCGGAAGCATGTGTGCGAATAGAGGTCATAGCCGTCGCATCGCGATTTTATAGTAGCTCACATACCGGACTCACACCCTGCTCGGGGATCATGTGGTCTGTGTTACGAGCCCGGCCGTTACAAATTGGTCTGGGATCAGCTTGTAAATAATCTACTGTAACTATACACTGCACAAACAAACTACAAGAGATTCCATAAAAAAAAAAAAAAAAAAATAGAAATACAAGGTGGCGTTTATCACGCCATTAATTTATTCAAGACCTTTTGTTACCTGTTATAGCTCCAAACAGAAACAACAAATGCTTTGTCTCTCGACGCAACTCGCCCTGGTTATGTAAATGTTTTCCCTTACCATCAGGCTCCAAGCCGGAACAAATGACAACCTTTTTTTTCTGAATTACACAAGTTCATCATATTTGGTATGTCATGTTTATTTGAAAAAAAAACGTGCCTTGCTTGGGTTGAACCACAGTTACTAAAAAATAGTGACCGTGGTTGAACTGAATTAGGGACAGTGTATGTTCCCCTCTTTGTTGTAGTTGTACAATAGAGTGTCAATCACAGCTGAATACGTGTCGCGGCGTCAACCTTTGAAATATGTGGACGAAACGTAATATATTCCGTACGCTATACTGTGCACGAGATTGACCAAACTCTGTGTTTTCGACAAGAGGTATAAACCAGGTTTACCGTAAACTGCGTGTACAATAAGAAATTTACCGCATGCTGTAAGAGTGGGGACAGGGGGTGGGTGACTGGTACAGGAAATAAAATAGGCATCTTAAGTTTTTACAGGAAGTTACCATTTACAGTAAAAAAATCGATTTTTACACTTAAAGATATATTTGATATTTTGTGTTTAAGAATCTATATTGAAAGCTTAATGTGGAAAATGCTTTATACACTTACAAAATATACGATCTTTGTACAAATCATGGATGAATAAAACGGTTGATTACAATTTAAATCTTGTCCATGGCTACGAATATACGTTTTTTATTTGTTTGAATTACATTACAAAGTATAAAAACATTGGACGAAAATATCCCCTCTGTACCGTACACGAGATTTACCGAACTCTGTACCGTTCACGATATTTAACCGTATGCGATATTCTTAGGATACCGACTTTATTGCAAGTGTGCGTAGCATTGTCACCTGCATACAATGCTGTGTTTACGGGGACACATAACAATGAGAAAACAACATGAGGTGAATAATTTCTGCGTAACAGACGTCTTACATGGTCATTTTTAAATGAATCTTACTAAACAATACTACGGGAGTCTCGCCACACTTGCACAAACTTGTCCTGTCCTTGTCCTTCGACAATGTCGGCACATTCGTAGGACTGTCACCCCCATGGATCGAATGGTATTGTCCTATTGTTAAACGCAAACCAAAATTAGTAAACAACATGGCGGACTCGACTCGCCGGAATGCCCGGGCGTCGATCATAAAAAGTGTGGATAGCTGCTCGAATTCGCCACTCCGGTTCAAATTTTGAGCATAAACAAATATTATACAGTACAAGGATTGCTGCCGCTGCCCCGCGCGTTAGGTATTCCCCCCTGTTCGCCTCCGCGCGTGCCCGGACACTCCCTCGCGTGTCCGGGCGTTAAATAGTAGGACCGTAAAGTTAGCATGGAATGACCTTATCTATTCTTCACTTCCACTTTATTTAAAATCATCAAATAAGGTCATGTCATGTCATGTCACTTGTGTTACAACAGCAGATCTGTCAAAACCTGTGAATGCTCATCATGTTTAATTTTGACTTTTATTCTTTGCTTTAATGAAGCTACTTGTGCAAACTGTCGGATAAAGATCTACGCATGACGAATGCACGTAATATGGCTGACATGATGTGGAACGCAATGAAAGAACCATTAGATACACCGCTGTGTTTTGATAAAGAAAGTTTAGAATTGGCGTTGAAATATTTCACTTCCTCGACACTAACTATGCGACTCGCTGGATTGAGTCAGATTACGGTGAGTTGTATACTAAGCTGAATCTGTTTCTATGGCCATGATGAGCCATCATCCAGGTTTTCTGTTTGATAGAGCCTCTTTCAATTGTGATGCTTAAAATTATAATACTACCGGTAATGTTTATATCAACATATCATAGGTCAATGAACAGTATGTTGACTTGTGTGAGGTGGAAACATGTATTATACATGCCCACAACTTCAACAATATTTGTATACTCTATGCAATAAACATAACCATAATTATATTATTTTAGTACTTCACCATTATTCTGCATATTAATTATAATAATAAAATTCAAAGATGTTGGGCAATTCCTGAATATGTTTGGCTAGCACAACAATGACCGCTTGACCTATCGGGTCAAAGAACAAATTTTAGAATCTAATCAATGTTTTTCACTCTCGTCTGATGCCTAAATTATTTTGATGTCTAAATTAGAATACCTACACAGTATAACTGATATCTCATTTATTAATATTTCAGAACCAGTTGCACATGTTTAATGAAGTTTGTAATAATGAGTCACTAGTTGATATTGATAAGTAAGTACCGGTACCTAATACATGTATTGTTTTTGATTGCTAACAAACACTGGCAAACTCAGATATGTAAAATACAGAGCTGCCATCAGGAAATGATAATGATTTACAACCTGTAAAGTATTACAGGGCTGCAGATAGAAACAGGAACTGATAGCATGTTTTGTGGAACCTTCGTGACTTTCACATCCTCCGCTTCTTTAGTAATGTATTTGCTATATTAGAAGTGCTTGTGGAATATGACTTATATAAATGATCAGTCCCGAAAAATGCTCACATGTGTTTTTGACTCCCATGTGCGAAGCACAAAATGGGAGTCTTTGCAGTTAGTGTGTCTGTATGTGTGTGTGTATGTGTGTATGTGTGTATGTGTGTATGTGTGTGTGTGTGTATGTGTGTCCGACTGTTCCACTGCTATCTCAAGAACCATACATCGGTTTTTGATGAAACTTGGTGCATAGATGCTCTGGGCCAATGCGCAGATTTGATTAGGTTTTGGTAAAAATCCATGCTCGTTAATTACCTAATTTGCATGATAATTAGCTAATTTTTAGCTGTTCTATGACTGTTCCACTGATATCTAAAGAACCACTCATTGGATTTTGATGAAACTTGGTACATAGATGCTCTGAACATATGCGAAGATTTGATTAATTTTTGGTAAAAATCTGTGCATATTAATTACCTAATTTGCATGATAATTATCTATTTTTTAGTGGTTCCATGACTGTTCCACTGATATCTAAACAACCACTCATTGGATTTTGATGAAACTTGGTACATACATGTAGATGCTCTGAACTAATGCTAGGTTTTGATTAGTTTTTGGTAATAATCCGTGGATACTAATTACCTAATTTGCATAATGATTAGTCAATTTTCGGTTTTTCCACTGATATCTCAAGTACTAATCATCACATTTCAATGAAACTTGGTACATAGATGTCATACGACACTGCACAGACCTGATAGTTTTTATGGTAATATCATTACATATTAATTACCTAATTTGCATAATTAATTAATTTTCAGCATTTGATATAAGTAGTTAGCATTACATTTCAATGAAACTTGGTACTTACATATTCAAGGACTATGCAGAGATTGATTGTTTTCGATAAATATTTGTGCATATTAATCACCTAATTTGCATAATTAGTTAATTTTCAGCTTTTCCACGGGTATCTCAAGTACTAATCATCGCATTTCAATGAAACTTGGTACATAGATCCTTTAGGACTATGCAGAGTCCTGATTAGTTTTAGGGTAAATAATTGTGCATATTAATTACCTAATTTGCATAATTAATTTTCAGCTTTTCTACTGATATCTAAAGTACTAATCATCACATTTCAATGAATCTAGAATTATGCAGACCCAATTAGTTTCCGGTAAATATCTGTGCATATTAATCACCTAATTTGCATAATTAACCAACTTTCACACTGATATCTCAGGTACTATACATCACATATCAATGAATGTACATGGATGCTGTAGGACAATAGACAGACCTGAATAATTGTGGGTTAAAATCTGTACATATTAATTACCTAATTTGCATAATTAACCAATTTTAAGCTTTCACACTGATATCTAAAGTACCGTAAAAACTCCAAAATTTCGACCGGTTTTAAATAATTGGTGTTAGAAATGTGACGTGTTTTTAGAGTCAAAATTAAGGTGCATTTTCGGACGGTCGAATTTTTCAGAATAGAAATCAGCAAAAAAAAATGGGGATGATAGACAGTGTGCTTCATTAGTTTTTAAAAAATGCAATGTCCGTCAATTGACGTAAACTTCCTCATGTTTCACGGTAAAAGCAAAGGTCGTGGCCGAGTTGTAACTCAAAATCTAAACAAAGTCATCAATCAGTGAGTATTATGACAAGCAAAACAAAACATCAAGACGCGGAGAAGAGGTCAGCACAAAACTAATAGGTCAAAAGACAAAGCTGTCTCGCACTACCTAGGAAAACTTGCGAATGTTCGAAGTACAGGTACCCATTGGACAAAAGATACATGGAAGTTTAGCAAACGATCTCCCCGACCCAGTGCAATGTATCCGGTTAGAATCAAAGCTCACGTGTCCCTTATTTGAGGGACCAAATTCTGCCGTAAATTCGCCCTTGGATTAAAAAATAAAATGGGATTTAAGAAAATAAAATGGGACTTTTAAGGTGTATTTTGGCGTCATTTTTCGGACATTTCAATCAATCCTGCCGGCTAAAATAGAGTCTAAGTTTTACCGTAGTCATTGACGTCTGTCTATTCAAGAGTACACGTGTATGATTTTTATCGTGACTAGTGTGAGCGGGTAAGCTTCCTTTCGAGAATGAGCTGTTATCACTGTGAACAATGTTAAATTATTCTTCAGATGACCAGTTTATTTTTTAAAAACAACTAATTTTTTTATTTAAAAAAAATCATGCCGTTTTCGCATCAAAATCCAAGCCAAAATATCGTACTACAACATCAATTTCTTCCGCATTGCGTTCAATAACATTAACATATTTAAATAAGCTATGGTAATTTGAACACGTTGGCATCATCCAGCTTTTTGATTGGTTAATTAGCTATTTGACCTATTTGACCTAAGAGAACATGGCGGATATCCTACAGCATCAAACGTTTATGCGAGACCGGAATCATTCGCTTACGATGAAACTAAGTTGACTTTTATTTGTATTTCATAACCATTCAACAAATTTATTTTGTGTACATTATTATAATCACTACTGAGTACAGTAATAATCAACAATTCAGAAACGCAGCATGCCGAGATTTTTGTGTTCGTTTTTATTTGAAACTTCGTTTATTTAGAATATATTTTCGTTACCAATAAAATAAAAATCTCTCAGTCAATCAGAAACCCGGATTCATGCCTTTGAGGAAGGTCCCGTTTGAACGCTCACATCGTTTTTTTTTTTCGTTTGGGGGAAAACTAAAACTGGTCGCAATTTTCGAATAAGAATGAGTCGGCAATTTTTAGTGGAGTCGAAAATTTGGAGGTAAATAAAACACCGAAACCCGGCAAATAAATAGGCGATCGAATTTTTAGAGGGGTCGAAATTTTGGAGTTTTCACGGTACTAATTATTCCATTTCAATGAAACTTTGCTCTAGGACAATGTACAAACCTAATTAGTTTGGGGTAAAAATCTGTTCATATTAATTCCCTAATAAGCATAATAATTCATAATTTTTTGGTTCTAATCACATTTCAATTAAACTTGGAGACATAGATTTTCTGTTACATTGTGCAGACCTCATTAGTTTTACACTCAAATCTGGTCATATTAATTTTCTGATTTGCATAATTAGTTTTCAGCTAAGTAATTTCGAATTATATTTAATGTGTCTCCAATACTCTCAGCACATGGGAGTTCTTTCTAAGCTTTCTTTGATTATACTTTTTTTTAGCTCTGCTCGACAAAGTCGACAGCGGTGCTATTGTATTGGTGATCGTCCGTCCACCGTGTAAATTTTTTACTTTTTCTACCGTAAAATTCCTAATTGAGGCAGCGGCTTTAATTAAAATTCATTTTTTCAATGGACAAATTCAGATGCGTGAAGTCTTGGTGCGGCTTCAATTACAGCATTCACTTTGGTAACAGTGCAAAATTGTTTCAAAAAACAAAGGCCAGAAGGGATAAAGATATGCTAATACGATGCACGACACTTGATTGCAACTTTGTTGCGATTCTAAGCGCACTTTCGGATTTTTACACAAAGACAAACTTGTACACAAACAAAATTTCACACTGTATACTGCACAATAAATAATATCTACAAATAGATTTGTATGCATTTGCAGATTATGGTACTGTATACTACAATCTCTTGAATAGACTAATTCGTTAGCATCGGTATAGGTCACAACTGAGAGACAGCCGTCTGACACAGTCGATTGCGTTCAACTACTGGCATGTTTGACTTCCGGCAGAGTAACTGTACATTCCATGTTTAATTTAGACATCGGGGAAATTAAAATAAAAATATAAAAAAAGTCAATAAAAAAAAAATGTTCGCACGATAAAAAAAAAAATACTCAGTAAATTATTTAATGTAAATATATTTATTTTCTTATTTTTTTGATAATGAAAAGTATATTCTAAAAGAAGTAAAAACAAAAACCAATGCATTCTTAGTAGCAAATGATCACAGTAACGGCCATGCTGCATTTCACACAAGTGAAATACTTACTTGTTTTCAAAGTGTTACAATTGCTTTATTACTCAGTAGTGATTACAATAGCGTACAAAAAATAAATTTGTTCAATTGTTGTTAAAATTCAACTTAGTTTCACCGTAAGCGAATGATTTCTGTCACATATAAACGCTCGCCATGTTTGTTAAAACTTCTTTAGTGACTTGAAACTGTTTTTTGACCTGATAGGTCAAGTCGCTAATTAACCAATCGAAACGCTGGATGGTGCTAACGTGATTAAATTACCATAGCTCATTTAAATATGTTAATGTAGTTCTGCGACCTCATGGTAAACAAAACACTGAAGAAATTTTCCGTTGTTGTAGTGCAATCGTTTGGCTTTGATTTTGATGGGAAAACGGCATAATTTTTTTTTAAATCAAGAAATTAGTTGTCTCGAAAGATAGGCTGAGCACTGAAGAAGAATTTAACACTTTTGACACTAATAACAGCTCATTGTCGAAATGCAGTTTACCCATTCACGCTACCCACAATAAACTTGTACTCTGGAATAAGCGTCAATGACTACGGAAAACCTAAATTAGACGCTAATCTAAGCGTCAGGAATCATTGAAATGTTTGAAAAATTATGCCTTAATTTAAAATTAAATGGTATATCTTTTTCTGAAATATGTGATGGCTGTTTGGTTTGTGAAAGTTTGGGGTGCGGCTTATATTGCAGGCTTTTTCCTGGGATCAAAACTTGTCAATTTCAACATGAAACATTGTCTCAAGTTAGGGGTGCGGCTTCTATTAAAGCTGCGACCTCAAATATGATTTTTACGGTACTGTCATTTTTGGTAAAAAGTGATATTTTTGACTTCTTGTTGAAAACAATATTATACATATAGGCATTAAAGGTAGTGTGGTGACCAACAGAATAAATTACAGCCACATTGAAAGTCACAGAAATCTGGCAATATGTTTAATGGGTGCAGACTCCTTAAAATCCCCCCAAAACATCTGCTCACATGTGGCTTTCTTTGTGATTTGCCTCTGATAGAGCAAAGAGTGTATACAGCTCCTTTGCTTTGCAGAAAGTTGGGATCACGATTTAGTTAATAAAAGATATTTGTTATCAATATTCATTGTTTATTTGTAGTGTTGGTGCTCAACTGGCGCAGTGGCTTATTGAAAAAAAGATTGTTGAACATATTTTTGGACCCAATTTACATGTAGAGGTGAGTATACAAAGCATCATCTGTTTCTGGTTATCATGAATGATATGCTACTGTGAGCTGTGAGTCCTGCTCTTGTGACTGGCAACCTGCCACTTGCATGGTTCATACGTTTATCTTCTATATAGACATGACCTTTAATAAAACTGATGGAAAACACATTTTTGGTAATTTTTTCCCCAGATTTTAAAGCAGTGCCAAGTTATCCTAAACTTCCTGGCTGCAGAAGGTTACTTAACAACAGAGCATATAGACTGTGTGTGGGCTGCAGCTCAGCTGAAACACTCAAGTCGTTATGTCTATGATTTACTGCCTCAACTTATAAAACATTTAGAGCCTGTCCCTTTGAGATATATGTTAAAACTAGTATCCAAGCTTCATCCATCTACTCATACTGAACAAGTAAGTGT
This sequence comes from Saccoglossus kowalevskii, assembly GCF_978046115.1. Classification (NCBI taxonomy): domain Eukaryota; kingdom Metazoa; phylum Hemichordata; class Enteropneusta; family Harrimaniidae; genus Saccoglossus; species Saccoglossus kowalevskii. The sequence continues at coordinate 15,376,375 of NC_140642.1, read as the reverse complement.
TAACATCACATGCGTTTTTAATATGATCTTTATATTATGATGGGAGTTTAAGGCTTCATTCACTGTTTGTTAATAATCATATTATATCCTTATTATGTTGGTTGTCTGTGTTGGAAATATGTAATTACAGAAGAGGTTTGTTTTTTTAGTCTAATGGAGCTGTTTACATGTTGAGAATGTATTTTCTCTTTCAGACCTTGTATCTGGCATCAGTGCTGACGAAACATTTGTGGAACAATGCCTTGAGAACACAGGCGGTAACTGCCACCCAGCAGCTGAGTAGACAGTCACATTCGACACCAGTCAAGTCATCACATGCAGACTCATCACTAGAAGAAGGTGAGTTTCTTATCACACCATAACATGCGTGTCTTTCACTATTCTATAAATTTCAGTAGTTTCCAGGAATTGAAGTCTGAATGTCTCCAGTACATATCCTACCTTCAAGTATAGCACAGGCAAAGATTTTTTATTCATTTCTATGCCAATTCCTTACTAATAGATTGCCTGATCCAGTTGAATATACTCATAGATAATACTATAGGATGTGTGCGACTTGATCAAACTTGTTGAATTAACAGTCATTTTGTCTAAAATCGCAGCCCGTAAACATGTTTAGAACCATTGCTCACAGATGAACAAGGCCTTGATCAGGATCATGCATACTGGGTTACAGGTGCACATCATTCTAACAACAGTTTTTCCAAGATGGACTCGTTCTACATAGTGAATTTTGCTTGCACATTACAATGACCATTTGCATCACATTCCTATTTAGCCAATGGTACACTTACACTCTTAGATCATTGCTAGTGGTAAACTTTGCGATGTCAATGCTTTTTTCACATGATGTCTTATCACCTGAATTTAGTTTTGCTAATGGAAAAATAAGTCTAACAACCTAATACTATAAAAGCAGATTTAATTTTCAAAGCTACAAATATTAATTCAAATGTGCTTCTACATGTTTGACATTTGTGATGATATTGCTCTTACAAAAAACAGGTGTTGCTGTTGGTCATCATAGTATGAGTAGCAGTGAAAACAGCATGAGTGCAGAAGTAAGTGATATTGAGCAAGAGGAAGAATTGCATCATCGTCATCACCACCACCACCACCACCACCACCATCATCATCGCCATGGACACCATCCAAAATGCAAACACAGGCAGATTGGCCCTCGGAAAAGGGCCCGGCAGCAGTTGGTGAGTATTTTATATAATGTTTATCCAGTGCTTTTTTTTAATCTGTCATGTGTGCTCTTCTATGGTTTGAGCTCTGGCCCACTGTAGGCTTATACATCACAAGTCCTCAAGCTGGTCTGACCTGTTTTAACCCTTTTTCAAATAATTTGTTAAATCTTCAGGAATCCAGTGCAGAGAATGAAGAAGACATCGAGGAGGAAGAGGAGAGTAGGGAAACCAGTGGTAGTGAGGAATGCAGTGTGGAACGTAGTCATAATAGTAGTGGCGTGGAAGAAGAGGATGAATCTGATAGCGATTATGAACAACATAGTGGTATGAGCGAGGCTGACGAATGTAGCGAGGACGTGCCTAGTGATGAAGTTGAACACGGCGAAATATGTGAACATGCATCACTGAGTCCTGACAGTCAGAGTAGTGAATTTGGTGCTAGGCAACGTGGTATTCATCATTGTCATGGTGACGGATCACATCCTTCACCCCATGAACTGAGGACTTCAGATGTTGAAATGGCAGATCATGAAAGCCAAAAAATACGAGTGAAATGTAAAGTGGGTGCTCGGACTAGAGTTGATAGTGAGCAAAGAGCCTTGAATAAGAGTGATTCTCAACACTCTAATGATTCCATGCCTCCATTGGAGGATTCTGGCGAGACTCAAGAGTATTTTGATAGAAGTATGGAAACTGAGATTTATGATTGCAGAGGATTACTAGCTGGTCATCATCATGCCATTAGAAGGTAGTTATATTTATGGTATATTTCTTTCACTGGTAATATGGCCTTGTTGCAAATCTGCTTGCTTCTATGGAAGATATGGATAACAACTTGAAAGATTCAATATTTATTGATTGTTCTGAGTGTCTGCCGTGATGTCATAGGCTGTGGAGTAATATTTGTCTAGTTAGAACGACGTTATTTCCTTCATTTGCTGGCTTTTGCTGCTAATCTTCATGAACAAATCTGTGTTCACTGCCAGATTTATATTGGCAGTGAAACAATGAAATATAGTATTCCATAAACATGGGCTTGTTTGAAATTGTTACTTGTGTCTTATTTGAAAATGTGTCATGTTTATATCACTTTTGGAAACTTATATGATCTAGTCTATGAATTCTGTATGATTTAATGATTGTGATATGCAGTTATAGCTTGCAAAATTAAATTACCTGTTTAACTGAACACTTGTTTGCAGTAATATGGATGAAGTTTTAAGCACTGAAGATATCAGTTGTAGTAGTTCGCAAGCCAGTGCCAAATCAGAAAAGAACATGGCTGACTTTGATGGTGAGGAGTCTCTATGTGAAGAGGAATTAGCACAACTCAGTGCTCACCAAAGAGCACAGTTAAACACGCAAATGCAACATCAGTTAGTTAAAATGACCACTATCTATCACCGAGTACAAGGTAAGAAGTAGTTTTCATAAGACACTGAGGTATAAGGAACATGTAATTGTGTAATGGGAACTTTTCACAAAGTGCTGGCAAGTCGCAATTTAGCCCCATTATGCAAAAACAACAAAATGATATACTCGTTTTGAACATCACATGATGAACATGATGCCAGAACTGTTCATTTGGTTTATATGAACATTTTGAGGTCTGAAGATGTGTTTAAATTGTGTCTTATTTCCTCACTATATTTTTGCGACAAACCAGGTGAAATGAACATAAAACTCGTCTACTTCATACTGAATCTGTGTTCTTGTTAAAACATTGTAGACATGTCTATCAATTGTTACTGATATATATATAAATGGAATGTTTTAACGTATTGTTCATATGAGGGGAAGTGTTTGGTTTGTTGAATGCAAGTCAAAGACATTGCTGTGCACATATTTAATTTATACCCTTCTTATAATTGAATTGCATGTTAAATCACAGTTTGCACAACCAAGAAAAATAAGTTGGTAGCTGTTAAGAAGAAAGCACATATTTCATGTATATTCTTCCTGTATTGCAGGTTTACCAGAACACAAGATAACTCAGGAGCATTCATTACAGCATTTTGATTTTAACTTTGAAGATGTTTGCAAGAAAGGGAACACTTTGCTTTGGGATTTAGTGCAAGAAGACACAGCTGTAAGTTTTGTTTGGCTGGCTGTCTGGTGTACATTGTGTTTTATTCCCATTTTCTCTGTCACTCTTTGGCTGATTTTATTGGTACTAAGACAATACTTTATATTATTAAACCACATATCTATATTCAGATTCTTTGACTGATTTTGTTAGTACGAATACTGACTTTAAAAGTTTTAGAATAATTTGGATATCATGTGCACATTGTGACAATTACTTCCATCACTCCACTTTCAACAACAAAATGTATTGTTCGAGAATAAAGACATGATACACCCTCTTTGTATGTTCTGAAATAAACTTCCTACAATTTCAATTCAGTATACATACATCACCGACAATTATCTGTAAATGATTGTTTTCAGTCTTTTCTTGGAGAAGGCCTGGCGATGGAAGCAGAGAAACTACTTTGTCAGCTGGTGGTCTGGTTCACTGACAGACAGATTAGAATGAAATTTATTGAGGGTTGTCTTGATAATATTGCTAACAGTAGGTAGGTATTACCACTTTCTCTATCAGTTATAATATTTGACTCTTGACAGAATATTTGTATTTGAATCTTGTGACAAACTATTTATTTCTTATTTTGCTAGGTCTGTGGTTGTTTCAATTCGTCTTCTACCAAAGTTGTTTGGATCATTTCAACAGTACAGGAATACATATGACACACACTGGATAACAATGTAAGTGGAATGACTTCTCTAGGTTTTATTTATTCATGTTTAGGCTGTATGTAAAAGTCATTTTGTTTTCCCACCTACCATTCAATTTTTCTTTGGCAACAATGAAGTTTTTTTTTTTTTTAAATCACTGACACAAAACCTTGAGCCAAGTAGTGGCCATTTATCTAGTCCAGTAAAATTGTCATGTAGCCATTAGCTATGAACTTTCACACACACTTAAGGTAGAGATGCAGGTTCGTGGGCATTTTTTGTGAATTTTTTTTTTTTTTTGCTTTTTCTCACCCAGACAGTCTTGGCTAGATAGTGTTAAAATTTCGAAGCATTGTCATTGTTGGAACATACTCAAAAATCAATTTTAAAATATAGGAAACCGAGGCACGCGTATGTGATTAAAAGTCCCGAAAGTTTGTTTGCGTTGCTCTTTGATTGACAAGTCACCGTTGATGTTATATGCAAATGAGTGCTGGCCCCAGTTACAGAGCAGCCAGTGTGCGACTTCCTGTCCTGGCTCTCTGTTTACTTACCTCAAGCGCGATTAACTAGCAAACTACAAAAACAGACAAGACGTAGACGCTTCCAGCATGCAAGCAGAATGAAACAAAACATACACTTGTAACTGATAAGTAAAATTTTTCACCCTTAAATAAATTGTTTTTTCATTTATTTTCATGTAGGAGTTAGCGTCGATAGGGCGATTTAATTTTTGCGCAAAACAAGGCCACAATTTTTCTTGTTTTCTTGGTGCATAGATTTCAAGCTTTTTCGCATTGTGGGCGAAACTAAAAAATGTTTCCACAAATTTTTACTCCAACAGCATTTTAAAACTGAAGTAAACATTTTTCGTTTCGATGTAATGATTATCGTGCTGATAGAATTGTGATGCAATTGACAAACAACACTGCTGTTGCTGTCATCGATAACTAACTTTTCAGTGCCAAAATACACAAACATAAAATGCTCGGTTAATTAAAAATAAAAAAAATACCCTGGGAATTACCGAAAAATCGGCAATGAGATGCTGTTTTTAAACACCGCGGAAAAATCATGCACTCTGCGATGCCAAAACTGCGTCATACAAAGTATTTTTTAAAGGTTTGAGGGAAGGTAAATTTAGACACAACCCATACAATGGCGATCGCTATGTTTATATAACTGTATGAATAAGTCATCGGCTTTACGTAATCCATTGTGCCCCTCCCTCAGTGGAATTGATAACACGACGCCATGACAGTTTTCACGCTAGGTTGAGACTTCGCGGATGTTTTTTTTTGTCCGTTGCCCTCGAATTGTAAATGTTTTTATTTTATTTTTTTTACCTGACGATTTAACATCGGCAAATTACGGTTTATGGTGTATTTCTAGGAGTTTCTGTTACACATATGAAGCGAATAATTCGTTTTAAATTTTTTTTGTACAAAATGGCGATTATCTCAGTTTCATTTTTTACTCCAAATTTCAACTTTAAAACTATTTAACTTCTAGACGGTTCATTTGTTTTCGATGAAATTTTCAGAAACAGAAACAATAGAGCTGCCAATTAGCGGCTCTGCTCTGTTAACTGTGGACGATTTATAAAATGTGAATGTTTCAAAGAGCACTGTGTAAAAACTTTTCAATGGAAGCACTAATAAATAAGCCATTATGTTCCTAGTAAACAGAAGTTTTAAATAAGTGTTCTTAAATTAAAATCAGGGTATGCATTCAAGAGTTAAATAGTTTTAAGTGCTCTTTCACCTAAAATGCATGATTTTAACCCAAAATCAACACCACTTAATATGGTATCATTGTACATTATTGTACACCATAAAACTCAAAAGTTTAAATAAAACTCTTTCAAATGATATATAACTTGATTGGTAAAAAGTATATTTTACTCATGTAATTACAGTAATTAAAGGCAATTAGAAATATAGTCTCCCAACCTGCATCTCTACCTTAAATAAATGAGTCACAATTTTATCATAATCAAAGATGGTCGGCCGTCTCCACATTACCATGGCTGATCAACAATTTCAGATGAACTAATCCATCTAAATCTTATACGACAATAAACCAATTGTGGGTTTCTGTGTAATGTAATATTTTTGTCTGAATTGTTCGCCATAATGTGGTCATTGTTCATAGTTAGTTGATAGACAAGAATTAAAATAATCCAAAGTATCAAGTTGATATACCATTGAGTGCTTGCAGGTAAACTGTTAATTTACAGTATCGTGAACTGGAAATGTGTATTTTTTATTTTTTTGAAAATTAGGGTAAACATTTGCCCATTGATGTGCATGTCATTCACCAACTTGGAACTAGATTGCACCTTTGCATAAGTAATTAAACAGTGCATTTTAATTCTTTAATTGGCTGTTGCATGACATGATTTGATTTTGTTGCATGCTTAATCTACTTGTGTAAAATAAAAATTTATGTCATTCTTTTAGTTGGGCTGAAAGAGAGCTACATATGATGGAGCATTTTTTTAATGATCTAAGGTGCTATACTGAAACCAGAAAGAAACTGAATTTTGATAAAGAATTGTAAGTATTCATAATATCTCGTATTGTCCATCAGTGATTGTTGTTTCATTGGCTACGATTATCCCAAATGTTTCCTTTTTCCATACAGGTATAGCCATACCATAGAAGTACAAGCCAGATTACAATTCTTGACATGTGTATTTTCTACTCTTGGATCACCCGATGATTTCCGTAAGTTTGTTATTTATTTTGTTGTCTTTAGTCATGATCCATGGATCTGTGCTTTGGGCAAATAAGGCTTGAATGTGCTTCACAATTTTTTGTGGATTCAAATCGATTTTTTTGCCCATGTATTCAAAAGCAATATATGCTAAATGTTGAACATGTATCTTGTTTTGTGTTATTGAATAAATTTAATATAAAAAAATTAAAATCTTCTTACCGCATCATTTTAAAATTTGCCCTGGACAATAAAACAATTTTTTCTTTCTTTTTTTACCCCACAAACAAAATTCTACTACATGGATATAATTAGACTTTAGCCCTGTTCCTATCTGTCAGCTGAGATAAGTCCCTTTTGGATTGATTGCCCTGGTTTGTGAAATTGTCATTGATGACTGATTTTTTGCATATTTGTTATTCCTTGTAAACTCCTGACAAAAAGAACATTGATGCACCAAATATGTAAACATACAGTCTTTAGTCAGGTAACATGGCATGCTGGTAGCTGGAAATTAATTTTTGTTAAAGATTAATCCTCCAGCTGTCTCGATGCCATTGAAATTTGTAAAATTCTGTACATTACAACTCATTCAGTTATCACACAAGTAAATTTGGTCTTTAAAAACTGTAACTAATATTTATTTGGCCAAACTACATGCAGTTATCAAATGTTTTGTTCCTGATACAGTATTTGTGTTTTCAACTTTTTGATTCAGGGTTAACAATGGAGCAAGTGGATACTCTGTGGTCATGTATGGTTACTGACTCAGAATGCAGTGATGAAACTCTAAACTGGTTCCTCAATCAGGCAAGAAATAAAGACCAACATGCCATGGGTTTAGAGACGTTCAAACATATATTTTACGAAAAGGTGAGAAATCTATGTATTGACATTTATTGATATTTTCACTATTGTGAATTGCCAGGGTTCGTTTTTCTGAAATCACTAAAACATTTGCCATTGTTTGTTTTTTTCTACAGATGCCGCAATTGAATCCTGAAACAATCAGCATGACTGGTCTTAATTTATTTCATCAGCTGTGTAGTCTTGCAAGAATAGCTAATTCAAGTTATGATGGAACTAGTACTGATGTAAGTCTTGCAAGTATATCTTTAACAGTGTTAACATAGAAAATGTTTGGATATTATTTATTCTCGTGATAGAAAAAGAATACAATCTGTTTGGATATTATTTATTCTTGTAATAGAAAAAGAATACAATCTGTTTAGCTGTAGTGGTGGAAAAGACTACTTCAACAAAATCACATTTTAAAGTGGTACTCAACGTGTTAACAATTGTCAATATATCTGATAATTTGGCTTTCCATTCAATGACTTGCAGTTGTTGGCAATTACCACAGAGCACTTCAAATAACAAGGACTTATCTTAATGTAATACCTGTATTTCACTATATTTATGCCATAATAATGCAAGTAAATTGATTTGAGTGAATTCTGAGTGCATCTGTAATTGTGAGATTTCCTCTCTTCCTTATAATGTTAGATGAGTGGTATGGATCAATTATGGAGCATTGCATTAAGAGCACAAGATACTGATGTCAGTATGTCAGCAATACAATATATAAATTCATTCTATATTGAAGGTAAGATGCCAGGAATCCCACACTTGCGTTTACTTCTTTGTCTTGGATGAAAACGATAATTGACACGAAACCATTTCACATGAAACAAATTGACCATGATACTTGATTGTTTATCACTACTTTGTTTAGAGATACTTTTCTAAAAGAGCAAGTATTGTACTTGACTTGTGAAACCCTTAACTATAACAAATGACTGGGGTTGTACTTTCCAAAGAAGTGTGCTTTCCCTTATATTGGATATAGAGCAGTTGTACACAGTAGAGCTGTCGATATCACAAATATATGTTTGTGTTTTGTAGCTGGGAATGGCACACTGGAGAAGGAAGAAGAGTTTATCCATCGATGCATGGACAGTCTAGTAGATGCTTCACAAAACCTTGAAGATTGTGAAGAAGCAAGTCTTTTGATTATCCAGAGAGGATTGTTACTTCTCAAGACACACCTTGAAACTTTCAGAAAAAGGTGGGTGTGGGTCAAAGTATTTGGGACTCTTGAAAGAGATCCAAAAATATTTGTTGGTAGGCTGTGAAACTGGTCTAAGAATACAATACAGCATTTCTATGTGTCTAGTAACAAGGCAATGTATATGGGTGTAAGAAATAACTATTGTTTGGTTGTGAAGTCATTTGTCATTTAAAATGTAGTAAATCTTTTAAAAGCTTTGTTTTTTCTTGGTAACTACAGATCAAAACAATATTGACCTTGTGATCAGACTTCTTGACACTTATTTAAGTCACTGAAAACACTTTATTGCTACAGAACATAGATGTGTATTGCAGTTTAAAAATGACATCTTTTGATGATTTTGTAATCAATCAGTGACTGACTCTAAGAGGTGGGATGAAAGGAGGGGATGTGACATTCGTTTTTCTACAAACAGTAGTTTATGGTATGTGGGACTTGCAAACATTTACTAGTACTCTGAATACGTAATTGAAGTTCAATATGCATACATTACCAGGTCTGTGAATATTGATCATGGTAGTAAAACTAAGTTTAATATTAATAAGTCCCTAGCAAAGCCCAAGATGAATACTAACTAGTTCTTTCACAAACTCACATTCACATTTAGTATTTCTAGAAATGTACATTTGTATTGTGATTCTGTGATCATATCATAATCATGCGACTTCAAATTGTAATCTTCATCTTGTATCCGACCCTTATTTAACAATTCCCTGCTAGTGCTGCTACTGCCGCCATTACATTATGCTAAGCTGATGGAGATTTCATCTGTGTGTCAAATCCTGATGGTTTTTTTTGTTTTGTTAAATTACCGGTACTCAGATATGCATATCATTTACGTATGTGGCAATTAGAAGGCAATGGTATTTCAAGTCATCAGCAGAATCTAAGTGGTAACGTGGCTACCATGAGAGTGGTTTGTCAGATGGCTGGAATGTCTGATAAGGTGCAGTAAAGATGCGTTGATAGGCACAGAATAGACCTAGTTCTATTTTGTGTGTTCAGTGCTGTATTATTTTTAACTCCATTTAAATAAGTTTGCATGTGCTTTCCTGAACAAAGACCACTTTAGAAATTTGTTTCCTATAAACTATAAAGGCAGTTGTTTTGTATGCATTGATTTCTCCTTCTCATTAAAAAAAACCTAAATTCATAAAGTTTATGCTAGGCTTATATTCCACTATTACAGTTGACCATTGAAATGAGTTGTAACGATTTAGTTGCCGACTTGAGAGCCGAGGTCACACACTGGTGTGAGGTCACCCATCAACAAGACGATAAGGGTGGAGATGGTAAAGACAATGGCAGTAGACGATTGAGTTCATCCTCGTCACTCGGTGGGGTGGTACCGCAGTTGTTAGCACAGCCAGTTGGTGGTGGGCCAGGTCAAGGGCCTGTTCGGATGATATCATTAGGTCATGAATTAACCCCTGATATTGATGAAAGATCTTTAACTGAAACTGGATTTAAAGACATGCAGGTGAGAAGCAATGTCAATGTTCAATTTTGAAATTATCTCCTGTGTTCTCTGCATCCGTTGATTTTGATTGTCGAAGTAAATTTTTCAAAATTTTCAGCATGATCTCCAGCCAGTGTGAACTTATGTTCATAAGGTAAAAAATGTAAAAATAATTGTAGAAAAATACTTTACAAATATGCAAAATGATGCACCATCATTTTGTGAAAAAATTATGGCACTCAAAGAACTACTGGTGAGTGTTATATTGTATGCAATGTGTAGTTTGAACAAAATGCAATATTAATTTACTCTCTATGATTGCAGCTGGTGTTTGTATCTTTTGGCAACATCAGAAGAGATCGTAAACGAGAAGGCATCCAACTTCCTGCTTCCTGTATGCCAGCACCACTAAGGGAGAAATTACCAATGATGGTTTTGTTACATGAACCACACTTCAGTCAAATTTTTAGTCTCTTACAACAACTAAATAACCATGGTAACAACACAGCTATTTGCATGGTAAGTTTGACTTCTCAGAATTTGTTTACATTTTTTTTTTTTATTGTTGTGTTATGAACATTTTAAAAGTGATTCACTTGCATTTCAGATGAACAGGAAGGAAGCCAAACTATTGTCACGAAGAGTGTGGGAATTGTTGATGTTACTTCCAACAAGTCCAGATAAATTGGGAAAATTCCAGTCTCTTATGTCAGGCCAAGTAAGTTTGCACAATGTTATTACTTTTTTAGTCCCTATTGAACTTAGTCTGGAACGAGGAATTATATTTTAAATTCCTTCTCTGTGCATCTGTCTGTGTGTGTGTTGATTTGATTCAAAGTTTGAAATGACAGGTAATAATGGTAGTGAGGTATACATGTTCATGTTTTTTCACTTCAATGAAATTTGACCAAAAAACACCAAAAATCAATATTTTAACATGTCTTTAGTATTTGTCAGGCATACCTGGGCATTGACATCACTCTTTGTGATGCCAAAAAAACTCAGCTATGTACTTCATTTGGTTTTCAAGATATTTAGTAACAATGTGTACTGGTAGTTAGTGCTCATTGGGAATTATGCTAGTGTTATGAATAAATTATGTGAGTGAAGGACATCATGTAGCAACCAGTGAACAGTGAAGAATGACTCAGTGATGGATCTAGTAGCTTGACCAGTTGCTTGGAAAATACAGTAAATGTAAAACTATAAATCAGTATTGAAAATATTATATACTTAAGTGTTTACAGCATTATTTAATGGTTTTGTGTTGATTTCATTTTTTTTTCTGTTTGAAAACTGTTCCAGGATTCTGGTGATGGCGATACTGATAATAATGATGAGAGTAAAGTAGATTGGAGTGATTTACTGAGTGAGGAGAACCCACAACAACTACTCTATTCACTGCATATAATTGAAGCATTAACCAATCCACACAGGAAGAGGACAAAATCATTGGTAAGTTTTATCTGAACTTTGACATCAATGGAAAATGGTGTTAAAACAGAGGTTAAAATAATATACAATATTGTTCCAATAGGCCTCGTGCATGACCTCCAAAGGGTCACACTTCTTTGTACTTTCTTGGGGTACAAATTGCAAGTGCTACCATGTACACATTCCACGTTTGAGACTACATTGTATATGACAGTACTCTGGCCATTTACCTAACATTATGACAGAATGGAGCTATAACAAACAAAATAGTGGATATCATGTTATTACTTTGTCAGTGTATTCAACAGGCTCTAATGTTGTTTTCTGCTTAATAGTAACACGGTACAAAAACAAAACAAATTCAGTGGTTCATATCCACAAATTTTGTAATACAAATAACTTTTAGAAATATCTGTACCCTGAAAATGATGATATTGGTAATATTAAAATTCACACCATATAAAAGTTTGAGATGATGGAGTAAACGTTTTACTCCCAATCCTGTGTAAGAGACTTATACTGTGCAGTATCCTATAAATAAAATATTTCTGCAAAATTAAACTTTACTAGTGCAAATAGGTAATTGTGCACACAAGTTTTGCATGTGATTATACTTGCTATTAAAGTATTATTCTTATGTTCAATCTCATAAATGTAATCACTGTAATCTTTCGTACTGTTGTTTCCGCCATGCTTTCCCTGTATCATTTCATGCCCTTTGTGTGCATTAAGCTTTATAAGTGTCAGTTGTAATTGCCCCATGCTTGCTGTAGTGCAGGTTTCAATTTGCTTGCTTTCTTTGCTTCCTTCTAGGCTAGTGTGGGAGGTGGTGATTCCACAATGGGTAGTAAATCTGAGTTTGGAATTCTGGATACTAAGGTAGGAATGACGATAAGGTGTATTCAGAGATGTGTTAATTTCCAATCACACTTGTTTGAATTGATTTTTTCAAATAATTTCTCTTTTTTTGGACGTAGGGTTCATTTGGTGAAGCTTATTCTAGTCGAATTGACACTGAAGCTGGTTATGAGGATGCTAATGCCTGGATGCAAACTGTGAGTTGTCATTTCGGGTTTGTATTTAGTTTGTTCATTCGTTACTGGGCCATCTTTTATTCTCTGAATCAATAGTGCAATGAGATGGTGCAACACATACATGATAAAGAATGACATTCTATGGTGTGTCTGTTGTTTACACTGCATTACCGGTATATAATTATTATTTTCTTTTGTTGGTAGTTTGTAACACACGGTGCACTGAAACATTTGTTCCATGTCTTCATGTCAGGAACATTGCAGGTGTCATCAGAACAAGAATGGGATGAGGTAAGTTTACTGTTAATATCTGATTATTAACTGCATCCTAATTACAAACCAAGTTAGGAGTTCTAAACAGTGTTAATAATAACAGAAAAAAAGTGTCAAATCTTGAACAAGTGCTAAAATCCTCAATTCATTCACTGACATTTTCGTGTGACAAATAAAATGCGATAAAGATCGTGAAATTAACATTATCATGTTGGCTCTAAAAAAGAGTGACTTAGGAAGTCAAAGTGGGAAGATAATTGTCAAAATGACTAAATGCATTGTTGTTCCAAACTGAATTTATTGTTACTTTGTTAACTATATTTAGATCATGAAAGAATATACTTTTGACTGATGCTTTTTTGTGTGCGGAAATTTAAGTTAGAACTTCTTACATGTACTCATTGCAAACTGCCCTGATTAGGTGGTTTACTACATTTATAGTACCAGTATATCAAGATGGTCAACATTAACCAGAACTGAACTGAACTGCATACAGTTCGAATATAATTTGTGTTCATAATCTTAACTACTGTAGAATGAAAAGAGTGTAGTGCTGGCCATTACGGTGTTGGAATATCTAAAGATTGAGTTCCGAAACAAAAGCACAACTGAATATTGTTATTATTGTTGTTGTTACAGTGGCAACAAGACTGCTTAGCGTGTCTGCTAAAGTTGATGTATCAGTTTGGTGTGGATGTGGCTAACACTGACCCAGAAGGCCAGGATGAAGTATTTTACTCGCAGTCTAATTCAGACTATGAATCTATGAGTAAAAGAATGAGAAGAGAAAAGCATTATCATAACAATGATCCTTATATGAGGATGTCATTGAGAGTTAAACAGGTGAGTTATTGATCATAGAGCACACCACAATGCAAATATGTGAGATGTTTGCATAAGTAAACTCTAGCTATTGATCATGCCAAGAAAACTCTAGCTATTGATCATGCCAAGAAAACTCTAGCTATTGATCATGCCAAGAAAACTCTAGCTATTGATCATGCCAAGAAAACTCTAGCTATTGATCATGCCAAGAAAACTCTAGCTATTGATCATGCCAAGAAAACTCTAGCTATTGATCATGCCAAGAAAACTCTAGCTATTGATCATGCCAAGAAAACTCTAGCTATTGATCGTGCCAAGAAAACTCTAGCTATTGATCGTGCCAAGAAAACTCTAGCTATTGATCGTGCCAAGAAAACTCTAGCTATTGATCGTGCCAAGAAAACTCTAGCTATTGACCATGCCAAGAAAACTCTAGCTATTGACCATGCCAAGAAAACTCTAGCTATTGATCGTGCCAAGAAAACTCTAGCTATTGATCGTGCCAAGAAAACTCTAGCTATTGATCATGCCAAGAAAACTCTAGCTATTGATCATGCCAAGAAAACTCTAGCTATTGATCATGCCAAGAAAACTCTAGCTATTGATCATGCCAAGAAAACTCTAGCTATTGATCATGCCAAGAAAACTCTAGCTATTGATCGTGCCAAGAAAACTCTAGCTATTGATCGTGCCAAGAAAACTCTAGCTATTGATCGTGCCAAGAAAACTCTAGCTATTGATCATGCCAAGAAAACTCTAGCTATTGATCATGCCAAGAAAACTCTAGCTATTGATCATGCCACGAAAACTCTAGCTATTGATCATGCCACAAAAACTCTAGCTATTGATCATGCCACGAAAACTCTAGCTATTGATCATGCCAAGAAAACTCTAGCTATTGATCATGCCAAGAAAACTCTAGCTATTGATCATGCCAAGAAAACTCTAGCTATTGATCATGCCAAGAAAACTCTAGCTATTGACCATGCCAAGAAAACTCTAGCTATTGACCATGCCAAGAAAACTCTAGCTATTGATCGTGCCAAGAAAACTCTAGCTATTGATCATGCCAAGAAAACTCTAGCTATTGACCATGCCAAGAAAACTCTAGCTATTGACCATGCCAAGAAAACTCTAGCTATTGATCATGCCAAGAAAACTCTAGCTATTGATCATGCCAAGAAAACTCTAGCTATTGATCATGCCAAGAAAACTCTAGCTATTGATCGTGCCAAGAAAACATATATAATAAACATGCAGAGAGGTTTGCATTATGGATATCTATCTGTTAAGGAGATGCACACAGAATTAAAAATAGCAAATTATTTATTCTATCTTTGTGCATTGCTATTTAATTGTATTTCAATTTTTTTTCTCAATGGCTAGAATGAACAAAACATATTTTGTTATTGATGTGAATCCTAATATTGTGAAATAAATGGTAATTTCTCTCCTATAATGTATTTACATATGCTACATAACATTCTCTTGTTTACACATCTTTGTTTACAGAACATGCTAGTATTGTTGTCTGAGGACGGTGCATTGACTCGACTCATGAGTCTCATATACGATGCAGCAGCACCTAAACAGTTTAACCAGAATCATTCTGGATGCCGAGGAAGATCTGATGGTTAGTATGCACATCAGTCGATACACTATCTGATTCCATTCATGGTCTGCTATGTGTTAATCATATAGTGGGGGTTTTAGCTTGATATGTCTGTACACATACTGTATATGTAGTCTGAAAACAGAACTTGTAGTTGCATCTCAATACATCTGTCCACACCTGTATCTCAGACATGCCTCTGTTGATTTCATTCAAACTTTACACATACTTTACACATACATCACACAGCATATCATACATACATACATACATAAGCACATGTATTTGTTTCATTGTCCAGTTCAAGATGGCCAGATGGTGGCCATTTTAGTGCTAAAAATTCATCAAAGTCAAACATTTTTGAAGTTCTTGATGTAGAACTTGCTTGTGTATGGGCACATTTCCTACACGTTTGGTACCAATTTGGTACATTAACCAAAATACTAACACCCAAAAAAAAGTCGTTACTTTGTTTTGCAATTACATGAAATTGTTCCTTTCATAATATACCTATTATCAACTGGTGGCCATTTACTTTTAATGGGTTTCATGCACGTTTCTCTTGAATGAAATTTCTTTTCTGTTGAATCTTAGTTCATGGATAGAATATCAAAAGATATACATCTTCCAACATTTTTGTTGTGATTGATTCACTATGGCTGACTGACAGCCAATTTTATTTTAAAGTGTCATCATTTTTTACCTGTCTGGAAATTTTTTTTCGGAGATGACCAGGCCAATTTGGATCAAAGTTGTTATAATGATCTTACATTTGAATTAAGTCTCTGTTCAGTCTTTATCAATACACAGATGGAGTGTCAAGAGATGCATCTGTGTCGACAAAAAAGGCTAAGCTTGATACAATACATGTTAATAGTTAATAACTTGATATAATGACAAAAATAAATAAGTCGCTAAAAATCATTTCTACAACATAGTTTAATTACCTTTTGAGCATTTTCACCAATGACATAGATATGCACCTGTAGATGTTGTAGGCCTATGCAGAGACCTGATTAGTTTTTGGGTAAAATATTGTGCATATTAATTATCTAATTTGCATAACTAACCAATTTTCAACGTTCACACTGATATCTCAAGTACTATCATCACATTTTAATAACATTTGGTACATAAATACTCTAAGACAATAGACAGACCTGATTAATTATGGGTTAAAATCTCTACATATTAATTACCTAATTTACATAATTAAATCAATTTTAATCCTTCACACTGATATCTACAGTATTAATTATTCCATTTCAATGAAACTTGGTACGTAGATGCTCTAGGACAATGTGCAAACCTAATTAGTTTTTGGTTAAAATCGGTTCATATTATTTCTGTAATTAGCATAATATTTTATAATGTTTCACATTTCAATGGTACATAGATGGTTTGTTACATTGTGCACACCTTATTAGTTTTACACTCAAATCTGTTCATATTAATTATCTGATTTGCATAAATAATTTTTCCATCAATATTTCAAGTACCGGTACAAGTAGTTTTGATTTAATGTGTCTCCAATACTCTCTCAGCACACAGGAGTTCTTTCTAAGCTTTCTTTGATTGTAATGATAATATTAATTTATCAAATTACACTGCTTTCAAAGTATGAAACTTGCATCTTATTAGGTAGTATTAATTAACTACATCACAGACCTGATGTTCCATAATGTGTTCCCTTTAACTATCATGTGCTTCAAGTATGGTCTTCAAGATATGTCACTCAACATGGCTACCACTCGTACCTCCTTCAAGAAGCAGATGCATTAAAAAGCTCTTTAAATTTCATTTCCATTTGCCATTTTATCATTATAGCTCAGTATCATCTCTGCCAAGACATTGATTTCTTTGCAATTGAAGGTGAGCACCATTTTATGTTACGTAGTAACATGTTGCATGTTAGTTACAATACTACAATGTAGTTGGACATAGAGACCTGTCTTAACCAACTCCATTTGCTTACATCTTCCATATAGCCTTTATGAACTGTTGTCGCGATGTGTTTTCCATCTTTGCTCATTTGATATCCACATTATTCACCAACGTCATTGTATATTGCGCAACTTGAGCAGTAATCTGTTTGGTTCATGTTTAACGGAGTACATTGATGTATGTGATCAAAATGTTTAGTCACCCTGTTACCCTGAAACACTTGTCAAAAGATTGAGTAAAATTATTGTTAGTGAAATTGTCTCGTTTAGTGTGTTCACTCAGTGAAATTGGACACATGTTGTGGGCCGCTCTCCTTGCATTAAAAATAATAGAATGCACTGCAAGCTTACAGTGTTTTTGATTGGGAGAATGATATCTAGTTAGAGGGGCATAAAGTAGATTACCATGATAATCACTGAAATTTACTCTTGCATGTATACAAGATGATTAGTCTTACAAGTCTAATGATAAAAAAATAGTTTTTTCTTCCCTTCATGAGCTATGTGCATCAGGTTATGAGGCATCAAATGAGATGCAGTAAACATGGACTTGTATTAGTATTGAATGTCTTTTTGTTTCAGTTATAAGATATTCCCTGTTATTGCTGATAGCCTGGGCCAACACTCGGCCAGCAGTAGTTAAATTGGAACTGTGCAATACTGATAATTTTGATGTATGGTTAAAAAGACTAGTTTTAGAATCACCCGAGGTAAGTGTTTTGTTTATATAAAGTAGTTTAAGGTAGCGAGAAGGTTTTGTGACGTTTTTAAATAAAACATTCTCTGTCTGTTGTCTCGTTCAGAACAGTAATTTAGGTTATATATATCAAAAGACTAAGTATAGAGGTGCAAGTTCGCACAAACTGGACAGACATTGTTTACATAATTATCACGTGACATCAAAAATGGCGAACCTTGTAAAAATGACTAAGTACGCGATTGCGAGAGCACACTGCGGAATTTCCTGGTGAAATTTAAGTTATGCATTGTACGTAATCAAGTCCATTGAAATGCGTCTCCGATAATCAAAAGACCTATTATTCCGATTTCTATGCAGGTTTGTTTTTTTGTCCCCAAATTATTTCATACTTGGCACCTTTAACAGACTATTATTCTGTGTCAAGGCATTTTCTTTAAAAACCCAGACATATTTTGCACCATCATCATCTTTTGAACGATAACTGCGAGTTTGAATGTCCTAGTCCAAACGCACTTGATTTGGCGGTGTTTCCAATGAGTCGTTCTCGATCAAAACTTCAACTCGAGAAAAACGCGAAAAACAGTTTTGGTTATTAAAACTCTGTAGATTTGCTGCATTATTATAAATATACACTAAAAATGGCCAAACATATTAACCACTGATATCATAGAACTCATAAAGAGTGTCAGATAATGAATAATTTCAAGTTCGAGCGTGAAAAATGAAGAAAACTGCTGACATTTAAGTCCGTACTCCAGGAACGTTCGGGTTTTCCATTGTTATGCAAACGAACAACGAGGGATAATCCTCTGACAAACATTACTGTCCCACTGTACACGCTGACAGTTTACAAACAAGCTAATCCTTCAAGTGTCTCAGATAAGACATCTAATAAAACGGTTTTCATGGTGAAACAAAATGGCCGATGTTTGAAAAAAAATTGCTGTGTCAGAGTGCGACACTGAGTGGCAGATTTTTCTTTGCCTCATCTGTCAACGCTTTCTTTCTTTTCTTCGCCATTGCGTTAGAAAAAAAATGTATTAGTAAAATAGAATATTGACTTGGAAAATAAAACGATTTAAAAGAAAGTTGTGCAAAGTTACAGTACTACTCCTTTCGCACAACCTCCCGCCCACTTCCGCTTTCCAATCACCTTTTTCTCTTGCTTTTGCGACCGCTTGTTGAATTCAACCGGACAATTTCCGCTTTTTTTTCGACCGCGCAAACCCCGAAATATCACCGCCCACCTGCTCGCTCGCGCGCATTTAAAATTCGGACTAACAGAATAATTTCCGAGGTTCGCATTGTCTTATAATTGTCTTTCTGGTTTTTATAGATGTTGAACAGCTGACAAAAGTTCAAATACTTTTTGTTTTAACTATATATAATTATATGCACGCAACCTGTCCCTTTGACCTCGATTTGGCGTGGACTGAATATTTTATTTTAAACAATATTCTGACGTGAAATACAAAATGTATTTCAACACAAGTACGACATGGTTGTCGGGGGTTTCTTTCCTGATTGTTGAGTCTTCGCAATGTGTTTTGTATAATTATTGCTGTTTTCTCCCGATGCTGAAGAACCGTAAAGCTAAATGGCAGTTACATGCATGGGCTGAGTGAAAGAAAATATTTCTAAGCCTAAAATAAAACCTAATATTACACCTATTTGTGTATTTGTTAATTTTACATATGTTTGTCATGACAGTATGTTTGTAAATATCTAGAAAAATCTCGTCTTTCGTTGATAATTTCGATTGTTTGTTTGGAATGACTATCCCCATTGGTTTCTCCATACTGAGTTTAGGAAGGGCGTCGATCAACACCGTGACAATCAGCCGAGAGAAGACAAACATTGGCCGTAATTCATGGAGATCATGTCTGAAATTTTTGGGCTGAAACCCCAAATAATTAATCAAGTATTATTATTTTAATATATATTTTATTTTACGCAAAACTAAACCATGCCCAAAACAGAGCTAGAGTTGTTCGGGGTGAAACAACCGCATTGAAGACAATGCAACTTGAACTAGCCATTTCTTACCTTGAAATAAAAAAATTAAAAATTCGAAGAGCGTCGGGGGAAAATATTAATAATCATCCTTATCAATCGCTTGCTTTATTTTATTCGAATCCATGAAATTCACGATTTTTTTTACATTTGTTGGCAACTTCCGCGCTAAAAAAGATTGAAAATGTGGGTGTGGTTATTTTGCAAAGTCCTGTTGATAATACGGACAAATATGGTTCTGTGACCCAGTTCGTGCTCCGATCAGGTGACTCTCAGCCAATCAATGATGTTGTAACAAAGCATATTTGACGCTAATTGAAGGGTCGTCATACAATCCAATCACCGGCGTCGATTCACATAGTTGTTTGTGCTGTGACAGGCTTCAAAATTATTCGCTGAAAAACATATATTTTGACAAACTGATGGAATTTGACCTTAGTTCAAAAAGAAAATACTAGGCTAAGATACATTAGAGCTCATGCGAATCAGTTTTCTCTGCAAGTTGTGAAATAAAGTAAACCAGAGTAGTGTCGATGATTTTCAGCCCTGAAGGACATTGAATTGTTCATCGACTGGCCACCAAATAGTTATGGCTATAACTAAATTTGACACGTTTTTCTTTTAAGCCCAATAAATTATTCATACATGTCAAGCTCTGTTCGATTTTTTCAGGGCATGTGGCCGTTTTTAGTCAAAAATATTTTTTGTGGGAACACTTTTGCGGTACGTATACAGTATAGACCGAGCTCATTCAATGATCGTGACTTAATTTTAAAAATTGAATGTCAAATTTTACCAGACGTGGACCGATGTGGATTCGATATCGTTATTTTTGGAATTAATCACTAACATTTCCTCGTTTCTCTGCTCTGTCAAAAGGAGTTACCTAGGCTTTTTTCACGTAACTGTCTCATTAAAATAAAAATAAAAATATTACATCTAGAACAAGCACCCAAAACACGTAACAAGAGGTCCCAGTTCAGTTGCTTTCACGATACAAGTGTAATTAGATTTGAAGTGTCGTTCAGAATGTAATAATAGTTAATACTAGTTGTATGTTCACACTTCACTATCAAAACCACCATTTCGACCACCCATGTGCCAGTTTTCAGTGTTTGGGTGAGCGGTCAATGTTTTCAATAAGCGAGCAAGCGAAAAAAAAAAACGCGATTAAAATGCGGTCGGTTTCCGATCGGACAAGACCGCGTGGTCGGAAATTAAGCGATAAGCGTTCGATTTTAAAGCGGAAGGTTGGGCGAAATGAGTACTGTATGACCATGTTTCTCCGACGAAGTCTCGACTGACAATAATGCTGACAATGGACATTAGATAAACACGCATTGTTTGCAACTGGAAGCTTATCACCCGTTATATCAGAATCGTCAACAACAGAGTATACAGATAAGATTTTATCATTTAATTCCTTCCAAAGATAAACACTATGCAAATATCCACGAAACGGCAGTTGTAGTCTTTTCTGCTAGTGTTTTAAAACACTAATTTGAGCAACGTTATTTCGCAATTTCGATCTTTTGTAAACCTGGGGTGATGTATCAAGGTCTAAAGTAACCGTTTTATCAATTTTTGAAAAATCAAGAAAAAAGTGAAAATTTCCCTTCTCGCTACCTTAATGTGTGTATGCAGTCAGATTCAGTTACTTGTGCTTACAGGAGAACTGATAACCTAACATTAGTTTTACACTCTAAACTATTATAATGTCTACTATACATTGGCTTTAGACAGAGAGTTACTGACGGTGGCTTTAGAGACATTGACGGTGGTTTTAGACACAGTCACTGTTACTGACCTTGGACAAAGTGTCACTGACATTGGCTTTAGACAAAGAGTCACTGGCATTGGCTTTAGACAGAGAGGCACTGACGGTGGCTTCAGACAGAGAGTCAGTGACGGTGGCTTTAGACAGAGTCAGTGACGGTGGCTTTTAGACAGAGAGTCAGTGACGATGGCTTCAGACAGTCAGTGACGGTGGCTTCAGACAGTCACTGACGGTGGCTTTAGACAGGGTCACTGAATTCTGAAATTATATCTGGCAGAAAAATGGTTTACTGAATATCAGATCTTCTATTTCTAATTGGTCTAATTTGTAGGTACTTGTAAGGCGTGAGGCATGTGATGCATTGTTCAGGTTATGTCTTGGTAACAGTAACGTTAGCAGACAGTTCTCTCACTCACTTATGTCAAGTCTACTAAGTTTTCTCACTGCTGCTCAGAATTACAAGCCACCTCTTAAACAGGTATGTAGCAGAACAAAGTACTTCAATCTTTAATCATAGTAGTATTAATGTTTCCAGGTGTGTAAATGGGACATTCAACTTTCAAGATAGTGCTGACAGTGACTGTAAATTAATATTAAAAAAAATACTATCAGGTGTGGGTGGAAAAAAGTTGTTAGTAAAGGTGGGTATCAGTTTAGGTGGTAACAGTAAGTGTATAACAATCGTAGGTGTATGTGGGTAACAGGTTTGGGTGGATAACAATTCTGAGTATGGGTAACAGTTGTGGATATGGGTGGGTATTTGCAGGTAACAGTTGTGGGTGTAGGTTGTCAACAGTTATTGGTATGGCAAGGTAACATGAGTGAGTGGGTGGGTGGTAACAGGTATAGGTGTAGGTGGGTTTTGTGTGTTTGGTAACATTAGTTGGTGTATGTGGTGGGTAACAGTATGGGAAGGTAACATCTGTGATAGTAGGTGGGTAACAGTTGCGAGTACAACTTGTCAGTGGAAGTTGGTTGTAGGTGTAGGTAGATAACAATTGTTAGTGTATGGGTAACAGGTGTGGTATAACAATTTAGAGAGTATGGGTGGGTAAGTTGTGGGTATTGGAAAAAGGTGGGTGGGTGTTTGGGTTTGTAACAGTTGTGGGTAAGGTGGGTGTTAGTGGGTAACATTTATGTGTGTGGGTAGGTAACAGTTTTGGGCATGTGTGGATAATAGTTGTAGGTGTAGGTGGTCATCAGTTGTGGTGTATAGATGGGTAATAATTGTGTGAGGTTGGATAACAGTTGTTGGTGTATGTGGGTGGCAATGGGTGACAGTTGGGTGAGTGGGTGGTTAACAGTTGTGGGTTAGGTGGATAACAGTTGTGGGTTAGGTGGATAACAGTTGTGGGTTAGGTGGATAACAGTTGTGGGTTAGGTGGATAACAGTTGTGGGTTAGGTGGATAACAGTTGTGGGTTAGGTGGATAACAGTTGTGGGTTAGGTGGATAACAGTTGTGGGTTAGGTGAATAACAGTTGTGGGTTAGGTGGATAACAGTTGTGGGTTAGGTGGATAACAGTTGTGGGTGAGGTTGATAACAGTTGTGGGTGAGGTGGATAACAGTTGTGGGTTAGGTGGGTAACAGTTGTGGGTTAGGTGGGTAACAGTTGTGGGTTAGGTGGGTAACATTTTTGGGTAGGTAACATTTGTGTGTGTGGGTAGGTAACGGTTTCGGGTATGTGTGGATAATAGGTGTAGGTGGTCATCAGTTCTAGGTGTAGGTGGGTTATAGTGGTTATATGTTGGTAATAATTGTGGGTATAGATGGGTAATAATTGTGTGTGGTTAGATAACAGTTGTTGGTGTACAATGTATGTGGGTGGCGGTGGGTGACAATTGTGTAGGTGGGTAACAGTTGTAGGTATGGGTAGATTACAGTTATGGTTATGTAGAGGCGAGTCAGGCAATAAATATGAATTATCATATATTTGGCTTTATAATTGCTTAAAGATTACTATCGTACCTGATAGTGGAAGTATGTTCCCAGGCTTCACAAATGATATTCTTTTGATGCAAATGTTAACAGTGTCCATTATAGGGTAATCATCATGACATCTGTCTGTTTTTCAGGTTTGTGATCATGATGAGGTAGAAGAAAATAATCTTGGGTGTAAGAACTATTTTAGATTGCTCAGTTTACTTGTTGATAATGTGGATTCTGAAGAAGAAGATGGGGATCCACCGGAACAGAAATTACAAGAATTAGACAACATGGCAAAACATTTAGCTGAATCAATCAGGAAGTGAGTCTGATGATAATTATGCATTTGTATGTCATTTGATTATTATGTACTAGTTATAAATTACAAGTAAAACATCTTTGACTTTTAATTTCCATTGTTCTCTCCTTCAGCAAACAAAAACACACTGAACATTTGTAAATGGGAGCAAATCTCACTACAGTGATGGGACAAGTTAACCCGTTAGACATAATCCAATATGTTGTCGTTCATCTTTATTGGATTATATGTGTTTGTATTTCAGTCGTGACATACTGGAGCAAAGACATAACACGATAGAAGATGTTGCACTCACTGGTTTATTGAAACTCTGTTCAGCTGTCATCCAACATAATCCACCATTCAAATATGGTAAAGACGGACAGGTGAGGATATGATGGTGAATCTTAGTTCAGTATATTTCCTATTTTATAAGTATGAGTGTATTCATTTTTAAATAGTGGTGTATGACCAATAATATTGGAATCAAAATGCTTATTTGCAGTGCTAGGTCACCCAGTTTAAAATACACCAAAGAAATGACATATTTCTAAAGAATGCTAAGAAAATTATGATCAAGGATAGATTGATGGATTTCAATGACAAATAAATAACAAAAAAAATCACATTAGCGTGCATTCATTTATATTCAAAGTGTTTTTTTTAGTTTCTGTGATGTTTGGTTCTTAGACAGGTTTCACTGTTAATGTTTCCAAATCATTTCTGACGCTTGTATCTTCTTCTCACTTAGGATTTTCTGGAAGACATTTTCAATTGTTTGTTTGCTCTCCCCACTATGGAGACCCGATATTTACCAAAATGCAAATCAAAACAAAGTAGAGATGCTGCATATGAGCTAATGACAGAGTTTGTCAAAGGTAGTGCTATTAATTACAAGTTACTTCACAGTAAGATGTTACGTCAACACACTCCTGGTCATAATGGTAAGTGTCATTTATTTCAGTATCTCAGTTGTTTTTTTTGGGGGGGGGGTTTAATTCAGTGCATCTTTGTAAAGCTATGTCCCATATTACTGACTACATGTATATGAGTACTATTCTTTGTTTACTTTATTCGGCAGGAAAGCACCCTCATTATCCGTGGAATTACTGGCCTCATGATGATGGCAGAGCTTCTTGTGGTTTTGTTGGTCTAACTAATCTAGGTGCTACATGCTACATGGCATCCTGTGTACAACAGTTATTCATGATGTCTGAGGCCAGGGATTCAGTTCTCAGTGCTAAGGTTTGTATACTTGTCGTATGTTGTAGTTATGAGCGAAATTGCAATGAATCTTTTGATAAAAATGCCAGCCCAACTAACGCTTGGATTTTGAAGCAACAGATGTTGATCTTAGTATTCGATTGATAATACTGGACTGACAACTTACATATTGGTAGACCATTTAAACATGTGTATCCATCTGGAGGAGAGAGATCATCTGCACGTGTATGATACCAAATTATTTTTGTATTTCTCAGATTTCAGGACAAGATGTAAAGCATGTTGGTATATTACGAGAGCTGCAGAAAATGTTTGCATATTTACAGGAGAGTGAGCACAAAGCTTACAATCCCAGGAGTTTTTGTAAAGTCTATGTGATGGATAAGCAGCCGCTGAATACAGGGGAGCAGAAAGATATGACTGAGTTCTTCACTGATCTTATCAGTAAAATGGAAGAAATGTCACCAGATTTAGTAAGTTGTATCCAATAATGCATTTAATGGTTTTATTACTCATGTAACAATTCTGATTCCAGTATGTAAGAACGTAATTCACATGTATTTGATAGTGATCCTAGAGAAAGTAATGTCTCTAGATTTATGGGTTAACTTTGATGTCTAGTGACTGGACAATGAATTATTGATGTTACTATGACATGTTTGTCATAATTACAGATCAAATAACCACCCCTTTTCAAAATTAGAGATCAAAACATCAAGCAATGTTGTTGAGAAAAGTGATTGCAGTTATAGTTGTGAATAAAATAGCTAGACCATTTTATATTGATCGGCCATACTAACTTATACATCAATTTGTCTCTGTGATTTATTCATTTTCATGATTTGGTCTGATTTATTTGACATTCACCTTGTATTAATTTTTGCTCTGATGTTGTTAATTGCAGAAAGATGTTGTAAGAAGTCTTTTCCATGGAGTAATCACCAATAATGTTGTATCATTAGTAAGTTTTCATACCACTATAACCAATATGCATCTCATACAGCAATGCTAGCAAAGAGATTTTCAGAGCCAAATGTAATATGGATTGTCAATCAGAAAATTTCACAATAAAATAATTTATTACTATACTGTCATATAATTATACTACTAATAGTATGGCATAATTGTCATACACTTTATACTTGTGGGTTTAGCTTCTAAGAGCTTCCTGTATGCGAGTTGACAGGACCTCGGTTTCATATAAGTCACTCATTCCCTGCCTAGCAAAAAATCCCAGGGACACTGTCACTGATAAAAGGTTTTGTCAATTTCCAAGTTTACGGTGTGTTCATATAATGTGTACAAGAACAGATGCACATACTTTTATATACAGTGTCTTGTTCCTAATCTACTGTGTCCTTTTTTAAATGTTCTATTTAATAAGCAGTTTATGTTCATTTGCTAGGACTGTCCTCATGTCAGCCGCACATTGGAAGAATTTTACACTGTCAGATGTCAGGTTGCAGATATGAAGAATCTCTGTGTAAGTTGTAGAATAAGGCTCATTTTTTGCTCTGCTGTCGACGAAGTAGAGCATAGCTTATTATAGTATTACTGATTGTCCATCGCCGTTGTCAACTTTACATTTTTGACTTCTTCTTAAAAACCACAAACTGTATAGCTGTGAAACTTTCTAGGAAGGTACCTTGGGTGGTTCTCTCTCAAATTTGTTCATTTCGTGTGGATATGTTCAATTGTCTTATTTATAGTGAATATTTTTGTCATTTTCGGTCAAAAATGCTATTTTTGACTTCTTCTTGAAAACCGCTAGCCCGAATGCTTCGATACTTGGTATGTAGTTACCTTAGGTGGGTCTCTCTGAGATTTGTTCATTTCGTGATGATATCTTCATTTCTCTAATTTTGATGAATATTTTTGTCATTTTTGGTAAAAAAATTATATTTTCGACTTATCCTTGAAAACTGCTAGTCTGGTTGCTTTGATATTGTATATGTAGGTATATCAGGTGGACCTCTGTCAGATTTGTTGATTTTGTGACAATATCTTCAATTCTCTAATTTTGGTGAATATTTTTGTCATTTTGGGTAAAAAATTATGTTTTCGACTTCTCCTTGAAAAGTGCTTGTCCACTTTCTTGGATATTGTATATGTAGGTATATCAGGTGGACCTCTGTCAGATTTGTTGATTTTGTGACAATATCTTCGATTCTCTAATTTTGATGAATATTTTTGTCATTTTTGGTCAAAAAACGTTATTTTTCAACTTCTTGAAAACTGCTAATTAAGTTTAAATTGCTTCTTAGTCATTGCTTTCAGAGCATGCATCCCAAACAGCGGAGCTATATCAGCCAACAGGCTGCTAGTTCACTACAATTTATCCATGTTGATCAATGAGTATTTAAACACAAAGTGTGCATCTATCCACTTTTCAACATACAGGGCAATTCAATCATAACATCTAACTTTCAGCTACTTAGCATGCTGGCAACAATCATCTTATACATGTGTATCTAAATTGTGCCAATTTATTTGGCTTTAGTTGCGTACTTAAATTCATTTTTAGAAGGAGTTGAAATTATTTATGAAAATGATACTCACTATAGAAACTATCAGTTTTTTTATGAATGGCAAAGCCAGCTTGCGCATAGTTTCTCTCGTATTGCATTGTATATATGCAATGAGGAGTTAGCATTCAAAAATGAGAATCTTTACTAAGGTCTATTCCAAAGTGAAATCAATTATATAATTTTCTTTAGGAATCTTTGGATGAAGTCACTGTGAAGGATACACTGGAAGGGGACAACATGTACACGTGTTCACAATGTGGAAAGAAAGTTAGAGCTGAAAAAAGGTTTGTTCTTCATTGAAAAATCTGCATTTTTTTAGTACAATGACAACCACAAGCATGTCCACTGCTCAGCTGGTATCTAGTTTTCAACTTTTAATTACTTTCCACTACATTGTATGTGTTAGAATTGAAATTTGTGGTTTTTGACTCCCGTGTGTGAAGCACAAAAAGGGAGTCTTTGCAGTTAGTGTGTCTGTCTGTCTGTCTGTGTGTCTGTGTGTGTGTCTGTGTGTCTGTCTGTCTGTCTGTCTGTGTGTCTGTGTGTCTGTCTGTCTGTCTGTCTGTCTGTCTGTCTGTGTGTGTCCCATCGATATCTCAAGAACCAATGTTCGGATATCAATGAAACTTGGTATATAGCTTGTCTGGGGCAATGCGCAGATTTGATTAGTTTTTGGTTGACATCCATGCATATTAATGAGCTCATCTGCATAATGTGTGAATTTTAAGCTATTTCAGTTATATCTCAAGAAACATTAAAACGATTTTTATGTAACTTGGTAAGAATGTTACTAATGATTGGCTGCTGCAATTCATTGTTGTATTTTACATTTTAATTAAAATTTAGCATTTTTTATGTATTTTTTGATGCCCAATTGCATGAATACAACTAATAGGAATCAGTGAGTGGACTAATTTGCATAATGATGCGCATGCGTATTCTATTTTTTATGACCAGCAATTTATGATGGCGTCAGCCATTTTGTTATTTCCAGTGTGTTGTACAAAAATGAAGCAAGCGCTTGGGAGATGAAATGTATCAGTTTACATTATGAAAAGGTCTAAGAAATTACATGTATGATTTAATATTATCGTATAAGTAAATAAATAAGTAATTGAACAAATGTATAACCTCAATGACTGTGAAACGAATTACTGTGCAAGCTAGTTTACATTCACGTGTGGTGTACAATTACATTCAAGCCACGGAACATTGAACCCTGTGTGAGCCCAGTAAAGAAAATAATGAATGTGAGATTCATCATCGCCAAAACCATGGTAGTGTTGAAGATATGAAAATGGTTGGTAGGTTCGATTTCATGGTAAAATGTTGTGTAAATTCGTTGTACTTGTGAATCCTGATTTATCACCGTATTATTGAACGCGAGAACAAATATGGTGACCTCCAGCATCAATGTAGTTGTATCAAGTCGCTGCCGTAAGGAGATATTTCCTTTGTATCGCTTACCAACATTGTATTGTACTTCTTTCTTTTATTTTCTTTTATACATTTGGAAACTTGCATGGTGCACTTTCGCCCCCACCTTCCCCGAATTACGAAGCTATCAAGTCGATTAGTAGGTATAGGAAGTCTATGTGTGTTGATGACTACTGCATTGTGTAAGGGCTTCTCGTACGTAAAATGGAGCACATTTCCAGTAAAAATATTTATTTACACAGAGCTGACAAAATTCGCCTACATGTGTAAATATATGTTGGGATTTGGAGAAAAAAACTTGTAAAACATACCGAATTTACAGTGACAGGAGTGATCAATTTTGGTGCCGATTTTTGGTGGGCTGATCAGCATGTCGGATTATTTCTGAGAACGTTCTTCGTGTGGGAAATCACAAAATCATTAGCACTAAGTAAGCTGGTTTACCTTATTTTTGTGTCAGAGTACTCTGTACAAATGACATGAATCGACATGCGATGATTACCAAAACAATTTGACAATCGGTGTCTCATTTGTTCACCGCCCCTCAACACGATGATTTGTTATGACGGCGATTTGTTATGAGGGGTATTTTTCATCTGAAATTACGAATTCATTGGCTCTAATATATCCTAGTTTACTTTTGTTGTTTCATCCGATTATTCGGTACATTGATTTTACCTAGCAAAGGAAACAATTGGTGTCTGGCTTTGTTATATTTACACTATTGCAACACCTTATGTGGGCCCCCAGCGTAAGCCTCGTGTTTCACTATTTTTTTCATTGAATATTACACGGCACGATATCCCTCAAATCGGAAGGCACATTTATTGCTCGAGTTACTGTTCCTATTAAGTTAAGCCATGAAGCAAAAAAGAAAATATGATATACCATGCTTCATGTATAGACCGTGATGTTGGCATTAACTACTGGATGCACAGTGGAAACCACTGGGGCAACGCCACGCTGACTGGCATCTCCTGCCTGGTAAACAAAAAAACATGCGAGACGGGCTGCAGGGTTTTAAGCCATCGTAGATGTTTTCGAAACGAAAATTAGCGATAAGGTTTTGTTTCAAGCCACTTAAAATGTCCTGTGTGTATTTTTGGTTGGTACTCATTGCGTGCGACGTGCCCCAGATAGTGTAAATTTATACGCAGTAACAAATGAGACGCGTTGGGAATTACTTTGAATTTTGTACCGAGAAGTACGTCTGCCGTAAATTATTAATATTTGTTATGGTACTGAGCTGTATGATGGTTGTAATTTTACCATGTCGATTTTCGGGATATACGAACCAATCGAAAAGATTGTGATGCCTTCCTTATTAATATACGTAACTGAAAATAAATAAATATAATATTTATTGACACACATATTGATATTAAGATAGTGGTTTGAATTTTAGATATTTAGATTGTGATTGTTTGTCAGAAATTTACATAGTTGTTCTTGCTACTTTACGTTTTCTGTGTTAACTGAATTCCTAAAATATTTTTAAATGCCTTATAAGTTTATTTTGGGCATTTATTTGTTTACTATTTTCGTTGCATTTCATTTCCCCCAACGTTTTATGAATTATTTCAGTTTTCTTTTTATTGTTTCAATTTTGTGTAGAATTTTTTTTATGCATATTTTTAAGTAGGCTTATTGTAGGAAAAGATATCTATGTGTGTAGATGACTACTGGTGGCTCCTTATTTAATATATTATTCATAATTTGTTTATCATTTTCAAATATTCCCGAATATTACATCATGATCCCTATTCCCTCAGAACACAGGAGTTCTTTCTAAGCTTTCTTTGATATTTATTTGAATTTGCAAGTGTCTCGCAAAGATCCTGTTCTTAATGCGCATCAGTTGAACATATTCTTTACCCAATAGGATCACTGAATTGAGAAGACGATTTGAAAGGTTTGATTGCATGAAATGAGTGAAATTATTAACGTTTACATGTAATATATGCTTTTTGTTCAATTTAGGGCGTGTTTCAAGACATTACCTCGTATCCTGTCTTTCAACACCATGAGATATACATTTAATATGGTCACAATGATGAAAGAGAAAGTCAATACACATTTTTCATTTCCATTTAAACTTGATATGTATGGTTACACAGAAGAAGCTTTGATGTCTGACAACAAAGGTAGGTGATGTTCATCCCAATTCCATATTGATAAATTGCAGACGAATATATGGATGGTATTTGATTGAAACGCATACATGACAACTGACAAATCATGGCACTTTTGTTCATAATTTTCAGTAAATTCATGAAAAACATTAAGTTATTAAAATAAATTTACATCAAAATGTAGAACTCTTTTTGATAATGGCAGTTTTCTGTTTTACTAATATTGGAAACTAACTGGACAAGGTAATATAACCTTTCATATATCTTTCTTTCCACACACAGTCCATGATGAAGATGAGAAGAAATCCGAGAGCAGTACTAAATATTTGTATAATTTAATTGGTGTGACTGTACACACTGGAACGGCTGATGGAGGTCATTACTATAGTTTTATTAGAGATCGTATCCACAGAAAAGAAGGCAAACAAGATAAATGGTTTATGTTTAATGATGCAGAGGTCAAATCCTTTGACTCTACACAGATTGCATCAGAGTGTTTTGGTGGTGAAATGACTGTAAGTTTAAGATATGACAATATATTCTGACTGTTTTTTGAGTAAATGACAAACAGTGTGTGTCTCATAATGCCACTGATTTTGTAGATTTTGAGTCAAAATCAAGTTGGATCAGCTTGTTGACTGTTGGTACTTAGTGAAAAGGTCTCTAAGAAAAAAAATAAAGATTATACACATGTATGTGACTGTAATACTGTACTACTATAAAGACTCATTATACCAATTTGTGTTTTTCTGATGCATCAATGATGCTCCAGGGAATTAGCACAATTACAAATACTGTGGAATACTTTTTTTCGCTGCAATTAATTTTCGCTGAAAAGGCTTTTTGGGCGTTTTATATGGAATTTATTTTCACTGATATTTGATGAGTTTAATGTGAAATATAGTAAAAAAAGTATATTCGCTGGATTTTATTTTCACGGAATCATCCCTTCAGCGAAAATAAATTCCAAGCAAAAATAAAGTATTCTACAGTAGTTGCATCACCAAATGAAATGTGTGTCTGTATTAAATGCAGTAAGGATAGTCATTGTAGTACATCTTTTCATACCTTGATAGGCTTTATGTTTTACAGTGATACCCGATAATCTCCTTACCACCATTGCAATATCTACAGATTTATTTTAAAACCATGTGTGTTCTAGTTATTTTTTTTTCATGAGAATATTTATCCGCTTTTGCAGACGAAGACGTACGATTCTGTCACCGATAAGTTCATGGACTTCTCGTTTGAGAAGGTGAGTTAAAATTGTTGAAAGTGAATCTCATAATGATTACTCAGTGATTTTCAACTAATAACCATCTGTCTGTGGCTATATGTTTGTGTTTTACAGACACATAGTGCATATATGTTATTTTATGAGCGTTGTGAACCTGATGAAGCAGCTAAGAATAAACCACTCCCAAAGTTTGAACTATCCAAAGAACTAGCTGAGGTATGAATGTCATAGTTTTTATAATGTTTCTGTAATGATGATCTTGTTTAATTGCTTCTTTTGAATGACCCGTAAAGAGCATTGACAAATGAATCACTTCAATTCAAGAAGTCACCTTGGACATGCACATGTCAAGTGCATTTGTAACAGGTCATTTAATTGGCTAATCTCAAACTTTAAACAGAGCTTTAGGATCCCTTGACTCAATAATGAGGATTCTAGAATTTAATTCTCACGATGTACACGATGTAATTCTATTTGCATATGCGTAACCTACCTAGCAACCAGTGAGGGTAGGACAGAATATAAAAAGTCAAAGAACAATATACATGCAACCCCAGAAGAAGTCGGCAGCATTTGTAAGAGATAGTTTTTAAAGATAGCAGAGTGAGTTAGTGTGGGTGGGTACAAAAGAGGACTTCTAGAAGCACTATATAAGCAGTAGAGAAAGGTGGATTACCAGTTAAAAAAGTTGATTTTTAGGCAGAATAGAGGCTGCCTGATACGAGTTAGTTGAAAGATGATGGCACTTTATTTTGGGAGGATTTTTCACGTTGCGAGTTGGAAACACATGATTGGTGTACTGCAACTGCATTTTGAACATTCAAAATCTGTCCTACCTTCCGGTTTGTTGACCGCGGGTCACGCAATATGCGCAAACGCACAAATAGTTTGGGAATCTGGAATTGTTCGATAATATTGTGTTACAATATAATTTTTGAATATTTACAGTGGATTTGGAAAGATAACATGCAGTTTCAACAAGACAAGAACATATTTGACCATGCCTATGTTAATCTCATGTGGAGTATGTGTAGTTTTATACCTACAACACTGCCAGAACCAAAGATAGTGCAATTGATGGCTGCTCAGGTAAGGTTAAAAACCATACAAATAAAGTAGAACCCGTCTACTATCTCCATGCTATTATAGCAAATTCGGGCCAATGTATGATTTAGTAATTCATATGAATGGGCTATTTGAATTTGAAGTAAAAATACCCCTTGTTTTATACTAATAGACCATTTTCTGTTCACTGCGAGAATCACGCGTTATGCGTGAAATCAGACGTAAAAAACAAGACAAACAAAGGTCATAGCGTCGTAGTGGCGTCAAACATCGCGTGAGATTCGACAAACGCGAAAATATTTTGGGGGACATTTCCATGTCAATAATGTGCTGTACACAATTGATGATGGGCAATTTTGATTAAGTGAGGATATTCGAATGCAATATTCCTCTGTCAAAGATCGGCCGGTCGATGTGAGCTACGAAATAAAAAAAATTCGAGTTCAAAATCAAATCGTTTGATTTTTGCGGCAGACGTTCGACGCGTGTCTTTCATGCATCTCGCGAGATCTCGCAGTTGTACAGTAAATCACCTATTGTACTGTGAGACTAATGACCTAAACTCTTTAGAATTTACATAGAAATATTGTGTTTAATAACGTTAAGTAATGGAGTTGATAAACACTGCTGAGCTCAAAATGTTTTTAACGCAAGTCTCAGAAGTATTTGCGCAGCAAGTTAGTCAACTCTGCTCACTAATTTGACATTCCTTTTAGTTTTGTCCTACAATTTGAATATTGCCTTTCATTCTGTCATCATCAAATGCTAGTAGTATCTAAAAACAATATTTTAAATAACTTGTTACCGGGGTTCATCATATGAATTCGTTAACCACGCTATATGCATTAAATTTTACCACACCCAATGTGATACTGGCATTCCTCAGCGAGTTTATCAGTGCAGTTAGTTTACAGTCACATGTTGATCATATCGCTGCTCTTGATATGGGGAAAAGGGATTTCACTGACTTATGCTTCATTTCAGCTGAGTACAACATTTGTATTGGAGACACTAATACATGCCAAAGAGAAACCTACAATGTTACAGTGGATAGAATTGATGACTAAGCATTTCAACACCTGTTCAGCAGCATGCGAGGTACAATTAGTTTTTCTATAGATGAATGACAACAAAAATTGACATTGGTACTCAAATGGGTTATAAATGTTGCATAATAGTTTGAGTCTATGAATAAACCTATCATCTTATCGAGCAAGTTTAAGATGTAGCAGGTTACTTGCATGAGATGTAATGGTCTCTAAAACGTACAAAAAATATCATGCTGTCTTGTTAAAGATATTGAAGAATTTATGAAACTTAAATAATACTAGACCTATTAGTTGTGAATAGTGTTTGTTTCTAATAATGTTGCTTCACTTCATGTCATTCAGACAGGCTAATAAATTTTAAAAACACCTAAAATGGTGACATTTATAACTGTTTTGGCATTAAAATATCTACCTCAGAACATCATAGGGATTCACAACATAACACAGAGTATCACAGCAAAGTAATGCAGTTGTTGTTGAAAATGAAAACATCTGTACATGTTGTCCTCGTTTGTTTTCTTTTATGTGTTGCATCGCATTCATTGATTACGCCAATTTTACTTCTATTATGTGCGGATG
The DNA here is from genome assembly GCF_978046115.1 of Saccoglossus kowalevskii. Lineage (NCBI taxonomy): Eukaryota > Metazoa > Hemichordata > Enteropneusta > Harrimaniidae > Saccoglossus > Saccoglossus kowalevskii. The sequence goes on along the minus strand of NC_140642.1, from coordinate 15,341,109 downwards.
GAAACATTTTTGCTCAATTCAAATGTTGTATGTAGAAAACTGAGAAACAGAATACTGTATTTGCTCCATTAGAAGTGTACATGTAGCTTCAGATATGTACATTACAGTGTGTTTCTAATAGAGCAAATACAGTATTTAAAAAAAGCTATAAGCTTCTGTTTGTAAAATAATCTTCATTTTGTGCTTTCAGTGGTTTTTGGATTTCATGGCTAGAGATGACTGTTGGCCGATGCAGATTCTGATCAAGTGTCCAAATCAAATAGTGAGACAGGTAATGTCTTTAATGTCTTGTTTAATGATCCTCTGTATATTGTTAGCATCAGTATTCTATCTGTGCTTCACCATTCACTGATATTGTGTATTTGTTTTCAGATGTTTCAACGTTTATGTGTACATGTTATACAGCAACTTCGTGACAGACATTCCCCTTTATATTTACATCCTATGCTGGAAGAGTGAGTACTAATAACTGTACCTAAAACTTTATTTACTCAGCATTAGATGTTTTCAACACAATAACATGATTCAGTTTATCAATACATATTCTTGAATGAATTTCTTTGACATTAAAATCATGAGTGTTATAACATTTACAGTAACCTTTATGTATTATCATGCTTCACTTAAATGTAATCATTACTTATACTGTATCATTGAACACTACATTAGCTAAAGTAACTATAAATATGATCTATTTAGCCAAACTGTCAAAAGCATGGGATAATCATATTACTGATTGTCTGTTGTTAGTCCCTGTTCGGACGAAGTCTGAAAACGGGGACTTATAATTCGGTCTCCGTCTGTCTGTGCGTCCCTTCGTCCGTCCGGAGTCGTATCTCAGAATCCCTTGGACCGATTCTGTTCATTCTTTGCACGTGCCTAGTACTTTATGTGGGACATATGCACATGCAGTGGTTTAGCGATTTGATTCAAAATGGCCGACTGGCAGCCATCTTGTTTTTTGAAAATGTTGTATTTTAGACATGCTTTGTCAGTTTTCATTCAAACTTGGTACATACAGTACAGTTCTCGCGGAAGCTTTGGCTTCACTTCAGCTTCACTTCAGCTTCAGCATCGCATCATTATGGCATTGTTATGGCTTCAGCATTGCTTCAATGTCGCGACATTAAAAAGTTAGGCGGTTATCGCTTCGCTTCATTGTGGCCTCATTATGTCGACAATGTGGCATCAGCATCGCTTCATCAAACAAAGAAGTACAGAACTCATTTCGCCCAACCTCTCGCTCGCTTCCGCTTTTCAATCGCTCGCTTTTGCGACCGCTTGTTGAATTTCCGCTTTATTTTCGACTGTGCAAAAATTCGGACTACTAACAATTTTCTGGTTTTCATATATCACGGTTACTAGTTTAGTAACCGTGCATAGATGTTAAACAACCGTCAAAAGTTCAAATACTTTTTGTTTTAACTAACTAACTATCTATAATTATATGCACGCAATCTGACCCTTTGACCTAGATTTGGCTGGGATTGACTATTTTATTTTAAACAATATTCTGACGTGACGCACTGCTACAAAATGTATTTCAACAGAAGTACGACATGGTTGTCCGGGTTTCTTTTCCTGACTGTGTTGAGTTTACGATTTGTATAATTATTGTTATTTCCCCCAAGGAGAACACAAGCCGAAGGATCATGAAGCTAAATAGAAGTCCCACGCATGGACTGAGTGAAAGAAAATATTTCTAAGACTAAAATAAAACCTAATATCTCTTTGTGTATTTGTCAATTTTGCATATATTTGTTGTGACAGTATGTTCGTAAATATCTGGAAAAATCTCGTCTTTCGTTAATAATTTCATTTGTTTGAAATGTCTACCGACCGTGTCCCAATAATTTGTTTGGAATATCGATCCCCGTTGGTTTCTCCAAACGGTCCCGACGTCCATTATTCAACACAATCAGCATTTATTTATCGTAATTCATGGGGATCATGTCCCCGTAATTTGCGGGCTGTAAAACCAAATAATTAAACATGTACTATTTATTATATGTTTTTTTTTTTTACCTCGTGAAACTACAACACAGCGTAGAGTTGTCGCGGTGAAACAGTCGCCTTGAAATCGATGGAACTTCAATTATCCATTTCTCGCCTTGAAATAAAATTAAAAAAAATTCGAAGAGCATCGGGGGATATATTATTAACCAGTCTTACCAATCGCTAGCTTTATTTTATTCAAATCCATAAAATTCACGAGTTTTTCGACATTTGTTGGCAACTTCCGCGCTAAAAATGGTTGAAAATGTGGGTGTGGTTCACTCGCAAAGTCCCGTTGATAATACGGACAAATATGGTTCTGTGACCCAGGTCGTGCTCCGATCAGGTGACTTTCAGCAAATCAATGATGTTGTAACAAAGCATATTTGACGCTAATTGAAGGGTCGTTGTACCATCCAATCTCCGGTGTCGATTCACTGTGCTGTGACAGGCTTCACAATCATTCACTGAAAAACATCGGTATATTTTGACAAACGGCTGGGATTTGACCTCAGTTCAAAAAAAGAAAAAAGAAAAACTGGGCGGAGATACAAATCAGTTTTGTAAGTTGGGAAATAAGGTAAACCAGATTGGGGTCGATGATATTCAGTATCGAAGGACTTCCATGTGTATAATGAGTTTCAAATTGTTCATCGACTGGTCACCAAATATTTACGGCTACAACTAAATGAACACTTTTTTTCTGAAGCCCAATAAATTATTTCTGCACGTCAAGTGCTATTCGATTTTTTACCAGGCCTGTGGCTCGTTTTTATTTGAAAATATTTTTTGTGAGAATACTTTTAAAGTATGTATAGATCGAGCTCAGGTCACTGATCGTGGCTTAATTTTGAAAATTGGATGTAACATTTTACCAGACCGACGCCACCACAACCATCCAATCATAGTTGGAAATGTACGCACTTGTTTTGGAACTTTGTATCAAGATGGCAGGCGACAACGCCAGGCGGCGTTCGCGTGTTTTGCATGTATTAGTAGTCCGGGCATCTGATCGGACTTGGCTAAAACTAAACGAAACACAGAAAAATACCACCAAAATAAGGAATCTGAATTTGTTCTCTTACCAGCAAATAAAATGAACGAAAATAAGGTAATTTTATAACAAGAACAGTTTCATTTCGTATAGCAAATTGTGTTGTCCCCGAACGACGATTGCATCGTGCGATTTAAATTTATCACGATTTTCCTTGCAGTCAATATGACGCTCGTCACCTTGCAGATTGCAATGTACTTCACATAGTTTTTGGTACCCAATACTTGCTACATTAAATAATTAAACAAGATATCTTTTTAAAATGTCATTTTACTCTTGTTCATATTATTTTATTCCCCTTACCGCTTTGAATTTCAAATCGATTACATATTGAACTTTTGTACATGTGTTTTTTTTCTCTACTGCCTTTCCATGTGAAAATAATGAGGTCAGGCTCATGTCACAATACTTTGAAGCTGATGCCATGTTGATGCCATGAGACTGCGAAGCTGAGGCCACGATGATGCCACAAAATAAGAGAGGCGAACACAGCTTCAATTTTCAATGACGCGAAGCTGATGCCACAACGATGCGATGGTGAGGCGACAATGAAGCCATGCGTATGCGACAATGATGCCACAAAAGCCAAAGCTTCCGCGAGAACTGTACTGTAGATTATACATGTTAGGATACATGTCCGTGATGATTTATTTCACAATTGGATCAAAGGTGGCCGACTGGCAGCCATCTTGTTTTTTGAAAATGTTGTATTTTGGACATGCTTTGTCAGTTTTCATTCAAATTTAGTACATAGATCATACATGTTAGAATACATGTCCCCGACCGTCCGTGAGTTCCTGAGTCTGTCCGTCCGACCGTTCGTGTGTCCGTCTGTCTGTGCATCAGTCTGTCCAACGTCATATTTCAGAATCCTGTGGACCAATTCTGTTCATTCTTTGCATGTGCCTAGTACCTTATGTGGGACATATGCACATGCAGTGGCTTAGCGATTCAATTCAAAATGGCCAACTGGCAGCTATCTTGTTTTTTGAAAATGTTGTATTTTGGACATGCTTTGTCAGTTGTCATTCAAACTTGGTACATGGATTATACATGTTAGGATACATGACCATGACTATTTATTTCACAATTGGATCAAAGATGGCCGACTGGCAGCCATCTTGTTTTTGTTTTTTTATGCGGTAGCTTGGACGTGCTCTGTCAGGTTTCATTCAAATTTGGCACATACATGTACTTTATACATGTTAGGATGCATGTCCATGACAATTTGTTTCAAAATCTGGTCAAGGATGGCCGATTGACAGCCATCTGACTTTTTGGCCTTACTACTATATTTCCACAATTTATGTACTTTTTTCATTCGTATTTGGCACATACATCATACATATCAGTGTGTTTCATAATCAGATCAAAGATGGCCGAATAACGGCTGTTTTAAATTTATTTTGGCCATATTACTATGACAAGAAACACGTGTTTTGATGTAAATAAACAGTCTGTTGTATACGCCACTTGGAACTCAAGTTTCAAGGACATGCTCGCTACAACCCCTCCGCTTTAATATGACGAGCACAAAGAGAAATTACAGGGAATGTGTCATTTTCAATGACTTGTTTTTTACATAACTTTTTCACAAAGTCAGATAGCTTTGAAATTCATATTTTAATCATACCCTGGGTGGGTGCCTCTCAGATTTATTCATTTTGTGATGATATTTTCGATTCTGTATTTTCATTAGGACATGAATATTTTGGATAGGCTCCATCCATGGCTTAAAAAAACAAGAAACAAATGCTGTGATAGTGCAACATCTGAAAATAAAATGAAGGAAGGTGTCATTGGTCATGTCAGTGGTTAAATTTCTGTATCACGATAACGATAAAACTAGACATACCAAATTGTATTAGCATAGCATTTTCTATTTTTGGAGGGATTTATTAATTTCATGTATTTTGACAATTTTCAGTGATGAAGATGTCGAGATAGCAGCAGAAGAAATTGAGAATTATTCATGTGTTTCCAGATTTATCAAGAGACTTTTATCAATTGTAAGTTTTCTAATCTTAACCCTTTGAGTTGCCATAATTTTGGTGAATCATTTTGCACATATTTATGTATTTTTCTAATTTGCTGAAGGTCTTGATTGACTTTTTTTAAGTAATCTGGAAACAATTGTGCAGATTTTGACTTGTAAAAAGTGATAAATATAGATATTGATGCTTGAACTACATGGCTATATGAAGAACATGAGAAAATAATTAAGTTATGTAAATCAGTTTCTGTATTGCTGCATAATATATTTGATTGACTCGAGAAGGAATGCTACACATGCAACCGTAGTCATGTCTAGCAAACGTTCAGTAATGTTTTTAATATCCTAATAATTATTATTAATTTCAGATTGAACATGGTGCTAAACCACATATTAAACACCTTACAGAATATTTTTCATTATTGTATAATTTTGCCAGAATGGGAAAACTTGAGGTGAGAATCCTATTAATTATTCTGTATTTATTCATAGAAGACGCTAGCTATCTCATTCACAACAAATATCATTAATGATTGTGATAAAAAAAACTCGTATTCTTAATGACTGAACCAAACATTTAAGTCTCACTTCATCACTGGATAAAAATTCTTTGTTTATTTATACATAATTTGAACATAAAGAGAAGACTGAGGGCCTGTTGTATGCTGTGGGTTTGGTTGCAATGAGGAATTTGATGTCTTGTGTTCAGCAGTGAGATTGAGTTCTATGTTGTGATTGGTACAATCTTTGTGATTGATAACAATATATTCAGTTGATTGGCAATCAATGTGTTCACTCATTGATAGCGATGTATTCATTTGTGGGATTGGTTGCCATGTGTTCAAGTAATTTGATTTTTTTCTATGTAATCATTTATCTATTACCATGTTTTCAATCTTGTTGCCATGTATTTATTCAGTGATTGCCATGTGTCCAGTTATTGATTCCAGTGTGTTCACTTCACGTGATTGGTTGTTATGTGTCCATTTATTGATTCCAGTGTGTTCACTTCACGTGATTGGTTGTTATGTGTCCATTTATTGATTCCAGTGTGTTCACTTCACGTGATTGGTTGTTATGTGTCCATTTATTGACATTGATTGCTAATGTAGATTTCATTAACATGATCATTTCTCCACAGAGTGACTTCCTGTTATCAATAGAAGCAATTACAATTATGGCTAACTTTTATCTTGGATCCAAAGCTCCAGATTATGTGAGTATCGTCTTGATGTTGATTTTTATTAAGTCATTCTTCTTCCAAGATGCTTCTTTTAAAAAAAAGTGTTGTTAATTTGATCAAAATAAATGTTGTCCCCTCTGCAAGTTTATGCTCTTACAATCCTGATCTATCTACCACCATTGTTTATCATTTTTACTTGCATTGTGTGGATTATTTTAACATCTACTGGAATACTGAATGCTTGCAAACTATCTGTTGTAACTCTGTTATCTCTGTAATAAATGTACTTTGATTGGGCTGCCATTCAAAGATTGTTCAGAGGATTAATACTTCAACCAACTCAGGATGGCAGGATGTTTGATAACTTTGCTTTTATTACAGGTTGAAGTGGTTTCAGATGATGATCCCGATGAGGATGACGAAGAAGAGGATGTTGTTTCCTTGACTGAGGAGAAATACAGACCAGCATCACTAGAGAAAATGATAACATTGATAGCTATGTTAGTAGAATCCTCACGAGTTGATAGAAGATTAACTCTAGCACAGAGTGATCTGGCTGTTCTGACAGGGGGAAAGGTATTTTGTTTTTGAAATCCATTCTTGAAGTGTTTTCAAAAACAAGGTCAGCAAAAACAATTGAGTACACATTGATGTACACAAAAAATTTGTTATTTTATTAGCAACTCTTATCAGACCATATCTCAGTCAAGGTTTCAATGTAGATCATGTTATTAAAATTACTTCAAATTACTTGGCTGCAATTGCCAGTTAATATGGGGATCATTATAAACTGACTGACATCTGAATTCAGACTACCTACCAGTACCATTGTAATCCTGACGATACATGTTTCGCAAAATTTAGACTCAATATTTTCTTATTTTACAGTCTTTTCCATTTCTGTTTCAACAAATCCGTGATGGCATTAATATCAGACACACATGTAATCTGATCTTCAGTCTATGTAGACACAATCAACGGCTAGCTGAACAGGTAAGCTGGTAAATATAACAATGTGGTTGCAGGTTGTTATTGTCATCCATTGTGGTGACCTTCATTCTCGTGTTTAGCTACATTTTGAAGTCTTTCATATCTGGCCTTGGAAAAGTTTCATATGGGAAATATATAAAAATGTTTGTTCATTATTAAGTAATATTTTATTTTTCAGATTGTTAGAATGATATTTCTATCCATTGGGAAAACCAATCCAGAGGTAAGACTGACATACATTAATCTGAGATAACATATGAGACTATTTAAACTCCCCTAAAAAGTTTTTCATGAGATTTATGCTTTATTTCATCTTCAAATGGCATGCTGTAATATTTGTTTAATAGCGAAACATCATGAATGTAACTATATTTATCTAAAATTAAATTGCTTGAGAAAAGAACACCTACAAATGAACACTGTTGTATGTACACACAATCCAGTCTCTAATAGACAATTTTCTGTTCACTGCAAGATCTTGTGTATTGTGTCAAATTTGCGGACCGAATCTGCCCGCAAAAATCAGCTAATTTGATTTTAAACTTTTTTTTTATAGTTCAATATTAAAATTACTATTTTTCAGAGAGGAAAGTGGCATTGAGATATCTTTACTTAATCAAAATTGACCATTATCAAATGTGTATAGCTTATTTATTAAGCAGAGAAATACCTGCACAACAATTCCGTGTGTGTGTTGAATCCCGTGCAATGTTTTGACACCACTGCAGCATTATGACATATGTTCTGTTTTTACATTCAACTTTACATATAACGTGGGATCTTGGAGTGAATGATAAAATCACCAATTCCAGTATGAGAAGTACAGTAATAGAACATGTATTGAATTAATTTATTTTTAAGGCTGCCCAACCCTTCTTCAAGCTATTATCCATGTTAGTTGAGCTGGTTGGTGGAGGACCACCAGGGATGCCTCCATTTACAACATTGATATTACACAATATATGGGAGGTAAGTCATCTTAATTCAAAGCTTCTAGGCTTCTGATGCAGCATTCAAGATTTTCAACGAACTTATGGTCACTTAACAAATTATTATCATGTGTATTTCTCAATCAATCATCTGTTGAAAAAAATTATTGCTGTGTTTGAAATGGATTGACCATGCATGCATGCAATAAACAGAGATACAGCACATACTGACACTTTAAACTATAAAGGTCATGGTGTTTCACATGGATGTGTTTGTTTACATGATATTTGGCGACTCATCAATTTATTTTGCGGGAGACAAATTTTCAAAAATTTAAATTTTGTAACTGAAACTTTCATTTTGGCTTCAAATTTTATTTCAAGAAAGCCCTTAAATTATCAAATCAGTAAAATTGAATGTCGTTTTCACACCTACTAGTTGTCCTAGTGTACTGAGACATCTTTGTTTATTTGTTGCTTACAGGTTGCTGAATGCAGTCCACAGCAGTGTTTAGAATGGTTAGCAGCACAGACACCACGTAATAGAATAGCTCACTCATATGTATTACAAAATATTGAGTCTTGGGTGGAACCTTTCCTGATATCACATAATAATCCAAGGGTTAGAAACTGTAAGTATTCACGTAACATTCATGCATGTGACATACTGGAATTATTGGACAGTATTCCTATCATGACAAGATGACGGAAGTTTTATGACATACATTGTAACTGACCCGTGTCTTGTATAATACAGTTGGTGAATATCACTGAAATAGTGTGATGAGAAGGTATATGAGTCAACACATTGACAGTAAGCATTGCCTGGTTTACTAATCCCATTTATCTCTGTCCTATTATTTTCAGCTGCTGCATTTCTCCTGGTGTCTCTGGTTCCCGATAATCACTTCAGACAAGCTTTCAGATCAGCCAGGAGTATTCATAGTCCACAGAAAGAACTTAGGGTGGGTATTGATTTAATATGATGTTTTTTTTCAGTTAACACATCACCTATCCGTTGAGGCTTGCAGAAGGTGATGTGTGAACTTGAAGAAAAAATCTAGTATTTTTGTCATTTGTGACAAATGCAACTCAGTGATTAAGTTTATTGTCTGTCAGCAAAGTTAAATTGATGGTGGATCGATAATTTCCAAGAATTAATACACTGCATTACATCTCATGATGGTCTTGCTTTGGGCATCAGTTGTGAAAGAAAATATTTTTCCTGGGCTTCTTGTCCCAACTACAAGAAAACACATACTTTAGTGTATATAGCATTAACATCTACCTTATTGTATATCTTTTGCTGTTTTAGATGAGTCCAGATGCTTTATCAGTTTTACATCAAATTTACAGTTTACTTCTAAGACTTTTATGTCGAGCAAGGCTCTATGTTGGTAAGTATATGAATCATTAGATCCATACAAGCATGGTGGTGACAAACAATATATTCCGGGGTGGTTTACTGCATATATTAGCCTTATGTCATCATGTGGATGTGTATTTACAGCAGGCAGATTGGTACGGAGAGTTAGCAAACTCCCCTACAAACATTGCAATATAGCAAGGGACTTTTTTATTGGCACTATCAAATGACCTAATGTAACAATCTCCCTTCCCCTGGTGCCACTTTATTTCGAACTAATAAACTTTTGTCTTGGTATGCACTATGGCTTAGTTGTTGTCTGTTTTTATTTTAACATTATTGTGACTACAAAGAAAGTTGAAATTATTCATATGAATCTTTTTTGCACTTAATTCAACCATCTGGGGGAAGTTAATGGGGTTATTGGAATACTGATAAGAACACTGTAATCACACAAGGAATTTACTTGTTGTGTGTAAGTCAAGGGAATAATAAGAATTTTTAATTTGTTTGATATTAAAAAGTATTTGGTAATTTCAATAGTGTTAGTCTACTGGATCACTTTGTTAGACATTGATTGTCTTGTCCGTCATGTAATTTGTCTGTTTTCATGGATTGTCTTATGAATGTTTTATATTGTAGACTCCAATGTTCATGGTACTGGCAAGTTGGTTTCATATTTTGCATTGCTTAGCTACTGTCTATTAAGTAGAACAGAGAAACTAATGGTGAGTTATCTGTCTGTCAGCAAAACCATATTATATCTTCCACACAGTCGTTCAAAATATTTATCATATATTGTTATATGATTATAAATAAATTATGAGTTGCTTTGTTGTACAATAATAATATTTGATAAAATTTCATATATTATTTTCTAATCGTTTCTAGTTCTCGCCATACTTCAGTGATCTTTGGGAATTGTTTCAACCCAAATTATCTGAACCTGCCATATCCACCAACCATAATAAACAGGTAAATATGAAACATGTATTTATTAAACTTGTGTTATTATCCATAATAATATCAATGAGGCTATCCTGCGTATTGACAATGCTATTGATTTTGATTTTCTAGATGTTATGATGTTAGAAGAAAACAAGAATGTATTGTTAAAAAGCCAATGACCTGTGTTTGAAATTACTTTATGCCTGTCGAGCTAATAAAAATTAAAACGTTTTTTCATTGTCTATTTCAATGAAAATTTAGAAAATGCTATTTTAATACTGGTAAATAAAATAATTGGATAAAATTTTGAAGGCTGCTACAAAAATCATGAAAAAATTTAAAATAGAGAATTTAAATAATCTATTATTGTATTGCTTACTTAGATTTGGAATAATTTTTAATGCAGGGCTGTTAATTTCTTGGCTGGTCAAATTTTAAACTTACTTGCCCTGCCTGGTGTCTGGTACACAATTTTGAGAAACGCGATTCGCATAAGACCACTAACCTACTAAAAAAAATGTGATATTTTAAACACATTTAATATGATACATCTGACTGCAGCTGTTTATGTTTTTCAGGCACTGCTGTTGTTCTGGTACAATGTGTGCTGTGATTGTCCAGAGAACGTCAAGTTAATAGTAGATAATGTCTCTGTTACAAAAAACATAGCATTCAACTATATCTTGTAAGTAGGTCTATTCTAAAAAATTGATGCTTTTATCAATGGTAAATAAACGCTTCATTCATTAAAAACTTGTTGGCGACAGTCTGAAAGTGCTCCATGGGGGTAAATGATGTGTAATAATTTACCAATGGTTGAATCTTTATTTCAAAGCATATTTTTTGGATTCTTCAATGAGTTCTCTCAACTGTACTATACCCCCCCCCCTATATTGCGAAATATGTCAACGTTCTTGTGTAATATTTTATACAGAGCTGATCATGATGATCAAGAAGTAATACTATTTAATCGGGTGATGTTACCAGCTTACTATGGTTTATTACGACTGTGTTGTCAGCAGTCTCCGTCATTTACAAGGCAGTTAGCTGGACACCAAAACCTACAATGGGCTTTCAAGAACTTAACACCTTATGCTAGTCAATATGCAACGGTTAGTTTAATGTCTTTTTGTGTTCTTCAGATTATTACATTATTAAAGTACCTGTCAGATATATTCAGAAATGGGTTTCTTTCTGTGTATTTATGCTTGAAATAGACACATCGATTTGTATTTTTTGTCTTGTTGACCTTAGTGGCCACTTGTTAGTCTGTCTAAAAACAGCACATAATTGTATATAATCTTGGACTACATCTGTCAATGACTTCTTGAAATGATTTTCTTTTCATAGGCTGTGGATGAGCTGTTTTGTCTGATGAAGCTGTTTGTTACCAAGAGACCTGGCATGAGTGACCAAGAATTGAGAGAAATAAGCAATTTTAAACGTGCAACTTTGTTATGTTACTTAGAATGTCTAGAGCGCAATTCATGCTGGACAACTCTGATTAGGTATACTCAAATAAATTAAATATTTGCGTTTTTATCTATTAGTTTATGGTCCTTCTATGATCCTTGTGTGTGTAACACAAAACATCAGACTATGTGGCCTGCAGAATTTTACCGTTTGACTAACTCTGTTTAAAGTTAGTACAAAAACCGCACATATAATTTGAGAATATGTGATTTATCTAATCCAGTTTGAACCAATGTTGGCCTGTTTATCAGACAGGTGCAAATTTCAATAAAATAAAAAAATCAATAAAATTTTGTGTGAACATCACACTGTTGGCATACTGATGTCTTTTTAAGGTGTCAAAGACACTAAATAAAAGACATGGACTATGTATTGACAATCTGTTCATTTTGCAGTGCATTCCGGATTCTAATTGATGATAACAATGACAGATATTGTGTAATTTGCAACCAAGGTTTGAGCAGACTTGCAGATGTGAGTACAAGTCTCTCATTTTCATAACTTGTGATATTCAAACTACTGTGTAATTATGACTATTAAGTTTTCAACAAGTTGTGTGTGAGCTACCAAACTAGGAGGATTTCAATGTCTGTGATTGCTCTGTGGTGTATTTCTGTGCATATAATTTGAACATTGAATGCCAAAAATAAAAAATCAATATATTTGGCACAATATATATCCAGAGTCTTGTAAACACTGTATTTCTCTGTTTTAACTTTTCAGGCATTCAGTACTTTACATATGATGTACCATGAAGCCACAGCTTGCCATGTGCTGGGAGATTTAATAGAATTAATTGCAATAACCTATTCAGTGTTTAAATGTGGTAAATTTTACTCTGATCACAAAGGTTGGTATACCAGTAATTCATAATTTATGTATTTCAGAACAATGTATCCATGAACTTTTATGCATGAATTATATAAATATATAACATAAATACAATACAAAAAAGTTAAAATCAACAAAAGAAAATAATAAATAAACCACAAAACGTGGATCTTTTTGCAGTGCCACCTGTACCTTATTTAAGCTTTTGAAATATAATATACAGCTCTTCTGTTATGAGAGTGACAGGAGTAGGTCAGATAGATAACAACATTGACTTTTCTGAAGTATCGGTTTGTCTTTTATGTGGGGTTGGCCTGCCAAGAGCAGATCTGGCAACTTAGACATCACATCTTTCAAGACCATATTGAATTCTGAATCTTGTGTTTATAATTCATCGAAGAATACAGTCAACCTTGTTGTCTTGGAGATTTCATGATTTCAAAAGAATTGTGTATACAAGCAAAATAGTGTGCATTTTTCCATTTATATCCTACCTATAGCGGAGAATTTAAATAAGCAATAAGTTTTAAAAAGGTTTTTCATTTCTGGGGAATTACTTCATTATATTATTGGCTTGATTCAGAAATTAAAGTGGCATTAGGTACTTGGAAGGAAAGAATGGACTTTGCCAGGAAATTATTACTGTTATTGAATCCATACAACCCAGAAGAGCTTCGGCATGAGTGCTATGGTGAGTGGCAACCTTTTTTTGAACTAAATTGTCAATATTTAATCTTGTCTATGTAGAACACCAATGTAATTGTTCACTTCATAGAGGTTCTCAGTTTATAACTGCTTTTAATTGTAGAAAACCATAATGTATTCCATCTATAACAGTTCAACAGTTGAACTTTCCAAGTCTTCATTCTTGATTACATTCTGATGTTTGTTTCATATCTTATTTCTGTTCTTTGATTGTTATTCTGATTTCATCATTTAGAACTGCTCAAAGAGATTGTGATGTACTATCCCAAAGAGTGCATTCAACATCTTATACCAATCATCCATCATTCTCACATGTCTTTCAAGAAGTCCCCAGTTACTGGTGAGTAGGAATAACAGTTAAATTATTGTAGACACGACCACATGATTTTCTCAATTTGCAATTGAGCGAATTAACCATTCCAAACACTAGCATAGTTGATTGATATGATATGAATTACATAAATGACTTGTGAACATTGGTTATATCATTTGTGTGTTTTGTTGTAGATTTCATTGCTAGTTGACTTCATTAAATTATATTTATATTTACAGCCTCTGGCCCATATTTTCCACGCCGTGTTCAGCATTCAATGTTAAACAAAGCAAATATCAGACCACCATGCCCAGAACTACAGATGTGTCTTCATCATAATCATATTGAAATAGCATTGGTAAGCTTTAATTAATTGATGGCAAAATGCTTCAACACACACTCATGGATTGCTCTCTCGTTGCCAGATTGCAAGAAATTATACAGTCTGCACCAAAACAACACTACTGTTCGTTTTCACTGGCTCGTAGAGGTCAATGTTCCACATTAATTCTCATAACTGATCGGTCATAAATACACTAATTTAGGTGCAATTTTTCAAACATTTCAATCTCTGTAAAAAAAAACGAAAAAAAAAACGTGTATTTTCCACCAAAATCAATAGCAAAAAATAGTACTACAACATTGATAAATGTTGATGTATGAGATTGATATATGATATATAACATTGATATATGATCTGCATTCGCTAATCATAGCAGATATTGTACTGTTCAAGAGTTTGTGTATGACCAAAAACAATAGTTCATGATAAATTTTAAATTGAGCAAGTTATTTGCTTGTGAAACGCAACATGAGCAACTTGCATTACTGTGATTATTTGCTACTGAGCAATGCATACTATACTTTTTGTATTATTTTTTATTAAAACCAATGCATATTACTTTTTTTTTTTGTGATGTCTATTTTCGAACCAAATTAAAGCCTTTCACTTTTTCCTGAACCCTAAAAAGAATGATGCCTGACTACGGTAACCTCTCGTACCCCGGTAGCTTTTGTCTACAAAATAGATACTTTACAAATCTTCTGGTTTCCACAAGAGATTTTGATCAAAGTTTTATAATATTAAAGAGAATCTGTTTGGCACAAAATAATCATTGGACTCGGAGGAAATTGAAGAAAAATTGAAAATACCAACTCGAATAATGATTGAACTGATTTCAAGTTCAACATTTTTAAGAGTTTTTTGAATAATGTGTGTTAAAAATTACTTTGGCATCATAAGGTGTTATGATATGATTTTCAATTCTCTCTTCCCAGGGTAATGATGATGTGTATGATCAGTGTCTCAATGAATTCTTCCTTCCATATCATTCATTTATTGATTTGTTCTGCCGTACATCTGTTAACGTGAATTGTATGACGGAACCAGTTATACATCTAAGTGAGTAAATCATTTCTCTCATTATCTATAACCTCTGTAGTTGGAAACCTACAGTACAGTTCTCGCGGAAGCTTTGGCTTCACTTCAGCATCGCATCATTATGGCATTGTTATGGCTTCAGCATCGCATCAATGTCGCGACATTAAAAAGTTAGGCGATTATCGCTTCGCTTCATTGTGGCCTCATTATGGTGACAATGTGGCATCAGCATCGCTTCATCAAACACAGAAGTACAGAACTCATTTTGCCCAACCTCTCGCCCGCTTCCGCTTTTCAAATCGCTCGCTTTTGCGACAGCTTGTTGAATTTCCGCTTTATTTTCGACTGCAAAAATTCGGACTACTAACAATTTTCTGGTTTTCATAGATGCATAGATGTTGAACAACCCTCAAAAGTTCAAATACTTTTTGTTTTTAGTCCCCGTTCGGACGCA
Source organism: Saccoglossus kowalevskii (assembly GCF_978046115.1). NCBI lineage: Eukaryota > Metazoa > Hemichordata > Enteropneusta > Harrimaniidae > Saccoglossus > Saccoglossus kowalevskii. The sequence goes on along the minus strand of NC_140642.1, from coordinate 15,325,494 downwards.
GTCCGAAAACAGGGACTATGTTTTGCCCTGTGTGCGTCCGTCCATCCGTGATCACCTGTATCTCGAACATGCATGGACCGATTAAGTTCAAACTTCACTCATACATCACACATTATATGGGACATGTGCACATGCATTTTTTTCATGATCCGATTAACGATAGCCGAATAGCGGCCATTTTAAGGCCGAAAATGCATCAAAATCGCACATTTTCACCATTCCGGACCCGGATCTCAGTTATGCATGGACGGATTTTGTTCAAATTTGGTACATACATTAAACATAATAGGCCCTTGATGCACGTCATTTTTTTTTTGGATCGGGTTTGAAATGGCCGACTGGCGGCCATTTTGTTTTAAAGAATTCAGTTCTGGATCTGTATCTGAGACATGCTTGGATTGATCGAGTTCAAACTTCACACACACAAGGTACATCATGTCACAAACATGTATGTGCATTTGTTTCATGATCTCATTAACGATAGCCAAATGGCGGCCGCTTTAAGGCCGAAAATGCATTGAAATCGCACATTTTCACCATTTCGGACCTGGATCTCAGTTACGCATGGACGGATTTTGTTCAAATTTGGTACATACATTAAACATAATAGGACCTTGATGCACGTCATTTTTTTTTTTGGATCGGGTTTGAAATGGTCGACTGGCGGCCATTTTGTTTTAAAGAATTCAGTTCTGGATCCGTATCCGAGACATGCCTGGATTGAACGAGTTCAAACTTCACACACACAAGGTACATCATGTCACAAATATGTATGTGCATTTGTTTCATGATCTCATTAACGATAGCCAAATGGGGGCCGCTTTAAGGCCAAAAATGCATTGAAATCGCACATTTTCACCATTCCGGACCCGTATCTCAGTTATGCATGGATGGATTTTGTTCAAATTTGGTACATACATTAAACATAATAGGACCTTGATGCACGTCTTTTCTTTTCCGGATCAAGTTCGAAATGGCCGACTGGCGGCCATTTTGTTAAAGAATTCAGTTCTGGATCCGTATCCAAGACATGTCTGGATTGATCTAGTTCAAACTTCACACACACATGGTACATCATGTCACAAATAGATATGTGCATTTGTTTCATGATCTGTTTAACAATAGCTGAATGATGGCCATTTTAAGGCCGAAAATGCATCAAAATCACGTATTTTCACAATTCCAGAACCGGATCTCAGTCATGCATGGATGGATTTTGTTCAGATTTAGCACAATGTGTTGTACATATGCAGGTGCATTTCGGTCATGATCTGCTTTGAATGTATCTCAAATATGAACGGAACGGGGACGTGTCATTGACAATGACTTGTTTTAAACAATATTCTGACGTGACGCACTGCTACAAAATGTATTTCAACAGAAGTACGACATGGTTGTCCGGGTTTCTTTTCCTGACTGTGTTGAGTTTTGGAATATCGATCCCCATTGGTTTCTCCAAACGGTCCCGACGTCCATCATTCAACACAATCAGCATTTATTTATCGTAATTCATGGGGATCATGTCCCGTAATTTGCGGGCTGTAAAACCAAATAATTAAACAAGTATTATTTATTATATATTTTTTTTACCTTGTGAAACTACAACACAGCGTAGAGTTGTCGCGGTGAAACAGTCGCCTTGAAATTGATGGAACTTCAATTATCCATTTCTCGCCTTGAAATAAAATAAAAAAATTCGAAGAGCATCGGGGGATATATTATTAACCAGCCTTACCAATCGCTAGCTTTATTTTATTCAAATCCATAAAATTCACGAGTTTTTCGACATTTGTTGGCAATTTCCGCGCTAAAAATGGTTGAAAATGTGGGTGTGGTTCTCTCGCAAAGTCCCGTTGATAATACGGACAAATATGGTTCTGTGACTCAGGTCGTGCTCTGATCAGGTGACTCTCAGCCAATCAATGATGTTGTAACAAAGCATATTTGACGCTAATTTAAGGGTCGTCGTACCATCCAATCTCCGGTGTCGATTCACTGTGCTGTGACAGGCTTCAATCATAGAAATGTACGCACATGTTTTGGAACTTTGTATCAAGATGGCAGGCGACAACGCCAATGCACCAGGCGGCGTACGCGTGTTTTGCATGTATTAGTAGACCAGGCATGGAATCGGACTCGGCTAAAACTAAACGAAACACAGAAAAATACCACCGAAATGAGGAATCTGAATCTGTTCTCCTACCAGCAAATAAAATGAACGAAAATAAGGTAATTTTATAACAAGAACAGTTTCATTTCGTATAGCAAATTGTGTTTTATCCGAACGACGATTGCATCGTGTGATTTAAATTTATCACTATTTTCCTTGCAGTCAATATGACACCATAATATGCAGTTGTGGCGGTCTATAGTGAGAGCGCCATCTATAGTATGGTGTGCGAATAACTTTGTTTATGCTTAAGTCTGTGCGTCGGGGTGTCGGTCAACATGGCGGGTTAGTGTGTCATGTACGAATGTTTCTGTCTGTGTGGGCAAGTCGATTTTCCTGTTAAATCGACTGAATACCTTCTAAAGTCTGAACTAAAGTGGTTATGGATGTCGTGGAACGCTTGGGACAGGCGAAATCGTGTTTGCGTGGAATTTAGTGGCTGGCAGAAGTCTTTTCCGAAAGTTGTGGTTGTGTGGATCGACCGCAGAGGTTGCAGTCTGCTGTTGCCATTGTGTTGAACGAAACTGTGGTTGAACCAAGTATCCAGGTTCCTGTGAGTACAATCGTTGACATTTTGAGTTCTGTACGCCAGTATTAACTGTTTCCAGTAGATCGACTCGACCAATTATGTTGTCCCGTCGAGATTTCAACTAAAGTAAAGACTGTTCTTCGTTGTGGAAATTCCCGCCATTCGTATCACGTGACTTTCTGTTGTCGTCATCCAGTTGGACTGACTTGTTTACCGTCCCAGACATCTACCAAACTTTGATCCGTGTGACATTCAGCATCAAGTAGAAAGTGCATAAATTGACTGTGACATTTCACTGTTGTGCCTTTCCCGGACCTACGTTGTGATCAAACTTATTATTTTCTATAACGTTAGTCTGCATTTAGTGTAATTCGCCTGCACTGGCATTGCGTAAGCCAGTGTGTAGTTTGCACTTTGCATGATATTTCTTTACCGATAATTATTTTGTGTCGTATACATTTATTTAGTCCAGAGTACTTTACCTGGATTTGTGTATTTTACTATACATACATCTTGTGACTACCATTCTGGTGAGTGATATTACTGAATAATTACCTTAAATTGTGTCATTTTGGTATTCACTTAAACCAAACTATTTCTGAGGTATCTTATTGTTATAGTTGATACTTGTAGTGTTACGTGCATAATTTGGAACTTTGGTCTGCTTTGCATGTGTAAAACATTTTGTATTTTGGATGTCTTTAGTATTCAGTAGTTGAACTCAAACAATATTTTATTATTGAATACTTAACTATTTTCTGTTTATATAAACCTGTGATTATACTATTTCAGTGATTGTGTGGGAATTATTTGTACTTCCCTACTGTTACGGTATTGTAGATGACCGCATTGGTTGTGTATTATTTGAGAGCATACGTTGCATTACGATAGCCTTAGTATTTTACAGTTAAGCTAATGCATACTGTTGTATTTAGTAATCTTTTCAATTATAGTAACTTTGAAGTATTTTCCTTTTATTTTACCTGTATTTAGTATCCGAGTGCTGATCTCTGTTGTTACTAGTATATACTTCTATGTACTGAGGGAATACTCAGGCATTCATAGCCTTAGTACCTATTACGTAGTATCTATCTGCATTCAGTGTTTCTAGTTAGTAAATACTGTATTGTGTATGTGGTAGCCATTTGTATTGAGTAAGTTAGGATTACTGTGTATGCCATACATTCTCTTCAGTACTCTGTACTGATGTGTTGGCCTATATGGTTGTAGCAGTTTGTGGCACTATACATTACTGTGCATAGATATTCCTGTTAGTCATTATAGTAACAACGTAATGAGTAGTATATTGTAATACATTTTCATAGCACATTACAAAATACTTGTAATTGTATTTTCTACTTTTTATTGAGACTTTTATTGAGAAATAACTGCGTTACGTGACACATCACTGTGTATTACTGTATCCAAGTAGCGATAATCACGATTGTGTTTTTGCTTGTTCAGCGTTAATACAACATTCTAACTTTACATGCAACACTGAGCTGGGTATTTTGTTATCGAACCCGAGTCCCCACGACCGCATTTAGCCCACTGCCCCGAAATATTACTTGTATCCTACCGTTACTGTGTGTGTAGCTTACACAGTCAATCGTCACCTTGCAGATTGCAATGTACTTCACATAGTTTTTGGTACCCAATACTCGCAACATTAAATAATTAAACAAGATATTTGTTTAAAATGTCATTTTACTCTTGGTCATATTATTTTATTCCCTTTATCGCTTTGAATTTCAAATCGATTACATATCGAACTTCTGTACATGTGTTTTTCTCTACTGCCTTTCCATGTGAAAATAATGAGGTCATACTCATGTCACAATATGTTGAAGCTGATTCCATGTTGATGCCATGAGACTGCGAAGCTGAGGCCACGATGATGCCACAAAACTGCGAAGCTGAGGCCACGATGATGCCACAAAATAAGCGGGGCGAACACAGCTTCAATTTTCAATGACACGAAGCTGATGCCACAATGATGCGATGCTGAGGCGACAATGAATCCATGCGTAGGCGACAATGATGCCACAAAAGCCAAAGCTTCCGCGAGAACTGTACTGTATTGATTGAAATACTATTTGACTAGATATTTTAAAAATATGCAATTAAATGCATTTGGTTTTGGCAATAAGATAATTTGTTGAAATGTATCGATGATTATGGTACTATGTAAAGAAAAACTCAGTGTTGTAAATATATTCTTGAGTTACCTTGTTAAAATCCATAAAGATAGCCATGATACCAAAGATGCTAAATATGGTTAAAAGTGTTGTTGTTTTTATTACCGTAGTCCCCGTTCGAACGCAGTTTTGACCTCAGTGTGTCAGTGCGTGCGTCCGGACCTGTATCTTAGAAATGCCTGGGCCAATCACAATCAAACTTCACACATACATCGTGCATGATATTATACATATGCACATCAATTTGTTTCACGATCTGATTCAAGATGGCCGAATGTTCTAAAAATCAAACATTTCTCGACTGTTTACTGATCGATTTTGTTCAAACTTGGTATATATGTTGGACATTATAGGACCTTGATGCACATCATTTTGTTTTTTACGATAAGATTCAAAATGGCCAACTGGCAGCCATTTTGTTTCATTAAATGTGGTTCTAGTGCCATATCTCTGACTTGCTGTGACTGATTATGTTCAAATTTTAAATATTCATTATACATCATGTCATAGATATACAGATATATTGGTTTGACGATCCTATTAAAAATGGCCGAATGGTGGCCATTTTTGTGCTGAAAACTCATCAAATATCAAGCATTTCTGGCATTTATGGATGGATTTTGTTCAAACTTGGTACATCATTAGACATTACGGGTTCCTGATGCACGTTGTTTTATTTTTTAGATCGGATTCTGAATGGCTGACTAGTGGCCATTTTGTTTTAATGCATGGGCTTCTTGAGCCATATCTCTGACATGCTTTGACTGACTATGTTAAAATTTTATATATTCATTATACATGTATTCAAAATGGCTGAATTTGATTTAATTAATGCTGTTATCTCTCAATATTCGTTTGATGATCAGATACAAATGTCCATCAAAACTATATATCTTAAATACGATAACTAACGGGAACTGTGTCATGCATGGCTTGTTAAATATTCGGTTTGAATATATGTGTAGTGAGTACAGTGTAAGCTCATTCTGGATTTAAAAATGATACAAATCAACTATGTTACGATGTACTAATGTATGTAACAGCTCTATGTATGGAAGTTTTGTAGTAGTTAAGTTGTTATATTTGAAATATATTGACCCTATGCTGATTTTGCAGTAGCAATCAAAACAAGCTATATAAAACCACTATGTGAAAGACTGAATGTCATACTTGTTATTTTCTAGGTGTGCTCGTAGCATATGAAGCTATACCATTACACTTTACATGGTTTGCAGAGCTATGGAAAGATATCTACCATTCAGAGGTAGGTCCTTTTTGTGCTGTTCTTGACAACTAAAATACTAAAGGTACATGTACTGTCTTAATTTAGTTTAGACTATATGATCATAATAGTTACTGGGAACACATGTGTATATCTTGTACATTTACAGGCTGCAGATAAGAACTGTATAAAACTATTGTGTAGCATGCCGGCATTTCACGAATACATAGAAACGGTCTTCCTGGATGAACGTCTGATGCTAAATAATGCAGCGGTGCATTCCTTCTTCTGTATATTCCTACCCAAGGTTAGTATTGACAGCATTGAGCAATCTATTATCTACATGAGGTTTTATGCAGTAAAATCTATATGGACACACTCTCATTTATTTATTCTAAACAAATTTCTGTGTGACTTATAGTTCGATTGAGACATCTTTTGCAGTACTTTTGTGTTGTATAATGCTGTGTCAGGTTATATACTTCTGTTGATCACATTAGTTATGTCTAGGTGCTGTTTGCATGTGCATAGTCAGCTGTCTAGGTGCTGTTTGTATGTGCATAGCCAGATGTCTAGGTGCTGTTTGTATGTGCATAGTCAGCTGTCTAGGTGCTGTTTGTATGTGCATAGTCAGCTGTCTAGGTGCTGTTTGTATGTGCATAGCCAGCTGTCTAGGTGCTGTTTACATATGTTACCTGTATGCAATTGATACATACAGTAAAAAAAACAGCTCATGCTCCTTTAAATTTCTTTATATTTACATCTTATTTTATCCAAGGTATATAGCATGATACTTGAGAACAGCTGGAACCCTCTTGTCAACACTATTGCTACTTCAATCATTGCTGACAGAACTGAAATAGATAATTGTAGTCCGCAGCAGCTGTTGTCAATAGCAACAAGAATGAATGGGGTAAGATATCTTATTAAGCTGTTTGTGAATTGAACCATTAATTATCAGTTTCCAAATCATTAGTATGCCTTATGATTAGTGCTGTGTTATATGGAATAACTGTTTTTAATGTTCTGGCCTATTATTTCAGTTTTCTGGTGTTGATTTGTACTATTTTGTAGTTTTCTAAGGGCTCTCATTTTCAAGGCCAAAATTTCTAAAAAAATGGACGAGACTAATAGGAATTATCTGTTCATGAATTGATAGTTGTTTGTTTCTATTATAGGATCTGAGAGTTCTTCTGTTGATGTGTTCAGTGATGCCACCGAAACAGATTAGTTCAATGTTAACTCCGGCATTGAAGTATATATTACAAAAGTGCCATGATTATCAGAAGAAACGAAATCAAAAATTGAAAGTGGTGGATGAGAAATCGGAAGGGAGTAAGTTATTTATTATCAGTGTATGAAAAAACGCCGACTTGGCAACTGTCTCTATGATCAAAGGTAGTATCTCCCCAGGTAAAAATAAATAGTGAATAATGACTCCCTGCAAGACCTGCTCCATAGTCTTTCTAGTTATGTTGGTACAATCTGGCTGTGCTAGTGTGTGTCTGTTCTTTGCATAGTGTGCAGCAGTCATACTCTGTGCTAACGTGTGTCTGTTCATTGCTTAGTGTGCAGCAGTCATATTCTGTGCTAACGTGTGTCTGTTCATTGCTTAGTGTGCAGCAGTCATACTCTGTGCTAACGTGTGTCTGTTCATTGCTTAGTGTGCAGCATAGTGTGCCGCAGTCATACTCTGTGCTAGTCTATGTCTGTCCATTTCATAGTGTGCAGCAGTCATACTCAGTGCTAGTCTATGTCTGTCCATTTCATAGTGTGCAGCAGTCATACTCAGTGCTAGTCTATGTCTGTCCATTTCATAGTGTGCAGCAGTCATACTCTGTGCTAGTGTGGGTCTGTCCATTTCATAGTGTGCAGCAGTCATACTCAGTGCTAGTCTATGTCTGTCCATTTCATAGTGTGCAGCAGTCATACTCTGTGCTAGTCTGTGTCTGTCCATTTCATAGTGTGCAGCAGTCATACTCAGTGCTAGTCTGTGTCTGTCCATTTCATAGTGTGCAGCAGTCATACTCTGTGCTAGTCTATGTCTGTCCATTTCATAGTGTGCAGCAGTCATACTCAGTGCTAGTCTATGTCTGTCCAATTCATAATGTGCAGCAGTCATACTCAGTGCTAGTCTATGTCTGTCCATTTCATAATGTGCAGCAGTCATACTCTGTACTAGTGTGGGTCTGTCCATTTCATAGTGTGCAGCAGTCATACTCAGTGCTAGTCTGTGTCTGTCCATTTCATAGTGTGCAGCAGTCATACTCAGTGCTAGTCTGTGTCTGTCCATTTCATAGTGTGTAGCAGTCATACTCAGTGCTAGTCTATGTCTGTCCAATTCATAATGTGCAGCAGTCATACTCTGTACTAGTGTGGGTCTGTCCATTTCATAGTGTGCAGCAGTCATACTCAGTGCTAGTCTATGTCTGTCCATTTCATAGTGTGCAGCAGTCATACTCTGTGCTAGTCTGTGTCTGTCCATTTCATAGTGTGCAGCAGTCATACTCAGTGCTAGTCTGTGTCTGTCCATTTCATAGTGTGCAGCAGTCATACTCTGTGCTAGTCTATGTCTGTCCATTTCATAGTGTGCAGCAGTCATACTCAGTGCTAGTCTATGTCTGTCCAATTCATAATGTGCAGCAGTCATACTCAGTGCTAGTCTATGTCTGTCCATTTCATAATGTGCAGCAGTCATACTCTGTACTAGTGTGGGTCTGTCCATTTCATAGTGTGCAGCAGTCATACTCAGTGCTAGTCTGTGTCTGTCCATTTCATAGTGTGCAGCAGTCATACTCAGTGCTAGTCTGTGTCTGTCCATTTCATAGTGTGTAGCAGTCATACTCAGTGCTAGTCTATGTCTGTCCAATTCATAATGTGCAGCAGTCATACTCAGTGCTAGTCTATGTCTGTCCATTTCATAATGTGCAGCAGTCATACTCTGTACTAGTGTGGGTCTGTCCATTTCATAGTGTGTAGCAGTCATACTCAGTGCTAGTCTGTGTCTGTTCATTTCATAGTGTGCAGCAGTCATACTCAGTGCTAGTCTATGTCTGTCCATTTCATAGTGTGTAGCAGTCATACTCAGTGCTAGTCTATGTCTGTCCAATTCATAATGTGCAGCAGTCATACTCAGTGCTAGTCTATGTCAGTCCATTTCATAATGTGCAGCAGTCATACTCAGTGCTAGTCTATGTCTGTCCATCCATTTCATAGTGTGCAGCAGTCATACTCGGTGCTAGTCTATGTCTGTCCATTTCATAATGTGCAGCAGTCATACTCTGTACTAGTGTGGGTCTGTCCATTTCATAGTGTGCAGCAGTCATACTCAGTGCTAGTCTATGTCTGTCCATTTCATAGTGTGCAGCAGTCATACTCAGTGCTAGTCTATGTCTGTCCATTTCATAGTGTGCAGCAGTCATACTCAGTGCTAGTCTATGTCTGTCCATTTCATAGTGTGCAGCAGTCATACTCAGTGCTAGTCTATGTCTGTCCATTTCATAGTGTGCAGCAGTCATACTCTGCGCTAGTGTGGGTCTGTCCATTTCATAGTGTGCAGCAGTCATACTCAGTGCTAGTCTATGTCTGTCCATTTCATAGTGTGCAGCAGTCATACTCTGCGCTAGTGTGGGTCTGTTCATTTCATAGTGTGCAGCAGTCATACTCAGTGCTAGTCTATGTCTGTTCATTGCATAGTGTGCAGCAGTCATACTCTGTGCTAGTCTATGTCTGTTCATTTCATAGTGTGCAGCAGTCATACTCAGTGCTAGTGTGGGTCTGTCCATTTCATAGTGTGCAGCAGTCATACTCAGTGCTAGTCTATGTCTGTCCATTTCATAGTGTGCAGCAGTCATACTCAGTGCTAGTCTATGTCTGTCCATTTCATAGTGTGCAGCAGTCATACTCTGTGCTAGTGTGGGTCTGTCCATTTCATAGTGTGCAGCAGTCATACTCAGTGCTAGTCTATGTCTGTCCATTTCATAGTGTGCAGCAGTCATACTCAGTGCTAGTCTATGTCTGTCCATTTCATAGTGTGCAGCAGTCATACTCTGTGCTAGTGTGGGTCTGTCCATTTCATAGTGTGCAGCAGTCATACTCAGTGCTAGTCTATGTCTGTCCATTTCATAGTGTGCAGCAGTCATACTCAGTGCTAGTCTATGTCTGTCCATTTCATAGTGTGCAGCAGTCATACTCAGTGCTAGTCTATGTCTGTCCATTTCATAGTGTGCAGCAGTCATACTCAGTGCTAGTCTATGTCTGTCCATTTCATAGTGTGCAGCAGTCATACTCAGTGCTAGTCTATGTCTGTCCATTTCATAGTGTGCAGCAGTCATACTCTGCGCTAGTGTGGGTCTGTCCATTTCATAGTGTGCAGCAGTCATACTCAGTGCTAGTCTATGTCTGTTCATTGCATAGTGTGCAGCAGTCATACTCTGTGCTAGTGTGGGTCTGTCCATTTCATAGTGTGCAGCAGTCATACTCAGTGCTAGTCTATGTCTGTCCATTTCATAGTGTGCAGCAGTCATACTCAGTGCTAGTCTATGTCTGTTCATTGCATAGTGTGCAGCAGTCATACTCTGCGCTAGTGTGGGTCTGTCCATTTCATAGTGTGCAGCAGTCATACTCAGTGCTAGTCTATGTCTGTCCATTTCATAGTTTGCAGCAGTCATACTCAGTGCTAATTTGCATAATAATTTAAGTTTTCAGCATTCCCTCATTTTTAATAATTTAACAGCATATTATAATGAAGCTTGGTACATATGTGCCCTGGAACTATTCAAAGACATAATTAGTTTGGGGTTGACTGAAAACCACAGTTGTAAAAGTATTTATTTAAGTATTTTAACTTCATGAATGTGGATCACATTGTTTTCATGTTGTACATCTCAAATAGCAGACAAATATTAGTTGCTAAGCTTCTTGTTTGGAAGGCTAATTAATTTTTAATGTGTCTTCATTAATCTCAAAGCACACAAGAGTTCTTTTTAAGCTTACTTTAATTCTCTTTGGTATCATTCAAATGGCTTTCTGTTGTCTAAATTCAACTCTTTAACCACTGAATGTTAATTGTGCAGTGCTACCTAAAGGTTTACTGTAAAGCATCCATTATTTTTGCTAATTTTCCCCACATAAATTCTGACCAATCATTTGTCGTATTTGAAAAAATTTACCAGAGAGAGGGTGTGACATTGTCAATTGTTTGTCCTGTTCAATTTTAACCCATCATTCATCTTATTGCCCTTGCAGCAGCTGATTCTGATGAAATTCCAGCCAAAAAGGCAAAAATTAGGTCACAAGAAGAAGATGCAGATGACAAATCTGCAAAAACGAACAATGACAAAAATGATGATGATGATGATGATGATGATGATAAAGTTGATGTAGAACGATCTCCACAGCCATCTACCTCACAGCAAAGTGAAAGTGTCCAGTCAAATACAGATGACAACATACTTCGGCATGCTACAAGACAAACCAACTTTGTTGATGTGTTGGTCAAGACAATTGAATCAACATTACAGATATTTGAGTCATAGAAGCAACTTCAAATAACTGTTTCTAGTGCAGGTGATTTCTTGAATAACTGCAGTGGTTTATTTTGTGTAGCAGAATCAATGCATTTCCATTTTGCCATATGTGAAGGGGGGTTGTGTAATCATTGAATGGTGCTGTCAGATATTTTATCCAGAGAATCATATCAATTTTAAACTAGAAAAATGTATTACAGTATAGTAATGGGACATTGCTGCTTTCCTGGGAATAATCTTTGTGTGCCAATACTGTGCAGAGGAATTATTATTGGTTTTTAGTCATTTACTTACATCATTTATCTTCCTTCTGGTATCCCTTCTTTTAATAGAAAGGTGCTGTTTTTTTTTTCTTTTGGTGCAGCTGTATTAATGATTTTGGCAACAATATTACTATGTATGGGTGAAGAATAAATGTGAATTTGCCAAGCATTCCTTGATTCAGATGGTGCTAAGCTACAAAATGTGGTGCTCTTCTATCATCTGTAATTTTAATTTTTATTGTGTGTGTGTGTTGTTAAACAACCTTCTGTTTGTATCCATTTTGTGATGTTCAATGTACTTTAAATAAATTATACGATCTTGGTATCAAACTAATGGTGCTTTCTCAGTTGTCCAGCCAGGTTTTCAATCACTGATAACAGATTATTGATGAGTATGAGAAATGTTACATATTTTATTATTTTGGCAAATTAATGAATCAGGTTACCACTTACCTGGATTTACACTGTATCGCTGTATTCCCTCCATGTCACGTTATCGGTTTTACGATGCCACTGGGTTAATAGTCTATACAGGCTCATAGATTTGCCTTACTGTTTAATTTTTATTGTGAAATTGTGATTAATGTTTGTTTTTTGTTTACTCGCGCAAAAAGAGAATGGAATGGTTAAGTTCCTGCATTATATTTTATTTGTTTTTATGTGCAGTGCTTGAAGCAAAGTAATTTTTTTCTATAGTTTTATATATGATATGAAGTGCAAGCCATTGCTTTGATACTAGTAAAGAAATAAAACCTATGTATGTCTGAGTATATAAATTCAGTCGCTGTGTTTCTCTCTAATGACTTGGATGTCTTTGAATAATATTTATCCCGATTCTTTTTGGGTTGAAATGCATACATGCTAATTACCAGTTTATAGCCTCACACCAATAAACTACCACTATTAGTTTAAGTGAGATATTTGTCTGTTAGACAAAGGGAGTTCTACTTCCAGTCAATTGACCCCGGGAATTAAAAATGATGGTATCACCCACCAGGTAAATAGCACATCCAGGGATTATGAGAAAGATCTTCACTTTCATTAGTGTGCCATTTATTTATATGCTGTGCCTGTGTTCGTCAGTTTCATCAAGTTTGTAAGAAGTTTACGTTGATCAGCAGTTATTTTCATGATGGCTGACATACCAGTCTTAGCTGGAGAAGGAACCAAGTTGATTGCAATGATACATGTGATTCTGTGGTCGTGATTATCAAATTTAATTTAAAATAGTAACAGGACTCCTAGATGATGATGATCATTGTTGTCTGATTTAGACCAAGTGTCAAAGCAATTCTAGATTCCCAACAGATGCGATGTCATTCAATTTGCGCATATGTGGACAGAAATATAAAACATGCAACCCCGGAAGTCAGTGGCATATTTTTTAAAAGATAGCTGATGGGTACAAAAAAGGCAGCTAGAATAACTATGTAATACAACTGAGAAACTTGGATTACTAGTTGAAAAAGTTTTTTTTTTTCAATGAAAATTGAGATGGTACATGCATGTTCGCTGAGTAAATATGACCAACAGTTTTTTAATCCCAAAAATATTACGCTAAAACCAAAGATAATTTAAATGTTTGTTTTTCTTGCTTTGGCAGAATAGTGAGCACATTTTCAGAGGCTGATACCAGTTACATGTAGTTGAAAGATAATGGTACTACATGTATTTGAGTTGCTTTGCTGCGAGTTGGTTACATAGATAAGCGATGTATTGAGACTCTGTGCATTGGAACATTTGAAATCTGACCAGACTTCTGGTTTGTTGACCTCAGGACGCACACAAACTATAAATGCAGGAATTGAAGTAGCACCTGGAGCTGTAGTCTACACATGATTAAGAAAATGTACCTTTGTTTGGGACTATAATGGTTATTAAGGTGGAAACCTAGTCATAAATACCCAGAATTTATTCATATTGCAATGACTTTTACTCCTGGGCAATTAAGGTAGCGGGACTATTATTTGCATACTTGTTTTCATCTTCTAATTGTGACTAAATGACTACAAATAGACCCGGGAAAGTATATTTTTAGAATCGCCAGACTTCAAGCTTTTCACAAGTGTATTTTGCATGCCCGTATCTGCATTCTACGACGCGTTACTCAATCAAAGGTGAAAAATTACTTTTTCTGTAAACAAGCAGCCTATCGGCTGAGATAGCTCCGCTGTTAGCAAGGCACATTTCAATTAAAGAACTGAAGACATCATTAGAAAATGAACAATATGAATAGTATCAAAGCAATCGGACTTACAGTTTTTAACAAGAAGTCGAAAATATCACTTTTTACCAAAAATTACAAAAATATTCACCAAAATAAATTAATTAGAAAATTGAAGATATCATCACAAAACGAACAAATCTGAGAGAGGTCCACATGTAGTACCTATATATGTAATATCAAAGCAATCGGACTTACAGTTTTCAACAAGAAGTCGAAAATATCACTTTTTACCAAAAATTACAAAAATATTCACCAAAATAAATTAATTAGAGAATTGAAGATATCATCACAAAATGAACAAATCTGAGAGAGGTCCACATGTAGTACCTATATATGTAATATCAAAGCAATCTGACTTGCGGTTTTTAACAAGAAGTCGAAAATATCAGTTTTTACCAAAAATGACAAAAATATTCACCAAAATTAGAGAATTGAAGATATCATCACGAAATAAACAAATCTGAGAGAGGTCCACATGTAGTACCTATATATGTAATATCAAAGCATTTGCACTTGCGGTTTTTAACAAGAAGTCGAAAATATCAGTTTTTACCGAAAATGACAAAAATATTCACCAAAATTAGAGAATTAAAGATATCATTACAAAATGAACAAATCTGAGAGAGGTCCACATGTAGTACATATATGTGTAATATCAAAGCATTTGCACTTGCGGTTTTTAACAAGAAGTCGAAAATATCAGTTTTTACCAAAAATGACAAAAATATTCACCAAAATTAGAGAATTGAAGATATCATCACGAAATAAACAAATCTGAGAGAGGTCCACATGTAGTACCTATATATGTAGTATCAAAGCAATTGGACTTGCGGTTTTTAACAAGAAGTCGAAAATATCACTTTTCACCAAAAATGACAAAAATATTCACCAAATCTGAGAGAGGTCCACATGTAGTACCTATATATGTAATATCAAAGCATTTGCACTTGCGGTTTTTAACAAGAAGTCGAAAATATCAGTTTTTACCGAAAATGACAAAAATATTCACCAAAATTATAGAATTAAAGATATCATTACAAAATGAACAAATCTGAGAGAGGTCCACATGTAGTACCTATATATGTAATATCAAAGCATTTGCACTTGCGGTTTTTAACAAGAAGTCGAAAATATCAGTTTTTACCAAAAATGACAAAAATATTCACCAAAATTAGAGAATTGAAGATATCATCACGAAATGAACAAATCTGAGAGAGGTCCACATGTAGTACCTATATATGTAGTATCAAAGCAATTGGACTTGCGGTTTTTAACAGGAAGTCGAAAATATCAGTTTTTACCAAAAATGACAAAAATATTCACCAAAATTAAAGAATTAAAGATATCATTACAAAATTAACAAATCTGAGAGAGGTCCACATGTAGTACCTATAGATGTAATATCAAAGCAATTGCACTTGCGGTTTTTAACAAGAAGTCGAAAATATCAGTTTTTACCAAAAATGACAAAAATATTCACCAAAATTAGAGAATTAAAGATATCAACATGAAATGAACAAACCTAAGAGAGGTCTACCCAAGGTACATATACACCAAGTATCAAAGCATTTAGGCTTGTAGTTTTCAAGAAGAAGTCGAAAAAGTAAAACATTGACACGGACGACGACGACGGACAATCACTCATATGATAAGCTCCGCTCGACAAAGTCGACAGCGGAGCTAAAAAAATAATTACGCATTTATGCTGGCGGTAAGAAGTATTTTTTTTCACTTTTCCTAGTTGTTCAATAGTCTGGTAAATTGAATGTGTCTGGTCAGTTTTATTCAAGCAACACGTTTTAAAAAATAGTGTGCTGAATTTCAATTACTGTTTTAGTCACATTGCCCCCAACTCAAACCACAACTCGTTGGTTAATAATCGATGAAATAGTTTGTCTGGACACATTCAAGTTCCTCTCATTGTCACCTTAAAGCTGTGAAAATTTGGTGTTAATCTGACGACAATAAGTATACGTTATTTTTTGTTAAAGACCTTGTATTTTGAAAAACATAATCCTAGAAAACGTCCATGAAGTAACAGCAAAGATTTTCAAGCTTGTTTAGCGGCACAATAAATTTGTTTTCCCATCAAGGTCTGTTTTAACATGTGTAGGGACATCCAAATGTGTAGGCTATTGGAAACCAAAAAAAATAAAGGAATGGGATAGCTATATTTGGATAAATTCGGCATATGAAAACACCAAAATCAATGATTTTTTTTCAGTGGCTGTGTGACCTTATGTCTGACACATTCATATGCAAATGACTAATCTGTGAAACAAACAGGGGCGGAGACAAACCACTCAAATTTTTGGAAACACTCATTGTGTGTCAGATAGCTATTGATAACACATCCTAACATTGCTTTGTCTTGAATTTATCTTTGAAACTTATAGGCACACAGATTAAACCTGTGTTGTTGATTTTGGAAAACACTACTGAGGCTGCCTTGCTTTCCTTCAGAAAATCTACATTTTAACCAACATTGTCATGCAATTTATGACAAACTTTCTTACACATTATGAGTAGGCTTCTACCTTAAATTGTATTCTTGTGGCAGACAGTTAATTCAGGGAAACCCAGCTTTTTGTAGTCTTTCAAATAAGACCACTAATCAACTTATTTGTATCTAGTTTACATTGTACTTTCATGAAACTAAATGACCCAAAACAACCGTAGACAGTTCATTCTAATACATTCTGGTTTGCAAAGCAAATACAACCAAAAAATGACCTGCTAAAATACACATACAGTTTATTGAAAAATTATATTAGACATAAGTTGCAAAGAAAGAAAGCTTACATCACTGCTTTAAATATGGTATCCGATACTTCACAGATCTTCACAGCAATGGTACTGGTATCTGAGATGGATATGTGCCAACATTGCAATCTTTAACATTTATGAGCAAGTTTCTTAATTAAAGTATCTAATATTTTCAAATAAATTACAAAGTTAAGGGGTACTACCATTTCAAGGAATAAAGAATAATGGTTTCAGATAAGTGGAAGGCAAAATTCTTTTTCTTTTAAAAAAGAAAACGTTACATCAAAAATTTTACTCCTGAAAAATCTGCTTCTGATAAAATGCAATTTAGCTGACTGCATGCACTGCTTTTAGGTGTTCCGCATGCTATTCATTTACACAAGTATTCATATAGTAATGTTACGGTGGTAGACTGCAGCTCAAAATAACCTAGAACCAAAACCAAACACAGTCTTTATCCGTTCCCAGTAGTTGCGGATCCATCCTTCTTTTGTTCTGTCCAGTTCATTTGTTGGAACATTCGTCTGTGTCAATTGTAATAAAGTGCAATCTGATTTTTGTTGTAATTCTATGGTGACTGTTGAGTAGTGTTCAGCTGGCCAAGATTTGCATCGCCATCTTTGAACTATCTTTTCATTTCTTACCTGTAATATAAAATAACAAAATCCAAATTGCATGACAAGTAGGATGCTTGCCATAGAGGGCACTAGTCAGACACAACAAATCTATAAAGAAACATGTTGTATCATCTTCAACACACATAACCATAATGAAGAACCATCAGCCCAATGCTACTTTTGTTGCCATTACACCTTGTTAAACTTACCAGCTGTGTGAATACACCTGTCACATTACCATCTAAGAATGAGAACTTTCCACCTTCAACTGCCTCTATTTCCACTCCTGAGCCCATATAGGCACACACTTTCTGCAATAGATTGATCATGATTAAATCAGTGTTTCAAACACTACGAAATACCAGAACAAATGATGCCAAGTGAACAGGTTGAGCAACTACATACAGTATTAATTTTTATATCACAGATTGTGGTACCGGTAATAATGATTCATTTTGGCAAGCTTACACGAGTATTTTCGAAATTATATTTCAGTCCCACCAAAAACAGTGAAATCTTAAATTTGACGAATTTGAGCAAATAACAAGAACTTGTGTCTGCTGATATCAACCTAAGAAACTATCATGGGATTATATATAAAAAATCAAAAGAATATGCTTTCATTGGCTGGACTATTTACAACGCATTATGATTGGTTGTTTTTAATGAACATTTGAAATTTATTATATACCAGTAGATGCAGGGTTCTCCCCAGAAAAAATGCATAGTGCTGCAACTAATTTGCATATTAATTTTCATATCATTTCACACACCTTTCCTTCATTAATAAACAGAACTTATTCACAATTGAATAAAAACAAACACAGATAAATTATTTTTGCAATTTAATTGTCTATTGTAAAACGTTGAACAAAACGCATTGGAAACGTTAAGCCAGAAATATGTTCACGAATTTCATGATTTTATATACTCTAAAAACATTCACCTTCAAAAAAAATCGACCACGTAATTAATTGGCGTATTTTTGTAATTTATTATTCGCACCATCAACTTCTAAAACGTTTACATTTACAGTAATGAGCGAACAAATAAAACTTCAAAACAATCATCAAAGTTACGACGTGACATAACTGACGTTATACACCGGTTATACCAATACCGGTAATTCCTCAATAAATGTTATTTCTTTTTTTTGATATGAAACTAAAGTAAAATCAGATTTATTCTTATCGGGAGCGATTAGTTTTGATCACTCGATTGCTTTGGTAAAAAAAAATAGACCCGCCATGTTTGTGAAACAATAGCATGTCCTTTGACCCGATGGGTTAAGAATGCCATTAACCAATCAAAATGCCGCATGGTAATGCCGGTAGAATCCAAAGTTTTCCAAGTGGTAATGATCATAAAAATTACATTGCGGAAGTTAAGCAATGTCGTAGCACGATGTGTTGGCATCGATTTCAATTGGTTTTCGAAAGTAGTGATTAGCAATTTTTAAAAGGTAAAATAGGTCTTGAAAGAAGAGTTTTTACAAGATTCGCGATGATAACAGTACAAATGTATTTTACCAAATCACGCAATAAACACGTTTTTTTTTTCTTGAGTAGCGTAAACTGATCGTGAACTCCGCTTTGACCATGTTATATCAAGGTGGAATTGATATTGAAAGAATTTTAGCTTACAATCTAAAGACTGTCTATCGCAGAAAGTATTTACTTACAAACAAAGAGGTGCTAATTTCACAAATTTGACTAGCCACTATGTATCGTGCGACTAGGTCTATTGTTTACAAATTATAATCCACGACTGGCAGGATGCGTGCCGGTAGGTACGTAATTATAATAACAATCGGACAACAGTCCTAATCGGAAGCGTTTCCGTTGTGGTCACTAATTTTGGGTGACTGTCGGGCTGACCAGCGTGGCGAACAAAGCTTTTGCACATCTGATATTGGCATGTCAAATATGAAATCAAGCGCTGAGGTTGGAACACATAGCGCCGAGGTCCCAAGTAAAGCGCCGAGATTCAAAAGTATAGCCTCGACCTCGACGATAAAAAGCCCTGGGGAGAACCCTGGGTAGATGTAGATATATATATATATACATATATACATATATATATATATATATATATACATATATATATATACATATATATATATATATATATATACATATATATATATATATATATATACATATATATATATATATACATATATATATATATATATATATACATATATATAATATATATATACATATATATAATATACATATACATATATACATATATATAATATACATATACATATATACATATATATAATATACATATACATATATATAATATACATATATATATATACATATACATATATATATATACATACATATATATACATATACATATATATATATACATACATATATATATATACATACATATATATATATACATACATATATATATATACATACATATATATATATACATACATATATATATATACATACATATATATATATACATACATACATATATATATATATATATATATACATACATACATATATATATATATATATATATATACATACATACATATATATATATATATATATACATACATACATACATATATATATATATATATATACATACATACATATATATATATATATATATATATATATATATATATATATATATATATATATATATAAAATACACACTAGTATATATGTATATATTAAAATAGCCATGAAATAGACTAAGGAAAATAAAATACTTTCAAAACAAATTTCTTGCTCAACAACTCAAAAAGAAAACAAAGACATAACTTAGTTTTGACATATGCTTGGTCAGCTAAACTTAAAAGTGCATACTACATGTAGTAATTAGGAAGCCTGAATAATCAGGCACATCAATGATAACACAATTGATCCACATCTTGAACTGTTCAGTCATTTGATTACATTTACCTGTTTATTTGTTAATGCATCATATAAATCATCTGCTGCACATTTGAATTCTTGCTTGTCTGCTAGTTTAGATGTTTGTATTTTCGATCCAATTTGTAAATTTGACATACCCTTTGGGACACCATTTTTGTTAGCAGCCTGGAGAAAGAAAAAAATGAACACATGGGTGAAACTAACCCTAGAATTTTGGTTCCATCTTCCTTACCTCACCCACATAAAATATACTTACCGTAAACAAAACAGACTGGTTGTTACATTCTTTCATTTGTCCCAGCCACTCCATCAAAAACATGTACATGTTTAAATATTGTTCCAATTACTACTACAAAATGCCCACAGTATAAATACAGTAAGTACAATGTAGCAACATTATGGGTATAAAATTGCCATGTATCCAGCTGTTTTATACATTGATACAGTGTAATATAGTTGATTTGAATAATTTGTACACCCAAAATGAGCTTACATTGTACTCGTCACATATGGGAATTTAAAACCGATGTAGATGTACTTGACAGTTTTACAGATGGATTAATTTGGCACTGTAGAGAAATGTTTTAATGCATACAGTATTCCATGTACGTGTACCAGATTCGGCTGATACACCGCCCATTCTAAACCCTCCCCATGGGCGATGTTTCAAATAGTGGACGATGTTTTCGTCCACACATTGCCTGACTGAACAACCAACAAACATTTTTACAGACCCCAATTTTCCCGTCCAACATCTTGCATCAAGCTCGCTATTTCAAATATGACACTAAAAATAATTCACTGTGAAGTCGAAAAGCATATAACGTTTATTACACTCGCTTGAAAAGACTGCTATTTACAGAGTTTAAAATAGCCAAGCCTTCCTGATTCGGTTGATTTAACAACGGTAGGAATCAGAAATGTTTAATCTTTGTCTGTATCGCATTCCAACAAAAAGTTCAAGATCGGTAAACAAGAAATGGGGGAACTAAAATGTCTCCTGCGTTTCACATGCGACATGATTATTAAAAAAACACAGAGTTAAGCGTCTATGTACGTTCTATAAAGCTAACCTTGCACACATAATCTTGTATTGACGTGTTTTTTGTCCGAAAAAAGATGTTCCCTTTCAGCTAATCCCCAGTTAACTCTTCGCGTTCAGATTTTTTGAATAAATGACAAGTAACTATATTGATTTGCATCAAGTTGGGTGGCCCAAATTTAAATATCAGTGCGTGAACTCTGGAGGTCATTGCCCAACAAGTAATTCAAACGTAATTCAAACACGTGGTTATTAGAGTTCAGTCGAAATGTACGTGAATAATGCGATCGAAGTGCGCTGCCCAGAGTTTATTATATTATAGTAAAATTTAACTTGACGCATGGTATGGTTTATATTACATGTTCACTTCATTTCGAATAATTCACCATTGGAACATGGATGAATCACAAGTATTTAAAATATTTTCTTGACTTTCCGTAGATACCTGACCACTATCCTTTTTAGTGATTTAAATGCGCCCCTGTTTATGTTTGCGTAATTATTACGAATGCAAAACATTATCAAGTCGGTAATATTGAAATATTCACAGACCCAATATCCCGGGTCAGTGCCCTAACAATAGTAAAAAATAACTTGAGTTTGCGTAATTATCATGAAAGCAATACATTTCAAAGTTGAAATATTCAGAGCCGGTACAATATTGTAAACAAATTTGCATTATTAGAAAAGCAGCACACTAAGTAAACGATGTTGAAATATTCAAAGCCATTGGAGAGTTGCATACAAGTTGCGTAATTACAGTACCGTCGGATATAATAACAATTTTACTAGATCGGCACGAGGAGCACGAAAGAAAAAGGTTGCTAAAGTAACGCACCAGTTCAGTGCATGACTTAGGGTCAAACCTTGGTCAACACACACTTGATGTCAGCATCGCCGCGCAGCAAGTTTTGCAAAGAAGTATTTGAAGTTCAATTGTGTCCCAAGATGATGTGGCTGATCACTCAGTTGTCGCAGCATGTGTTGTGTCATGTCCATGATGTACCCGTTTAGACTTTGTATTAAAACACTTTGTATTTATACTTTGCATGATTATATTTGGTCGACGCGAAACATTATTTTTTCTGAACATCCCCCCCCCCCCCCCCCGAGACCATTTTTATCAATGCAGGGTTATTTTTCCCAGACAAGATGGGCTTCGTAATATGTGCCATAACATCGCCGGGCGATCTTTTGGTCCACATTTTTCTTAAAAGAAATTGAAACTTCCATAAGATCGCCCAGGGTGGGGTACAAGTCAAATCCGGTAGTTCAAAAAAAAAATACATTTAAGCATGCTGAAATCTGGTTCTGGTAGAAATGATAATTTTAAACTCAATAATAAGATATTACTACAAGAGTATAATAGTCTGTTGATTAGTGAAAACTGTCACGAACACATCGGATCTCTGACCGTATACCTGATTAGTTGATTAATGTATAATTATAGCATAATGATTGGTAATCATAATACAAGAGACTGTTCTGTTTCTTGATTGTCAGCACTGGTAAGGGGATGAAAAGGTTATTTCTTGATATCGCTAGAGCTGGTGGAAACTCGTATGCAACAAAAACTATTGTCTTTGATTAATGACTATAATGTACATTTTATTGTTTTTTGCACCATTGTATCTTATGAAAAGTGATTAAACAATATAAATGATTTATGTCGCAATGAAGTATTTAGAATTTAATTTGTCAAGACTTAATCTGAACGTTCTGTGTAGGTGGTAACAGAATATGCATATAGTATGATGCTGCAGAACAGTACCTTATTGATTGGGGGGTTGTGTGGTTTGGTTGCAGTGCTAGATGTACTTGTGTTCTTCTGAGAAGGTAATATCATTCCTTGGCTGAATTCTGAAAATAATAATACAGTATAATAATCAGTATACAGGAATATAATAAATGATCCTAGTATATAGCATGTATTATATCTTTAAAATGTGATGCTGTAGCACTGTACAACTTAAATTTGTTGATAAAGCAGAGTGCAACTAATACATCTATAGTAGTGACTATGTATAGTAGTACATACCTTCTTTCAAGTCTTGAATGTATTTTGCTATAGCTAGTCTAATTCTGGGCATCCCTTTTTTTCGCATAATGTCTTTAAGTATGTTACTTTCTTCCGTACTATTTTTAACTGTCACAATAATCTGTGAAAATAAACCAATTTTTTAATGTATAAATTACTCCAATGTCGTGAATTTCAACATGTTAGGTAATCCAGCAGGGAGTAAAGGAGCAGGTACCGGTAATCAGCACTATTGAGTATAAACCAAGTTAAAGGGGAATTAAATAGAGCCTAATTTGGTGTTTGTATTTATCAAGTTATGTATATTGATTATAAATTTGAAAAAAAAAATGATTATAGAGTTATGATGATTTAAATATGAGAAACCATAAACCTGCAGTATAAACAGGAAAGGTAACAAAGCATGATGACAAAATAGTATCTGATTAAATATAAACAATTTAGGAAGCCATAGTTGGCTGGATGACTGAATTGACTTCTAGTCTAGGTTGTTTCGACTTTTAAGTTAATGTTATTTACAAGCATATCAACATACAAACATTATGGATGTGGGATTGATCGAGACAGGCATTTTGTTTTGTTTTTTGTCTAACTGTCTAATAAATGCTGTTTCCAGTACTGCACTGTGCGTGCAAATTATTTCAAAGTCTGGGTGCTGGAGTGTGCAATCTTGAGTTCGTAGGGTGGTGGTGGAAACATTTTCGTCCATGTATTCACGGGGCTGCACTGATAAATCATGGGACAATTGTCACAGGAACACCAAGCAGATTGTTCACAGACTTCAGTGTAATTTGAAATCAAAGAAAGCTTAGAAAGAACTCCCGTGTGCTGAGAGTATTGAAGACACATTAAAAATTAATTAAAAATTACTTGTACATGAGATATTGATGGAAAAGCTGAAAACTAATTATGTAAATCAGGTAACTAATATGAACAGAACAGAACAAAAAAATTATGAATTATTATGCTAATTAGAGAATTAATATTAATCAAAATTAATCAGGCCTGTCTATTGTCCTAGAGCATTTATGTACCAAATTTTATTCAAATGTGATGATCAGTAATTGAGATATCAGTGTTAATTAATTATGTTAATTAGGTGATTAATAAGCATAAATATTTACCAAAAACTAATTGGGTTTCTGCATAGTTCTCTTTAAAAGCTTCATTAAAATCCAATTTGTGCTTCTTTATATATCAGTGGAACATTATGCAAATTTGGTAATTAATATCCAATTAAAACTAATCAGGTGTCTGCATAATCCTGGAAGATCTATGTAGCAAGTCTCATTGAAATATGACGATTACTACTTGATATATCAAAAGCTGAAAATTAATTAATTATGCAAATTAGGTAATTAATATGTACTCATATTACCCTAAAAACTGTCAGGTCTGTGCAGTGTCCTATGACATCTATGTACCAAATTTTATTGAAATGTGATTACTACTTGAAATACCAAAAGCTGAAAATTAATTAATTATGCAAATTAGCTAATTAATATATACTGATATTACCCTAAAAACTAGCAGGTCTGTGCAGTGTCTGTGTCAGTGTACTACTTGAAATATCAAAAGCTGAAATTTAATTAATTATGCAAATTAGCTAATAAATATATACTGATATTACCCTAAAAACTATCAGGTTTGTGCAGTGTCCTATGACATCTATGTACCAAGTTTTATTGAAATGTGATGATTAGTACTTGAGATATCAGTGGAAAAGCCGAAAATTGATTAATCATTATGCAAATTAGATAATTAATATTGCACAGATTTTTACCCAAAACTAGATATCAGTGGAACAGTCATGGAACAGCTAAAAATCAGCTAATTATCATGCAAATTAGGTAATTAACATGCATGGATTTTTACCAAAACCATCTATGCATCAAGTTTCATCAAAAACTGATGTACGGTTCTTGAGATATCAGTGGAACAAACGGACACACACACACACACACTAACTGCAAAGACTCCCTTTTTTGTGCTTTGCACACGGGAGTCAATAAAACTATTATTCGAACAAGGGGCATCATCAACGATCTACTCTCATCACTCACACTGGACTGATCTGAATTTTCACAGTATACCGTACTTCCCTGAGGCATGATCACGCAAGGGAAAAGTAAGGGATGAGCTTTTACTCGAGGACCAACTCAGAAAAGATGATTTTGTTTTTGGGTTAAACACTGTAACCATACTGCCAACAACGAAAAATTATTCGTTCACCACGCCGGGCTTGGGAAAATAATACTTCATTTTGGAAAAAAAATGCGTCATTGATTTCCACGACACTTACAATGAAGAAACAACAAACAGACATTTTATTACAATACGATTTACATACCGTCTGAATTTACAGTGAAATAATGGTAGGGTCTGCGGGGAAACAACACTTAACGCAATGCGGAAGTGAATTACCGCAATGTTAAAATGCGATCTGTAGCACTGATTGCAACGAAAAGAAAGATGGTATTTTCCCTAAAAACCGGCGATTCGCAATTTCCAAAAAGTAAACGACGGTTAATAGTAACCGTGGGTAAACTGAGTGTGGAGGAAGAATTTAAACACCTTTCACCTTTCATGATAGTCTCAAAGTAAATCATGCCCAATAACCAGGTACACGACTTAACGATCACATTTTTGGCTTTTCGAAAGCTACTACTCAAAGAAATATGGATTACTTCAGTATTGCAACATCAGGGTTCATCCTGAGTAAATGACAGAATAGAAAGGATGCGAACCACGGTGTATACGTTTGCCATGCACTCTGAAATTAATGCGAGTTTTCTCATAAAAGCACGAACCGAACTACCATGCCAATCATTATGAAATGAAACACTTTTTACACGCATATTTTAAAGAATATCGTCGACGCCCAATTAAAAAACGCGGGGCTTATAATTGTGAATACCCTCAACTTGATAAATACCTAGTGAAAATAGAGGGATGGGCTTCATACTCGGAAGGGGCTTACAATCGGGGAAGCACGGTACTTTAACTCAATTGGGCTTCCACTCTCAGAATACTGTGGTTCAAACGCATAATGCTCTAACCCAAATTCTAAAAAGCATGTTGTGCATATAAAAGATGAGTTTATACTAGTAGTACACAATGCTTAGCAGCATGAACGGCATGTACAATGGCGTAGTATACGAATGCGATCAGATACTAAAACGTCATAGCTTTGAAAAGTACCCGGATGTTAAATATGTTCGTTCGTTATATATTCATAATTATGCACAACTGCATAGAGATGGCAGACCTATGTAGACAATAAGACATGATCCTAGTGTTGTCCCCAGGCCTCTGAAGCGCCATGGTATTGTGACACTTGGACACTCGCTCACGATGCTTGGCCTTTGTCCGTGACACTTGGTCATTCTCCTGCGATGCTTATTGCTTTGTTCACAAGTGTCAGTCTGGATTGAACAAATTTAAAACAATAACATGTAATCCCACCTTTTGTTAGCCATACAAAGACAGTGATAAAAACAGAAGTCTGCAAGAAGTTACCAAGTCGTTCACAGGTGCAGCGCCCCTAAATCTAAAAACAAATACCGTAAAATCTGTATTATACGCCACATCTCTAATACAAGTTTCACCTATTATTTTTGATAATTGAGAACCAAACATTCACTATTTCTCATATATGTCGATGCTCCAATAGAAGCCGCAGCCTCTATGTTGCATTGTACCATTTTAATAGAAGCCATGGCTACTAATACAGATTTTACAGTACTAGAGATAGAGTAGTAATAATTTGCCCATTGCACATAATGTAATATAAAAACAAGCGGACATGCGATTTTCAACAAGAAGTAGAAAATATCACTTTTTACCAAAAATGACAAAAATATTCATCAAAATTAGAGAATTGAAGATATCATCATGAAATGAACAAATCTGAGAGTGGTTCACATGTAGTATCTATATATGTAATATCAAAGCAATTGGACGTGTAGTTTTTAACAAAAAGTCAAAAATATCACTTTTTACCAAAAATATTCACCAAAATTAGAGAATTAAAGATATCATTACAAAATGAACAAATCTGAGTGCGGTCCACATGTAGTACCTATATATAATATAATATCAAAGCAATTGGACTTGCGGTTTTTAACAAAAAGTCAAAAATATCACTTTTTACCAAAAATTACAAAAATATTCACCAAGATTGAAGATATCAACATGAAATGAACAAATCTGAGAGAGGTCTACCCAAGGTACATATACACCAAGTATCAAAGCATTCAGGCTTGTAGTTTTCAAGAAGAAGTCGAAAAAGCAAAACATTAACAGGAACTACGACAGACAATCACTCATATGATAAGCTCCGCTCGACAAAGCCGACAGCGGAGCTAAAAAACAAGTCGCATTGGAAAGAAAAACTGAATAAATGAAAGCCAAAAAACATTCAACAGCAGATGAGATGGCTGAAGAAAAAAACGAACCCTGACTCATGGAAATACCTCATTCATAGAGTGCCGTAGAACCGAGCCGCCACCCTAAAGCAACATCATGTACGTTGTGACATCGCGGCAGATGCGCATGCTGGGTTACAAGGGGTATTGGGGCAACAAAGATGGCGGCACAGTGCATGATTTTCCATGTTTAAAAACATCTCATTGGGGATAATGTCCAAGATAATCGTCATTTAATTGTTTTAATTAACAAAACATCCTAAATTTGTGTATTTTTGAACGAAAAAGTCAGGCACCGATGATCGCAACAGCAGCGATGAATACCCATTCAATGCCGACAATGTTATGGTGATTTTAGCATTATGCCTAAGATATAAATAGATCAATGAGTATTTGAATTGCTGATGTAGAAAGAAAAAAATTTGTCATTATTGATTTATTAATTTCTTCATATTTTGATATCTTGCAGACCAAATTAGCACTAAAACTGATTGTACTTGTTATACACAAAATGAGGATGAACCACAGTTACAGAGTTGCCAACCTTGGAAAATCAGAATTAGTACTCAGCACCTACTAAATTTGTATTTTCAATCCAAAATTTGTATTTTTATTAAGTTGCAGTGAATTACCTATATAAAGACTTGATCATGTGTTATCACAGTGCTAATGCATACCATAGGGTGGGTGGGTTAAAGTAAATGTTGTCTCAAAACAATACAGCAAACTGTACAAGTTAATATTACAATGCACTGATTTAATTAATAAATGAACAAGAAACAAGAAAATTTGAATTGTTGCAAAATTAAATTTTAAGATAATATCCAAACAGTCATCAAAGCAGTTATTTTTGATCACTTGATCGCTTCGGTAAAAAGCCTTGTCCCGCCACGATGTTTGTGACGCATTGGTTGACTGGCATGTGTTCTTTGACCAGATGGGTCAAGAATGCCATTAACCAATCAGAATGCTGCATGGTATTGCCAGTAAAAGTTTTCCGAATGATAGTGATCATAAAAATAACATTGCGGAAGTAAAGCGATGTCGTAGTTAGATGTGTTGGCATCAATTTCAGTTGAAAACTGCATGATGGTTTTCGAAAGAGGTGATTAGCAATTTTTAAAAGGTAAAATAGGTCTTGAAAAAAGAGTTTTTACATGATTCAAATATATTTTACCCAATCACACAATAAACACGCTTTTTTTCTTGAGTGGCGTAAACTGCATTTTATGCATTTTTAAATTTATTTGATGCGTTTTCGTATTATCCTTTCTCGTTGTATTTTCATAACAAATATGAATTTTTCGCAACGGATGGCAGTTCTGTAGTTACCTCAATGGATAACTATTTAATGACTGCATATGACATAAATATTTCCATTGCTTTTTTCTTTGCTGCTCTACTTTCAAACTTTCACTTGATACATGCATAAAATACAATGAAGTAAGTGATATAAAATATATCAGACTATCTCGTCTTTAATTAATTGCAGATAGGTTCAACATTTTTATAATAATAACACTTACTGTATCCCAAATTTTGTTGGGAAAACATATTATGCAAATTAGATGCACTATTACGCAAATTAGCCACGACACTTGACATGAAGTCTAGGGAGAACACTGGATCCAATAGGAATACATAATGCTGCTGGATCAGGCAGATCATGTAAATACTAATAAGCTTATTATTTTTATTATTTATGCTTGTAATAGTTTAGTAGGCGAGTGGATACTTACATCAACTTCATCTGGTTCATTTTCATCACTCAAATTTGGAATTTCAATAGAGCCTCTTAAAATGGCTTCACAGTCTGTGAGACTACCTGTAAACAGAAAATAAATCATTTATTTATTGTTGTGTAATTTATTATTGATATAGTGATCCCAATCAGAGATCACAATATCATACCAGTGACAACATAAACATACCTACCGGTAATGATGATTTCAACAAATGTGAACATTTTTTTTTTTTACTTACAACAAAAACAGAATCACAAATCAAAGTAATCTTAGAAAGAACTCTGTGTTGAAGGTATTGGAGACATGAAGTACAACTAAAAAATACTGCATTTACTATATTAGAAGCACATCTTTATTGCATGCAAAACCATTGAAATATGTCTTATTTTGACCATAGACTTGTCTTTGTAGTTTATATTCACAGTAAGCACAAGTGCTTCTAATAGAGCAAATGATTAGACTGGTTCAAAGTAGCTATGATTTAACAATTATAAATATTTAATAAAATAATAATATTTAGGATTTTGGTCATATATCTTGTCAGACAACAAAACTATAGCACCAGTTACATGTCCCTATCTACAATAGTACTTAGTTCATTACAGTTATGCATATTAAGAACACTGTATTTATCTGGGTAAGAGCCCACCCCCCCACCCCCCCACCCCCCCAATTTTGATACAATAAAGAAATTTAAGTCATATAACAAAAAAAATAACAAAAACCTATTTTATGTTTGTTGTATTAAAAGTTGACTTCCTTGCAGTCTGTTGTGATGCTGATAAAAATTCTTTAAAAACTTCTAATTTTTAGAAGAGGATACACAATAGTAACACATAATAGTACCGATGTGTGTTAGACAAATACACAACAACAAACAGTGCTGTTATTTCAGAATGGACATCATATAATGGTGGCCTCATTTAAGAGACCTAATACAAACCACATACCTGTCCATTCTAGTTTAACTTCCCATTCATAAAAGAAAATAAGTTTTGCTTTTCTGTTATTGGCAGAGGCTTCCCCTTCACAATTGACAACTGATGTGATTTCACAGAAACCTAAAATCAAAGTAAAATCAAAGAAAGCTTAGAAAGAACTCCCGTGTGCTGAGAGTATTGAAGACACATTAAAAATTAATTCAAAATTACTTGTACTTGAGATATTGATGGAATAGCTGAAAACTAATTATGTAAATCAGGTAACTGATATGAACAGATTTAAGTGTAAAACTAATAAGGTCTGCACAATGTACCAAGTTTCATTGAAATGTGATTAGAACCCCAAAAATATTAATTATTATGCTACTTAGAGAGTTAATATGAAAAGATTTTAACCCCAAATTAATCAGGCTATCTATTGTCCTAGAGCATTTATGTACCAAGTTTTATTCAAATGTGATGATCAATACTTGAGATATCAGTATTAATTAATTATGTTAATTAAGTGATTAAGAAGCATACATGTTTACCAAAATATGCAAATTAGGTAATTAATATGTACTGATATTACCCTAAACACTACCAGGTCTGTGCAGTGTCATATGACATCTATGTACCAAGTTTTATTGAAATGTTATGATTAGTACTTGAGATATCAGTGGAAAAGCCGAAAATGGATTAATCATAATGTAAATTAGGTAATTAATAATATTAACAGATTTTTACCCAAAACTAATCAAATCTGCGCATTAGTTCAGAGCATCCATGTGCCAAGTTTCATTGAAATCCAATGAGTGGTTCTTCAAAAATCAGTGGAACAGTCATGGAACAACTTAAAATCAGTTAATTATCATGCAAATTAGGTAATTAATATTTATAGATTTTTACCCAAAACTAATCAAATTTGCGTATTGGTTCAGAGCATCCCTGTGCCAAGTTTCATCAAAAACCAATGAGTGGTTCTTCAAATATCAGTGGAACAGTCATGGAACAGCTTGAAATCAGTTAATTATCATTCAAATTAGATAATTAATATTCATAGATTTTTACCCAAAACTAATCAAATCTGCGCACTAGTTCAGAGCATCCATGTGCCAAGTTTCATCAAAATCCAATGAGTTGTTTTTTCAGATATCAGTGGAACAGTCTTGGAACAGCTAAAAATCAGCTAATTATCATGCAAATTAGGTAATTAATATTCATAGATTTTTACCAAAACCTAATCAACTCTGTGCATTATCCCAGAGCATCTATGTACCAAGTTTCACCAAAATTTGATTAGTGGTTCTTGAGATAACGGTGGAACAAAAAAAGTGACATACATACATACAGACATACAGACAGGGTAACTGCAAAGACTCCCTTTTGTGCTTCGCACACGGGAGTCAAACAGTTACAGTTTTTTCTCTGAACCATGAAAACTATGAAAGCAAACTGTCGAATTACATGTTTGGTATTTAGATACATTTTAACTGATGGTAGTGCAGCATTCTAAAAATGTTAACTCAATACTAATACTGATTTTTTTTTCTTTTTCTTTAAAACTTGCTCTATATTACTTGTCATTACCAGCAAAATTACAGCAATTCCAGGCACTGATTTGATGCCGAAGTAGTGCTAGATGTTGATAACTTACTACAATAGGTTACACACTTTGTTTTCAAATTTACAGAAGTTGTTACAAATAATGCAGACAGCATGTCTGCAATTTGAAGCGCACCGAAGGAAGCTCCACCCATAAAAGTGGCGGTACATTAGTTTTGAATTTCTTTTCCAATAAACGATCGAGGCTCTCAACTTAGTTTCCTACTTCAATTTGCTTCACATGTTATTTCAGTGAGAGGGGCGCATAAAGTGGTGGCACTGTAAAGAACGTTAGTTACCGGTAGTTATTTTACAGAACCAGCTGACCGACTGATCATGGCAGAATTGTTGATCAAAGCGCATTATTCCTACTATGGAAATATCCATATCACGCCGATCTATATAACTGAAAGCTGCCTGCAACAAATGTCCTATGAAGACTTCATCCAGTATATCAATAATGAAATTGAATACATGAGTAAGAAGGGTGTCATTTGATTATTAGTTCTCGATGAGAACCAAAACATTGATGTGCCACAGAATAATCGCTTTAAACAGCTTTTCACTTGCAACAAACGATCACACGTCTGGGGAGGGTTGCCGCCGTACATACACCGTCCTCGAGTAGTTTTTGTTGAACTTCCCGTCCGTAAATGCTCTGTCTCAACATTTTATAATTTTCGACAGACGTTGATTTGTAGACGCGCAATCAACACGACGACTGACCAAAAGTGACTAAAAGACAGATGCGTCGCAAAGTCTAGGGGTACCTGACTTTGTAGCAAAAATAGAAAACAATGTGGGCAATATCTGTCAATCATTCCTCTGATTTGCCGCCGATGTTTATATTTCTAGTTACTACTTATGTAAAAGTGAAAACAAAGTGTGTGACATATTGTAGAATATTATCTATATATTAGCACTACTTCAGCGTCGAATCAGTGCCTAGAATTGCTTTAAATCTAATTGAAGTGATGTCACGCAGCACCTACTTTAGAATCAAATCAAGGACAAAATCAGAGTGAAGCTTACTTTAGAAAATGTATGTTAATTATGAATTGTGGTTTGGACTGATTTATTGTAGATTAAAAATATCGAGATGAACACATCTTTATAATTAGTTTCTCTATGATGCAAAGTCAAGGAACATTGTTGAAAATGTGAAAAAATAAAACACAACCTCTATCATCTTCAACATTGATGCCAAGAAACAGATCTTTGATTTTATCTTTTGACCAGTTAGATGCATTTTTCTCAGTCCTGTAAAACAAATCATCAAGTACATTGTCAGTTACAGTGTAATAATTCACTTACATGTTGCAGTTATTATTACCGTACAGAGAAATATATCAACAATTGTATAACAGGGCAATAGTAAACTACATGTATTCTAATATAATCTTAGTACTAAGTACATGCTATAACTTGAAAGTATCTTCATAAAGTGATAATGGGCTTAAAAATGTGTTGCCATGAAAACAGGTTGACAACGTCATTTTTTTTTTTTTTTTTGGCGAAGATAATTTGTTTGGGTAGCTTGATTTTGATTGCAAATAATCGTAAATAAACACTCGCCAATAATACTAAATTACATGTGAAATAACAACCTCAAAAGTAATGATGATCCCGTATCCTTATTATGATTTTTGGGTGTCGTTAAATTAAAAACAGCACTTATTGTTGTTGATTCACTAAAAATACGCATCAAAATCATACTTGGAAATTACTTTACTTGATTTTTGGCCAAATATAATAACATGGAGTAAATTACCACCAAATGAAAACTCTGAACACAGAAAAAAATACTGAATCATAAAATTGGATTTCTAAGTTCAAGTTCCAGCTCAGTCGTCAAACTCAAAGTCGACTTTTGAGTACGGTGGACTTCGAAAAGATCGTTAGATTGATGTCTGTCTGTAGTGATCTTACCAGTGCCAGTTGTTTACGTTTGTAGCGTCAGCACGCTCTTCGACGATCCATCGTGGGTCTCCTTCTCCCCATTTAGCCATATTGACGCGATGAAATCTGTAACTCGGAATGAATCACAACCACGAGTATTGTCGCAACAAACCACGACGAGAATGTTCTCGACAAAACACAGGAACCGGAAGTCAGAGACCGGTAAATAACGCGAGACGACGAGCTTCGTGAATTTGTTTCGCTCTTGAGGGCGTCCTTTCTTTACATGTGTGAGATGGCTGTCTGCTGATCGCCGTCTGCTGCTTCATGAATAAGTTTTACGACGTTCAGTCCCTTACTTACCCAAACTAGAGCATTTCAAGCCATCCGATGTAGAAATTCATGTATAGAATATATGTAGCCTGTAAACAACTCACAGAATGTGGCAAGTACCGTGTCGGAGCGCTGGTTTGTCATCAGGCTCGATGTCGACCTAAACACGATTGACAGTTCTCAATTTTATGCTGCCTAACGTCGTTACGCAAGGTACACACGGTTATAAGGCGAACGATGCTATATTTCGGCAATAGAATATTCCGTGTTTTATTCTTCTTTCTATTGCAAATAGTGTACTCCGGTCAAGTTTGCCCGAATTATGACATTCGCGTTGACTGTGCCTGGCGTGTGGACGTTGTACAGCAAAATCTAAATCTAACAACAGTCAGCGTTATTAAACCAGCTGACCTTATACCCGTTAGTTCCATTATTTCTGATAAAGCGCTGAACCTAGTCGTTGAAGACGAACTGGTAAGATATATTCTCGTAGCGGCAACTTTTAAGTTAAATGTTACATATGCATAATTACCGGTACATATGTGAATACTACATGTAGTGGTATCAGGACGATCCGGCCCTGACAAAGATTTATGCACGAGTCAATGTCGTGTAATCATTTGGCTTATCTCGCGATAGCTCAATATATTTAACAGCTCCAGTGATTTTTCTTGTCCCCACTTAACCACGAGTTGGGGGAGGATCAGGGTTTATATTCACTAGCACATTATGAGAGAGGGCAAGATAGTCTCATCAGTTATTCAGGTTGTCCAAACATATAAACAACATTTTCTCCTTGGATACAAGCAACTGTGATTAGAGTGTGATAGACCATAAAAGTCTTGCAGGAAATGAGGAAGCTACATGAATTGCAAGATGATTACAAAATCACACAAGAAACCAACATTTCTAGAAATCCTAAAGTAAATTAATGAGTGTGAAAGAAGTGTCCATGCTTATATGTAAAACTTGTAATACGTACGCGTTGAGTGGGTCGATAATCTCATACTTATTGCTTTCTGCGATGCTATTGATTGGAACTGCAATCGGGTATTGTGTACTAATGGGACCACTTTAATACATTGCTAGAGTTTGCTTCTCATGAGATCTTCATATCAATAATTTTATTATTATTAGTCTTAGTTTTATTATTATTAAACTTATTAGTATTAGTAAAAAGAAAAATTTAACACATTACATTTTACTTTTATACTTAACATTATAATATTTTCTCTTTCTTTATTATTTCATTATTATTATACTTTTATTGCTACTGTACTGATAGAAATACTGTATTTCTAAAGATGCAATAAATATTATTATTATTATTATTATCACCGTACATGGTTATGAAAAACATGCAGGTAAAGTTTAGACTTAGATATAGTTTGGAAATGGAAATACCTTATGACGCATATTATATTAATTATATATCTGATTCTATTGTACAGACTGTGGATGCCTACTACTCGTACCCATATGCTTTGCAAATACAGATTACATGCTGTAATGAAATTACACCATCAGTCATTAGAAATTCAGTTGCTACAGGGATGTCTCCAAAAGTTATTGTGAGTTCTACCAACAAAACTCGGGGTACTGTGCAACATGTATTGTCAGCTATTCTGATTGATTTAGTTGAACTTGGAGTGTCTACTGAGATGGAATGTCAACACACATTGTGTCATCCTGCATGGGTTGTACCACTGCCTTTAGATAACCAAACACATTCTGTGCATGTTGAAGTTACTACCAATGGTATAGGACTATTTTCACATGTATACAGGTATACAGGATGTTTTTTTTTAAATATATACACACTTTTTGTGAGGATGGTTGAAAAACGTGTGGAAAAGTGGAAATCATTTGAAATTGAGGATTCAATTCTTATTAAAGGATGATGGTTGTCGCGCCGCCCATGTGCGATATTTGTGTTGATAAACATTGATTTTCCCACAATCCAGTATGATTCAATAATGCAATCAAAAGTAAGAACTTTGCTCTGGGCGTCACTTGCACTAATAACCATCGACGACTCCTTCATTTCCCTAAAATCCCCCCCAAAAATACCAAATTAAGGCTTGGTAACCTGTTGGTTTGACTTGTTGGTGTGTTCAACAGTCAAAATCGCCATCTTTGTTTATATGAGACCCATATCTGGTGCATGCGTGGTGCGCTGACCACTGCCCTTTAAATTAAAAAAAAAAAACATTGAATAATAACCCCTTTCCTAACACAGTATATCTTGAATTTCTTAATTAATTTATTGCATACATGTCTCAAAATTGTTGAAAAATACGAAGTCAGGAAAGGTAACTTAAGCTGACTTTGGTGTTTGAAACTTTATTACAGTTTTATGGAAGATTTTGACTATTTAGAAAAATAAGCAGCTATAAATGTGTCATTATAAACAAAAGTGGCTGGCTAAGTATCCAAAAAAATCTTCCATTGTGTGCATTCATTCATTCATTCTTATAATAATAATACCGGTAACATTTCTTGTGGAACAATACCATCAGAAAGTTTACTGGTAGTATGGTAAACATTACCAAGCAACAAAACTCTTAATATTAATAATAATACATAATAATGATATTACAAGTTTTCTGATTCTTAGGTGGAGTGTTTATTTATAAAGTGTTGTTTACAGGTATTTATTTAGACAGAGGAATAATAGTTAATTCGTTTGTATTTAAATTTTAATATGGGTATGTTTCAAAAAGTTATTTCCTATTATTTGTACAAACTGAAATGTTTTCCAACTTCAGCGATATATCTGATGTAATTTTGGATTTAACTTTCCTTTCTAAATCTATTTCCATGTTGTGATCACTCAGGCAAGGGGTGATTTCTGTTATGCATTAAGATATCCTTAATTAATCAAAACTGACCATCATCAAATGTGTATAGCACATTATTATGTGTGAAAATACTTTGGGGGTATATGTAGAATTCTGTACTAGGTTTGTTTGTCCTGTTTTTACGTTGGATTTCACACATAACACTGGATCTCGCAATGAGCATAAAATGGTATACAAATGTTTTTAGAATTTCAGGATTAATAATTTGATGGAAAACATATGTAGAGTGTTCAGAACATAGACATTCTTGCAGATTCATTGTAAGACATGAATTTCTAAAAAAAAAAAAAAGTCATAAATTGACTTTGAATAATCTGTTGATTATTAGAATACTAGTATGTAAAGAATCTAATCATAAAACTAAAACATATGACTCCTTTGATTTTAGAAGCATTGTCTCATGTGTATGCTGTGTTTGTCTGTTTTAATTCAGGAAAACAATTTACCATGAATACTTTGAAACAGAATCAGAAGTAAATATGTTAGGAGAGAAAATCTTACTGAATGATACAGTCATTGATGAAGTCAGTTCCAGTGATTCTACCATAGTTGTTACCAAAGATAGTATGCCATCTATCTTTAAAGGAAAGGCCAATACTCTACTGTTTAGTCAAGACCACTTTCAAACTGTTGATGTATTGAAGGTAAGGATAAAATTACATCCCTATGCATATAACAAAAATAATGTTATGATAATAATGAGTCAATCTCCCATCTCCCCATTTCAATTAATCCTCCCTAAGTCTTATATTTAAATATGTACTACTGGGAATGTTAATATCTATAACAACACAGGTATTGTTATGATATAAACATGTAGTGGTGATATTCCCTTTATATATTACTATTCTCCCTAGCCCGCCATGGTGAACAAAAAATGTAATTTGGATAAATTTTAGAGGTTGTTAACATAGTTACAATGTTAAACCAAAAAAGAATAAATTTTTTCTGAGGTTGTGGCTGTCTATCGCACACATTTGATCAGGTCCAAAAAACTGTGAGCACTGTGATTGTGTAATGGTAACACAAGAGAAGAAAAGAAGAAGAAGTCTGGTATCAAAGTGCAATTAGAACAATCCACACTAAACATGCACTAAAACACCCTTTATATAGGGTTAATAGGATTATACCGCGGATTTTAAAATTGGAGGAAAAACGCTATGATTGGTGTGCCATGTGAGAAGGTCACTATAGAATAAACATTTCGGCTTAATCTGCTACAAAGTTGCGACTTCTCTTGCGTTCGCTGTGATAAAGGCATGTTTGTGAAAATTACGTAAATGGCTTACAATAAATTGATTTGTGCTTCTTTGTCATAGGAATACATGTATTGTGAGATGAATTGAAGCATGAAACGGCTTCTAACAGACATAACTCAGAGAATAATGCTTGGAATCGAATGAAACCAAATCGAACAAATACAGAAAATGGTTGTCTATCGATACAAAGTAAATACGAATGAAAAATAATAACTATAATTAAACAACAACAAATATAATTGAATCGAGAAACACACACGTGGATAAGCATCCACGATAGAGGTATTCCTTTGATAAACGCCCACCACTTACGTAGGGCGGCCATATTTTGAAATTGTTGATGAAGTTTCTAATTAATTTAAGTTTAAATTAACCAAGGATGATGATTGTCTTCAAAGACAACGTTTAATTTAACAAATTTGTGCATTCCTGAATATTCATTTTAAGTTTTCGTATTGATATGTGAAATTTACGGTCAAACATAGTAACACAAGATTGTGACATGTATAATTTTGGATTCGATTCTGAAAATTGACTACATTGTAACAATCAATTTTGGTCAAATGGTCATGCAGCTTTAATGATTCACTAATTTCATCTCTTTCTTTGTAGATTGAATTACCGAGTGATCGACCAGTATGCAATGTTTCCACCACTGAGCCAATGCTTTATGATAGTTTAGTTCTTACTGAGAAGATACTATTGGGCACATCAAGAGGCTTGTATGAAATAAGTGAAGATTACATAAATGTGTTAGAAGTGTGTGTTAAGATGTTGATATCACCCTTACAGCAGTCCATTACAGACTCTAATATGCTTGCCGTCACAGAGCATCGTGATGTCTATACTATAGGCTATAAAAGTGAAAATGGTAAAAACACAAATTTTCAATATTTTTGATAGTTGAAATAACAATTTTAATGTGTCTCACATC
Organism: Saccoglossus kowalevskii; assembly: GCF_978046115.1. Taxonomy (NCBI): domain Eukaryota; kingdom Metazoa; phylum Hemichordata; class Enteropneusta; family Harrimaniidae; genus Saccoglossus; species Saccoglossus kowalevskii. The sequence continues at coordinate 15,285,993 of NC_140642.1, read as the reverse complement.
TTCAGTTCCCTGATTATATGCATTTTATAAGTAATGTAATGAAAGCTAAAGCATACTTTAATTATAGATTATGTATTGGTTAAATTGTCAGAAAATATTAAATACAATGTGTACATCTATTGACAGATTACACTTTGACATTTTCTATACTGGCTGGTCACAGTGAAGGATCTATCTGTGACTTTCTGGAAAATGTTGTAGGTAAGTTTGACCATCTTTAAATCAAAAACATTTCATTAAAACTTCTGTACCCAATTGTAATTATATACAAGCAAATTTGCATGGATTCCCTGTTTTACTTATTTTGAACCTCTCTCCATGGACCCCCTATGTTAATTAATTTGAATCTGTTGGCATAGACTGTATAGTCAAACCTGTCTTAGCGGCCACCCTCAGAGAACGATCACCCTCTTCGAAGCAGTCACTCTACAGCAATCCCGTGCAATTTGCCATGTAATTGACACTCCATAGAACGTCCACCTGTCTAACGCGGCCAACGGCCAGGTTTCAGTGGCCGCAGTGATCAACTGAACTGCATATAACGGACATAGTTCCCGGATGTCTTGCAGAGTAAAAAGTTTAGGGCGAGTTTCCAAAGATCTCAAAGGACAAAGTTAGCACGTTTTAACACCTTTCATTCAACCGATGGCTTCGGCAATTATGTTTTTCTTTTCTTGTTTATCATTCAGTTTACCACGGCCAGCACACCGTAGCGATAGCCTGGGAACTCCAAAAACAAAATTAAGAATTTGGAAGTGTCCTGATAAAAACATGTCATTACAATGTAATATTTTCTTCAATTTGAACATTTTGCATTGGCTTTTTATGTTAATATTTTGTTACTCAGTTTGAACCTTTCTGCATGGACTCCCTTTGCCACTCAATTTGAACGTTTCTGCAAAGGCTCCTCAAATTACTCAATTTGAACATTCTGCATGGACTCCTTATGTTACTCAGTAATCATTCTTTCATTTTGTGAAATTTGTGACAAATTATTTACTCTAATTTATATACATTTTACATGTAACTGTATTACATGTAGAAATGTGACTACCAATGTTTCAAATTTCCCATTTTACAGTAATTGAATATGTTCTGTCTATTTTACTAATAGCTAAATTAAAACTCTGAAAATGCAAATTGTTCACTTGTGCCTGCACAAGTGTGAATTTGTAAAGACATGGAACCCTTGATCTTGGTACAATTTTAGGATTCTGGTTGCTCCGCTCTCAGCCAATCACAGCCTGTTTATTTCGACCAATCAGCTCACATCTTTGTCAACCAATCAGCTTCTTTTCGCCAGCCAATCATAGCCAGCTTGTGCACATGGACTGTAGCGTCCCTACCTCTTTTGTTTTCTTTTGTTCAGCAGTTTTTATTCATTGTTTTTTACGCGTTACTGCTCAAGCTTTGTATTCTCTTCGCTCGTTATCCCACCACCATCCCCTTCGTCCCCCTCTTTTTTTGGCTAGCTTCTTCCCACCAGCCTGGGCATTGGATTTCATCCTGACCCCCATTTCAAGGTCGGGCGGCCTCATACAGGTTTTCCCCCTCCTTCTTTTGGATCCCGAAATTCATTGCTCAGGGGGGCATGTGCTGTCTTGGTGGGTAGAAGTGGGCCTCCTGCCCAATTTTGTAGTTTTTATGAACTGTATATTTATAAATTGTAATTTTATTAGTTTTGTAGTTTGTGTATGTAAGTCGTTTTTTGCTCAATAAACTTGTCTTTGCCTTTTACTTGTTTACCGTGTGGAGTGTCTTTACAAATGTAATCATAGAATCAGAAATCAGTGAACTTAAAACCTAGTGATTCATGCAACGTCAAATCCGCTAAAGTGAATATTTCTTCTACTGTAATAGATATTTTGATTTTCCTAACCAAAAATATTTTCTTATCACTTCTCCAGATACAGTTGAAAGTGAAAACTGTAGTGTTGTGAGTGCCAGCATTGATCCCACACAACAGGATACATATTTGTTTTTATTACGTGTTACCATAGATATATCACATGACTATTTCCTTGTAGAGTATGCAGGTAAGTACAATATTACTGCATACATTCATTAACAATATCCCAAAAATATATGTGAAATGAGAATATTTGGCTGTTATATATGTGTTTGACTGATTTGAGGTACAAATATGTCCCATAAATGTACCCATAGCATTATTATAGTATTTGTGTGTATTACCAGAATTCAGTGCAATTTTTTTCTCAAAAATTCTGTTAGGGAAGAATTTTTAAATACATGTACATGTACTTGTACATAAAAGAAGTGTTTTCATTCAACAAAACATGCTCACAAGTCAAATTAAAAACTCATTTTTTAAGATTCAAATTCCCCTCATGTGCCCTACCTTGGGTGGTTGTTGTTAATGGATATTTTTTGTCTGTAATTGATTTCATTACTCTAGGTACGCAAGGATCTGGCAGCTGGGAGCTTGTCACATCAGTTGCAGATATTGATAATTGGAGTGACTTTCAAGGTAGGTCTTGGATTTTTTTTTATGCTTCAATGATTTCACAGATGTGTTATTTTTTTTCATTTCTTTGTTTTTATTAATAATTAAGTGAAATCCAGATAGATTGCTTAGTTTACTGTCTTCAATATTCCAATTCTGATCTCATTTTGTTTATTCATTCACACTACGTGTTGACAGTATGTCTGATTACTTACTTGTAGATATATCAGTAGGGTCATGGTGTGGATTGTCATATACAACATTAGTCTCATCACATCTCTTCATATGGGGAAATGCAATTATACAAAGGTAAGTAATTATCTCAAAGGTAGGAGTATGACCTTTGAGCACACAGGGAAAGGTCAATTTAAGATTACATATTGGTTATTAGCTAGTATAGGCTAAAATATAATTTGGATTGACAAAACATTCTCTGAAACAGAAAATAAACATTTTTTTATTCTATCAAACCTGGTGCACTTTGCAAATATACAAAATTGGAAAAAAAAAAAAACGTGTGAGGTACCTTTTTTCTTGGCCTTAATGCACACATTGCAAAAAGTTCTTTTTCATCACTAGAGGGCGCTAATTACTAACCTGTCTCTGGCAGTCTAACTGTATACTAGTATTTCAGTTGTCAGTTTCATTGCACCACTAGAGTGTGCTGTTGACTAATATTATTGATAGTCTCACATTACCGTATTATAGGTTTGTTTTTTTTTTAAATACCAAAACCATACACCATATTGACAACTAATTCAATGAGTGAAATTTATTTTCAGTTTACCAAAAATGTTTGTTATTACAACTAGAGGATGCTGATGAATAAACTTTTGATTGTTTAAATCCTGTTATATTTATATATGTTTCTTTCTAGTGCCGATAATGGTAGAACTCTGTACTTAATGTCTATGTACCCTGTACATGATAAGTCAATAATCACAGTGGCTACGTTTTCTCTAGATGGTGCATTTGCAGTGTTGAATCAAATGCAAGAGGTAACATACTGTTATTTACAATACCACAGTGATGTACTCTATATAGGTCCCACACGACGTTTACAATACATGTATAATATACTGGTTGTTTACACCAGATGTACTGTGCTGTCCCAGTAACAACATTATCATCCCATCACTTATTAGCATGACTTGGTACATTAATGTACATATTTATGTGACTGAAATATCATTTTATGATGTAAGAATTATAGATTTGGGAAAAATACTGTAATTTATAGACATTATGTGATTTTAATAACTGTAACTCTTGTCTAGGTATGGTATGGCATTGTAGGTAATTTCAACAGTATAACTAAGCTAGTACCAACTTCAACATCGGTATTACTATCAAATCTGATGCTGGGTGATGCTGAGAATACAACCACATTGGCAGTCTTCTTTGATTCATACAATCAACTCTATCAGGTGAGAAGGTTTTAGTTTTAACACATTTGCTCCACCATATATAGGAAATGCATATGTGATTGAATCATGTAAAGTACATGTAAACCACTTTAATTTTACTTTCTGGTAAATCACAACATGTTGTTTCATTCCTACGGCAGGAATGCAGTGCCTCACATTGAATTAAAAAATCACATTTTGGTTGTATGGTTCAGTAAACCAAATTGTATTTTCATATTTTTCTGGAATTGTTTCTGTTCAGATTTTTTTATTTCATGATAATAACTCATATTTCCTGTATTTAGCAAATATTTTTTTCATTTGAAATGATATTTTCAATTACTTCTCAAAAACAATAACCAGATAGTTTTTATATCTACAGTGCTTCTTTCTCAATACAGTAACTCTAATTTCCTATTTAGACTGATTAGTTTCCATATTTTTTTATTATTATTTATGACAGGTACTTTAGATTTTCATATTTCTTATATACTACAAATTCACTGAAATAAATTCCAAATGAACATAATTTGATTTACTTATTCTGAACTGTTTTTGTGAAGTAAATTGTTATTTGAATTAGTTGGAAGAATTTTATTACTAGTAATTTGTACTTTTCTTCAATTGTTGACATTTGTGAATCATCATGTATTTACCTGATTTTATGGTCTATCATAGCAGAGTTATTTAAAGTGCCTGTGAAATGGCTGCTATTTTCACGCCTAAAATTATCCATTGATACATAAATATTATTATTTGTTTTATGTTTCTAAGCATGAATTATTTTTTTAAGTGAAGAAATGTGTTTTAAACTCAATCCACGGCAACTTTATTTTTGTGTATTTTAAAACGAGGCTCCTCATTAGCTTCTTATTTGCATACGGAAATTCCCCTTGTGACGTCAGAAGGGAAGTCGCATGGCAGCTTGCATTGCCGATACGCGTAAATAAGGCAAATTTCTTCTGCAGTTTTCTCGTCTTTGACTAAATTTTCACTTGTTCGTCGAGGAGGAATGGACCATAATGAACACATAGTATAAATTTTTGTTGCATGGGGTTGAGTTAGATGCGAAATATGTTCGTTCTGGTGTAGCTGGTCACCGTGATCGTCAGCGGTGCACGTTTGTACACTGTCGCTGGACAAAATAGAAATGGACGTTGGAATTATCTCGTTATTTAGCAGGTTACTAGGCACGTCACTACACTGTTTTATTTCATCGATCGTCTGAGTAAAACTTTCAAAATTAAAATAAAAGATAACATATTTTGACATTCTAAACATTAGACCATGGTGATCAATATAAAATAATTTAAAAAACGACAAATCACAGTTACTAAATAAATGACAGCCGCGTGGAAATAAATTGAAATTTTGTTGAAATAGGTGAACGCATCGGGTCACAACGAGGGCAAGTGTGTTAAAAGCGGCGTTTAAGGTAGAGATGCAGTTTATTTGTGAATTTCAATCAAAAATAGTTTTTTTCGTTTTTTATATAGATTTTTATTTAAAGAACATTCTGTGAAAATTTGACCAATGAATTCTTATTGGAACACCATTGAAATTGCTGTTTATTTTCTGGTTAAAAATAAAAAACACTCACACGTGGCAATGTTTATGTCCAATTGCCTAATTTGCATGAGCAAGCAAATAACAGGATCTTTGATTGACAATATGCATATCGAGATTGTACGGGTCATAGTTCATTCAATTCACGCGCATGTACAATTATTCTCGAATCAGTTATCGTTCGCTAGCAAACCAAATATTATATTTCCTCGGCGTTTTTTTCCTAATTTTTATCATTACATTATGCGTGGTGTGAAAAGAAAGAGAGGTAGAAAGAAGATTCAGATGATTTCTATGTCGGAAGAGGCAAAAGCTACACTGAAGGCATCAGCCCGCCGAACGAAAAACAAAATCGATGTGAGCGTCCAAACGTGACTTTCCCTGAAGGCGTGAATCCGAGTTTCTGATTGACTGAGAGATTTTATTTTTGACTCCCATGTGCGAAGCACAAAATGGGAGTCTTTGCAGTTAGTGTGTCTGTATGTGTGTATGTGTGTATGTGTGTATGTGTGTATGTGTGTATGTGTGTGTGTATGTGTGTATGTGTGTCCGACTGTTCCACTGTTATCTCAAGAACCATACATCGGTTTTTGATGAAACTTGGTGCATAGATGCTCTGGGCCAATGCGCAGATTTGATTAGGTTTTGGTAAAAATCCATGCTCGTTAATTACCTAATTTGCATGATAATTAGCTAATTTTTAGCTGTTCTATGACTGTTCCACTGATATCTAAAGAACCACTCATTGGATTTTGATGAAACTTGGTACATAGATGCTCTGAACATATGCGCAGATTTGATTAATTTTTGGTAAAAATCCGTGCATATTAATTACCTAATTTGCATGATAATTAGCTATTTTTTAGTGGTTCCATGACTGTTCCACTGATATCTAAACAACCACTCATTGGATTTTGATGAAACTTGGTACATAGATGCTCTGAACTAATGCTAGGTTTTGATTAGTTTTTGGTAATAATCCGTGGATACTAATTACCTAATTTGCATAATGATTAGTCAATTTTCGGTTTTTCCACTGATATCTCAAGTACTAATCATCACATTTCAATGAAACTTGGTACATAGATGTCATACGACACTGCACAGACCTGATAGTTTTTATGGTAATATCAGTACATATTAATTACCTAATTTGCATAATTAATTAATTTTCAGCATTTGATATAAGTAGTTAGCATTACATTTCAATGAAACTTGGTACTTACATACTCAAGGACTATGCAGAGATTGATTGTTTTCGATAAATATTTGTGCATATTAATCACCTAATTTGCATAATTAGTTAATTTTCAGCTTTTCCACGGGTATCTCAAGTACTAATCATCGCATTTCAATGAAACTTGGTACATAGATCCTTTAGGACTATGCAGAGACCTGATTAGTTTTAGGGTAAATAATTGTGCATATTAATTACCTAATTTGCATAATTAATTTTCAGCTTTTCTACTGATATCTAAAGTACTAATCATCATATTTCAATGAATCTAGAATTATGCAGACCCAATTAGTTTCCGGTAAATATTTGTGCATATTAATCACCTAATTTGCATAATTAACCAACTTTCACACTGATATCTCAGGTACTATACATCACATATCAATGAATGTACATGGATGCTGTAGGACAATAGACAGACCTGAATAATTGTGGGTTAAAATCTGTACATATTAATTACCTAATTTGCATAATTAACCAATTTTAATCTTTCACACTGATATCTAAAGTACCGTAAAAACTCCAAAATTTCGACTGGTTTTAAATAATTTGTGTTAGAAATGTGACGTGTTTTTAGAGTCAAAATTAAGGTGCATTTTCGGACGGTCGAATTTTTCAGAATAGAAATCAGCAAAAAAAAATGGGGATGATAGACAGTGTGCTTCATTAGTTTTTAAAAAATGCAATGTCCGTCAATTGACGTAAACTTCCTCATGTTTCACGGTAAAAGCAAAGGTTGTGGCCGAGTTGTAACTCAAAATCTAAACAAAGTCATCAATCAGTGAGTATTATGACAAGCAAAACAAAACATCAAGACGCGGAGAAGAGGTCAGCACAAAACTAATAGGTCAAAAGACAAAGCTGTCTCGCACTACCTAGGAAAACTTGCGAATGTTCGAAGTACAGGTACCCATTGGACAAAAGATACATGGAAGTTTAGCAAACGATCTCCCCGACCCAGTGCAATGTATCCGGTTAGAATCAAAGCTCACGTGTCCCTTATTTGAGCACCGTACCGGTGATTTGAGGGACCAAATTCTGCCGTAAATTCGCCCTTGGATTAAAAAATATAATGGGATTTAAGAAAATAAAATGGGACTTTTAAGGTGTATTTTGGCGTCATTTTTCGGACATTTCAATCAATCCTGCCGGCTAAAATAGAGTCTAAGTTTTACCGTAGTCATTGACGTCTGTCTATTCAAGAGTACACGTGTATGATTTTTATCGTGACTAGCGTGAGCGGGTAAGCTTCCTTTCGAGAATGAGCTGTTATCACTGTGAACAATGTTAAATTATTCTTCAGATGACCAGTTTATTTTTTAAAAACAACTAATTTTTTTAGTTAAAAAAAATCATGCCGTTTTCGCATCATCCAGCTTTTTGATTGGTTAATTAGCGATTTGACCTATTTGACCTAAGAGAACATGGCGGATATCCTACAGCATCAAACGTTTATACGAGACCGGAATCATTCGCTTACGATGAAACTAAGTTGACTTTTATTTGTATTTCATAACCATTCAACAAATTTATTTTGTGTACATTATTATAATCACTACTGAGTACAGTAATAATCAACAATTCAGAAACGCAGCATGCCGAGATTTTTGTGTTCGTTTTTATTTCAAACTTCGTTTATTTAGAATATATTTTCGTTACCAATAAAATAAAAATCTCTCAGTCAATCAGAAACCCGGATTCATGCCTTCGAGGAAGGTCCCGTTTGAACGCTCACATCGTTTTTTTTTTCGTTTGTGGGAAAACTAAAACTGGTCGCAATTTTCGAATAAGAATGAGTCGGCAATTTTTAGTGGAATCGAAAATTTGGAGGTAAATAAAACACCGAAACCCGGCAAATAAATAGGCGATCGAATTTTTAGAGGGGTCGAAATTTTGGAGTTTTCACGGTACTAATTATTCCATTTCAATGAAACTTAGTATAAAGATGCTCTAGGACAATGTACAAACCTAATTAGTTTGGGGTAAAAATCTGTTCATATTAATTCCCTAATAAGCATAATAATTCATAATTTTTTGGTTCTAATCACATTTCAATTAAACTTGGAGACATAGATTTTCTGTTACATTGCGCAGACCTCATTAGTTTTACACTCAAATCTGGTCATATTAATTTTCTGATTTGCATAATTAGTTTTCAGCTAAGTAATTTCGAATTATATTTAATGTGTCTCCAATACTCTCAGCACATGGGAGTTCTTTCTAAGCTTTCTTTGATTAAATAATTGTTCTCAAAAAATAAACTGAGCATGTGAAGAATAATTTAACATTGTTTACAGTGATAACAGCTCATTGTCGAAACGAAGCTTACCCATTCACGCTAGTCACAATAAACATCATACTCTTGAATAGGCGTCAATGACTACGGTAAAACTTAGACTCTATATTAGGCATCAGGAATGATTGAAATGTCTGAAAATGACGCCAAAATATACCTTAAAAGTCCTATTTTATTTTGTTCTAAATCCCATCCCGAATTTACGGCAGAATCTGGTCCCTCAAATAAGGGATACGTGAGCTTTGATTCTAACCGGATATATTGCACTGGGTCGGGGAGATACAAACTTTCGTGTATCTTTTATCCAATGCTAGGTGGTGCGAGACAGCTTTGTTTGCAACCGGACGAACTCCGTTTAATTCAATGAAGCAAACAACTGACAATGCTAAAATATATTGCTGAGGTACGCTAAAATTAATTGAAAACAAGCAAATAATTTCAATGAAAAATAAATCACAGAGAGATGTATCTTGATACATTAACAACTCTTTTGACGCGCTGACCGCTTCTCCGCGTTTGATGTTTTGTTTTCCTTGTCATAATACTTACTGATTGATGATTTTGTTTTGATTTTTGAGTTTTTTAGCCTGCAACTCGGCCACGACCTTTGCTTTTTCCGTGAAAAATGGGGAAGTTTACGTCAATTTGACGGACATTCCATTTTTTTAAACTAACGAGCACACTGTTTAGCACTCCTATTTTTTCATTTGCTGATTTCTATTCAGAAAAATTCGATCGTTCGAAAATGCACCTTAATTTTGCGCTCATGTCATGTCAGATTTCCAACACAAATTATTTAAAACCGGCCGAAATTTTAAAACTTTTACGTTAGGAGCTGGAGCTCTCTCCTTGCAGCGACCGTCGCCGGTAGTACAACAGCATGTTTTGTACTAGTACGTACATCCGTGCGCTGATTGTCTGCGACTGTCTTAGAAAATCCCTGAATAAGGCGTTACCAAAATCGGAAAAAATAAAAAATTGCCTCCTTAAAAAACGAACAGAATTCAAATATTTTTTTTAACAAATATGTTGCAGTGGGAAAATGGGATTGGAAACGCTGAACAAAACTGTGCCTCTCGTTTCGATTCTAGGATTACGCGATTATTCATTATTGTGCGTTCGCTTCCTGGAGTTGGTTCTAAATACTACATAAAAATCATCAAGGATAATTAATTTAATATCCTACTTTGTACTCTTCACGGTAAACCATAGGCTCTGAAATACTCGTAGATTTTTTATTGAAAATACATCGTAGAGAAGCCATGATGTTTTGATCGTGATAAAAAGTCACCTTCCTAGGACTGCCCCCTGTTTAATAATTCATGAAATGACATCATGTTTACTGGGCATTAACACGTGTTTTTACCGACTCCATCAAAACTCTGGTATGAATGAAGTGTTTCTGATTTATATATTCAAGAGCAGTTGTTCTGGTCCAACAATTTTACATAAAATGTCTATGTCTATACGTTAACTTTCAATTTCAATAGTGTAGAAAGTATGACAAAGTATGACAAAGCAGTAATTCCCGGTTTAACGCGCAAATATGCAAATTAGCCTTTTTCTCGTCTTCTATTTTTGGTGAATTCTTGGGTTTTAAATTAAAATAGCTGATAGACGCTTTGGCCATTTGCCTCGAATTTTTCACACATTATTGACAAGGTGTTCCCCCTTCAAAATGCGTCCGGACAGTTTATTACTGCGAGTGGAGCAAAAATAACAAGTCCGCCATTAACATGGATATATAAATTATGCAAAAATAGAAAAGAGTGAACTTTGAGGTCATGCTGTGCGACTTTGAAAGCCGTTAGAGAGATGAGTGGACGCATTTGAACTAGTAGTATACCAAGGTATCCAGTGATGTAATTTTACCCACAAACGGACTTGAAGTTTTTGAGCTAATTTTTTTTAAACCACTTGTGTCCAAAAAAGCATATTTTTGACCCAAAATCAAAAACGCATTCTGGATATTTAAAATAAAGACAAGTTTTACAAAGTTTGTATAATGAGCTTTCAGAAAATATATAACATGCTGGATATATAATACCATCTTCATTGTCTAATTACTCAATTAAAAAGCAAGCCAAATAAACTGCATCTCTACCTTAATTGGATAACAAAAATAATCAAGATCGACACACATACAGATAAATTCAGAGTGGATTTGAGTTAGTGTGATCCATGGCGTGATTGTCATAATTATAACATATTATAACTTCATTTGGTGGAAACACATTGACCAAGCCCGGATTCTTATTTCAGAAATTATTACGCAGATCAAGCTGCAAGCATGGAGGTAAAAAAAGAACAGAGGTATGAATTCGACATACAACACCAATCACCAAACAATTCAGAAACTTTTAGCCTTCGAAAATGAAAACAATTAGCCGTGTGTAAGGGCTGTGTAATTCCCTGTTTGTCTGGCGCTTCGTTTTCGTGTCACTGTCAAAATTATTGCTACCTTTTACTTAACAGGGACCAAATGGTCTCTATAAAACGTTAATCAGGATCGCAAAAAAGTCAACTCATTTGAAACACTTGCCGGATGTCTCTCTCTCTTCTGAAATCCGCCTCGGTGATCATGGTCCGGAATCTATTTCTTTCAAAAGTGTTGCGCCAGGTTTATGTTGTCGGCGTTTCTCATTAAACATAGTTGTTGACTCCCATGTGCGAAGCACAAAATGGGAGTCTTTGCAGTTAGTGTGTCTGTATGTGTGTATGTGTGTATGTGTGTATGTGTGTGTGTATGTGTGTATGTGTGTCCGACTGTTCCACTGCTATCTCAAGAACCATACATCGGTTTTTGATGAAACTTGGTGCATAGATGCTCTGGGCCAATGCGCAGATTTGATTAGGTTTTGGTAAAAATCCATGCTCGTTAATTACCTAATTTGCATGATAATTAGCTAATTTTTAGCTGTTCTATGACTGTTCCACTGATATCTAAAGAACCACTCATTGGATTTTGATGAAACTTGGTACATAGATGCTCTGAACTAATGCTAGGTTTTGATTAGTTTTTGGTAATAATCCGTGGATACTAATTACCTAATTTGCATAATGATTAGTCAATTTTCGGTTTTTCCACTGATATCTCAAGTACTAATCATCACATTTCAAATGAAACTTGGTACATAGATGTCATACGACACTGCACAGACCTGATAGTTTTTATGGTAATATCAGTACATATTAATTACCTAATTTGCATAATTAATTAATTTTCAGCATTTGATATAAGTAGTTAGCATTACATTTCAATGAAACTTGGTACTTACATACTCAAGGACTATGCAGAGATTGATTGTTTTCGATAAATATTTGTGCATATTAATCACCTAATTTGCATAATTAGTTAATTTTCAGCTTTTCCATGGGTATCTCAAGTACTAATCATCGCATTTCAATGAAACTTGGTACATAGATCCTTTAGGACTATGCAGAGACCTGATTAGTTTTAGGGTAAATAATTGTGCATATTAATTACCTAATTTGCATAATTAATTTTCAGCTTTTCTACTGATATCTAAAGTACTAATCATCACATTTCAATGAATCTAGAATTATGCAGACCCAATTAGTTTCCGGTAAATATTTGTGCATATTAATCACCTAATTTGCATAATTAACCAACTTTCACACTGATATCTCAGGTACTATACATCACATATCAATGAATGTACATGGATGCTGTAGGACAATAGACAGACCTGAATAATTGTGGGTTAAAATCTGTACATATTAATTACCTAATTTGCATAATTAACCAATTTTAAGCTTTCACACTGATATCTAAAGTACCGTAAAAACTCCAAAATTTCGACCGGTTTTAAATAATTGGCGTTAGAAATGTGACATGTTTTTAGAGTCGTGGCCGAGTTGTAACTCAAAATCTAAACAAAGTCATCAATCAGTGAGTATTATGACAAGCAAAACAAAACATCAAGACGCGCAGAAGAGGTCAGCACAAAACTAATAGGTCAAAAGACAAAGCTGTCTCGCACTACCTAGGAAAACTTGCGAATGTTCGAAGTACAGGTACCCATTGGACAAAAGATACATGGAAGTTTAGCAAACTATCTCCCCGACCCAGTGCAATGTATCCGGTTAGAATCAAAGCTCACGTGTCCCTTATTTGAGGGACCAAATTCTGCCGTAAATTCGCCCTTGGATTAAAAAATAAAATGGGATTTAATAAAATAAAATGGGACTTTTAAGGTGTATTTTGGCGTCATTTTTCGGACATTTCAATCAATCCTGCCGGCTAAAATAGAGTCTAAGTTTTACCGTAGTCATTGACGTCTGTCTATTCAAGAGTACACGTGTATGATTTTTATCGTGACTAGCGTGAGCGGGTAAGCTTCCTTTCGAGAATGAGCTGTTATCACTGTGAACAATGTTAAATTATTCTTCAGATGACCAGTTTATTTTTTAAAAACAACTAATTTTTTTATTTAAAAAAAAATCATGCCGTTTTCGCATCAAAATCCAAGCCAAAATATCGTACTACAACATCAATCTCTTCACATTGCGTTCAATAACATTAACATATTTAAATAAGCTATGGTAATTTGAACACGTTGGCATCATCCAGCTTTTTGATTGGTTAATTAGCGATTTGACCTATTTGACCTAAGAGAACATGGCGGATATCCTACAGCATCAAACGTTTATACGAGACCGGAATCATTCGCTTACGATGAAACTTAGTTGACTTTTATTTGTATTTCATAACCATTCAACAAATTTATTTTGTGTACATTATTATAATCACTACTGAGTACAGTAATAATCAACAATTCAGAAACGCAGCATGCCGAGATTTTTGTGTTCGTTTTTATTTGAAACTTCGTTTATTTAGAATATATTTTCGTTACCAATAAAATAAAAATCTCTCAGTCAATCAGAAACCCAGATTCATGCCTTCGAGGAAGGTCCCGTTTGAAAGCTCACATCGGTTTTTTTTTTCGTTTGGGGGAAAACTAAAACTGGTCGCAATTTTCGAATAAGAATGAGTCGGCAATTTTTAGTGGAGTCGAAAATTTGGAGGTAAATAAAACACCGAAACCCGGCAAATAAATAGCCAATCGAATTTTTAGAGGGGTCGAAATTTTGGAGTTTTCACGATACTAATTATTCCATTTCAATGAAACTTAGTACAAAGATGCTCTAGGACAATGTACAAACCTAATTAGTTTGGGGTAAAAATCTGTTCATATTAATTCCCTAATAAGCATAATAATTCATAATTTTTTGGTTCTAATCACATTTCAATTAAACTTGGAGACATAGATTTTCTGTTACATTGCGCAGACCTCATTAGTTTTACACTCAAATCTGGTCATATTAATTTTCTGATTTGCATAATTAGTTTTCAGCTAAGTAATTTCGAATTATATTTAATGTGTCTCCAATACTCTCAGCACATGGGAGTTCTTTCTAAGCTTTCTTTGATTTTTTTCATGGACGAGGACAGTTTTTCCAAAAAATGAATCTGAGGTTAAGTGGCTTTTGTCCACTGATGTCGCACCTTCGGATCGATTAGAAACGTGTGAATACTTACACTATGATTATACGTTTCACTGCAACTGCCCACAACACAATATCTAAAAACTCTCTCTCTCAAGAAAAAAGAAAATAAACAAAAAAAGAAAGAAAAAAAACGCCGACAAAAAAATGTATATGTATATTACGGCTCAGGGGTATGACTTCCTCTCACATTTTGGCATTTGGTGGCGCACTTTCGACGAGAGTCGGAAATCTGGAAACAGTCGACCGTTTCAGGATAGGTGGGCGTGGCTACAACACGAGAAATATCCCAAATTTACTTGGATACGAGTAATCATTTTCAGCAAAAAAATCAATAACTGCCCATTTCAGTGGGATACAGATCTAAAATGGGAAACGTGAGGGTGGGCATTGCACAGGCACTTTAAGGTGATATGATGCTTGTTTGAAGAGAACATCAAATTTTTAATCCTTGAATTTGGCTATATCAAATTTGCAAATTTTGATAATTCACGATTTTTACTGCATGTATTAATGTGCATGGTGGGTTCATAATTGTACATTATTATGTGACTTACAGTAAATATGAATTTTACTATGACTCCAGGATCCTAGTGAAATGACGCCACTGCTAAAACAAATTTGTGATTCTTCCCTGATGTTCAAATTAAATCGATTTATTTTACATGGATATGTGTAAAACAGCTTAAATTGTACTACATGTGCTAGAACTGAGAGCTGTATTTAATAATAAACCAGATGTTTTATTGGTAAAAGTTTAAACCAACAACAATATTATGAATTGTTGAATAATTTTTTTATATACTGCTTTACCATATCATGACCTGCATCCCAAGCTGCTATCAAAAGTTGAATAGGTCTTTGTAGTTTTAAAATATATAAAGATTTTATTGAATTTTTATGAAATATGTTGCAATAATCTGATTTCAATAAGTTTCTTTTTTTCCATTTATAGTTAATGGTTTTAAGTGCTTACAATGCAACAGATGTCATTAGTCGGTACCTGGTGCCAGTGACAGATATCATCACAGGTCAAAATTTTGTAGATAGGTGTGTGTTACTTTATTTTGCACAATTTTTTATTGAACTTTCAGAATGATTTAATTTAATAGGTGGCCACAACTGTGAATGAATCTTTTTGTCTGAATCTTTAGTGTCAATTTGTCTATAAATATTTCTTCTTCTACATATACGGTACAACTGATTTTTACACAACTGTCAGTTTGTCCTCCGTGCATCTGTTTGCAGCAGTATTTTTAACATACCTAGCCCAATTACGTTCAAATTTTACATGAACATCACACATCATGTCATATTTATATACATGTATTTGTTTAATGATCCGATTAAGATGAATTTCTGCAATTCCAGAACTGCATCTCAGGCAACATATTTTATTTGTTAGTTTAAATGTGAGCGGTCAAGGCATAAAATAAGAGATAAAATAATGTTGGTGAATATTGAATGGTTTCATGCATTATTGTAAATAATTCAACTGCATTGATAGCTAATAACTAATGTCAAGTAATTTAAAGGCAAACAAACTGCTGAAGGTGCTTTAGATTGATTAAATATGACTATTTTAAAATATCAGTGGGGCTTTATGTAATGTCAAGGTTTGGATTTGTTATGCATATTTATTAAATGGAAATAAATTGTTCTTTTTGTATGCTAATGCTAATTATCTAATTTACATATCATGATTTAATCCATCTTTTATTTACATTGATAAAAATATAACTAAATATTTGTTAAATTTCACCAACAGCCAGAATGATGGAATTGATGGTCTTGAATGCTCCTCTAGATCATGCCCATATATAGATATACGCTTTGAGGCACCAATCAGTCAAAATTACAGTAGAATAGAAAAATACACATATGAAGCACCATGTCATAAGTACGAGTATGCAGGTAATCTTGAAGCATTGTATGTATATCAAGGATTGGTTCATCGAATCATTCAGCAGTGCTGTGCTAATACAAAGGTAATCTCAGATGCCATATTTCCTGACTTTATTTGATGTGTCAATCGTTGGATGATAATTGTATTACCATATGCCAATTTAATTTGATAGCCCAGTATCAACCAACCTTGTTTAAAATCCTGTGAATTTTTCAATTTGGCTATAAAAAATGATGTCACATTGATCACTAAAAAATAGCTACCAGTGGCATGAATTCCATGGTGGCAAGATGGGTGATAATCTGTAAATCTTAATTGAACATGTTGATTAGTGAGTAACTTTGAAACTGCTCATTTCAATTAATGCATAATATATGTTTTTATATACCATAATTCGTTAGCAGCTAATATCATCTTCTTCCTATACTGCATTATAACTGTGTTACTTTTAGCAGAAGCCCAGCTTAAAGTACTAATCATTTACCATCCACAGACATATCAAAATCCTTACAATGAAAATCCACTTCAAAAATGGAGAGAGCGACACCTCAGTCTGCGTAATTATTATTGTTATTTACACTGGAACCATCTGTTGGATGGATTGTTTGTACCGCTTCATTTAACAGACAAGGTAATGTCTCTGTACAACAAATATATGATATGATTCATGGAGTGTCGACAAATTATATACCATAGTGATATTCACATAACATAATAACATATCTTAATTTGCCGATTTCAGAAGGTGTTTTTATAAGCTCCATGTTTGACCATAATTCTGGAAAGATCACTGCATTTAAATTTGCAGACAGGAATACATATTTATACAAGTTATCTCTGTTGAAATAGATATATGATGAAGACAGTATTTCAGGTAGATTACCAGACACGATATACTTAGATAGAAATCAGTCCTACAAGTTTAGTCTTAGGATTTCAGTAGATGATAGTAGCTGCAACACAGGTAAAGTCTCACAATAGTTAGTTACAATAATATTATAGTTATTTACAATTGATAGTTACAGTGTTACAATAGTTAGTTACTTATTAGTAACAATTTTAGTTGCGATATCGCTACAGTTACAATAGATGACAGTTACAATTACAATTAGTTACTTTGTTAAATAGTTACAATGGTTCAGTAAAAGTTGTTACAATAGTTATAATGTTAAAATAGTAAATAACAATGTTTGTATGGATTCATCATACAATCACTGTAAAATTAATACATACAATCAGAAGTGGATAAAACATGCAGGTGATGCAAAGTTCATGTGGTGATTGCATTGCAGAAGGTCCTGGACGCCCGTCACCGTCAAGTATCATAGTGAACCTGCTGCTTAATAATGTGCCTTTTAATAATTATGTAAAATATGTGACCATGGCATTTATTTCTGGTGGGAGTGAGTTCATTTTTGTTTTATTTGTGCTAAAAACCTAGTACAAATGATGATGATGATGGAAATGAATGGAATATCAGACAGGTAATTATAAACATGTGAGCAAACAGTTGATTTCTTATAATCAATGAGAATTTCATCACATAGTACCCTCCTTGCATGCCCTTATAAGATTATCCATTTCTGATCATATAATGTTGTCTGGCAACTTACCCAGACAGGTATTCATGATAGCATAGAGTAAATCTCTGTTTCTTTGATTTACTTTGCTATTATTATGGTTAGTATTGTTTTACGTGTGTAGTATTAGGCGATCAAAGCTGAGGCTAAGAATGGCTTTATACATATATTTGACAGGAATTATTATCTTGATATAGGCACAGCTGCTCTTCAGAAGACACAAGTACAGATAGACGTATCTGACCAATTATTGGATGTTTTTGCTGAAAGACAAGTACATGTTATTAATAACACTGTGATTTATCAGGTAATGTACATTATAATCAGATGAAAGAAAGGTGTGTGTGCCATGTGTGAATGTGCTAATTAGTTTGCTACTTTGAATTACTGTAGTGTTCCCCACCAACAGACTATTATTCAACAGGTGGCTGATTGCCACAAAGTTTATCATAGGTTTAGCTACAACCACTATTTCTTGTTTTTACTTCTAATTTAGGGAGAGGTGTTTCATACTATGTATCTTAGTCTGAGTACATTTAATGTTGTTTTCTTTGTGTGGGTGTATCGTATTTGTAATAAAGTCATAAAACTGACATCAGAACTGCAACAAAACATTATAACAGGGATGTTATTGTACAAAGGCATGGATGGTTGTAGTCATTGGGAAATGTTGTGTTTTATTTGGTATAATAACAAAAATGTCAACCCTGGCCATGGTTGTATCCCCTCAGAGAATATTGTTGACTTTGTCTTTGGGTTGACAGAATTGTATATCCAACTTGACATTTGTATTATATTACCACAAGCTGACCTGACCAAGCTATTTTTGAACAATTGTGTCATAGTTTATCTCAATCTTGTATGTTGTCATTAAATGCTACCAATATGCAATTTTTCAATCCTGGTTGGAGTATAATGTCTAGCTAAGTCTTGGAAAAATACATTAGAATAATAGGAAAAAATCCCCACTATTTACTTATTTAAATAATTAATTATTTAATTACTTTTTTAGTATTGTCGCAAGCATGATATTGTGTGTTTTTTTCTACCAGGTCACTGTGCAAGAATCGGATGTAGAGGTTGGTGTGGTCAGTCATTTCCCAGCTAAATCAATATCACTAATGTTACAAATATGGAACTCAGCATTTAAATGCATCACGCATAGATTTAACGAAAAACACATTGAGGTACAGTGGCTAAATAAAACTTATTGATTCAACTTGCTTAATATTAGGGTTTTACAAGACTAGGGTATGTAACTTTCCTAATCACGTATGATGATATGCGACGAAGATCTCATGAGCAGTGAACTGCATTTGAAAGCATTCCCAGTCAGTGCAATGGCAATCAAACTTAGTTCTAACCAGTAGCATCATAGAACACAGTTGGTGCTTGAAAATGTTTGATTGCATTGTGTGAGATTATCGCCACATTCAAAAATGCAAAATTCATGTATTGCATGATTTCTTCACCACTTTTGTGACCATATTGTATTTTGCATGATTTTTTCAATTCGTATGATCTACCCTAATCTTATAAATCCTTGACATTAGTATGAGATTATTGGGAGAATGCCACAAAGTATACACAAAGGCGGAGATTGATTGCAAACATGTACTGTTTGAGTGCATAGTTTACAAATCTTCTCACAACCTTACTATCTTTGCAGTCAATTGCATGCATGTGGTATGAAGCTCTGAACTGGGCATGGTGGTGAAAAACATACCCACCATCTTAAAATATCCTATAATCATCCTACATTCAGACTTCCTAATAAGGTAGA
Organism: Saccoglossus kowalevskii; assembly: GCF_978046115.1. Lineage (NCBI taxonomy): Eukaryota > Metazoa > Hemichordata > Enteropneusta > Harrimaniidae > Saccoglossus > Saccoglossus kowalevskii. Next base: position 15,266,226 of record NC_140642.1, on the reverse strand, counting down.
AAACAGATATTCTCTGCAAAATGACAACATTGTAACTTACGTAGGTACAGTGATAAATGTATAATTATACAAGGCATTTATTCACTAAATTCACATTTAAATACACTTTGTATAATTTTTCCTATTTTCTGTGTGTGTCTTAGGGCAGCTATGTAATGAATGTTATGCTTGGGTGTCCACCAGGAAAGCATTTAATTTTTGATATGAAGCAATCCTTAGACTTTTCAAGCTCTGTCAGTGAAGTTGCTTATGACTGTCCAGTTTCTGATCCTGAGATGCCATGCCTTTATTATGAAAATGGTGAGTATTCACTGTTATTGATTTGATGTTGTTGTTGTTAGTAAGTACCGGTAAACTACAAGATATGCTTCTAATTGATCTTTCCCTAAATTTTTCCATTCTGCTCTTCATTCAAATTTTGTTCATTTGACAAATTTTGCACAACTGCAACTGACTTTTAGTTTTGCAAGTAGCCACATACATCTAAGCGCAGTCCCTCAACACCGACTGCGACGATGCCTCCGACTCAGATTTGTCTACGTCTCTTTTCATGTACTCGGCAGCAACATAATCTGGTTCTTCTTCCAATATATCATTCCAATCGATGTCACTGTCGTCGAAATTTAAAAAATCCTCCCACATCTCGTTAAAATAAGTATCGTCTCTCACGTTGAAGTAAAAATCAAAACAAAGTGCATGCATGCGTAGCAGTGAATCGAAAAGGCTTCTGTTATACCCTATGCTAATTTTATGTTAATATAAAGCTAAGTAGGCTTGGGCTCACACTCGGTCGTCGGATTAACGAATAAACAACGAATAAACAATTTTACGAAGGCGAAACGCGCATTGAGACAAAAGAAGTATTAACGTTTCCCAACCAGGTTTTGAGGGACTGTGATCTAAGGTATCTAGAGTAACTATCAAAATACACTGTAATTGTGTTATATCAAATTATTTGGGGACATACAATCATTTTCTTAGAGTGTTAAATATAATGAGTTGGAGACATGCAATGTGTTCATTATATCAGGAAATTCATTGGTTCTAACAGTAAGGTATATTATCAGTGATATTATATCATCATCTTCTGTATATTTGTAGGATTCTACCCTCATTTCTACATTGAAGAAATGTCAACAGGACATAAAGAGTTATTCACTGGCAAATATATTATGAAAATCATTGGTGGTGGTCTCTCTATATTGGAAATAACACACTACTCTTCTAATGAGATTGCAATGTATAATTCTAATCGCCCGTAAGTATATGCATTTATTGGGAATTCTTTGACCATAATTGTAAGCATATCTCGAAATCTCGAATTGTATTGTGTTTGCTCCATTTGAAACAATCACACTTACATAAATTACCTGTTGAAGAAGATGGAATTGTTTCGTAAGGAGTGGGTAGAGGTCACTGTATTGATTGGAGGACTGTAAGGGACGGCGTCAAAATATCAATGTCGGATAAAAAACTTATTTGCTTTAGTTTGGGGGTGGGGGCATTTTGACCTCAAAAAGTTAGTTTCCATCCTACAAAAACGATTTTATTTTTTAATGAAGTCGAAAAAATCTTGGAGTATTTGTAGATCGTTTTTTTTTTCTATCCAATCATGGACAGAAATAACAGAAAATGGGAAAAAAAATATCCAAGACCAGAAAATGGTTTGATCCAAGAGTAAATATGTGCGTCAAATGAGGTGCATTTGTAAAGTCTTTTTACACCCACCCGACAACCAACTGCTATGCAATACTACTGTCTGATTATCAATTTGTATTTAATTGTGAATGTAGTCTGACACCATGTTTGGGAAAAAACTAAAGGAGATAAGTTTTTTATCCTACATTAAACTTTTGATGCTGTCTCTAACTGGATATCAGTAACACTAGTGCACATATCAATTAGAGAGTACATGTCATGTAGTTTGAGGGTTAGCAAATCAGCATTACGCATCTATATTAGTATGTCCATCATATATAGGTTTCAAAGATGATAGATTATATTATTATATTATATTATTCCTATATGCAAATCAGCATGCAATTTACACATCAATATCAGTATGACCATCACACATAACAAGTTTGATGAGTGTTGAATTTATAATAATTTATCTACTGTAAAATATTTTATTTTCGCTTGGAATTAATTTTCGCTATTATCGATAAAGGAATGATTCAGTGAAAATAAAATTCAGTGAATATACCTTTTTTTTCTATATTTTACATTCAACTTGTTAAAAATCAGTGAAAATAAATTCCATACAAAACACTCAGAAAGTCTTTTCAGCGAAAAATTAATTCCAGCTAAAATAATGTATTTTACAGTATCATATATGCAAATGAGAATGCAATTCACAATATGTTTCTTCCAGAACAGTATTATTATCACAGCTTCAGAAGTATGCACATAAAAACTGTCGCTGGTAACCACTATATCCTCTGCCTGCACTTTTTGTGTCAGTTCTCATTAACCATTTTCTTTTACAATCAGACACGCGACTCCTGTGATGGTAGGAAAAAACACTTCAGAACAAGATAATGATGGTATGTTTATATATACACACCAGACAAAGGGAATCATATGGCATTGTCAAGCACAGTCACCTTGTGGTAACGTTCCTTTAGCCTTTCCATATGCACCTGAGTATTACTTCCTGATTGAAGTATCAAATAGGTAAGATAGTGATAAATACAGTATGACTGAATAAATAAATAAATAAATAAATAAATAAATAAATAAATAAATAAATAAATACAGTCATTCTTTCATAAGTATTAGTATAGGGGAAAAATGTTACATAAAATATATAACAAAAAGTAGTGGGTGGGTTTACCAAATTCATTCATTATCTTTCAAATTCAATTTGTTAAGGATGCTGTACACCTTTTTTTGCTTTGAAACACAAAATTCTACTTTTTGGTATTTTTCAATGCTGGACTACAAGGAGCAAACACTTAGTAGGAAAAAAAGTGAATAACCATCTGCGACCACGCATATGCACACATCTGCGTGATTATGACAGACAAATACCATGACTATTCATTATGAGTTTGTTTTGATCCATGGGACAAACGAATTTTGAGTTAGCCGACGATACGTTACTGCTAAGTTGTTTTTGCCATTTTCTCGGTTAAACAAAACAGCGATTCATGACAACTGCAGGCCTTTGATCTCGAGTTTTAGTGGACGCATTATACTAATTTTTCGCACAGACACTCTTCGATATGTTACCTCTCAAGCCGCGCTGGGATTTTTCTGTTTTCCTATTTGTTTCGAAATTACATTCTAATTTCTGAATACCGGAAAGAACCAGATCGCATTGTTTTTTCAAGATAGCTAAATTATTATTTCTTCTCCAACTATCATGTAGATATATATCTCAATTAACACGGAATGGTGGTGAGTGTCATCTGAAAAACTGTTTTGTTGCCAATGTTCCACTAAATTTGTTTATTCATTGGTTCAATTATTTTTTTTAACGAAAATGGCTTTCTGTGTTTACACAGAGATCACGTGACTATACACGTCCATACACACACTATCTTGTCGATTTCATATCCAGTGTGAAATAAACTTTCCATCAATATATAGCTTTGTGTTGTTCAGTAAATATTTTATATGAAAATATCAGTTTAGAAAATCAATACCAAAAACGTGTACAGCATCCTTAAGTGTAAATATCAATATTGTCATCTGTATATTATTGTAAGCCTTTGTCATATAAAAAACACTTACAGCATTTCCAAGATACTGGGTTAGAAGCCTGCTGATTAGCAAGTCACATGTGCGATTTTCTTATCAGCAATCAGAAGATTTTCCAGATCAATGATATCACAACATCAGAATTGAATGTGAAATGTTGGCAACATTTTGCTGAAAACCCTTTACATTTTGTGTAACTTAGGGCAAAAAAAGTATGAAAGTTATGGTGTTGCTTTCATGACGGAGGGCCTCAACCGCATGATTGCCCTGGGGGTGACCCCTTTGAGGCTATTTTCTTAGAGAATGTTACGGGTGTTCCAATTAGACCAGTGTATATTCTCTAATAGTTTCCATGTGGGGCTGTAATATGCAATTAAAGTGTAACTGAATTGGGCCAATTGACTTTTTTTGTGTGCAAAATTTATTTATAAACAATATTATGAAAAAAAAAATCAAGTGAAAAGGGTATATAAATTGGGTAAACAGTCAATGATATTTCAAATTCGGGACACGCGACCATAAAAAAAAATCAAGTGAAAAGGGTATATAAATTGGGTAAACAGTCAATGATATTCCAAAATCGGGACACGTGACCATAAAGCAGGAGCAGACAGGATTGTTTATCATTTTCCATATGCACACATTTAGTAAACCAGCATATACAACGAGCTACCAGGATTGTTATTATGGGGAAACGCTGTGTTGTTGGCGGGTGTAGCAACACACACAGCAATCGCGCAAGTTTTTATGCGTTCCCAAAAGATTCAAATTTACGTAATCAGTGGACCAAAGCCGTCAAGAACACCAGGAAATATTGGGATGGACCTTCTCCTTATAATGTTATCTGCAGTGCCCATTTTACGCCCAAATCATTATGAATTATTTGAGTTTCGGAAATGAAAAACGGCGCAAACTGAAACCGGACGCAGTGCCAACAGTATTGAAAATGGATGACTGCAGAAGAGGAGATACAGCTGCAGCAAGCTGTGTCATTTTGGGGAGGTACACGGTCGCGTACTTTTCTCGCAGGTTCAAACCCGTATGGGCCAATTTGTCCCTGGCACTCTAAAACAAAATCGTGACATCTCTTGTTGTCATCATATTTCTCGATCTCATAACTCTCGTCAGACGATGATAAGATAGATTCTGTGTCGCTTTTCGAGCACTGCATGCTTATAGCGGCCATTGTGAAATGATGACAAATTAACCCCCATGACGTCACAAATCACCCTTGTATGCTAATTAGGTTCTCTAGTAGAAGCCTTGTTCTGAGTCGACCAAGAAATTGGACGTGGACGTTTCCTTATCCAGAACATTATTATTGATCGTTATTGATTTATGTACATTTTTCACTTGACATTTATTTCTGGAAATGAAAATTTGAGTCAATTTTCAGTTTTTACTCAAAAAATTTGGCTATTTATCACTGCCATTGAACACATCAGTGGCTTAAAAAGAATTTACTAACAATACAAATTTAAGATTGGTCTATCATAGATTTTTTCCTGTATATATAGCCATCCCTTCAGATTGTACACAATTACTTTTTACTCATGTTTCTACTATCTCAGAGGTTAGATGTGTTTTAGTGTGCATTCAATGCAGAATTCAAAATAGAAATGCATGATTGGATCTATTGGATCTACTAGAAGAACGGTTAGGAAACTCTCTCACTTTTTTTGTTAGGATGCAAGTCTTGGTAAACATTCAAAACAAAGGGAATTAGCATACTGCCGTCATTGCGGTGATCATAATTTGCATAAAATTACATATTCTTTCGAAAACGATTCCATCGATTGGGGTTTTCTGTAATTTTTTTTCGTAACAAATTTTTACAGCATTGTCAGGATTTAGTAGAAATATGAACACTGAATAATATTTATTACAACTTCCTGTGTCACTTACACTGCCACAGGCAATTGTCAGGGAAAAAAAGATGGCCGACATTGCTATCCGGAAGTGAAATGTCGACAAACTTCGATAAATTGAAACTAATATTGTTTAAACTATCATAACATTCTCATAAAAGACTCGCAGAGTATGATTCAAGGTACAAAATAAACTTATGAAACGTTCAGAGATGCATTTTTTGGATACAAATCTTCGTTGCCATGTTGGATATCAGCAGACGTAGATCTACTGAAACAATGAAAATTTTCTACATCAATCTAGTATTTAACCCGCAGAAATGATAACAATAAATATTAATTTAACAATGCATTATACTAAAATATTTAATCTGATTTTTTAGCATTTTTCTCGAACTGTTACGACAAAGACAGACAAAATGGCTGACGTCGCTAACCTGAACAAAAAAAGCATTTTTGTCTAAAATTAAGATTGAAACATTAACATACCCAAACAATATTGTAGTAACGAATACTAACATTTTAGAACATTCCCAGACAGAGTTTTTTGGGAAAATGCCATGGTCAATTTCGATTCACAGACAGCGAATCCCTTACCAAATAAGAATACATTTGAAATGTATTTAAAATGTGTTTTTTTTCACTCTTTTCAATGCACTGTAAATATGTTATAAATGTGTTTAAAATGTATTAGAAACGCCTTTTACACAAGAAAAAAACGCCTTTTAAACTGCCAAGTTTTCGACACTTGAGATGATGAGGTGGATGCATTTTAAATGCATTCAAAATGCGTTTTAAACACGTTTGGAAATAAATGCATTTTAAATGCGTTTTAAATGCATTTATTATATCGAGCCATATCAGAATGGAAATAAACGCATTTATAAATAAATGCGTTTAAAATGTATTTTAAACGCATTTATTTATAAAATTATTAAAATGCATTTTACTTGATATTTATGTCTCAGGAACAATTAGTATAAATGCATTTTGAACTGGTTCATCTTCATTCACCAGATTGTGTGTGTAAATGTACTTGGGAAATAATGAACTGATACCAAAAAAATACCAATAACAATCCGTTTTATTACAAATGATACATGTGTAAATGTGTAAAATTCTTACAAAAATAAATATTAAAAATGTTTTTTTTTTACAACCTTGCACATTGGGAATCCGGAGTAATGTACATGGCAAAATTAAGTATAAACGCTCAGAAATAATGTATATAAACAATTTGCAAGTAATATACTCTCAAAAGTTTAACAAGCATGCATAATTATTACTACTTAATATAGAATAAACAGACCAAAAAGTTTATTACTGGTACTAAACTGATATCAAATATTCATTTTTTGGTGTCTTGATACCGTAAACCTGATATCATAGTGCCCAATGCACGGTTTATGGATGCTTCTGGTGTCGATTTTGGTCCACTCATACAGAAAGCTGTTGAGGAATAAACAGTAAATAGAGTAAAAGTTCAATGAGATGCATGTTCTTAATAAAATGTGTAGTTTGTACATGTGACTTGTGTCCCCTATTTAAACTGATGCATTAAAAACAATTCATTGTTTTAAGTATATGACTCAGAACAAAGGTTTGTTAATGCGAAACCTTGATGTATGATGCCTTCATTGTGCAGTTTCATTGAGACACAAAATCAGTCAACCTCACAAGTATACAATCTGCACTGGTTATTGTGAAAGCCATTTTTTTGTATATTTCATAGATGGAAGCTCAATCAACAGGATGAAATGTCTATTGCTATTTTGACTTGTGCAATAAGCTGTAACTCACTTTCACAAAAAAACAAATTTTATTTTCAATGCATTAGTATCAATAATTACAATATACTTACCAATAATGGACGACCTTATGTCTGGATCCATTGGTTTTTTCCCATTAACTCCACGTATATTCATGTTCATAAGCTCCTTATCTGTGAACATTGTTCGTGCTAGGAACAGTGCGCTAGCAGTTGGCGATGAAGCAAGCTTGTGTTTTGCCTTCATCAAGTTTTTCTGTGTTATATAAACACCATCACCAGGTGTCAATTCTACCATCTATGCAAATAATACAATAACAAAAACATTAAAATTACCTCTGCACAACAATCTTTAGAGTTGTTACACTAAACAGCAACTAAATTGTTGACTGATGGGGAACCTGTGTATCATATTCATTTCAATCTTTAATGGCTACACAATTTGCTGTTTGTTATTGCACATTATGTAGCTGTTATTTAACACTTAACATAAAATAAAACTAGGGGTGTTATCAAGTTTGTAAAATATACACTCCACTTTATAATTCAGCTATCTTTGTGATAAGCCCAAAACAGAAATCCGACACAGTTTTTGCTGCTAAGTGGGTTTATTAATTAACATGGAAATCCTTTCGTTTTTTGACTTGTCACTCTGATCACTCCTAGACAACTGAATATTGCAAAATTGCCTGTCGGCTGAGATAGCTCCACTGTTAGCAATGCATATTTCAATTAAAGAACAGAAGACATCATTAAAAAATGAACAATATGTATAGTATCAAAGCAATGGGAAAAATATCACTTTTCACCAAAAATGACAAAAATAATCATCAAAATATCACCACGAAATTAACAAATCTGAAAGAGGTCTACATGTAGTACCTATATATGTAATATAAAAGCAATTGGACTTGCGGTTTTCAACAAGAAGTCAAAAACATCACTTTTTACCAAAAATATTCATCAAAATTAAAGCTGCAAGCAGCATCACAGGGGCCCAAGTATACATGCCATAAATAATGTCAAATGATACACATGATACACAATTAGTTTGAATGATTAGTACCATGAGGTCGAAATGCAGTTGGTTCCATATATTTATTTGAGATATAAAGGTTATTAATATATGGTCATAATCTGTTATTTTAATCAAATCTCTTGTTCAACATAGTCATGATAACACAGGATTCATCTTCCTAACTGCAACAGTGTTTGAGATACAACGATTATGCATATTAATGAGCTCACATGACCATATATGGTCATCTGTTATTTTATTCAAATCTCTTGTTTAACATCATCATAATAACACAGGTTTCATCTTCCTACCTGCAACAGTGCTTGAGATATAACAGTTATGCATATTAATGAGTTCACATGACCATATATGGTCATATGTTATTTTAATCAAATCTAAGGTTCACTGTTGTCATGATAACACAGGAATCATCTTCCTACCTGCAACAGTGCTTGAGATATAACAGTTATGCATATTAATGAGTTCACATGACCATATATGGTAATCTGTTATTTTAATGAAATTGCTTGTTCACTGTTGTCATGATAACACAGGAATCATCTTCCTAACTGCAACAGTGCTTGAGATATAGCAGCTATGCATATTAATGAGGTTAGAAGCCCCCACCCCATGGGCGTGTAGCCACATGACCTAGCCATATGCCATTCAGGGGAAAGAATGTATCTAAAGAGTAGAATACACATACAAAATTTTATTCCAATCGGACTAATACAAAACATGTAGTTGCATAATTTCAATTTTCACAAAATGCAAGATGGCGGCCAAACCACGTGACTTATCGAAAATATATTATTTTTTTCATATGCAGTTGAGGCCAGGCATGGTAAATATAAAAACATCTAGTAGATTTGTTGACTCACCTCTGAGAAACAAATGCCCAAACTTTTAATCAATTTTGCTTAAAATCCAAGATGGCGGCCAAACCATGTGACTGATCTGAAATTTTTTTTAGGTTTCTGAAAGGGTTAGTTAGAGACATGCCATGACGCAATATTTGAGATAATCGCTCAAGTGCGGCATGAGTAAAAAACTACTTCCTGTTGAGAACAAACCCAAAATGGCGGCCAAACCACGTGACCAATCATAATGAATTTCTCAAATCTAAATCTGCTCCATATGTAGAAGCTAAGTACTGAATATGAGAACATTTTACTTGGCGGTTCTGAAGAAGAAGATTTTAAAGTGTTTTTTGCCGTTTTTAGGAAAAACAAAATGGCGGGAAAAGTCACGTGACCGCTAAAGTTTTTATTTCTGATATTTATTACACATGAGTTGTACTATATACCATAAAAAAATCTAGACGCCTAGACCCTCAGAAAGTGGTCAAACAGCCACTTCCGGTTTTATTTCAATCCAATATGGCTGCCAAACTAATTGGCCAATCAAAATTCTGAAAGCATGTTGCACCAGTTCACATTAGGGACTATCAGTATAGAGCATTATCAGACTATTCCGTTCAGCGGTTTTCTCAAACGGCTTGACGAAAAAAGTTACGGAAGAAAGAAGAAAGAATTAAAGCCGCAAGCGGCGTCACCGGGGCCCAAGCTGACAAGATTCTGTTTCATAATTAATGTGGTCACATGTTAGACAATCAGGTAGCTTGAATTATCAGTAACATGAGATCAAAATGAAGTTGGTACCATGTATTTACCTGGTTTGGTTATCGAAATATGGTTTTCAGGATATATAATGAGCCATGTTCTTAATAATGAGATTACATAATCATATATAGCCATTTCTAATGTCAGTTACATCTTTCATTCAATGTCTTCATAATGACACTTGTTACACGTCCTGCTCTGCGACAGTGTTTTAGATATGACTGCTTTGCATATTAATGAGTTCACATGACCATATATGGTCATCTGTTATTTTTAATCAAATCTCTTGTTCACTGTTGTCATAATAACACAGGATTCATCTTCCTAACTGCAACAGTGTTTAAGATATAATGGTTATGCATATTAATGAGTTCACATGACCATATATGGTTATCTGTTATTTTAATCAAATCTCTTGTTCACTGTTGTCATAACACAGGATTCATCTTCCTAACTGCAACAGTGTTTAAGATATAATGGTTATGCATATTAATGAGTTCACATGACCATATATGGTCATCTGTTATTTTAATCAAATCTCTTGTTCACTGTTGTCATAATAACACAGGATTCATCTTCCTAACTGCGACAGTGTTTTAGATATGACTGCTATGCATATTAATGAGTTCACATGACCATATATGGTTATCTGTTATTTTAATCAAATCTCTTGTTCACTGTTGTTATAATGACACAGGATTTATCTTCCTAACTGCGACAGTGTTTAAGATATAATGGTTATGCATATTAATGAGTTCACATGACCATATATGGTCATCTGTTATTTTAATCAAATCTCTTGTTCACTGTTGTCATGATAACACAGGAATCATCTTCCTTACTACAACAGTGTTTGAGATATAATGGTTATGCATATTAATGAGTTCACATGACCATATATGGTAATCTGTTATTTTAATGAAATCAATTGTTTAATGTTGTCATAATAACACAGGTTTCATCTTCCTAACTCCAACAGTGCTTGAGATATATCAGTTATGCATATTAATGAGGTTAGAAGCCCCACCCCTCAGGCGCCCAGCGACAAAACCCAGCCACGTGCCATTCGGTTAAAAGAATGCATCTCAAGAGTAGAATGCACATATACAATTTTAGCCAAATCCGACCAATACAACACATGTAATTGCACAAGATTTGTTTTCATAAAATCCAAGATGGCGGCCAAACCATGTGACTGATCAAAATAATATTATTTTTCTCATATGGAGCTAAGGCCAGGCATGGTAAATATAAAAACATCTATTAGATTGGTTGAATCACCTCTGAGAAACAAATGCCCAAACTTTTGGTCAATTTTGCTTAAAATCCAAGATGGCGGCCAAACCATGTGACTGATCTGAAATCTTTTTTAGGTTCCTGAAAGGGTTTGATATACAGATGCCATGAAGCAAAATTGAAAATAATCCCTCAAGTGTTGCCAGAGTAAAAAACTACTTCCTGTTTAGAAGAAATCCAAAATGGTGGCCAAACCACGTGACCAATCGTAATAATTTTTTCAAACGTAAATGGGATTCATATATAGAAGCTAAATACAACATATGAGAGCATTCTGCTAGGTGGTTCTGAAGAAGAAGATTTTCAAGTGTTTTTTTGCCGTTTTTAGGAAAAACAAAATGGCGGGGAAAGTCACGTGACCGCTACAGTTTTTATTGCTGATATCTATTACACATGAGTTGTACTATATACCATAAAAAAATCTAGACGCCTAGACCCTCAGAAAGTGGTCAAACAGCCACTTCCGGTTTTATTTCAATCCAATATGGCTGCCAAACTAATTGACCAATCTCAATTCTGAAAGCATGTTGCACCAGTTCACATTAGGGACTATCAGTATAGAGCATTATCAGACCATTCCGTTCAGCGGTTTTCTCAAACGGCTTGACGAAAAAAGTTACGGCGGAAAGAAGAAAGAAAGAATTAAAGCCGCAAGCGGCGTCACCGGGGCCCAAGCTGATAAGATTCTATTTCATAATTAATGAGGTCACATGTTAGACAATCAGCTGCAGGTAGATTGTATTATCAGTAACATGAGGTCGAAATGAAGTTGGTACCATGTATTTACCTGGTTTGGTTATCGAAATATGGTTTTCAGGATATATAATGAGCCATGTTCTTATGCACAATAATGAGATTACATAATCATATATAGCCATTTCTAATGTCAGTTACATCTTTCATTCAATGTCTTCATAATGACACTACTTACATGTCCTGCTCTGCGATAGTGTTTCAGATATGACTGCTATGTATATTAATGAGTTCACATGACCATATATGGTCATCTGTTATTTTTAAACAAATCTCTTGTTCACTGTTGTCATAATAACACAAGATTCATCTTCCTAACTGCGACAGTGTTTTAGATATGACTGCTATGCATATTAATGAGTTCACATGACCATATATGGTTATCTGTTATTTTAATCAAATCTCTTGTTCACTGTTGTCATAATGACACAGGATTTATCTTCCTAACTGCGACTGTGTTTAAGATATAATGGTTATGCATATTAATGAGTTCACATGACCATATATGGTTATCTGTTATTTTAATCAGATCTCTTGTTCACTTGTTGTCATAATGACACAGGATTCATCTTCCTAACTGCAACAGTGTTTGAGATATAACGATTACGCATATTAATGAGCTCACATGACTATATATGGTCATCTGTTATTTTAATTAAATCTTTTGTTCAATGTTGTCATAATAACACAGGATTCCACTTCCAAACTGCAACAGTGTTTGAGATATGACAGTTATGCATATTAATGAGCTCACATGACCATATATGGTCATTTGTTATTTTAATCGAATCTCTTGTTCAACGTTGTCATAATAACACAGGATTCATCATCCTAACTACAACAGTGCTTGAGTTATAACAGTTATGCATATTAATAAGGTTAGAAGCCCTGACCCCATGGGTGCCCAGCCACGTGGCCTAACAGTGTGCTATTGGGGCAAAATGATCCATCTGATGACACAAATGCACATACAAAATTTGAAAGAAATCAGACTAATACAAAACATGTAGTTGCATAATTTCTATTTTCACAAAATCCAAGATGGCGGCCAAACCACGTGACTGATCAAAATAATATTATTTTTCTCGTATGCAGCTAAGGCCAGGCATGGTAAATATGAAAACATCTAGTAGATTGGTTGAATCGTCTCTGAGAAACAAATACCCAAACTTTTGGTCAATTTTGCTTAAAATCCAAAATGGCGGCCAAACCATGTGACTGATCTGAATTTTTTTTTAGATTTCTGAAAGGGCTTGATGCATAGATGCCATGAAGCAAAACTGAAAATATTCCCTCAAGTGATGCCAGAGTAAAAAACTACTTCCTGTTTAGAAGAAATCCAAAATGGTGGCCAAACCACGTGACCAATCGTAAACATTTTTTCAAACATAAATGGTATTCATATATAGAAGCTAAATACTACATATGAGAGCATTCTGCTTGGTGGTTCTGAAGAAGAAGATTTTAAAGTGTTTTTTGCCGTTTTTAGGAAAAACAAAATGGCGGAAAAAGTCACATGACCGCTAAAGTTTTTATTGCTGATATTTATTACACATGAGTTGTACTATATACCATAAAAAAATCTAGAAGCCTAGACCCTCAGAAAGTGGTCAAACAGCCACTTCCGGTTTTATTTCAATCCAATATGGCTGCCAAACTAATTGGGCAATCAAAATTCTGAAAGCATGTTGCACTAGGTTACATTAGGGACTATAAGTATAGAGCTTTTTCAGACTATTCAGTTTAGCAGTTTTCTCAAACGGCTTGACGAAAGAAGTTGTGGAAGAAAGAAGAAGAAGAAGAAGAAGAAAGAAGAAGAAATTAAAGCCGCAAGCGGCGTCACCGGGGCCCAAGCTGACAAGATTCTGTTTCATAATTAATGTGGTCACATGTTAGACAATCAGGTAGCTTGAATTATCAGTAACATGAGGTCAAAATGAAGTTGGTACCATGTATTTACCTGGTTTGGTTATCGAAATATGGTTTTCAGGATATATAATGAGCCATGTTCTTAATAATGAGATTACATAATCATATATAGCCATTTCTAATGTCAGTTACATCTTTCATTCAATGTCTTCATAATGACACTTGTTACATGTCCTGCTCTGCGACATTGTTTTAGATATGACTGCTTTGCATATTAATGAGTTCACATGACCATATATGGTCATCTGTTATTTTTAATCAAATCTCTTGTTCACTGTTGTCATAATAACACAGGATTCATCTTCCTAACTGCAACAGTGTTTAAGATATAATGGTTATGCATATTAATGAGTTCACATGACCATATATGGTTATCTGTTATTTTAATAAAATCTCTTGTTCACTGTTGTCATAATAACACAGGATTCATCTTCCTAACTGCAACAGTGTTTAAGATATAATGGTTATGCATATTAATGAGTTCACATGACAATATATGGTCATCTGTTATTTTAATCAAATCTCTTGTTCACTGTTGTCATAATAACACAGGATTCATCTTCCTAACTGCGACAGTGTTTTAGATATGACTGCTATGCATATTAATGAGTTCACATGACCATATATGGTTATCTGTTATTTTAATCAAATCTCTTGTTCACTGTTGTCATAATGACACAGGATTTATCTTCCTAACTGCGACAGTGTTTAAGATATAATTGTTATGCATATTAATGAGTTCACATGACCATATATGGTTATCTGTTATTTTAATCAAATCTTTTGTTCAATGTTGTCATAATAACACAGGATTCCACTTCCTAACTGCAACAGTGTTTGAGATGTGACAGTTATGCATATTAATGAGCTCACATGACCATATATGGTCATTTGTTATTTTAATCGAATCTCTTGTTCAAGTTTGTCATAATAACACAGGATTCATCATCCTAACTACAACAGTGCTTGAGTTATAACAGTTATGCATATTAATGAGGTTAGAAGCCCCCACCCCATGGGTGACCAGCCACGTGGCCTAACAGTGTGCTATTGGGGCAAAATGATGCATCTGATGACACAAATGCACATACAAAATTTGAAAGAAATCAGACTAATACAAAACATGTAGTTGCATAATTTCTATTTTCACAAAATCCAAGATGGCGGCCAAACCACGTGACTGATCAAAATAATATTATTTTTGTCGTATGCAGCTAAGGCCAGGCATGGTAAATATAAAAACATCTAGTAGATTGGTTGAATCGTCTCTGAGAAACAAATACCTAAACTTTTGGTCAATTTTGCTTAAAATCCAAAATGGCGGCCAAACCATGTGACTGATCTGAATTTTTTTTTAGGTTTCTGAAAGGGCTTGATACACAGATGCCATGAAGCAAAATTGACAATATTCCCTCAAGTGTTGCCAGAGTAAAAAACTACTTCCTGTTTAGAAGAAATCCAAAATGGTGGCCAAACCACGTGACCAATCGTAAACATTTTTTCAAACGTAAATGGGATTCATATATAGAAGCTAAATACTACATATGAGAGCATTCTGCTTGGTGGTTCTGAAGAAGAAGATTTTTTAGTAGTTTTTGCCGTTTTTAGGAAAAACAAAATGGCGGGAAAACTCACATGACCGCTAAAGTTTTTATTGCTGATATCTATTACACATGAGTTGTACTATATACCATAAAAAAATCTAGACGCCTAGACCCTCAGAAAGTGGTCAAACAGCCACTTCCGGTTTTATTTCAATCCAATATGGCTGCAAAACTAATTGCCCAATCTAAATTCTGAAAGCATATTGCACCAGTTCACATTAGGGACTATCAGTATAGAGCATTATCAGACCATTCCGTTCAGTGGTTTTCTCAAACGGCTTGACGAAAAAAGTTACGGAAGAAAGAAAGAAAGAAAGAAAGAAGAAAAAACCGGACAATAAGAATAGGGGCCTCGCCCTTCAGGCTTGGGCCCCTAAAAACCGGACAATAAGAATAGGGGCCTCGCCCTTTGGGCTTGGGCCCCTAAAAAACTGGACAATAAGAATAGGGGCCTCGCCCTTCGGGCTTGGGCCCCTAAAAAACCGGACGATAATAATAGGGGCCTCGCCCTTCAGGCTTGGGCCCCTAAAAAACCGGACAATAAGAATAGGGGCCTCGCCCTTCGGGCTTGGGCCCCTAAAGAAAAAACCGGACAATAAGAATAGGGGCCTCGCCCTTCAGGCTTGGGCCCCTAAAGAAAGAAAGAAGAAAAAACCGAACAATAAGAATAGGGGCCACGCCCTACAGGCTTGGGCCCCTAATTAAAGATATCATCACGAAATGAACAAATCTGAGAAAAGGTCTACATGTAGTATCTATACATGTAATATCAAAGCAATTGGACTTGCGATTTTTAACAAAAAGTCGAAAATATCACTTTTTACCAAAAATGACAAAAATATTCACCAAAAATAGAAAATTTGAGATTTTGACATGAAATGACTTTTTCGACAGCGGAGCTAAAAAGGGGAACATACCTTGAACAAACGAGCAACCTCTTTACTTATTTTCCCACCAGTTGGGGTTGATGCCATTTCAATAACTTCTTCATCCAGTTCTAAATAAATAAAAAATATTTTCAGCACAAAATGCAAAAAGCAACTTCAATCACTGGAACTTCTATAAAATTGAGTCGTATACCTGCCTTCAGTGGTACCGTACTCAAGTCGGAAAATAATGATTTTTTAAGGATGAGCACATACCCGAGCACCCCCTCGGAAAAGAGAACAAATTTTAATTCATGTGACAGATTGAGGGGGATATCACGTCTTTCAGAGAAAATAAAAATACAAAATTAGTTGCGTCTTCATTGACTTTTACAATAAAATAACAGAAATGGTCACAAAAAATATGCACATTTTTATAACAATATTAATTATATACCACCCAAATTATCTAGATTAAAAATGTTAGAGCCAAAATCTTTATCATTAATTATCAAAGACCAAGTTTTAAATTAAATTAGTGGCATTTTGAAAGAATAGGTGCTTTGCTGAATGCGACCCCGAATATAAAAATTATGCAAAAATGGGATGTGGGCCCTAGACCAGGCATGGGCGCTAACAGTACTTTATCAATTCACTTCTGTGTTGTTGTTTTTTATGGCTATAAAAAGTCAATTGTGCCCTATGAAATATCGTAAAGTTCTACAATTCAGTCCAAAACAATTTTTGTCATGAAAACGGGTGCCCACAACCCTTGCATAGTAAATAGCTTATGTATCACATGTAGGAACCACAATCTATAAATTAAAACTATTGTATACATAAATACATAAAGGAAGAATATTGAGAAAATGTTTATTTTTCACTAGGCGCAAAGGCAAACTCATTGGGCATTGTGCCAATTGCTTTGTAGCCTCTGAAGTTCAAGCCCTGTGATCATTATACTGTCATGTAGTGTATAGGAAAATCATGAAGTTTTGTGTCAGTGACTTTCCAAAAATTGCGTCTACAGTAATATTATCAAATAACGAAAATTCATAGTTTTGAAATTTGAGCAGTTTACAGGAATTCAATTTAAAAAATGAAAATGCACAAATGTGCCCTCAACACGAGTGTCTTTAAGGTTGTTCAATGCAGTCTTGAACATGGGTGGGTCACCCATATGTGTTGGCATAGGGCAAATCACTGAAACCCACGTATCTTTACAAATGTAGTTCCAGATGCATCGTTTCATCACGTAATTATAATTTCCCCATGTATTAACTCCATAATCCATCTAAAGTAATAGTATGTTTATCTAAAAAATTAGGTATGTACACCCTATTTTTTTCACATATGACCATGTAGCAATAATTCATAAATATAAAAAAAAATCCAAATACTTTTGTGAAACTGTATTGAGCAACCTTACAGCAAGTCTCAGAAGTATTGGGGCAGCCAATTTGCAAACTCGCTAGCGAATTGGCTAACTGCTTGGGTTTTGACTAAACAGTTGGGTTTCGAATCTTACTGGCGCCGTCTTGTGGTCACGCCCACTCTGGGCGAATCTAAATAACAGCAGGGGATGACGATTTTTTTAGCAGTTGGCTAATGTTACCCTGACGGGGTCATTTAGTTGTGAAAGTTTGTCATTTTCTTCCTGATTTGTAGGAAATTGTTTATCAACTTGTCTCTTTATTTAGTTTCAAGCAGTGTTCAAGATGGCTACCCCATATAGTAAATATCGGCGGATTAATCGCATTTATCATATTATCGCTTTACGCCAGCTGACTATGGCCATTTTCAGGCTTACCAGGCCATTTTCAGGCTTACTACTTTTACATTATCACGCCTCGTAACAAAGTAAATCATTCAGGGGAATCTAGACATGCTCCTACCAGGCTATGTAAAAGCATCTATGTTCCCTAATGCAACTTAGACTCGCTCAGAGTGGACGCAGCCATGTTTAGTCAAAACCCAAGCAGTTAGCCAATTCGCTAGCGAGTTTGCAAATTGGCTGCCCCAATACTTCTGAGACTTGCTGTAAGGGAAGTAAACAATGAAAATAACAATGTAACTTACGTTCATTTCGAACAGCTGCAAGCTGAACTTTAAGGTTTGCATTTTCTTTCTTCAGAATGTCATTATCCAATTTCATTGATTCACATCTCTGAAGAAGTGTTGAGTACTTCCTGCTCAGTTCAGAGTAATTAGTTTCATTACCAGTAGTACCCTGTTTTAAAAAATGTGCACGGGGCACCTTACCACCTTGAGTTGGTCTATCATCTTGATGTTGAGATTTGTGTGCTGGTTTTTCTCTTGGTGGAGTTAAAAGGCTTAATGATTCTTCCACCAAGTCATCACTACAAAAGTTTTGTAAAGTGTGTGGTTCATCATCATCAACATCAGTATCATTATCATCCATAGAAGTAATTAATGGGTTCTCATCAAAAACATCCACAGATGACTCTGCATAACTGCAAATAATGTACAAAATATCTTTACACTTTTGTGTCAAAGTTGAAGCCATCTGCAGAAAAAAATATGCTCTTGTGAATAATATTAAAGTCATATGAAAGAAAAGTACACACACATAGCAAAGCTGCCAGACAAGTACAGACAATGATTCAGTGCAATAATTTTTGTAAAACGTGAAGTGTGCTTTGGAAGCTGGTGATTGTATTACAATTATGTTTAGAGAGGCAGTTCAGACTTAATTGGAAAATATGTTTTTTGAGCTTCTACAACAATTGAAGACAGTCTCTTTACCTGAAGAGGCCTTGTTGTTTCATCTGCTGCAAAGCATCATCACAACTTTTTAAATTAATTGTCCTTCTCTCTTCTTTTTCTTGTTTTTTCTTCAGGGTTTCCTCTTTCTCTTTTCTTTTTAGTTCCTGCTCTGCCTTTTTCTTTTCTTGAGCTTCCACTTTTTCTTTTCTCTTTACTTCATCCACAACAGTTTTCTGTTTTTTTTCCCCAGAATCTTTACTTTGGATCACATTCTCCGACTTCTTCTTTTTGTCAGATTCATTGGTTGAAATCAGTTGTGATTTTCTTTTACCACCATTCAAGGCTCTCTCAATTACTGACTTGCGATGTAGCAAATCATCTTTGTCATCTTTAAAATAAATTCATTAGTCAAATCAGAGAAAATCATTTAAAGGCATCAATGTGACAAGAACAAGTCTCACAACACAACCCAAGTCATGAAGTTCTATTTTGATGTGCCTAACAATGACCATTTGTGGTTAGTGAAAAAAAATTATCAAAGACGAAAAAGAAAAGTCCAAATGAAAACGCATTAGGAAAAAAAACTACTATAAATTGAGACAGATTTAGAAGAAAAGGCTGACAATCTCTGGAAAAATGTCATTTTCATTCTAATTCAAGTAATTTAATTCTAGTAATGTTAAAATATGAATTGTATTTGGCATTATAGACACACAGACATATATTTTAGTTCATGCGCTTCTAATAGACAAAACATGATAAATGCCATTTCACTGATACCATTCAGTGTTTTTCCAATATATAGCTTGTGAAAAGTGAAAAAAAATATACAAACACTATAAATAAATTATTTAACTTGTGTGTTAATTACCATGCAAATTAGCAACAACCAGTGACCAAAATCCTGGGGAGAACATGCACTGACAAAGAAAGGCTATCGAATACTCACCACTTTTACCGAGAACTAAGCATTTATAATGCTTTTTATCACTGGGCCACACTGCTGTGGTAACACCTCCATTTACTGTCAGACCACTCTCTTTCACAACAAGATATTTGTTGTCTTGAGTGAACTGAACTAAGACAAAATCTGAAAAGAATTTATAATTATGACAATTAAAGTTTTAAAAATGCATAAGAATGAAAGATAAAATAAGGCAACATACATTGAAAAGTTAAACTAAATTTCCTTTGAAATACTAGATGGTAAAATAATAGTTCGACACCCCCACCCCCCAAACAAACATACTTCTGTTTATAGCATTTACGTAAAGCTGCCATTAATTTTCTCAGAACATCACAAATTCTAAAAAGTATATGGCACGTTCGTGAGTAAATATATTAATTGGGTTGATAAAATAATGAACCCTCTGTTGGTCAATAGTTGGTCGAATCATGACTCAGAGTGCATTCAATAATTCTTTTTAAAAATAGCAGATCTCTCATAAACGTAACTACATAGCAACGTACCTTCATCTCTGAGATGTGCTGGTGGTTGTCTTTTTCTTGCAACAGCCATAACATAAGTATGCAGCGAATTGTTATTCAAATGCAAGCGACTAACAATATAGACTGAATGAAAATACCGCGTATTGTAAGAGCGGGAAAAGAAAGTAAGGTCATTACATGGGGTCATTTCGTTTTCTTCGCTGTGATTGGCTGAGCGGAACCGGAATGGCGAGTTTTTTTTTGTTTTTTTTTGTTTACAAAATTGTACACACTTTCAAATTGTTTTTATAATAATCAGATAAAAAGGGAACATACATAATTAACTCAGTAGTAAATTTAAAAAGATAAAAGATTCATCCTGAGGAATTATGACGTCACGCCGCCATTTGGCATCTGTACTTTGTCACTTGCGTTTGAGAAACTAGTCTGTGAACTTGTAAACTTACTGGTTTACAAACTTTAGTTATCGTTTTTACGCGTAGTCATGGATGAACACATCGATCAGCCATCAACTAGAAAACGGGGACGTTATTTGTCGTATCTCAGTGATACATCGGTGGCACTTCCACGCTCGACTGCAAGAGTTTGGCCGAGCACTGCCCGCCGCGGCTTAACGCCGAATACGACTGTAAATACTCGCGCCAGTTTGAATGACTCTGTCGAAAGCACCATTTTTCAGGCTAGTGGTCCTTCTGATTTCGGGAATGGAGTTTGTAGTGAGCGTGTAGGATTCCCGGTCGTTAATGTGGATGATAGAAATTCTGACATTTCTTGCATATATAGCGAACGTGCAGACGAGCAATCTAGCCCGGAAATAAACACCCTTACTGACAGTGACATTGGAGAGCCAAATGCCGATAATTTCGAGAATGATTTGTTTTCCCCAGAGGGACACCAAGAACAGCATCTCTGGGAAAACTATTTGGATGACGCTCCATTGGATATAGACGACGAACCTTCGTCACTGTCCGAGTCAGATGAAAACATGCCCTTATACAGTGGCTCCCCAGTTACTGTAGGTGCCAGTATGCTCCTAATCATATCATTTGCTATTCGTCACAGTCTTAGTGGTGAAGCCCTTTCAGATCTCTTGACACTTATTCAACTACACTGCTTGTTACCCAACTTATGCCGGACAAGTTTGAAATTATTTCAGACGTTTTTCATGAGTTTGAAATCACCAATACAACGCCATTACTTTTGTCCACACTGTGGGGTGTACATAGGGAAGACGCTTATTGACCACTGTTTGGTATGTTTGAAAGACACAGTGGATAAAGGATCATCCAGCTACTTCATTATTTCGCCTCTCTTCAGTCAACTACAGAGTATTTTAGGAAGTGAGTACCTTTATTTGTTATTTTTGACCTCATCAACAACTTTAATTTTTCATGTGAATACAATTACCACGGGGCATTTTTAAATGTTAATTGTGTTGCAACTCAAAGTATGGACATTAATTTTACTGAAAACTGAATATGAAAATTTGCTATTAGTTCAGACTTTCTGCGGTCAATTAAAACTAAATTATTTACTGCCTCAATCTGTTTTTATCTAAATTTTGCAAGTACATGTAAATTCTAAATTTAAGGGTTATCATATAGGTTGAAGTTGTTTGTAATAATTTCCTGAATTATGATTCATTGAATCTGCTACAGTGTTTGTGCAATATTGATATTCATTTTACAAGCAGGATATTGTTGACCATATCTTTGGTCGTGCATAAACATATTTTGTTCAAACTGATGCATCATGTCTGTCACACAAATGTAAATAATTATTTGACCCTAATTTTGACAGTCACTAAAAACTGCTTGGGGACTTGTCATTGACAATGACTTATTTTAATTTTCAGGAGATAAAATGCTTGATAAAATGAACTACTGTAGAGAGAGAAAGAAGAGACATAGGCACAATGTGGAAGATGTTATGGATGGAATTCTATATAAGAAACATTTCACTGAGGATGGGTTTTTTCACCATTCAACTGCAGAGCAGAAAAAAACAGAATTACATCTGTCATTGCAGATGAACTTTGATGGTGTTGCTCTATTCCGGTCCTCGAAGTTCAGCATATGGCCAGTATATTATACAATAAATGAGCTTCCGCCATCTGAGAGGTAGGCTGTTTTTTCTAATCCTAGAATATTATTACTGGTGTTATACGAGGTGTACATGTATAAACAAATTATTTTGGGTATTTTTGGTCAAAACCAGGATTTGAAACTTGTATTTTCAATCTCTTCTCCAAAACAGAAACTCACAATGCTTTTAAATTAAATATACAAATATATTTGTTTTTGTTAAAATGTGTTTATCTTATACATGTAATACAGAAATTGTCATTCGCCCTCACTGTAATGTGTTTATATCTCTTGTGTTTGTGTTATTACTTAATATCTTATACTTCAAATTGCTTTAATTCTGCAAAAGACAAATTTCAGTGAAAATTTCTCTGTTGTCATTCACAAAATTTTGCCATAATATCATCAGAACAAGAAAATTGCTTGGAGTGGAAATTTAATAGTTTACAGTATTTCATTTACAGTAGAAGAGTGAAGTGAAGCTCTTTCAATCATAGGGTCACATGTGTGGTATTCAGGGCTTGAGTTGTGTGTTATCATTAATTAATAATTTTTCTATGAATAATTGCAAGACACTTGAATACAGTCTGAATTTCATTTATCTTTAGGTATCGAAGGTGTAACAAGATATTTGCTGGTATTTGGTTTGGTTTTAAGAAACCAGAATGTAAAACATTTTTGCAACCATTTGCTGTGTCCCTTAAAGAGTTGTTTACAACTGGTAAGTTACTCTTTATTTTTTTTAGCTCCACTGTCATTGAAGATGACACATTTTCCATTGCTATCTGGTGTCTGTTTGGAGGCCATCAACAATTTTCATCTTTCTCGTGAAAACCAGTAGCCTGAGTGCTTTGATGTTTAGTATGGTTTCCTCATCAATATCTTAAATCTTTTGATCAAAACCAATATTTTGGACTTAATCACGAGTTTCATTAAGTGCCAGCCATCGGCCATATGGCCGGCTACAAGCCCAAATTAGCCCTCTATTTTCATGTCTCAAATAAACGTACCAGAACGTTTATTTTTTCCCTAAAAAATTCCATGCTTAAAAAAAAAATCATGCCGTTTTCCCATTGAAATCAAAGCCAAAAGATCTCACTAAAACATCGGTAAATCTCTTCCGTTTTGTATTCACAATAAAGTTGCTGAGCTGCATTAACATATTTAAATGAGCTATGGTAATTCGAACATGTCGGCACCCTCCAGCATTTTGATTGGTTAATTAGCGATTTGACCTATCAGATGAAGAAAAACAGTTGTTTCAGGACCCATGTGCATGAAAAATATGGCTGATATCATATTGCATCAAGTGTTTACATGTGACTAAAATCATTCACTTCCGATAAAACTAAATTGAATTTTACTTGCATTTCATAACAATTCAACAAATTTATTTTTTATACGTTATTATAATCAGTACTGAGTACTACCGGTAATCAACAATTGCAACACTTTTATAACAAATAATGTTTATTAGATTTTGAAGATTTGGCCGAGGGTATGTTTATTTGGGACATGAGAGTACTTTCTGCCATAACCCCCCACCCCCACCCCACTGCCAACACAGGTCTCGCTGCAGCGCTTCTTCACACTGCCTAGAGCCTTTTTATTTTATTTGTTGGCCTTTTGTTACAGGATAATGGCCTGCTATTAAATGCATTTGTGAAACCCCTGCATAATTCTTCCCGAAACCGTTCCTCATGGTTTAAAATTTGATATACGTGACATTAATTTTCTTGAATATTTGTGGGTTTTTTTAAATTTCAGTTAGAAGCTGCAACATAAACCACAGTTGTTTATATTATTTCAATGATATTTCATTATACAGCCGACATTATCATGACATTATTGACATTATCACAAAATTAAATGTAATCTAGCTTTTATATTCAAAGCCATGTTTTTTTTTTCTTTTCAGGAATTGGTGTTTCAGTTAAAGGGAAGAAAGTCTTGGTGAAGGGCATTCTCCTCAGCTCAGTGTTTGACTCACCTGTGCGATGTATTTTCATGGAACTGAATCAGTTCAATGGGTTTTTCGGTTGCCCATTTTGTTTAACAAAGGGAGCAACTGTTAAAACAGGCCAAAAGGGCCATATGCTGGCTTATCCCTTCAACACTGATAACAGTTCCACTGGACATGACCAGCTGCGAACTCTGCTGGAAACAAGGCAGCATGCTATGGAAGCATTCACTAAATCTCAGCAAGGGAATTCTTCAGCTGTGATGGGAGTAAAAGGAGTTAGCTGGTTTTTGCATGTCCCTAAGTTTGATATGATCAATGGCATGGGTGCAGATTATATGCATTGTGTTTGCTTGGGTATAACAAAAATGTTGCTAATCCTTTGGACTGACAAAACAAATAAGGACAACCCATGGTATGTAGGAAATCAACTTGAGCTGATTGATACAAAAATTCTTAGAATTAAACCACCCCATGTAATAACACGTGCTCCAAGAAACATTTTTAATGAACTTTCTCATTGGAAGGCATCTGAATTTAGAAATTTTCTTCTTTTTTACTCCATCCCTGTGCTATGGAAAATTTTGCCAAATGAATATTTCCAACATTATTGCTTACTTGTTGAAGCTATTTTTATTCTGCTACAGTCATCTATATCACCAATGCAACTAAAGAAGGCATCAGGTTTATTAAGGCACTTTTGCTTCAAAATTTCAACACTTTATGGAGCACGCTATGAAACATCAAATGTGCATCTATTGTTGCATCTCTCTCAAAGAGTTGAATGCTTAGGTCCTCTTTGGTCCATGTCATGTTTCTACTATGAAGACTACAACGGACAGTTGCGAAATCTCTGTCATGGGACTCAAAGCATGCCGCAACAAATAGTCACAGGAGTTTCCATTCAACAGAAAATACCAGAACTAGAATTTTGTTTACCTCCTGATTCACTTCATTATGATTTCTACAAAAAACTCACTGAAAATAGAAAGATAGTTGCTTCTAAAACAACAATTTCAAATGGTGTTTGTAGTGTTGGTGGGATGGAGAAAATAAATCCCTCTAGATCTGAGGTGCAAGCTTTGAGAAGAAGCATAAGGTCTGGGGATATTCATACAGTATTCAAGTTTAAAAGAGCCCAAATTCATGGTAGTATCATTCACAGTCAAGATTATAAAGCAGTTACTCGTCGAAATAGCTATACTATTCAGTATGACGGAGATAATGGTCTTGAATATGGTCAGGTTAAATATTATGCAAAGTGTATTTTGAAATGCCCAAGCCAAGTGTTATGCGATTCTAATTGTATATGTTTGAACCCAGTATATAGAGCTATCATTAATAAGTATTCTATAAAGCATGATGTACATCTGGTACATGATGATATAAGTGGGGCTACTCTGCCACATATAATCCCAGTCATTAGAGAGAACACCTTTCCTTGTGCAATACCAATTCACAGCATCACACAGTGCTGTATATCTGTAAACTGTGGTCACAGAGAGTGCGAGTTTATTTGCCTTATACCAAACAATATTGAAAAAGAATGAGTAGTTGAGAACTTAGTTAAAATCCCAAAATCTAGTAATGAATAAATGAATTATGGCATACCCCTGTACTAGTCTTGTCTGGTTAATGTATTTGACAATAACACTGCTTCAGCAATAACATGAGTTCTGTCCACTATCAGGTCACTTGTTTCATCTTCAATTTATGTGTATTTATATCACACATTGAAAAGGCCATTTTGTTTACAGTTGTACCTACCTGTACATATATATTTTGGACGTTCAGATTTTACAAACATGAGGCTTCAATACATATGTTCACTGATCTGATTTAAATGGCTGATAGAAGTAGCATCCATTCTTTTTGAACAATTCAAAACCAAAAATTCACCATTTCTCATACGTGTAGAAGCTACATGTCCTATTTTGTGCTATTCAGCTCCGCTGTTGACTTTGTCGAGCGGAGCTTATCATTCGAGTGATTATCCGGTGTCGTTGATCATGTCAACTTTTTAAATTTTCAACTTCTTCTTGAAAACTACAATTCTTATTACTTTGATACTTGGTGCATATGTGTTTTCTTAAGACTCATTCAAATATAAACATGTTTAATATTCCATTGTTTATGCAAATTCATAGATTTTATTTTGAATAAACTGTCAATATATACATGCAAGTTAATATTGAAGGCTCTCTTTGTGAATATGCGATTTACCGGGGGGGGGGGGGGGGGGGGGGTAGTTCACTTTTAAATTGTTGATGCACATACAGTAAGTACCATGTCTGTGTCATACTGGAGGTTACAGAATATAAAAGTAGCAATCATGAATAACGTAAAAATTAAAGTGTGGAATAAATGCATTTCAAATGTATTTTTTTGTGTGTTTGAATTGGACTTTGTCATTGAGCTCACCATTGTGGGTGGATTCAGACTAAGATTGAAATAAATGTATTAAAAATGCATTTACAATGCATTGAAAAACTTCCACTCATAGTCAGTGAGTGCTATTTCGTTAGAGATTGAAAAAAACATGTTTAAAACACCTTTTTTCCCCCCAACGCATTTTTACAAAAAATATTGTGTTCAAATAAACTCATTTCAAATGTGTTTAAAAGGCATTTTGAGATTTAAATGTATTCTAAACGCATTTTCAACATGTTTAAAATGTGTTTTCTCTCTTCTGATTCGGTAAGGGATCTGTCAACAAAACAAACTATCTGTATTTTCATTTTTTTCGAGAACAATGAAACCCTGAGTATCACAAAACATTCGCACAGAAGTCAGTGACACTTATATGTCTATCTTACGGCTTAATGAGCCCTATTTCTTCAATTTAGTGGACTCGCATAGAAAACGAACGACGCTAGCAATATGGTTGGACACGCATCAAAATGAAGTCATTGGTAAATAGCATATCTAACAATAGAGTTTCCTAACCGTTCTTCTAGTAACCCTGAATGAAGACAATAAATATGTCAATAAACACAAAATAACTTAGGTTTCCATCATTATGTCAGTTAACACAGCTCCTTTCCCTTCTTTTTTAGAGACATAGATGATTCTACTTTCTGTGAACACACAATTCACTTTATAGTTCGAGTTCATGGTTTCCGACCTAGTTTGCATCTGTCATATATCCTTGTTGGTGTGAGTATATAAATGTCATCTAGCTACATATCCCATAGCATCTCCAATGTCACCAGTGTGTGTTGCATCAGATATGTACGACCTAGAAATAGTGCCGTATGCGAGTACCAAGTTGCGAGCCGCAAGTAGCAAAATATGCCATATGCTAGTGGTAAAAACGGCATATGCGAGTGGTAAAATGTATCGTTTGCTAGTAGCAAAAAAGCCCTATGCGAGGGGTAATACAAAGAGGGGAGGCAAGGGGGGTAGCTGGTACAGTTTTACGGAAAATAAAAAGGGCTTTTTACAATTTACAAGGGAAAAAAAGACGTTTTTACAGTTTACAGTGTTAAAAAAAAGGAACATTGAATGGTCCGAAGAGCTCTCCGGCTCAAATTCTCCGCCATTGCTGCGCCGTGTGTAGAGATGCACGCGCATATTACCCTCGTAATGCTCTTCATTCGGTTAGAGGGCCTTTTACGTCTTGACATTCAATTTTGTAGTGAATTGTCATCTAGTCGTTTTACAGTTTCTATAATGTAATTTCCCTGGATTATTCTTTACGATTTTTTTTATTTGGATGTAAATTCTTGTACGTACCGAGAAAAATGACACATTTTTACAGTGTACGAAAAAAATAGTTGATCGATTACGTTGTACGTCTAGCCTGTGATTACAGAATTACGGAATTTATTTTTTCAATTTACGTAGTACGAACAAAAAAATATTGCAATTACGTTGAACGAAAATAACCCTTGCCCCCCCCCCCTACAAAGGCTTGTAACGTTTGCTTATAATATAACAACGTACGTTCAATTGTGTTTTATCACAGTAAAATCAAATATTTAGCATGGTTATGAAATGATGTGTAGATGGTTGGTTGAGATTGGCATGATGCTGTATCAAAAAAGTTCGTTCAGTCGTTTGCATAGAATCGATGTCTGCTCTTCACGAAAGTGCACAGGAAACGTGAAAGCACAATAATTTAATAAACGGCCATGACCAGCCAGCACACTCCGCATAACATGTGAAAATTGTTTTTTCTTTCGGTAAAATTAGTATGAACCCGTGGTCAGCGATTAAAGAATCATAGAATTATAAGTGTAGTTAGTAACGGGTGCATGTTCACCGAAGGGTCACAGAATTCTTGTGTGACGCGCCGCCGTTTAAATGAAGACAATGGCAGGTTTCAAAAGTAGTCACACCTCGAAGAGGTGTTAAATTTGCCACAACCCAAGTGTTAACTAGCACACAATTCCATAATACATAGTACGTAATAAAGAAATAAAGTGCATGTTGAGTGGTAAGTCCGCATGTTTACGAGACGTCCCTCACACATGGAATGTATTTACACGCAACCGGGATCAAATTTGAATACTATGCATTATGGAATTGTGTGCTAGTTAACACTTGGGTTGTGGCAAATTTAACACCTCTCCGAGGTGTGACTACTTTTGAAACCTGCCATTGTCTTCATTTAAACGGCGGCGCGTCACACAAGAATTCTGTGACCCTTCGGTGAACATGCACCCGTTACTAACTACACTTATAATTCTATGATTCTTTAATCGCTGACCACGGGTTCATACTAATTTTACCGAAAGAAAAAACAATTTTCACATGTTATGCGGAGTGTGCAGGCTGGTCATGGCCGTTTATTAAATTATTGAGCTTTCACGTTTCCTGTGCAATTTCGTGAAGAGCAGACATCGATTCTATGCAAACGACTGAACGAACTTTTTTGATACAGCATCATGCCAATCTCAACCAACCATCTACACATCATTTCATAACCATGCTAAATATTTGATTTTACTGTGATAAAACACAATTGAACGTACGTTGTTATATTATAAGCAAACGTTACAAGCCTTTGTATTACCCCTCGCATAGGGCTTTTTTGCTACTAGCAAACGATACATTTTACCACTCGCATATGCCGTTTTTACCACTAGCATATGGCATATTTTGCTACTTGCGACTCGCAACTTGGTACTCGCATACGGCACTATTTCTAGGTCGTACATACCTCGTTGCATGCATGAAAACATGCTACACATCCCATAGCATCTCCAATGTCACCAGTGTGTGTGTTCCATGCATGAAAACATGCTACACATCCCATAGCATCTCCAATGTCACCAGTGTGTGTGTTCCATGCATGAAAACATGCTACACATCCCATAGCATCTCCAATGTCACCAGTGTGTGTTCCATGCATGAAAACATGCTACACATCCCATAGCATCTCCAATGTCACCAGTGTGTGTGTTCCATGCATGAAAACATGCTACACATCCCATAGCATCTCCAATGTCACCAGTGTGTGTTCCATGCATGAAAACATGCTACACATCCCATAGCATCTCCAATGTCACCAGTGTGTGTGTTCCATGCATGAAAACATGCTACACATCCCATAGCATCTCCAATGTCACCAGTGTGTGTGTTCCATGCATGAAAACATGCTACACATCCCATAGCATCTCCAATGTCACCAGTGTGTGTGTTCCATGCATGAAAACATGCTACACATCCCATAGCATCTCCAATGTCACCAGTGTGTGTGTTCCATGCATGAAAACATGCTACACATCCCATAGCATCTCCAATGTCACCAGTGTGTGTGTTCCATGCATGAAAACATGCTACACATCCCATAGCATCTCCAATGTCACCAGTGTGTGTGTTCCATGCATGAAAACATGCTACACATCCCATAGCATCTCCAATGTCACCAGTGTGTGTGTTCCATGCATGAAAACATGCTACACATCCCATAGCATCTTCAATGTCACCAGTGTGTGTTCCATGTATGAAAACATGCTACACATCCCATAGCATCTCCAATGTCACCAGTGTGTGTGTTCCATGCATGAAAACATGCTACACATCCCATAGCATCTCCAATGTCACCAGTGTGTGTTCCATGCATGAAAACATGCTACACATCCCATAGCATCTCCAATGTCACCAGTGTGTGTTCCATGCATGAAAACATGCTACACATCCCATAGCATCTCCAATGTCACCAGTGTGTGTTCCATGCATGAAAACATGCTACACATCCCATAGCATCTCCAATGTCACCAGTGTGTGTGTTCCATGCATGAAAACATGCTACACATCCCATAGCATCTCCAATGTCACCAGTGTGTGTTCCATGCATGAAAACATGCTACACATCCCATAGCATCTCCAATTTCACCAGTGTGTGTTCCATGCATGAAAACATGCTACACATCCCATAGCATCTCCAATGTCACCAGTGTGTGTTCCATGCATGAAAACATGCTACACATCCCATAGCATCTCCAATGTCACCAGTGTGTGTGTTCCATGCATGAAAACATGCTACACATCCCATAGCATCTCCAATGTCACCAGTGTGTGTGTTCCATGCATGAAAACATGCTACACATCCCATAGCATCTTCAATGTCACCAGTGTGTGTTCCATGTATGAAAACATGCTACACATCCCATAGCATCTCCAATTTCACCAGTGTGTGTTCCATGCATGAAAACATGCTACACATCCCATAGCATCTCCAATGTCACCAGTGTGTGTGTTCCATGCATGAAAACATGCTACACATCCCATAGCATCTCCAATGTCACCAGTGTGTGTGTTCCATGCATGAAAACATGCTACACATCCCATAGCATCTCCAATGTCACCAGTGTGTGTTCCATGCATGAAAACATGCTACACATCCCATAGCATCTCCAATGTCACCAGTGTGTGTGTTCCATGCATGAAAACATGCTACACATCCCATAGCATCTCCAATGTCACCAGTGTGTGTGTTCCATGCATGAAAACATGCTACACATCCCATAGCATCTCCAATGTCACCAGTGTGTGTGTTCCATGCATGAAAACATGCTACACATCCCATAGCATCTTCAATGTCACCAGTGTGTGTTCCATGTATGAAAACATGCTACACATCCCATAGCATCTCCAATTTCACCAGTGTGTGTTCCATGCATGAAAACATGCTACACATCCCATAGCATCTCCAATGTCACCAGTGTGTGTGTTCCATGCATGAAAACATGCTACACATCCCATAGCATCTCCAATGTCACCAGTGTGTGTGTTCCATGCATGAAAACATGCTACACATCCCATAGCATCTCCAATGTCACCAGTGTGTGTTCCATGCATGAAAACATGCTACACATCCCATAGCATCTCCAATGTCACCAGTGTGTGTGTTCCATGCATGAAAACATGCTACACATCCCATAGCATCTTCAATGTCGCCAGTGTGTGTTCCATGCATGAAAACATGCTACACATCCCATAGCATCTCCAATGTCACCAGTGTGTGTGTTCCATGCATGAAAACATGCTACACATCCCATAGCATCTCCAATGTCACCAGTGTGTGTTCCATGCATGAAAACATGCTACACATCCCATAGCATCTCCAATGTCACCAGTGTGTGTTCCATGCATGAAAACATGCTACACATCCCATAGCATCTCCAATGTCACCAGAGTGTGTGTTCCATGCATGAAAACATGCTACGTACACATCCCATAGCATCTCCAATGTCACCAGTGTGTGTTCCATGCATGAAAACATGCTACACATCCCATAGCATCTCCAATGTCACCAGTGTGTGTGTTCCATGCATGAAAACATGCTACACATCCCATAGCATCTCCAATGTCACCAGTGTGTGTTCCATGCATGAAAACATGCTACACATCACATAGCATCTCCAATGTCGCCAGTGTGTGTTCCATGCATGAAAACATGCTACACATCCCATAGCATCTCCAATGTCGCCAGTGTGTGTTCCATGCATGAAAACATGCAACAGTATTAGATATTAGACATTTTTACCTTAATTAATCCTTAATTTAGACAAGTTGAATGAATAAAGTAACGAATGTGAACAATGAAAATAATATATAAATATTGTTATTTGATTTTACAGGTAACTTTTGGTTTGTGTTGTAGTTATATATTAGTCTATCTGATATGTAATCGATATGTTTGGAAGCGTTTCAAGAGTAAAGTTTTAAATGTCGAAATGGAGCTGGAAGAGCTCGAACAATCACTATCTGAGTCCCGATCAGCCTCAGGTAAACTAAGCAAATTTTTCAGGTCTTTAAGTTGTTATTTATAAAATGGGTTAAATATGTAGATTTCTTGTATTCTGTTCTAGTTTTAATAAATAAGTTGTTTTCCATTTAACTAGATATGTATGATAGCAGTGATGAAGAAGTCATAGCCATTCATCATCTCATTCCATCCAGGGATAACTTCAATAAAGGTATGCTCATTTCATACTTCGTAGTTGTCTGTATCTTTGTCCATAGCCCTTTTTCAGAAGGTTAATACTCAAAATTGGCATCATGTCATGTCATTTCGTTTCACAATATGATCAAAATTGGTCAAGTAGCAGCCATTTCAATCATGAAAACAACCTAAAATAAAATGTCCTCAGACTTTCATGGTCAGATTAGTGGAAATTTTCTGCAATGGCAACATTTACAGGCATTTTTCTGTATATCTTTGTGTGTCTGTCCATTCATCCATTCATCTCGTTTTTTAGCTCTGTTGTCGACTATGTCGAGCGGAGATTATCATATGAGTGATTGTTCGGCGGCGTCAGTCGTCCATGTCAATGTTTTACTTTTTCGACTTCTTCTTGAAAACTACAAGCCTGAATGCTTTGGTACTTGGTGTATATGTACCTTGTATGTATGTACTCTCTCAGATTTGTTCATTTCATGATCATATCTTCAACTCTCTAATTTTGGTGAATATTTTTTGTAATTTTTGGTAAAAAGTGATATTTTCAACTTCTTGTTAAAAACCGAAAGTCCAATTGCTTTGATATTACATATATAGGTACTACATGTGTATCTCTCTCAGATTTGTTCATTTTGTAATGATATCTTCAATTCTCTAATTTTGGTGAATATTTTTGTCATTTTTGGTAAAAAGTGATATTTTCGACTTCTTGTTAAAAACCGCAAGTCCAATTGCTTTGATATTCCATATATAAGTACTACATGTGTATCTCTCTCAGATTTGTTCATTTTGAAATGATATCTTCCATTCTTTAACTTTGGTGAATATTTTTGTCATTTTTGGTAAAAGTGATATTTTCGACTTCTTGTTAAAAACCGCAAGTCCAATTGCTTTGATATTACATATATAGGTACTACATGTGAATCTCTCTCAGATTTGTTCATTTTGTAATGATATCTTTAATTTTCTAATTTTGGTGAATATTTTTGTCATTTTTGGTAAAAAGTGATATTTTCTTCTTGTTAAAAACCACAATAATTTATGGTTAAAAATTATATTTTTG
The DNA here is from genome assembly GCF_978046115.1 of Saccoglossus kowalevskii. Taxonomy (NCBI): domain Eukaryota; kingdom Metazoa; phylum Hemichordata; class Enteropneusta; family Harrimaniidae; genus Saccoglossus; species Saccoglossus kowalevskii. The sequence continues at coordinate 15,232,101 of NC_140642.1, read as the reverse complement.
AATTCTTGTTGAAAACAGCAAGTCCCATTGCATTGATACTATGCATATTGTTCATTTTCTAATGATATCTTCTGTTCTTTAATTGAAATGTGCATTGCTAACAGCGGAGCTATCTCAGCCGAGAGGCTGCTTGTTTATCCTACCTACCTAGTATTTTATTTTAGTTGTACTTTTCTTCCATTTTATTTCTTCAACATGAGTTATATTTTCTTTATGTTTCATCTTGTAGGAAGTACAAGTGAGTTACATGTTTCTGACAGGGGTGCTGCATCTGACTCTGCAGCGTCTCTTCACAAGAGAAATTTAAAGAAAAAATTGGAGGAACAACGGATTCATAATCTATAAAGCATCATGTTTATTTTTTATTCCCATATTTGTTACATTCCAGAGTTGAACTTGAAATAAAATGAATTGTGTTGTTTTATATTTTTTTTGCATATATAATTTAATTGAGGTACATGCGCTTATCCTGTCTTCCCTGCAAAATCATTGCATGTTGGTAAATACAAGGAACATTGTACATTTCCATCATTTTTCCCAGCTCCAGGAAGGGCCATTAATTAGTCCCTGTTGGGACATAGTCCGAAAACTCACACACATGATCCAATTCAAGAAGACAGAATGGTGGCCATTTAATGCTAAGTCATCAAAATCAATCACTGGACCTCGGTTGTGCATTGAACATAATAGGTCCTTGATGTTCATCTTTTTTTTCATATCGAATTGAAAATGGCCGAATAGTGACCATTTTGTTTTACCAAATGCATCTTTGACATGCTTTGACTGATCACATTCAAACTTAACACATACATAACGCATAAAATCATACATGATACATATTTGTTTCATAGTCCAATTCAAGATGGCTGAATGGTTGCCATTTTAGTGCTAAAAATTCATCAAAATCAAGTACCGGTATTTTCGCCATTTCAGAACCGGATCTCAGTCGTGCATGGGCATAATTCATTCAAACTTGTTATGTTCTTTAATCATAATCGATGCACATCATTTTATTCCTAGATTTGATTCAAAATGGCTGACTGATGACCATTTTGTTTATCAATAAATACTGTTTTGGGATTCATATTGCTAACATGGCTGGGCTGATCATGTTCTAACATCATGCAACACATTTGCACATACATTTATTTAAGAATCTGATTCAAGAAAGTTAATCATCATGTTCGTGCTGGAAATGAATTATGATTGCCATGGGCAGAATAACGGAAAGAATCACACAAATAAACTGGCTCCACTTTGTATCATGGCTGTCATATGAATGTAAATAATTATTTGACGCTAATGTTGACAGTCACTAAAAACTGAACAATGACTTGTTTTATAATAAATATGAGAGCTATCCATTTATTGGCTTTACTGAATTTTAGTGTCTACTGTGCTGCTACAAGTGATTTGCCAGTTTGATTTTCCACATCAACAGTCTACATCAGACTTTTTCTTCAGGCATCGTTTGGTTGATGCCTTGTTTCCTACATGCTGGTTATTACCAGTGTGTGTAAACAACCCTGAGGTTACGGTGTTGGTGCAAGCTTATTCTTTGGTGCAAGCTTATTAGACTAGTACAGCCATTTCTAAGGTTGCATCAGAGGAATCGATATACCATTTCAGGGTATTTCGTTCAATTCTGAACTCCTGTATGCAAAGCACACAATGGGAGTCTTTGCAGTTTGTGTGTCCGTCCGCACATCTGTCCCACTGATCTCATGAAAGTGGTAGATAAGACAAAAGCAAGGAACATCTTCTATTACCTGTATGTAGACGATTGGTTTCTGCATCATCCATCAATGGTGATCCTGTTTGAACACCTTCAATACACTTTGGCATCCTGGCAATCACTGGGGTTTGTAACAAGTGGAAATCTCAGTTAGAGATAACTTAATATTGTTGTGATGTGATGTGAGAAGAATAAAAGATGCAAGACGCATGGTTGCCAGTATAAGGAGAGGGGTCTCTCCCTGCATACGCAGGTGTCTTAGTGGCCAAGTCCCATGATGCACCTCAGTCATTTGAGTTGCATCATGACATGGACAACAGGGTAACTGCATCTGAGAGGTCACTAAGGCAACCTTGGAAGTGGGTGACATAAGTATTGTTGCCAAAACACCAGTCAGTAGCATTGACTGTGGCAAGACTGTGTTATCCAAGCAAGGCTGTGCATGCTGCAGTGACAGCCCCCAAATTACAGTCAAAGAATCTCAATGTGTGATGGCATGTGAGAATCGTGCATTTTATTAGTATACTCGTTCAAAATTAGTACAAATGAAATATTAGCATTATGCTTACTGTGAGTTGCGCATGTCCAGCTAGTCCTTGTAAGTGTGTATTTACTGCACATTATACTATTGTTAGTGTTCAACTCAACTTCAGGTACTTGTGTTTTTATCAAGATGTTTAGATCTTTCACAGAAATACATGATATCATTGACGTACATTACTATAAATGATAAATCCAACTATCTGATGGTTACGTTAATTGGAAAGTCGGATATACAAAATAGCACCCCAGCGGACACCGTGACCGTTGAGGGCGGGAAAGATGTTTGATAATATGAAATGTATAATATTGCTATCGTAGCCTGGGCGTTGCCATTAAACGTGGGTCAATAAACGATTTCTATAGAATTATATTCAACAGTTTCCACATGGTAAAGCTCATCACGTTTTTCCACTACCAATTTAATACCTTTTTTAAAATGAATATGCAAGCGCCACCGGTTAAACTTCTACAGCTTTGGTTGGCTACCCGAAGTGATAATGATATGCGACGTTTCATTGCAAATTACAAAGCGTTACTACTGATCAAACTTCCAATAAATAGCAATCTGTATAGGGGAGCTTTACATCAATCTTAGCGCTGATCATAAACAAATGAACGTGATTTTGTTTCATAGTGTTTAACGGGACGTAGCCATACTATAGCGGGCGCGGCTTATTCCGTGCACTGGATATTTTCAATCTGTTCTCTTTGACTTTCGGAATAAAACAACAGCCCACCAAAACAGTCAATAAATCGAGCGAAATTGCAGATAACAATAGGTTATCGAAGGTTTAAGTTTGATTGCGACTATGGTTGCCATGACAAATGTGAATGTACTCGACTGAGTTACTCTTCCTGAAAGACCATGCGTATATGCGGTATGCAACAGCTGTGTGCTTGATGGATATAGTCCGATATTAATGACAATCATGTAATATATTTACTAACAATACTGCAGTCAATAGAAGTAGCAACTTGACTGAATAAAAGTCTGATTGATACGTCAAATTCGTACTATAGTCTGTATGGTGTACAACGCCTGTTTCGTCGACCAGACTGGACTCCATTATCTTGAAGGTGGGTAAATTAATTTATACTAGTAAAAGTACAGAAGGGTTATGACTTTAGAGTAATAGAGTGCATACATAATAAACTAATTCATCGTTATTTACGCTTATATATACGTTGTGAAAATAAAAGTTTCGCGAATCCAATGCACTGGAAGCGTCTATTATTTATTATAGCTAAGCTGTTTTTAGTTTAAATTATTAGTTGGTGGCAGACACGCATTTTAGGGATTTAAATACGACAGATTAAAAATTATTTCACTGTGTGATTGGCCGATCTCTTAGTATATTATGCTAATTTAAGTAGACGACAGAGGTCAGAGATTTGTTAATTTCACTACGATCAACCACAAATGATGTCCCAGCGCAGCGGCAGGATTCGTAAATTATATTTCAAATAATTGTTTGGATTCAACTCAAAGCGAAACGTGCAACAATGTAAGTATCGTTCATTGTTAGTGGCATTGTCAATATAAGTACATTGCAACACATGTACTTTTATTGGTGATGTTTTAGTTTAAATTCGTTATTGAATTATACACATTATCATGCCGGGAGTAAGTAGCAAAGCAGCCTGTGTAGGATTAAGATTATACAGGCCAACGACCATGCCTTACTCTGCATGAGAATGTTGAATAAAACAAGTCAAATTCTTTTTAACTGCATTTTGGCCAACAACACGTCCAGGGCAGTTCATACGACGAATTCATACATTGTTTCTGATCGCACGGCGTGTCACGTGGGATAACATGAAGATATCATTAATTTTTTAAAATTTATTTAAAAAAAAAATATTTTAAATTTCCATGTAATCTTATTTTTAGTGCAAAAAATATTTTAAATTTCCATGTATCTTAGTGCATAAAACTATATTTATAATCTCGATCAATTTCAAGCAATTGTGTGCTCTATTTATCTCAATGCTATAGTTTTTACCCGGACTGTCGATTAAATATTCCTATAGTTTTCGCAACTGTATGTGTCCAACTACGTAGCCAACTGCGCCACCAAGCGGTAGCCTTGTATAATTCAATGTCCCGGAATTTCGACCATTGCTAGTCAGGAGTGAGCCATTATCAAAGCTTGGACTGACTAGTCTAGAATCATAATAATAATTAGCTAACAAAATATGGCAGACAATGCACCTTTCGTAAAGGTTACTTCGATGACGTGAATGGGTCAAAGGTCGTTCACAGCGTCGATATCATTTTGATAAATAGTCATCTATCAATTAAAATTATGTTCTTGTGAGATTTAAATATATTCCAGATGACGAACGACTACGCATCCAAACAACGCCCCCGATTTGAGCGACATTTCCTTCACCTATATACGTCATTATGGCGTCACAGAAGCAATATGTCACTGGAGGGCGCGATTCATCAGAATGGTGCACCAACAATTTGACAGAAAAGTTTATGGCACTCAGATCGCCAAGTATCCTAGAATACGCATTATCAAGTAAACAAATGGTGGTCTGCTTTAAAATTGTAACACATCCAGCACGCCAGATATAATGCTCCGTTCCTTTATCACGGAGATCGCTGTTGCTGTTACAAAATATATTATGACTAGTGAAATTGAGTCTAGGCAAATGTTTTCTTTTTAAATATCATTGTATATATTTATCTCATATATTAATGTAATAATATGTATTTGTGTATAAATTGAGTCCTATCCAGGCTCAACGGCAAGCAGGTATTAACCGCAGGTCGTTGATTTTGTTGATAATCGTTGCATTGAGTTAAAGCGGAAGGGTCGTCACCTGCGCACGCACGGGATTAAGTCCCAAGCGATGATAACCACACACGCTAAGAACGCAAAGGCTCATGGGTAGAAGCTTGTTTGTAAACAAATACACGCTATCGCCACCTGACGCATGCGTAGGTGACGACTCCCCCGCTTTAAAATGGATTGCAACTAAAAATCCATTCTCAGACAGACTATTGATCGACTTCGGTCGTACTGGCGTACAACACAGTGTACGACAGCCATTACACTGGGGGGAAATCGAGCTACAATGCTAGCAGTGTTACATGGGTTTCAATCAGGGATTGTCACGCAGCGGGCCTCACTGAGGAAATAAAGAAGAATTGACAATATGGAAACTTTCAATGCATCAGAATGTAACTCGCTGACAGAAATAATGTGCACAGCTGATGGTGTTTGTTTTAATCTGACACATACTAGTGCACTTTATATATGAACTATACTTTTATTTTACAGTTGATGTCATCTAAATACTCAGAGCTTCGTTTCCTGGGAGCCGGTGCTTTTGGTTCCGTTTATCTCGTGAAGAAGAAAAATGGATCGGAATTCGCCCTCAAGAAAATCAGCTTGGGGACCAAAAAATCAGAGACTAGCGCAATCAAAGAATTGGAGGCGTTTGCCAAAATTACATGCCACGACCACATTGTGAAGTTTTACGATGGATATTTGGACCAACAACAACTATGCTTGGTGATGGAGTTCTGTGATGGCGGGAATTTGGAGGAGTATCTTTTGCAGAGACCGTGTAATCGACACATTCATTCACGTTTCATGATTCAGCTCGCTGATGCTGTTCATTTTCTTCATAACAACGAGATTGTACATAGAGATTTGAAACCAGACAATGTGTTGGTGTGTCGACGAAGTGATGGGCTGGATGTTATCAAAGTTTCGGATTTCGGTATTTCAAAAATAGTTGATATTGACCAAAGAGTTGTTATTTCCTCCGTAAACAAAGATGTGAACTTTTTGAAATGTTCAAATAACCAATTATATGGTAACTATGGCGCGGGGACGGAAGCTTTCATTGCACCGGAGGTTTATGAAAGCCATTATACCAGTAAAATTGACATATTTTCGTTAGGTGTGATTTATCTCGCTATGCTTGAACGAGAGATTGAACCGTTCTCATTCCAAGCAAAATGGCTTGGAGCGTTATTTTATTATGATCCATTTGCCATGCATCGTAATAATATTGACACCCCTTACATCGGCAAGGTCATGTTTCAGAACCCCCAAGCTACCCGAGCTCTTGACTACAGAGTCTCGGTCAGTTCGCCTATCAGGAACGTAATCAACAGAATGATTCTCCGGGACTATCACAGGAGACCTACAGCGGAACAAGTGTATATACTAACAAAGGAGTATTTTCAGTGTTTGAGAAATGACGACAATTCGAAGAGGAAATGTTCCGATGTTAAAATTAATCCCATCTCAATCAACAGTGATGAGAAGCGCCACCAAGCGCGTACGCACAGAAAGGTGTCAGTGCCCGATTGCATTGTGCCGATATCACCAGGTAATAGGGACACATCATATTGACGTTCAGCAATCATCAAATTCATGTTTATTGCCAATACTCTCTAAATATTTTTAATGTTATATTTTAGTATCGAAAAAGGCTCCGGTAAGGGCTGCAAAGATGGTCAATTCTCGAATTAGGCCAACCCATATGGTGATTGCCAGTGAAAACACAGATACGCCGTGTGATATCTGCCACCCTTCTGTAAGACTCAAATGTTTTGGAGTGAGTGGGTGCTTGTTATTCTGGTCTGTGTGAGTATCTCTTCATCTTGTATATTGTTGTTTGACCCCTCTCAAAGCATGACCAAAATTCATGACCAAAATCTTCGCCTCTTGACTTGGGTTATCAGTTACGGGGCTTTGTATGGGGTACAGGTGTACTTGACGATAGGCAGGATCATTCTCTAATCTCTAGCATATATGTTTGACGATATAAACCCTCAACTCTAACATAAGGCAGAGTAAGGTAAATGTGACTGATGATGACAGATTTTGACCCATGACTGTCAACTGTGACGTATTCTCATGCGGGGACAAAACATACTAACGTCTTGCATGTATGCGCGTTTACCACGTCGGATTTAATGGATGGTAATATTCACAATCGAGCATGCCTTTGATCAGTACAATACAACACACACACATACAGATTATTTCAATTGCACATTTTTTTATTTCAGAATGTCACTGTTCATTGTGTGGGGAATCTTATGGACTTAGGTGTGATTTTATGTGTATTCTGGAAGAATGATGCAAACCACCAGTACAAGAACAGAGTGGTAGCGGTGTACAATATAAAACTTACGCCCCAAACGCAATAATTCAAACTGATTTAAAATCAAAGCTAACTTTTTTATGCAGATATTAAGTTCACGTGGCACTTCATTTTGATTGTAAGTTTTAATGTCCTCATGTTACACAAATCGGATAGAATTCCGTGCACACTTTATATATTTATACAACATATATTTCAATATTTTATGGAAAATGGCAATCAAATAAAGTATATCTCTGATTCATATGGGGCAAATGATTGGCAACCGTTTAATTTGACAGATATACTTCGCTGTCGCTTCTCGGGGTAGTTTTAGTGGGACGCCCAATTACACGCTGACAATTTAATAAATTTAAACGTTAGTGAAATGAAAGTTTCTGGGCAATTTCAGGTTGTTCATACTGTACCCCACTCGACACATCTATATCATTGCAATAAATTTAAATACATGTACTAGCCCCATTTATACATATAAGCGATCAATGCAATCAACATGTTAATATTGGTGCATATTAATTTCTTTATTAATATGGATATTCAAGCATTTCTGGTTATATTTAATTATGACGTCATATGTGCTTTTTTGGAATGTACTAATATCTCCGTAAATGCGCATCTGATGTTTGGCGGGGGAATCGTGAAAACACGTTATGATGGAACATTTGATTATGATTATGTGATGTGACGTCATGTTAGTATGATTTGTTTCCTATATATATTACATTGTGCAATGTTTCCTTCGAATGAAATAATTATGTCTATAAATGTTTATAAAACCTAAATACAATTGTTTTTTTATCACATTTCAGTCACTAGCTAAGCAAAATGTACAATATATAAACAATCTGTCTCGAATACATAACATGTAAATGTTAAAAAATTGTTAACAATAGCAACACGAACCTGGTAGATCGATATCTTACTCAGGCTCACGTCACCCTAGTTCGCTTTGTTATTTGTTTAGTATCTTGACCGTTTGTGTTATATCTTAAATGTGGATAAATGTAAAATATTAAGATAAGCCATGGTAACAACAAAATAACTAAGGAAACCTGCTAGCAAGCCCCCCCCCCCCCTCACAAAAAAACAACTTTCTGTCTATACGCATTGCTACGCGCTATATCGATAGAGAGTGCGATTTGTTAAATATAAGTAATGGTATCGTCAGAAAAACCGGAAGATGCCGACCCATGAACAGTTGACCTAGCTACGCCAGCAAATATTATAATATGTTTCGAATGTGCGTTTTACACATGGTTTAGACGCAGAAAAGATTCAGACCCACACATCGGACACATGCAGTCATTATAAATTATATATTAGCAGAGCGATCGAGGCCCACGGCAAAATACATTTTTCTAAAAAAAAAAAACTATACTGTTTGCTACTGGGTTGTGAACCACGCCGATTTATACTTCTACTAAATGTGTATTTTTTACATGGATGCTCGAACTCGTTAACGAGATTTTTTTAGACAAAATCAAACGTAGAATACAGTTGACCCTGCTCAAACAGCAACATTTATACTATGATTTAGTTACAATTATTGCACAGTGCTTGGTTTAATAACGAATCATAGATTGGAATCCGACGACCCTAGTATTTTGCCATATTTTTTATTAGTAAAGTGATCGAGATCTTCGCCAAAATAGATGTCCAAGAGACAGCCGTTGCGGTGACATATCATCGTCCGATCGCACGGCTTCGCACGGGATAAATCAAAAGGTGCGATCGGAATAACTAATAACTAGCTATGGGAGATTTTAGCTAAATCTTTGGTAGGGGCGTTAATGCGATAAGGAGAATGGTCGCCGAGATATGATATTGCGAGTAAAACCATAAAATTGCTCATAAATACAAAAACAATAAATAAAACATAGAAATTAAAAAATATATTGGATTTTTATCAGATTGTAGTTTACTCAAATGGAGGCTTTGGCGTGTTTGCTGTTTATGTGGACGAATATCAAATAAGACCTCACGCACATCAAATAATAGTATGCATATACGTCAACTTGTTAAACATTATTTTTTTTTTTATCATGCTCTGTTTCATTCTAACAGCTTACTTAAATGAATATACGGGGTTTAATGGCGTATAATATCTATGCAATGTAAATAGCTAGCCGAAACAAATGTATATATATTGCTTTATTCCAGCAGGTGATCTGCGATTTAAATATAATGGTTCGTTCTTATTTGTACAACAAAGTGGTTCAATATGTGTTCTATTCTAATGTACTGTATATATCATTTGAAGGAAAGAAATAAAACAGTTATAAATTTATGATGACTTATCTCGGACATGCCCTTACTGACCACGTTCAATTTACACATATTCATACTATATCTTGGGATACATTTACACGTGCATTGTTTTGTGATTCAAGGTTTTCAAATATCGGCCATTTTACTATTAATACTTCTTAAAATCAAGTAATTCCAGGATTTCAAAACCAGATCTCAGTCGTGTCTTGACATATTTCGTTCATACATGAACATGCATTGAACATTAGTGGAACTCTGGATGCATATCATTTTGCCCTGTAGATTCAACATCATGGTCAACATTTTGTCTTAGTGTATGCCATCCTAGTGCCTTGTCTAGGATATGTCTGGACTGGTCAGGTATGTCAGACATTTTGGGATACATATGCACTCACATTCGTTTCATAATCCAATGCAAGATGGCTGAATGATGATGGCAGCCGTTTTGTGCTGAAAAATCATGTGTTTTTTACGGATCTCATTTACATCATGGAATAATAATGCAGGTTATTTTGTTTCACAAATCGTACTCAAAATGGCCGAACGAATTCAGTTCATACATCATATCACACATATCCACAAGAGCCAATTCATTTTACTACCAAAATGCATAAAAATCAAACATTGTTGTCTTTCTAATTCAAAATCTCAATTATGCATAAAAATATGCAATTCCGTGCACATATCGGTCATCAGGGACATTGATACACGACCTTGACGAATGCTGTTTTTCGTCATATCTCTGACAATGACATGCGTTGACTGATTACGTGTAAACTTTACGTCACACGTCGCATATACGCACATGAGTTTATTTCCCTATCCAATCAAGATAGCCGACTGGGACTATTTTAATTTAGTCCTACCAATGTATGAAGATCTGACTTGTATTTGTGAAAGTGAACTAATTTCGCTGTGAAGTGAAGTGAACTAACATTCTACACAGCGTTTATCATCATTGGGTTTGACATGTACATGTACCATATATTGATCAGGGCGAATCTCCAGAATGCTAGATTAGTTAAAGCGCGGTAGTCGTCGCGCTGCGCATGTGCGAGATATATGGGTCTCATATAAACAAATATGGCGACTTTGACTGTTGCACAGATCAACGAGTATGAACTGAGAGGTTTCCAAGCTTTAATTAAATAATTTTCATGTCATTCGAAGGTATCAAAGAGTCACCGGCGGTAATCAGTGCATATCGCGCCCAGGTCAAACCTCATACTTGTAATTTCCATTTGAAGAGCGCATTTGATTGTGGGAAATCAATGTTCACCAACACAAATGTCACACATGCGCAGCGCGACGACTACCGCGCTTTAAGCTCTGATTTGATTAAAATTTCAAATATACATCATGGACGCCTTTGGTGCGAGGGATGGTGAGCAGCCCCCCCCCCCGCTCCATGCAAAATTTCGTGTCGCCGCCTCTGTTAAATACTAGTATGGCACATATCGAAAATAGTTATCCGTTGTTTTAGTAATGTAGTGGGAATGATGTGATGACATATTTAAATTCAGAATTTTCTGTCTGTTATCTAGTTAAAAACTACCATTTGCCGTGTGTTTTTTGTAAATCCAAGATATAAAAAACCGGGGTGAGTGACATGTACGTAAATGTTGGGGTAGTATTCAGCATGTTACCTGCAAACCTGGCAGCTCATAGCAATAAGGACATTCTCATATCGCACAAAGCCCCGAGAAATGTGGAAATTGCGATCTAAGTATGTAAGATCATACCAGTGAGTTTCTGGTGAGCTGGAAAATCATCAAATTGACAGATCACAAGACACGTGTCGTTATGGAAACTCTCGAAGACTGGTCGAATGACTTTCTTGACGTGAATCAATGCCTAGTCAATTGAATTACTTTTCTATTTGAAGAGTTTACACATGTGTAAACCAAAATAAACACATATAATGCGTTACTTCTAATTTTTTGGTCATTTTAACCTAAACTGTCATTTTTTGTGATTATTTCAAATGTGGGACAGTGAAATTCGCTGTAATTGATATTCGTAAATGTAAGTAAGACAAAAATCTAAAAATTATTCGATGGATAATCGTTAGAAGTAAGGTAAATATTAGCTGTGGGTCCATAGTTCTTCTTGTTTCGGCCTTTTGTCTTTGTATATGGTTCCTCACATGACTTGCGTAATACAGACGTCCGACACCAAATTGCATCGCAAATAAAACAAGAACAGGAACCATAGCTTGTCTAATATCTAAACAACAAATCTATATAGACACAAAATGAATCAGAAATGACTAAAATACCATCACAAGACTAAAGACCGATACAAAATGGCTATATTGACCCACTTAAGTTAATGTGTGCTAAGGGTAATCCGATTGTCCATTGCAGTATACTCCAATCCATGGCCAACTTGAACCTCCATAGAATCCCATACACATGGCCCGAAACACACGTAGTACATGCAGTAGTGACAATGTGACAATGGGCCAGAGGTTTTCAGGGATTTGCTCAAAAACAAGCCTCGACACCAGGGCCCGACATCATTTCTCGGAGTATAGGATTGTCCCAACTATGTCCAGTGTATATCAGGCAACATTTCCGAACTGAATAAGAGCATGGCATGATTGAGAAACAGTTACGGGTCACAGGATAGTGCAAATGACTAGTGCCTCGACAATTCTAATACTCGACGCCTACTCAGGCTACATCGATATAGTCACGTTGACGTCGCACAATTCGATCCAGCACCTTACGGACGTGGTTGTTTCGATTCTGTGCGAAATTTGTGTTGATTTTCCCACAACCTAATGCGCTCTTCAAGTATGAGGTTTGACCTGGGCGCGACTTGCACTAATCACCGTAATATAACCTCCATGATGAGACCCACATATCTCTCATATGCGTGGCGCGACGACTACTGCCATAATTTTTTGTACATAGGCCAGTGACGATTTTGTGACGTGTTCGTCTTTACTTACGAGAAGTTAGCGTTTATATCACTGGTGATGATACATGCACATTGAACTGCAGTTTTGCAGCTAACTGACACCCAAGCAACAAAAATACAGAGACGTGGCCAACTGAGACGTTAACCTAAACAACTTGAACAGAAGCCGAAAATGAAATAAAAATATAATTTTATTTCAGCGTAATTTCTTGAGTCCGCCGACTTGTAAGCGCAAAAATATGCTAACAAAATATTTTTTTTATCTTCATGTTTTTACCGGCGCCGCATAAAAAATCCAAGTTGCATTGAGTATCATGATCAAAGTACCGAAGTCTCGCGGTTATACATAGAATAAAATTTTATTTCATTTCTTCTCTCCGATCAATGATCTTACTTACAATTCTTTGAGAATTCAACAAATCCAATGGAAACAAAAAATTGATTTTATTTTTTCCGCCTTAGACTAAATGCCTTATAAAAACTCGAGAAACAAGGAATAAACAAATTCTGGCCTTATCCTCAGGCTGTTCACGCGCAAACAACAAACTCATTACCCAGCATGCATTTGGGCACTGGAGACGAAAGCGAGGCTAATTCAACGTCACGATATAAACTTTCCTGATGGTTCTGTGGCAGTACAAATTGTTTTCCATTTTTCTTATTTTGATCAATGCTCAGATTGTATGTTGTATTGTATTCTTGGGTGTTAGTTGTCTGCCAATATCTCTTTTCTCGTTGTTGTTTGGTAGTTTCTTCGTTTTTCAAGCGACATTTAATTTCTCGTGTGCTACGCGTAGCGTATATGCCAGGTTAAATGTGTCGTCTGCGTTCTTCTTTTGCAACCGTGACTGAGACATCGTCTGCTGTCTTCTATGTGAAGAACATCACTCTTCGGGGATTACAAATAACGATTTTGAGGGACAACGTTATCTTCCGGAGTCTTCTTTGACTATTTTTACGTGTTTTCTGTGTACAACTATTTTACTGATCTACTAAACTCAGATTAGACTGCTACTCAGACTATATGTAGTTTGGTTTGTTGTTTGCATTGTCGTATCGTTATGAAAACGACATTTTGTTGGTGGTGCTTTATTCAGCGATAATTCCCCCGTTAAGTCAGTCTATGAATAGTCTGCTGTCCATGAATGTTTTTGTTTGTTCTTGTCATATCTCATTATCTGTATATCTTTAGGATATGGTTTAGTTTTCCGCTGTTTTGGGTAATTTCCATTTCACGCTCTGATATATATATATATACAACAAAAACGTTTGAAAACGTGGCGACTGCGTTAAAGGTAGGTAAAACACATTCTACACTAAAAATGGCGATGTGTGGGCCAAACACTTTCAGTATTTACGTACATCGACCTCATGGCTGAAAAGTATGTCCTTGGACGTAACCATGGAATAGACCAAATTCTGTAAAGAATCTCGTGAATCACTTTATCTCTTACATCGACCTAAAAGTTTGGTGTAATAACAAGTATTTGAAGATTACTAAAATTTCCCAATCAACAATTTTGCACCACTGGCAATGATAGAACATTGCACACGGTATATAATAAAACCAAATATAGTAGATAATTCAAGTAATATATATATATATATATATATATATATACTATGTGTTTCTCACGTCGAGACATTGTTTGGTCATATTGTTTCTGGTAGCCGACGAGATGGCCGCCTCAACATCCTGGCTTGGTTTAAATCATTTACCATCAAGGAGACGTACACACCTAGGTACGTTATTCCAGTTTCAACTTTTTCAGTTATATGTAAACATCTCCGTCCCCTGTCTTCAAGTACATGGCTGCACATTTATCCCTAGGAAGTGGCACGTCTTTTGTTTTGTTTTTGCTCTGCTGGTCTAGGCTATAAACTTGCCAGGAAATGTTACTATATTGCTAGCACAGTCTATCACGACATGCGACGTTCTGGGTTCTAAAATATCGAATATATGAGTAGCAGAAATGGAGCATATCTAAAACTTTGCAACTGACGACGACCGTATGGCCAACCCTATGACAATATGGGACTAGCGCGCAATATCTTGGGGTCATTTATGAAATTACTCGGCCCGAGTTTTGTCAGATCCGTGCTGCTTCAAGAATAAAAAAAAGTGTATTTCTGAATTATTTTGGGGTCAAATAAACTAGAATCACGAAACACGTGTCATATCTATTTTGCGTTCTATTTAAAACGATAAGATAATTATAAGGTCACATTACAATGATAAACGATCATATTGAATGTCATACGAACGATAAAATGATCTAAACTTCGTAAATATGATAATCCCAACAATTTAAAAAAACAGAAACAAAAAAACACTGACATTATCTTTATCTTCTGCTTCAGGATTACTGACTTTTTTGTGCAAAATAAATTCCTATTTTGTATATGCACAATGATTAAAATGTTTCATTTTTAAAAATATGTATGTAATTATTTGTTTGTCATGTATTTTATTTTAATTCAAATTTGCAGATAATTTGTTGAACCACGAAAGCCCGTGGTAGTTAAAATAATACAAAAACAGATGTTTGTAATAAAAATAATTACAAATAATACAATTAAACATGGTACAAACACGGCGTATAATACATCAGATTTTAATAAAATTGAGTAAACCGCGTATAAGTAGGATTGACAATTCAAAAATACCGGGGTGGCAACGATGGCAAAGGCTAGCTATGCGGAATAACTGTTTCAGAATATTTCCTGCTAACGAAAAATGTTTTGTAATACTTGTTTCAAAAACTGCCGATAAACAATATTTAATTTATCAATTTATGTTTATAAATCTTTTCAAGATACAAGAACGTTTTGATAGGTCATTTGGAATGTCACACTGATTATCTTGCAATTTACTTTTGTGTGATGGACGGAAATCTAAGCATGTAAATAAACTTAAATACATAACAAATTATTCTTACTCCAAGTATTGTGTAAATTTGGATGACTATGCTGTATATCATTTTTTTTTCTATATTTTTATCAGCGTAGATATCATGTTGTCCTCACCCCGAACTTTTCAGTGGTCTACCCTTAAATATTAAGATACTGTGTCATGATTAGACTGGCCCAGTCATGACAATTTTATTGTTTTATATGATACAATTTGTGACCGATGCGAAATTGCCACGGCTGGCCCAGCTATGTCACGGTATCAATCGTTGGTATATACGGTTAAAAGATATTTCGACGAACTGGCCATCGTAGATATAAAAAAATATTAGCCTTGATCAGACAATACATGTGGATATTGATGTTTAAACTAACAACCAAATATTCAAAATATATACTAATGCGATTTTATAATATTAGTACGTAAATGTTTTTACATGGCAAAATTATTCACCAAAATAAATAAAAACTTTGTATAACCACAGGGAGCCCAGGAACTATGATCAACTGTACGCACTCCCTATGAGCGCGGGGGGGGGAGGGTATCGGCTGGTATCTTCTAGTGTAAGAAATAGACAAGGGATGAAAGCTCCAGCCAGCTTACATTTTTTTTAAAAACAGACGAAAAAAATAAAAAATAAAATCTAAAAAAAATACCAGGTTGAAGAATATTAGTTGCTCCTTCGAATTTCGCCAAAGCCTTACCTATATTTTACCGATATCTGCAGAATAAATCAAGAAAACTACACAAATTTACTCCATTTAGGAATTCCTAACGGTTAGTCCGAACGCACGACACAGTTGGAGGCGTGGTCTGTTCAGCATTTGTTAACAACCAATCACAATACTGGTTACGAACCAGTTGAGCAAGGCTAACCGAGTCGTGACCTCGATGTGGTTCGTAACCAGTCTTGTGATTGGTTGTTGACAAATGATGAACAGGCCACGCCTCCAACTGTGTCGTGCGTTCGGACTAACCATTAGGAATTCCTAAATGGAGTAAATTTGTGTAGTTTTCTTGATTTATTCTGCATATATCGGTAAAATGTAGGTAAGGCTTTGGCGAAATTTGAAGGAGCAGCTAATATTCTTCAACCTGGTATTTTTTTTAGATTTTATTTTTCATTCTTTTTGTCTGTTTTATCGAGTTTAAAAAATGTTAGCTGGCTGGAGCCTTCATCCCTTGTCTAATTCTTACACTAGATACCAGCCGATAACCCCCCCCCCCCCGCGCTCATAGGGAGTGCGTACAGTTGATCATAGTTCCTGGGCTCCCTGTGGTATAACAAGAAACAATCACTGCATCGCGGTAGCGATTCATTTTCATTATATTTGGTAAGGATTTGTTTTCACAGATTACAGCCGAAAATCACAATAAATGTGTAATCCAAGTCCTTTGCTTTCAAGTTGTTATCAATGCAAAATATTGAGAAATAGTAAGCCAGTACCATATTGCACACGCTGAACGTGTGCAGACAGGCGCTCAAATATCTGAAAACATCTCTACATATTAAGGAAATACTAACGTGTTCATAATCAGCAAAGTTAAATGCCTCGTCTTGGTGATAATATATTATTATTCCATTGTTGTATTTGTTTTCTCCGTCGGCCGTGCAGCGTCGTCGTTTATTTCCAGTACACGTTGGCTTTTGGCAGATTCGCTACATCTTCCTTTAGCGGTGGCACTATGCACCCAAAAAAATAAAAATGGTATAAATCTCAATATGAAAATATATGTACATGTATACGAGAATTCGTTTAACAGTTCAAAATCTTAGAACCACCACTTCTCTCGCAACATAGAGCCAAGATATATCTCACTTACCATACCCAGACACGTCGTCTTCGGAGAATTCATCCAAATAGTCAGCCGTGAAGTCTCCCGACGATCGTAGTGCATTTGCATTCTTGCTGAAACAGAACAGAACAACTAACTGTTCAATACTCATGTTCCTATGTGTCGCGCCCTCTAGCGACAAGAATTTTGCTGATACAATTGGTTTCAGCTTGATTTTGGAGGGGCGACCCCTCCCCCTGTGCCGCTGCTACTGTCCGTGGTCGATTTGTTATATTATAAGTCATGAACGACTACGTAGCCAAACAGAGTTGTCTGTTTGAACGATAATGCTTTAACCCTTATACGTCATTTTGACGTCGCGAATTTCAAGCACTGTTTTGATAGAAAAGCGTGGACTTCTTCGGTTCAAACTACTGGTTCTGTGAATGAAAGCCTGTAAGAGCTACACATAATCACCTGGGTCCATGGTACTCCCAATCGACCTGGAAGGGTGGACATGCGCAGTTGTGTAAACGTTCCCTGGGAAAATGAACGTTAGGACATCCCATACTTCCGATATAACCTTCTCAGTGATACCACCATATATTAATGGCAAACTTTGGCACGTCAATGCTATAAATCTGACACGTGACCACCGTGAGCGCAAATTACGTGATAACATGTCTAATTACAAATGCATTTATTAAGTCGTTGAAAATTGTTGACTTTTATCTTTCACAATGCGTAAACCAATCCAACCGTATCTGATTGCTTAAAAAAACAGGATTAGTCAGCTTGCATTGGCATAATGTGACACAAAAACATTGAGAGAATTTTCCATTGTTTGCATACGCAAAGAATTTTCTATTGTATGTTATTTATTACAAAAAATAAAAAAAGGTCCGACCTCATGCTGGAGAGCAATGTGTTATTATTTTACTCAACGACTGTTTTCCAATATATACAACTTTGTTAATGTATGAAAAGGGTGTGCTAAGAACAACATATATTTAATAAATAAAACAAACAAGTCACCGAACTTTTCAATCAACGTTAAACTCTGCAAAGCTCCTATGTGAATACAAAATATAAGAAATCAATGTTTTATGAAAAAAATTGAGATTTTGCTTACACAGGCTAAATTGAGACAATATGCACATAATTTACTTAATAATCGCCCCCAAACCATTCATGTCAGCACGTTACCCCCACGGCAACAATGTATTAAATTTGCCCCAAATCCGCTAGGTGGTTTTTGAGCTTTTGCTTACATAGGCTTAGCCTGACAATGTCGCGTGAGTTGCGCCCTCCGCGGTGCTCTAAACCCAACACACGGCGTTAGTGGGGATTGATGCCGTTCGTCCGGTGAAGGCGCGACTCACGCCTACATGTCAGGTTTGTGGGGTCTGATGCCGGCGAAGGTGCCAATCATGCCTCCATGTCAGGCTAACATGGCCTGAAATGAGATAATTAATATGCAAATTCGCTACTTAGTATGCATCGACATGGCCCTGAAATAATCATGTCTGCGTATTACCCCCAAAACACCTATGTAATAAATTTGATCAAAAAATGCTCAGAAATGTCTGATATTTTGCTCAGACACGTATCACACACCATTACCAGGTATGTGATACGTGGACGTGTGATATTCAGCATACAGGAAGTTGAGGTCTGGTAACTATTTCTCCTGTGAACAGTGCACTGTTGCTGTGGAACCACAGGGGTCGCAATTATTTATTTCATGTAGATACGTATAATCACGCTGTGATTGGTATATACACGTAGCTGAGTGATTATTCGAGTTACGATTCGCGATGAACGGTTTCAAATTGCTACCTTTTCACATATCGTTGGTTTGATTGACTTTCGACGGCGATACATTTCAGGAGATATCTACATCTGGCTAATGTCTGGCAATTGCGGTGTTGACAAATGCATCTCGCTCGAACAGTTTTTATTTTAGGACAGGGTAGATGATGAATATGCATTGGTGCATTTGCACATTAACAGTCTCTGCCAAATGATGAGTTGTCTGGATATTTCCTAGCTACACCCGGTGGTAGTTAACTTGCGAATACCATCACCTGTTCACATAGATTTTTTTTATTTCGACCAACAGGCAAAAACTCAATTATAGACCTGACAAACACGATTATTCGGCAAGTAAATATAAAGCAATAACAATATTAATGTTAAAACACAAATATTATAATATATAACATGTTTACGAAATGTGACATATACAAGTCGATTCTATCATATCGGGCGGATAGTCAAGCCTTCTACTTTACATTATAATTCCCCAAATAATTGGCCTCTGTGAAATCAAACTTGCCTGCGTTCAACATAAATAGTATATGCTTCTTCTCAATTTATTTTTAAAATGCCATCAGTTTGATTTTTGTAGTCAGTACATATACCTACCTGTCAGAGAAATCCGAATCGAATGCGTTGTAGATAATGTGGGTTACTGGGTGTGAATTAAATCCTTGCTTAACAGTGATTGGGAATGCCCGATGCCAGACTGATTGCATGTTTGGTGTTGGTCCACATAATCCCATGTTCATTGGTGTTGGTAGACTTGGTATGGCACTTGGTGACGTCGATGACTTCTCAGCGAGACAGTTTCCCAATGTTCGGATGGTAGTGCTAGCTGCTCGCAAAACATCCAATTTACTGGGAGTCTTGTTTCTGAAAAGTTTAGCTGGCAATATCTTCTGTAATTCCAGAAAAGCCCCATTCAGTTTTGCAACGCGCCGTCTCTCTCTCGCTGTCGCATCCTGACGTGATTTCTTCAAGCGATGCTGAAAATCCCTGGACACCATGTCTGTGTGCTCTAAATAGTGGTATTCACAATTCACCTGCAGTGTCTAGGACTTACGTCTAGTCGGCACCTCTATCTAACGTCGAATAATTGTTTTCGCTTGACACCAACCTCAGTATGGGGGAAATATGATATTTATTTTTATCTTCAAACAAAACAGATTGGGGGATTTGAATAAGCAATAGTAACGTGTGTTTTCACCAGACATAGCTACGCGTTTATGGAAACGTGCAAACCAACGTAAGCAATACCGTTGTTATCTTGTCTCCGTCACTGGTTATCAGCCATGACATTTTTACTAAAATGCTGTTTTCAACCTGAACATTCTTGCATTCTGTTTATTTGACCACGACGCATCATTGAAATCGTTGTGCCCAATGCCCACCAAGCCGTTCATCAAAATACTTAATGAATACACTGAGATGCGATGTTGTACCTTTATATTTATCTTAAATTAGATGTCTACTCATACTCTTGGATAAAGTTCGGGAAAAGCCGAATATCAATAATTTATAATACAGTCTACTGTGTAACCGTGATTTGCGAGTAAATGTGTATCTCATAATATATTAACCACCAACAAAACAGTTACGTACAGTGGCTCATAATACAATAACTCGTTATAATATTACAAAACCTGATTTTAGCACATATCTTCTAATACATACTCTGATTGTGCCGCATATTCTATGTAGCAGAATTTTATTTGTCGCGTATTATCTATGTAGCAGAATCTGATTAAATCACATGATTATATTGTGTCATATAATCTATCTGATTATATCCGAGAATTAGACTGTGTCACATAATCCATGTAGCAAAATATGGTTATACCCTAGAATCTGATTTGTCATGAAAACTATGTAGCAGAATCTGATTCTATCACTGAATCCGTTTGTGTCACATAATCTGATTTGTCATGAAATATGTGTAGCAGATTCTGATTCTATCACTGAATCCGATTGTGTCACATAATCTGATTTGTCATGAAATCTGTGTAGCAGATTTTGATTCTATCAATAAATCCGACTGTGTCACATATTTCAATTTGTCATGAAAAGTATGTAGCAGAATCTGATTCCATCACTGAATCCGACTGTCACATATTCCGATTTGTCATGAAAAGTATGTAGCAGAATCTGATTCCATCACTGAATCCGACTGTCACATATTTCGATTTGTCATGAAAAGTATGTAGCAGATTCTGATTCTATCAATGAATCCGACTGTGTCACATATTCCAATTTGTCATGAAAAGTATGTAGCAGAATCTGATTCCATCACTGAATCCGACTGTGTCACATATTCCGATTTGTCATGAAAAGTATGTAGCAGAATTTGATTCTATCAATGAATCCGACTGTGTCACATATTCCGATTTGTCATGAAAAGTATGTAGTAGAATCTGATTCTATCACTGAATCCGTTTGTGTCACATAATCTGATTTGTCATGAAAAGTATGTAGCAGATTCTGATTCTATCAATGAATCCGACTGTGTCACATATTCCGATTTGTCATGAAAACTATGTAGCAGAATCTGATTCCATCACAGAATCTGACTGTGTTTATAATTTGGCTATGTAGCAAAATCTGGTTATTGTTAAAAGTTCACACAGCCATGGGCCACGTGACATTATATTGTACTCATCCGCATAAATAATGAAAGAGGCATGTTCCCAGGCACAGGTCTTACATTACAAAACAATTACATTGCAATTATATCCACTATTTAAAAAAAATAAGAGTAGTTTATATAATTGTTAAAATCAAACAGTAAACACTGCTATTATCTCAACAGTTTTGAAATGCATTTTCTCGGCAAAAGTAAATGGTCGTGCTGTCAAATTAACACCTATTTTTATTTATGCTTTCTCAGAACATTCATTGCGCCATTAACTTTTGAAAAATAGAAAATATATTGTAATGAATCGCTGTTTCTCGTATTCATGTGGAGCTTTTAGTCGCCTTTGTACAGATTTTAGTTGTTGTTACGGGAGAGGATGTCTTCATTTGAATAATACTGTAGTTTCCGCCCGCGCCTGTTTATATACTATATCGGTCTTTAACTGCTTTAACAAATTAAGGCGAATATCAAACTAATGCTCACAAAAATGGCAGTTTAACCAGCTGAGTAATCGCTGTAGATGCGTTAGGCGGCCATTTCAAAACTTACTGGTTTTTCACTAAAATTCCCATAACAAATCTAACACTTAATATTCTGTATCACATTTTTAAAGAATTTCGGATTACAAGTATCGTATACCGTGGCAAATGTCTATATATTCTTTTAGAGAGAATTACATTCGTATTAATACAAACTCTAGTTGTAGTTTAAAATCATATCTATGAGTGACCACTGAAAGGTTAAGGTCGAGCATTCGCTGTGAGACATGAATACACTCGTGTAATGATGATACGTGCATACAGTCGTGCTTGAAAATAGCGCCCCTAGCGACTAATTGCATTGTTTTTTTTGTTTTTAGTACCTACTTGCTTGTCGTATTGCCGGTTTATATTATATGTTTTATATTAGTCTGATCTTACTTTTTGTAGCGGCACGTCATATTATGGCATGATGTACAGTAGTTTATTTTTTAATATTGTCGAAAATTGGAAAGAAAGACAGGCAGAATCACTGTATTTGGAACGTGCAAAACTATGGGCACATCAGTGTGCAATGGCGCCCTCAATGCCCCGAGAGACGCAATATTCAATATGTTGAATGTTAGAAAATAGTCATCTCGGATATATAAAATTTGAAATGATGTGTAATACCCGTGTTCCGATGTTTTTAAAAAAAGTTGGTAACGACTATCAATAAAAGCATTCGATGAGACCACCTAAGGTGTTTTTTTTTCAGTACGCTATTCTCAAAAAAATTACTATTTACTTTAGTGAAGCATGCCTCGAGACTTTTATTACGTCCAAGGGCTGGGCTTTTACGGGTCTACAATGTAAATGCATATTGTTGCCATCACTACCATGGGACTAATAGTGGTTTGGGTGAGCAGAGTGGAACGCCTTGGGCACCGACTTAAGGAGTGAGGAGAAAAGTGCATTAGTATATTTGTCAAGACCAAACACGAAAAAGGGGATATGTCTAGTGGGTAGATATTTACAATCTCAAAAGCCGCCGATGTACTTGTGTATATCGAGTAAGACGTGCTATTTTGAACTTCACACCTTGCTTAATTGACATGCAAAATATCTATTCATTTGTGACCTCTCGATGGGTTGGTTCTACAAACCCGCCGCTTAAACAGAGAGTCCGCCTAATAATTTACAAACAACGATAATGTTAAGTATTTAAACATACACAGGTCCTGCTTGGGCGACCATATTGTAATAATTGTTTAAATCGGGGACTCGCAGATACACTTCACAATACAGCAATGATGTGTGAGCAAAGACAATATGGTGGAGCACCCTGTTAAATGGGTCGTTAAATACGTGTACCAATCATACTAATTAGCCGTCATTATGAAGATGGTGTTTACTGTTAAATTGTCCCAGCAAAGAATGGTCATACTTCGCATACAAATCATTTGAAAACATTGCTTCTTTTGTCATCTCATTAGGCCCCCACGTAGTAATTGGCACAGTGCGGTAAAGCGTTTTTTCAGATGGGTCTACAATCTGTATTTGTGCGTACGTTCTATAATTGTGGTAGGTCGACCGAACGCGCATTATTATTTGTTGTTCTATGATATGATTTTAAGGCAGACATCGCGTGGCTTGTCACATGTTGAATAAGACTATAAGACGAAGTCGTGTTGTGTTTTCTATCACTATCGATTCTGACGTCAGAGTGACACTTACTAACACGACTGGATAAACGTCACGATAGAGACAACGACAATGATTACTCAAACCGACATAATGTTATTGTCAAAATAAAAGATGGAATGGGAAACGATATGGCCATGCGACAGTAATAATTTCGATTCCAGCTAGAAAGCGTCACCAATTCTAGAATTATAGATGCATATTAGGTGCCACTATCAACCCTATAAATAACTATGGCAAATGGGGTGGTGGTTAGGCTTGCATACAGTCTCTTGTTTGTTTGTTTTTTGGCGAAAGCCATTTATACACTCAAATAATATTTTATTTAAAAAATGTTAAAAAAACAAGCAAGAGATTGCATAGAGATATGCCAACACGCTGACAGTGTTTTGGGTGTACGATTGTATATGTGTGACTAATTGACTAAGGTGTAACCATGAAAAGTAGTATTACCTTCCACGATGTAACTCACCTAACCTACCACTTGGACGCCTGAAATGAAAGCCTCTGTATCATTTTTTGTGCAAATAAAACACGTTGTGTCACCGGTAATACATTACCACCAGCGCAAAACAAAATATCACTTTCACCACTGACAGTTGTCACAAACATATTTGAAACGGATGTCCAAATAGCCCAAGAATTCCACCGTAGGTCGCGTGTTTCACAGATAATTGGCTGTAAATGATTTTGTTGTTACTGTTGTGAAGTACGTACTTTTATTGTTCACACCTCAGTCACACAGCTTTGTCTTTTTCTAATGGTTGATAGTATTGAAATAATGCAATTAGCAGTGTATTAAAAAAACTATGACGTTAATAGGTGGCTACTATATCGCTTAAATTACTTTATCACTTATTGATAACATTAAAATAGTTCACTCTTGTTTCCAAAATCACCCACAAAAGTTCATTAATACAATATGGACATTACCCTCACGATATTTTGTATAGCTGACATAGATTGATTGTTCATGGGCAAAACAAATCTAGCTCATTTTCTGGGTTGTATTTGGTTTTCGTTTGTCCATAATATATTGAAACATAGTGTAAAAGCCACTCCCTCTATTGAATCCACTAAAACGTGTATAATAGCCGCTTAGACTGTAACTTGGCTTAAGTGAAAAAAATCAATCAGAAAAGTAATATGTCACGGTTTAACGTCGGCTTGAAGAAGAATCTCGGAGATAGTGAAAATGTACATCTTCTATTGTCTGGAGCTAGGATGCAAATACATTTTAATTGTAATGCGGTGATGCAAATGGAAATTTCAGCTTCTTTTTAATATTGAAAGCGAAGAGGGTTAATACAAATGTTCTTTCATCAGTATGATACCCCCAACTGTTGTTCTGTATCTTCCCAGAAAGGACAGCATAACAAGACTGTTCGATTGGTTGATTATGTGTTTCTTCTGCCGGGCAAATATTTCAATTAAGTCTAATTATTAGTGACGTTCTTTGATTATTTCCACGTTAAAAATAGTATTTTCTATTGCCCTTATATTTTCTGTCCGGGGTTTTCCATAACTTTATGTTTGCTATAAAATAGTTGCGTGGTAATTTATAACAAACAAAAGCTTTTGGATGTAATTTTTAGATAAAAAAATGACCCTGCTACTGAATTTATCTCTCATTAAACATGTTCACATCCCAGTATGTCCATTTACCGACCAATCCATTTCACACTACCACGTCACCTTCGGGCTGTATTCTTTCCCATTGAACAGCGCATTTTCGCTGAATGCATTTGATCACTGAAGCTGATCCAACTTTTCGGTTTCGCCTTTGAAGGATTAACCCGTGGGACGGTTAGACATACGGAAGTATAGGTAATTGCGTAATGAGAGGCAGTAATGACCGATTATTAAAGTCTCCAATGTTACTTGATCAACCTGACGCGTGTCGCTCGAATACACCGAGTCAATTTCTATCCAAACATTTAAAGTTTCACCCCACGTTCTGTGGGCTATTGTTCGAAATACTATATTATTATATAAAACGTTAAGAAAGCATATGTGAAATGATTTTTTTCGAAATAATGTCTAATCTACGTCTACAAGAATTAAAGCTCAAAGTAGGTACCCGGACTTACTGTTCCTATATACACCAAACAGTCCTTCTCTGTTGTAATCATACGCCCTGTGAATGAACTCTATAACCCCTCCCCCCACTACAGCCAATGTTGGTACTGCGAATTTTCACATTCATTTGTATTTTCTATAAAATATTTGCTGATTTGGGATTTCAGACTGCCGATTGTGTTGATTAAAAAAAAAACACGGGAAAACGTTATGCTGGTATAATTGGTAAGGAGTGACAACAGTTCGAAGGGTTGATAAATTGGGCGAGAAACCCATTCCTAAAGAACGCTCTCATGATCTAGTTGGACTGAATTTGCAGGATGGTACTGCAGTAATTTCACAGTCCGTATTTAGAGTCTCCCAAATAAGCTTCGCTTTTATTGGAACTGGGTGTATATAGTTCTCAAAAAGATATTTGTGGGCATATACATATGATACAGACATTCCCACAACAACAACAACAACAACAACAAAATCATAATTCATTGTTTAGTATATGTACATCCGCCAAAACATGTTGGTCTTTGTCATATGATATACTTTTCAAAATATATTCGATTTACATTTTATTTATTTACATGTACAAGCAACAAATAAATGTAGTTTGTAAAACGAACTGAAGGAAAGGGTACACACAAAGGAGAAACACCTATGTTTGAAAACTTCCACATAATGTAATATAATTAGCACTTGAAATCAACTTTTGAACTCCGCAACATATGAATAACATGAAAGTATCTAAATTAAAATACTATTAAAATATAAACTATTTTGGTATTTCTATAAGTCGATCAACATCGTTAAAATAATCACGCATTACACCCACCTCAAATTCCAGGATAATACAGCCGTGGCTTCATTCGAATCGACCAGTGCTATTAATAAGTATCACAATAGGGTGGTATCCTCGTAATTCTACTGACAACAACATTGATACTGTGTAAAATTAAAAAGAGTGATTTTATAAATCGCCTTTGATACATAGTATTATTAGTTTTTTATGTGAATGTGATACCAGTCAGACAATGGATTTCTTTTTGTTGCAGGAAAAATAAACATATTATCATTGATTAAAAGTCCATTCCCCATAAGCTCACGACTAGTAAATTCGTACAGTTCGTGATTCTTGTTCCTAAATGTCATTCAAGTCCTGTAAATATTTTTGAGATATGTTTGTATTGTCATGGATGGTGTGTAAAGAATGCCAGGTATTGTATGATACATTTCTAATCTGAGTAATACATGCAGATATATTGGGCTTGAAAGTGACATAGACAGTCATTTTGATGTACTGGGTGAGGTAATTCAAATTAAACCAGTGTGCAAACTGTACCTATTGGGCGAAGGACGCCCTCAGTGTTCTGTTTCTACTTTGTACCACGAATATCCTGTTGACTGAACAGTGCTTTATTCAGCGTTCAAATTTCGACAGTGGCGGATCCAGAGGGGGGCCATGGCCCCTTCCAAACGCATGATGATTCATATCATCTGGGTTACGCATAGCTTCTCTGCGATTTACGCTCCGTATATCTTAAGCGAAGCTTGGACCCCCCAATACATTTTGCTGGATCCGCCACTGAATTTCGAATAGGTCCTTGCAGTTTCATGTCACTGCACGGAACACGATTGAAATTCAATGTGAGTGTATACATTGTCTATAAGATTATGTTAGCAAATACATTTCAGCCTGTAGTGTACTGTGAGTTTGTTTTCTTTTGACAGTGAATCTCATGCGGAATAAACGATGGGTCATGATATAGTAGTTTCACAAACTTTGTTGAACCGTTCGTTATTTTTTAGACAGAGAAAAGATAGACGGGGTAAAACGACTCGGGACAACTATTTTGCACTATACGTAAGTGGGATAATTTTTCAACATACCAAATGTTAGGAATTTTTGTCTCCAATAACTTATAAACGGTTTCTTCTAGAATTACCAGCGAACACAATGCTAACTTGATCCGGAAATATTCAATTTCATTGTACGGATATACATTTTGTAATCTGCTAGATTTAAGACAGGAAAATATGCAGACTATCCCCTTTCGTAACTTATAGTTTTGGACAGATTGGATTGGTAGCAATCAGTAAACGTCAGGACAAATTGCGTCTTACTTGAGTTTGCGTAAGAATTCGCCGCATGGACCATGTGAACCAAATGACGTCATTGTCATATGACCTTACGAATCGCTCACCCAGGTACTTTATGGGATAGTAGCTTACTATATGTACTAGTATATACACAGTAGTATAATAACAGCAGTATTCTACCTCAAATGTTTCGCGTGAAACAATTAGATTAACACGTGGTTCCTGTTTAGGGAAATAGGAATTGAAATTTCCCGAGTTTAGACTGTGCGTGTGTCCGTAGAACCACGGCAACCGTATGTTTGACCTTCAGGAGACAAGAAGATATCAATCAGATAATCGAAATGTGTGGCACTTCCCTGCTTTCTTGTTTCTTGTTATGAAATCCATCTACACACGCCTTTCAGACCGTTCACTAATATGAAGCACAGTGACGAGTACGATCGTAAACAAAATAGAAAAGTAGACAAAGCTCAAAATAATATTGTCTCTCCTCAACAACAACAAAAACAAAAGATACTCGCGACGTATATGATTTTCCATTTGGCGAATATTGGTGAAAATCGATATGTTTAATGCCATAAAAAGTGACTTCATACCTACAGGGCCCCTTAAGCCACGCGGCAAATTATATGTGGCTAAATTGTGAAGTCTTTTATCTGTTTTTTTTTCTTGACAAAACACCTGGCAAGTGATACAGATTAACAAAGGTGTGATGCAGATAAATGCTCTTCTATACAAAGTAATTAATGTTTCAACTTGTTTCCTTTTTCTCAATTTTATATCGCCTCTGGTCATTTAACTTTCTTGTTTCGGTTTCCGGTGAATCCTTAACAATTTACCTATTTGTTATTTCACAGTCAATGGAAACTAAAAATAACCCAACGATTTTTTTAGCGAACTAATTTATATGATTTAAATATCAACAATTGAGATATTGATAATGACATCATTTCCATGGTCGCAGAGTAAGTTGACAACGATTGTACTCATGTGAGCATGCGGTGT
This sequence comes from Saccoglossus kowalevskii, assembly GCF_978046115.1. Classification (NCBI taxonomy): domain Eukaryota; kingdom Metazoa; phylum Hemichordata; class Enteropneusta; family Harrimaniidae; genus Saccoglossus; species Saccoglossus kowalevskii. The sequence goes on along the minus strand of NC_140642.1, from coordinate 15,203,017 downwards.
CGAGGTGCCACGGCGATACAGCGCAATATTGTGTTAACTTGAGAGGACTTCTCTCATTTTTCGAACCGGTTCATGTTAATAAACGCTACCTTTAATAATCCCACAGTGTATGTGACGTTAACTTCAAGTTATACTTTATACTGTTTTATAATTGCAATCGAAAATCCTTGTAGCTCGAGTGTAGGGGTGTCAAAAACCTTATCTTCCCGAAAGCTTAAATAATCGTTACTACCTTAGAGAAAAAGATCGGGTGTGTGTGACAGACTGCCGTATCAGCTGCAACTTGCTAGGAAACACACAGAGCACGGCATGCCGGTCTTGTAATACGAACCAGCTGATCAAAAACGAAGGAAATATCTACTTAGCCGTTAGAAAACTAAAGATTGACACAAAACGATAAGTGGCTTGCTCACCATCGAAGACTGTTGTCAACATACGTTGCTAAGTGCGCTTCGGGATACGAAGAGTGAAACCTGCAAGACACTGAGACCTGCCGACTTTTGTTCTTTTCGCCAATCGATTGCATGGATTGCACCACGGTAAACGCGGAGCCCAGTCCACAAAATCAATTATCATCGAAAGGCTTTTGTGGGTACACTCCCTAACAGTTTCACGGGACTACCGGCGAAATATTGAAACGCGATCAGCTACGCTGCCTTCTATCGACTTGTCGGAGACGGCAACGTTTGTACAAAGACAACTCCATCAATCCAATCGCCGAGCAGCTGCACTCGCAAGAAAGGTGGCAAATTGAAAGACAAATAAAAAGATCGTACTCTAGCCGCTGGCATGAGAACTCAATATGTATCCACCTCTCTATAAGTACTTTCTGCAAATTGTGTTCTTAGTAACGACTGCTAAACATGTTATTTAGAAAGTTCTTATGATGATGGCTTAGAACTGAAAGAATGAAGCACGGCCATTTTAAGCTTCGCGTCACAAACAGAGCAAACAGGGCGGAGAACGACTTAATTCAAGAACACAGAGTTCAAATCAAGACTGAGTCAGATCGATACTCTTCTGATTCAATCAGACATCTGGCTCTTAATAGCGTCAATGAGGAGAAAAATGTTGGATAAGTTTCCCTTTTAATCCTAGTGACTAGTAGGTAATTTACTCTGGTGTGTTTATTGGAAGAACTCATGCCATTGTTTTCTTCGAGCTTGCCGTAGAAGTGACATTGCAATTTTAACGAAATTTGTCGAATTCGGCAAGGTCTTGGGCACGAAAATAAACGTAATTAATATTTATCAACTTACAGGTGATAATTTTAAAAAAACGAAACGTTTGAACATTTTACAGATTGTCATTAAGTCGTCTTTCTATGTAACGTGGATATCAGTATTAAGAAAGCCAGTGCGCATGCGCGAAGAGACTCGTGGCATAGGTAAGTGGGCTGTGTTGTCCGAACCAGCCACATTCCTTGCCGATTACACTGTTCAGATCGATAAGCTTTTAAAAGTAACGTGTAGAAAGCAATGGCATGAGTGAGTTGTATAGTATGATGAGATATGCGTGGGACATAACGAATCGGAACCTGCCGCCAACTGAAGTGCGAATTACCCTTACTGATCACTCCATTTGGCTTCTATTGCTACTATAATACCGCTGATATATCTGATTTTGTTACATGATTTGGAAGTCATTGGGAAATTTCAAAACAATGGCAGGTGAAACAGACTGAGCTCATTTTATAGAGTGTATTGAATTTCAGTAGTTGTTAATGAGTGTCAATTTAGTATACGGTCAAACGGGTAAAGCTGGCATACAGGCTTAATCGATGCTTGTATCGCAAATAAACTACGCGTCGTCGACGAGTTTTAAACATCGAGATAACATTTCTTCTTATCTCCACCATGGTTTCCACAATAGTCAAACATATCCATTTTGAATGGTCCTAAATTCGCTCTTAATTTGTCTTGAAAATTAATCGCATATGTGCTACAAAAGCACATACACCCAAGACTTCTCTCAATCGCAAACACAGGATGTGCCGTTCATGTATTCCGACTCTAGAGCTGACATTAAAGCATAGAATGGGAAGCTGTTATGACCCCCAGATCGTTCGGCAGCTACCCTAATTCACGTCCATCAAAAGTCCATTACATTGGCCATATTTAGGACAGAGTCATCTTGAACTGTCATTAGTCGACAGTCACATTATAGGTATTCTTCCTGTGCAATGATAGCAATGTTTTGCAATGATACATTTACTCTACGTCTGTGACCTCTAACATGTTCCTGTCATGCAACTGTCAATCGTATTTTTTGACAGGTAGTGCCAGTTTTACTTTTACATTTATAGATTCAATGCGATAAATATCAAGTACTAGTAAAGTACTTTAGTCAACAAGTTACGTAATATTTCAGGAACACCTGTGTGCACGTTACTGTGGTCCTTGACTGGCTTCATCGTATTGGTCAATATTGAAACAAATGAGTTTCGTTACGAACAAACTGAAAACAAGATGCATATAACGTATCTACGTAATTGCTTTATTGTGAGCTGCAAAGATCCTTCACCGTTGACCGGATAATACTTTTAATGTATATGGGTGTCTGTGATGTGGTAAAAGAAAACAATGAATTAGCGAGGGGCCAAATAAATGCACATACGGTTATAGATATATCCCATTGCATCTCGAAATGAGTCTGCGGGCGACGAACTATGCTTTAAGTGCAAGGTCCTGATCTCTTAAGCTGAAATTTATTTGCCGTTTCATTCACACTAATGCAGAGTCTTAGCCGCTTTAATACGGGTAAACTTGTGGCTAGTTCTCTGGTTTCTCCGCACTCTTTTTCATTCGCTCATCCCTTGTGGGGGAAAATCACAAAGATTGAATAGAAACACTGTCGCCCTTCTCAATATTTGAAGTAAAATGACACCGTCTGGGATCTCTTTTCACTGCTACGTTCTCCTGACATGGGCGTTACTTAACTCGGTAAGACGAAATGCACCTACCGCTGTCGGCACCTATATGTAATGTGTATCACTACCGCCAATAGAAAATACTCCTCACCCAGTAATTGGTTTGAGTTTTTGTGTGTGAAAAGGCGTTCTCCCTCTGGCTGGAATCGAATTAAAAAAGTACCCTATTCCACCACCCATCTCGTGTGTATATAATGTCGTCCCACCCTCCCGGTCGTTTCTGCTGTTACAACTCGAATTTAGTAATTCTTCGCATACAAAATGCTACTAATTCAGAGTGGTTCGCAAGGTTCCCACGGCGGTGCCTGGCTCCAGTAATCTGCGAATACTATACCTGAATTAATTTTCACAAAATTGGCGTATTGTATGCAATCCCCATTCTAATAACAAGATAGAATTATTACTGCGGACTGGTAAATATATGATTCTCTTTGTTTTAAGCCGGATAAGCTGGGGGCAGTAAATGCATTAGATTAATACCGAACAAAATTAATATGTTACCATGTTACATATAGTTTTGAAGTCGACAGTTATGGCTGAATTGGGATTATGTAAAATTCAAAATATCCAATATCAGCAGCTGAATAGTCTCTGTGCATATATTGTGAAAGCACGCAGTATTAGTCGTTTACTTGGGACGAGCAGAATCAATGAATTGTTCATTACCGGTATAATGCATTTTCATCTTATTTTCTGCGGCCGTGTGAACTCTCTTGGTGAGTGGATTGGGTGTTGGACATGTGGAATAATCGTTCCAAATGCATGTTATGGTGTCTCACAGATAAAACTGGTTCGGTGAACCGTGCTACAACACACCTAGACAAGTATACTTGCGTTGGTGTATACGAACACAGGATGTTATTGTGTTGAAATGGCATTGGAAAGCGTGCAGCACCACCCAAATAATTAACAGGGCCATTGAAAACTTGATTATTCTGGCATGTCCCTGTGTCCCAGGTGTAGTGACTTTCTATTGTTCGCCGTAGAAGAAACCAATGACTCTATCCGTAGCCCATTGTAAGGTCTCTTCGGGGTTATGTGCTTTTTAGTCAAGTACTGTTTTCAAAGTTGTCGACAAGTTTGATGGAATAACTTCCCTTCATTGGACCACACGCAATGCGCTCCAATAGCCTGATATGTAACTTATACACCTCCCCGATTCACTAAAATACCGAATGGTACAAAGGCGAACATTTCGGATCAAACGGTTGTTGAAGAGTAACCTAGGCGCGGTAAGCGTGTTCCGACGCCTCTTACACAGGCAATTGAACTCGACTTTAACCTGGGGCTAACCGATGATCAATGCCGAGTTTGTGTGCACTCGATAGTTCTTAAACTTGGATCATCTACTCCAATCTTTTTTTATTAATAACTTTTTGTTTATGTGATAATGAAGATGTTTGCAAGACCCGTCATAATACCACACAGAGTACAAACATTACAAACGCTATCATTACAATATACATGGGAAGTAACGACAAACCATTTTTATTCTTTCTAATATTTACATCGTTGGGCAGTCCTTAAATATTTAAACTTTTCTTGTTATTACAATAACAACTAAAAATAACTAGAAAATATAAAGTCTGTATGAAATGTTGAAAACAATTAACGAATTGTTTATAAAGCGGCTGAAGCAGAGTGATTTAAACATGGTAACTTTTACCCGGTCGATATATTTGTGATGATCCGACTTTTAATATACAATGAAATAAACTGTCCTTAATACTGAATAATAGTGAACTCGACTTTGCAGCAATTATAATGTCAATGCAACATTAAAAAACATTTAAAATAAAGCGAATCGGTATGGTTGTGGAGAAAATACGTCGTTGTAGAATGCAGTGCAAAGGACTTCGTTTTATGCGGATGGCATAACGTTGGGGTATGTGACTAGTAGTGTGTTGTTCATTTACTCCAACCATCACTAATACATTCAGATGAGTTTTCTATATACTTTGAAGAATATTACGAGCACGGACTGGATACTGAATGTTCAATGTCCGAGTCGCTGCCAAGAATTGAACCTTTCCGCCTACAACTCATATCGAGTTCACGTGTGTCTTCCGTGTCTCTGACGACCTCTATGTTACTTTCATCTTCGTCCAATTCACCGGCGTTTGTCGTTGACGATAAACCGAGCAACTGTGACCCCTTTTCGGCGCTTTTCTTGTGTGATGTGGTTTCTACTGCTGCTCTCCTGATTGATTCTTGTTGCTCGCGTTTCTGTTTCCTCCACTTTGCTCGACGGTTCTTGAACCATACCTGGACATAATAAAAACCACAAATTATTAATAATGATATACGAACTAAAGTTTATTTGTGGACGGTCTGACAATATTTAAGTTTTTTGCAATGCTACATTCCAGCTTAAATGTACTGGTGGGAATTAAATATCACTGCTCTTGTACAGTCATATGTGTATGTAATCACCCAGAAGACATTGCTAACATTTACAAGTAAATTGCATTATTGCCTGCCCTGTAACCTTCTTACCCACAGTGCATCGCGATTCGGGTTTTGGAAGTTGAAATACACCGAACCACGGTTAGTAACCGTGACCGAACTAATCAGAAGACTTCCCATGTTAGTGTATTTAGAATCGAGATTTTACAGGCAACAAAAAATGCCAATTGATCTTAGTTTGTAGATAAATGGTATTAATATAAGAGGGTCAATGAAGCCATTCAATGTTTTTACTCTCATCGTCGTTCAAAAATGCAACCGGTATTTAAAACACTCGTAATTATTAAAACTTTAGTATGATTAGGCTTAAAAAAAGAATAAGTTATTTTTTCTTATGCAAGCTCTCATGAAAAAATCCTATTATAACAGTTAACATTTCCTACGAGTAGATAGACTTTGTGAAACCTTTAAACAGAAGCAATTTTTTTCCGCAGAATTAAATCTCTAATTGTCATGACAAGATCGTTTTATATTAATATTTTAGACTACTGTCTACTAATTACTAATTACTTTTTGAGACGAAGCGTTTCAAGTGTACCAAATAAATCACATAGTATGGCCGATAATTTGGTATAATAATAAGAATTATTATTATAATGACAATTCATTAATTGAGAAGCCGAGTTGTTGAAATTTTAAAAAAATATCGCGAAACTCTAGACAACCGGCAGAGTTAATTGATTAAAAAATACTCTCTCCTTCAAGGTATAATTACTAAATTTATTTTTACGATTTCCAGAAGCGAATCGAGTAATATTACCAGTTTAAGTACATGCGGTTAGTGTGGAACCATGAGTATACATGTTCACAATCGGGATGTTTACAGCAAAGAAAAAAAACATATGCCTCCCCGCTTAAAGCAAACATTGTTGAATTACTAGTAATTTCACGGACGAGGTGTTTCTGAACTCAACAATCGTTGATCTGGATTTAACGAGATGATGTTGGATGTATCATTAACTCTCTTATCATAGTTGTTTTTCTTAATTCTATAATTTATATCGAAGCTGCCGAAGCGATGTGATGTATATAATTGCAGTGCCCATGATACGCTTTTTTTCTGCTTATACCGACAGACTGTGAACGAAATATAAGGCCGTGACTTGTCTTTGTGGTTCGAAATTGGCATCGTCGCACATGCGCATTTTCTTTTCCCACGAGTACAATTTTGATCAAAATCAACTCTCTGCAAGTTAAAGTTATTTTGAGTGACAGCTTACACAAACGTATGTGTTTGCGTTTGGGATTGTTAGCCGAATTTAAAATGTTTGCCTTTAGATTATTATGGACCAACCCTTAGCATCAAGCTTTAATTATTCATATAGAGCCACTCAGACAAATGGACCTATTAACACATTACCGATAGCTTATTGTCTTATCCTTTCGTTTTTGTTCAGCCCAACGGATTAGCACCAACACGTTACCCGCGTCCGGGATTTAGATAAATTAAAACAAATCAAAGTTAGTGAATGGTCGTCATGTTGACCCAAATCCGGAATGCAAATGCAAAAATTGAATGGAATAGTATTGTTCCGATGTTTATCAGGGCAAGGCGTAGGTCGTCAAGTTATTTATTTAACCATCGTTGACAGGTAATGAATGAAATAGCAAGATACTAGGTTAATTTCAACATTACTATGGGCAGAATAACTAACTAACGACCGACCAAGATACGTTTAAAATAACTTTACGGCCCACCGTTTAAGACAATCTAAGTATCGAATCAATCATCTGAAAGTATTATTTCCTTTTTGACGAGAAACTCGGAGAAGGGAAAATGTATTCGTCATTGTTTATCAACATTCATTTAGTAAGAATGTACCTTTAATTAGTGCTTTCGTCAAGATATAATCTAAATGATTCGCATCATTTCTCTAATTTGTTAACCAACCCCAATCCAAATAAAAAAAACAGAGCGTCGTAACTGTGAAACTGTTTGTTTCGCGTAGGAAGAATGCAGTGGGTCATTCGTTATGTGAAGCATCATTGTGAGCGGTGGCGAGCGTTATAATTGACGCTGAACTACACGGTAGTAAATGCACCAGTCAATGTTCGTCTACATTAAACGATCTTTCCGATCGTGGGTGTGCCACCGAATCCACGCGTGAATTGAACAAGCCAGCTGAACACAACTGCTCAGCAAACACGGTGTTTTAAGAATTAGGTTAATACTTACTTCCACCCGCTCTTCCTTCAAATCTGTTTTCATAGCTATTTCTTCTCGTAGCATCACATCTGGATAGTGCGTTTTATCAAAAGTTGCTTCCAGTTCCTCTAGTTGTTCTTCGGTGAAAATAGTACGGTGGCGACGTTTCCTTTTCTGGTTACGACCAAAGAAATCCAAGGCTGGGTATCCATGGAATGCCGGGTAAGCTGCCGCGGCCGCCGCTGCTGTAGAAAAAAAAACACAAGTTGAAACACTGTTAAGAATCAACGCGATTTTACATGTATTTAATTTATACAACACGCTAAGCTGTTTTAGAAATTAAGAATTAAAAAAATAATTCACAAATATATTTGATATACTGTTTTTTATTGTTTACATTATAAAAGCCTTTTAATTGCAGCTCACGCAAGTCCATACTAGCATCGAGCGTTTTAAAAAATAACTTATGTATAGTTTCAATACAATCATGTAACATATATCTTCTGGCTGTACTTGATATATACTATACTCGGACGCAAATTAAAGCCTCGCCGAATATTGATATGGATTATAATTCGATATTAAATCGTTGGTTTGTTAAACATATGTTGCCGCCAACTTTATTAATTTAGGTTATGTGAATATACGTAATATATCATATAACATTTTTTACTATCTCAAGACTACGGATTCGCATATTATATTACGACTATCTGCGCTGTGAATGACATAGTCTTGTGGCGTTCGGCAAGGAAGCATAGCTCAGAAACAGTGAAGATTGGGGGGATGGTGTTATTTAATGAATTTGACGTCCCAGGATGGATCCTGTGAAATTTTGTCTAAAAAAAGGGACAGATATTTACATAAATTATAAAACGGGGTCCTTCATTTTTTTATATGTGAGAGATGTTTACTAGGATTAATGTCATAGCAATTTCGTTACTTTACACCTAAATTGCCACCATTTTATTACGAATTTGTCGGGCGTAACGCGGTGATCTGGAGAAATCACACTTGTTCAAGTAAAACACGAGCGTTGAAACTTTACTTTTTTTCACATTTAATGGTGTACTCTTGATGGTCTATGGCATATCTGAGCTTATCTTTTTAGTTTAATTATTTGAAACTGTAGCAAATAGTATACATGTACGCCTTTTTTATTTCTACATCGATTGAATTACGGTTTGATTTTTTCTGCAAAATGGAACTGTGAATGAAAAATTCTGTGAACTCACTCGAATATGAGATGGAGGTAGGAATAAAGAGGCAGACTATTATATTTTACCTTCATGAATATGACTATTTATTAAAATGCAGATAACGTAATTGTAAAATCAACAGCGGCGTGATGTATTGCCAGTTAGGCGGTCTGGAGTGTTCGAACACTAACGAACATCGATTTAAAATGTATTTGACCATTTCGTGGTTCAAGTATTTAAACATGTGTATCGACAACTGTGTTAAACCCATGAAACAGAAACTATCTACTAAACACTGTGAATGAAATGGTATCAGCTATACGTATATTGATTTTTATAAAAACGTATCTTGATCCAGAACGGCATGGTTCGTTTGTTATTCTTGTTATAATGTTGAAATGAATGAATTTTTGGCAGGTGTTCACACCTGCGCTCCCGTTCAAAATGTCATCATACTCTCGCAAGCTGTAGTCGCGATAGTTTGTTCAACATATCCGGCAAGCTCTATTAGCCCACGTAACGTGTCTCGCCGAGTTGACAACGGCATGTGTTAATCATGTTAGAACATTTCTAACTGGATTATGGCAGACTGAATCGGGATATAATTTGGTAAACAAGGTCGCTAGGTATAACATGTGCCTTGATAGTGTAGAGGGAGAAGGGACCCACACAATCGTCATCAAGATAGAAAACACTCAAAGGCTTGGTGCTCACCAGAGTGAAAATAATACCACACATTTTAAAGACAGAGGCGTATTTCGTCTTCATTTTTGCCTTATCTATAATATTACTTGCGAATTTGCACTGTGATCGGCTTGTTATACTTTTCTAATCACAGTCTTAGCGAGTAGAGGACGTGTAATATTTTCTGAACCGCCACGTCGGGTGCAACTGCTACATATACAGAGTGCATAAACTAATTTAGTTCAGCTCTCTTCTAAATTGACATTCAGTGCTATCAAGCCACTTCAAGGATATGGTGACGAATACTCGTTTATGTTACATATTAATTCAGTCTCCTTATGGTTTATCTCCCGGGGTCCCCATATCCATTTAGGTGCCTTTATGGCACCAACTCAAAACTGTACATCGCTGTCATATTCCGACTATTTTTTTTAATATTTTCGTATTTATCTGTAATTCATCACACAAGTTTTAACATAACTCTCTGCTACTCTGGATGTACTATTTCAATTTTAGATTATTACCTACACCCACGGCTGCGTTTTCTTCTTCCATTTTTGCAAGAATCGCCGAGAGAAACAAAACAACATTTAATCATCTCATGGTCTTTTCGATTCCCAGGGTAAGAACATTAATACCTATTTGTTAATGGGTCGTACAAAGAGAATCACCCTCCGTCAGAAGTGTTTTACACGATTAGGAATAAATAAACATGTTACAATTTAAAAGTCCAAATGAAATAAAACATGCAGTTCACTACGCAGCCGATAACCGTATATATATATATACACATTGGATAATTGATCATTTCACATTTCTGTTTTTTCTTCAAAATGTCAGGAACTACCTGCCCCATTTTCGAAACAACTATAGGTTTTAGATGCGAATACAGAAACACACGTCCTAAAAATAACTAGTAAAGAAAATGGGTTCATTTTATGACAGAGAACATCGCATATTATGAAAATGAATTGCTTACAAAGCCGCATTTAGGTATATGTATCGTCCCTTGAGGCGGGGGTAATGTCGGCATCTTTCTACGTTGGAAAGAACATCACAAACGCGTCAGAGAATAAACCGATTTTGCTAATGTACGCGCATTTTGTATTTGTAAGAATTGTTTCACTCTCAAGTATGGCTTCTAATAGAATAATGGGCTAATTCGTGACAATAAAGCTAGTTTTCTGTGGCATTGTTTCCCGCACGGGCTCATTTAAACGACTCAAATCTAGTTCTTAATTAGTGAGTAGAGCCCATGCTGTGACTACCAATAAAAAGATGGCGGATTGGAGCGGTAAGATTTGTGGTAGAAATTATTCCGTTCACACTCCCACGTCACATACCACTAGTTATACAGAAAAGACATATTTATCTGATTTACCTACACCTAAAACTGACAACTTAAAAAAGGGTGTCCCGCATATGATAGTGTTACATGGTTTCATTGTTTTGTTTTGGGGGGAGGTCACCCACTGTGTTTCGTTGTTTGTGGGAAAACTGTGATACACTAAATCATGGGAAGTCCCAACACTGGTGAAATGACAAAGTAAGGTGTTTTGACTACTTACCTAAGTGATGGTACTCTGGTGGTAGCGTATGTAGGTGTGCTGGGTGTGGAAAGAACGGATACGGCGCAGGTCTGGCAGCGTGTATCAGCGTGGGTCTTGGTGCAAGTATACTTTCAATCGTAAAAGCTGATGGCGATGCGCTGGTCATATTAAGCATGCTACTTGACGACGAATATATACAACTAACACTACAAGAACCAGTGTGAGATAGATCTTCTCGGCGGTAGAATAAACAACTCGAATGACTTCACTTATCACTTATAAACAGTGTCGGGTCGCTTTTACTCCGGCAACAACGTCTATGTATTCTTGTGAAGGTGTCGTCAGTTGCCCAGTTATATTTGGTGCTAGTATGTAGTAGGTTGGGATGTGGCGTGGTCTGCGTACGAGTTGAGAATGTCTAGGTTTATCCCACGTAACAGGGTATTTGTAAACGAAAATAGCGCTAATACCAACAAGAGGCTGACAGTAATTTATTTTCACAGTGCACGTCACGTCAATGGATAAAGTGTTATTGTTCTAAAGTATAAGCCTCCCAGTTGACGCGGAGTTGAAAAGGTGCTACAATGCTATTGGTGGAATTTTGCATATCTAATTAGAATGTAAGGAAGGTACAGCCCATCCCATTAGCGACAAAATCTAATCCTTGTTTAGCGAAGGGTAATTATAAATATAAGCATGTCAGAATCAGATTAGTTGTTTTGTTAACAAAACACCAATAATTACTTCGACTCTTCTCCCTTTATCGCTAAATTCGTTGATTGATGGGTTTTCCCAACCCACTCGATTTCCGCACCAAGTCCACAATGTGTACATTACAGACTGAATGCGTAGCGGTGTTCCTAACATGAATGTTATACCAGGGCTGTTTGTCTATTTTTTCCACGCTAAGGTTTTCATTTCTATGGCTTCGAGCAAAACCAGAGTTTCTGAATGAACCTATTTCTTTCGTCGGTGACTGTAATTTGTAACGAAAGACAAGGGAAGGCTTTCTTGTAGTGCCCTTGTGTGGCTACTTATGGGTGTTTGAGGAGGTGGCGAAGGCTCTGATTAATTACATTTTAATACCGACTCAAATTGGTCCAATATTTGAGAAGATTAACGCGCTCTAAGAATCGCTTCGAAATAAAATAGCGTAACCCTGGCATGACCACCGGACATTTGGCGATATATAGTAATTCTGATTATCCAAGCCCTCTAACACTAACTGCTACATTACTTGGACTGGGCATGCAAAATAGAAATACACTAGCCTGTTTAGGTGCTTTGTTCCCAAACAATATGTCTTTATAAGGTTTGGACATTGAAGGCATTTAAGGTTCATAGGAAACCGGACGAACTGTTACTAATGAACTAATCTGCTTTGCAAAGGTAATGCAGCTATGTACACAAACTTGTGGAAGGCCTCGTCAATATAATATGCTGCTTCCATGGTGTAATGTGCGCTTTGTTCTATTCAGTGGAATTGAAATTCGTTTGCAAGAGACCAATGAGCACAAACTCGCACGGCACTTACGCGAACAGGGAATGATTACCATTGCCGAGTCAGAACAGTGCATCGGGTAGTAGCCTGAGGCTGACCAAAACAGTTTTACTTATTCACATACATGTACCTGGCAAAATTTGTTTTAGAGACTAGAAGTGGGTGTTTTCTTTTGAAAACCGTATTATCACGCGAAGGGGTGGCTTTTAGTGCGCAGGATTCAGTTTAGAAAAAAAACACCTTAAGAGTTCCAATTTATCAAATTGAGACAGCTAAGTCGACTTTAGCGGTTTCCGATATTCCTTCTTAGTTTCGGACAAAGTGAATTCACAGCAAAAAGGGTTCCGTCCGATCAGCAATCGAGTAGGTTTCACCCGCTGGCTAGTTTAGTCGAGATATGACCGACTACCATAGATCTTTAATGTTATGCTCCGATCTGCCTTCAAAGAAGCCGTTCCTTGCAAATCGCAGTAAGTGATTTATTAATTAGTACTTTGCGCCTTTCCCGGGGCAGGCACCATTGTGGAATTAGGTGATCATTCTAAAGATCTGATCAGTATATGCAGACTTGCCTTGCACGCAGTTAATTCGTCTTCTGTCCTATCAAAAAAGGGGAATACGAAGATTTGCGCCGTCTCCACCTCGCCTGCGTATCTACCGTCCCATAATACAGTCGACTGGACAATAATAGACAGCATTATCCACAACGAACCTCACAAACATATAAAGTGAAAAATGTTTAGATCGTAGAAAGAATGCATTAAAGTAACGTTCCTATGGTGTTACTCACTTGACTTTCAAATACGGCGTACCGTACAACAACTCGATTGAAATACACAACTATGCAGGACTTAGACATGCATGCCTTGCTATTTAATGGAGACCAACGCATGCACACATGAGTGAACCGTTTTGTATCAGATACACCGTGATAACCTTAATGACGTCATACACATATGCACTCGTACACTGAGACAGGTGTATTTTTCAATATGAAAGATTGAAATTATGTGATAATTATTTTATTCGTGATTTTACATAAAGGCAATAGCTGTATGTACGTTCAACGTACGCTAAGTACTGTGATTGTTGGCTCTCGTTCGTCGGTAAATTCAAGTGAAAATGCAAACAATATTGATATATACCTGTATAAATATCTTACTGTTGCTACTTACATATACCGTAGTACTCCCATGGTGCATCTCACTTATGTGCACAACTTCCTGTCGTGGAGACAAATTAATGTTGGCTTCCGTTGCACGGTTATGTAATCTATCTTGTATATTTATAAGCTTACTTGAAACATGTCTTTAATTATAATTATATTCTTATGGTGCAATGATTCCCACGCACGCGCACACACACATACACACACACACAAAGTAATGCAATTAATTTTTTATTTCATTAATAGTCGCATAAGAGACCCATAGCATAGTGTTAAACGCATTATAAACAGTATAATCACACTGAAATGAAACTAAAATTTACGTGTTGTTATTTACCGATGTAATTCTTTTTACAAGGGGCAATGAAACTGTAAAATGCACATGTCTAAATTGTCTTCATTGTAAGTGGTCAAATGTACACTTGAAGATGTCAGCAATTTGTCACATGCCAATCTATATGGTTCAATCGTTCATTATTTCTAATTATGAATGCTATGTCATCATTTGCGGACTCTCCAGAAATCGACAGAGAAGAAATCGACTCCGAAACTTCGATGTCTGTGTAGCTACAAACCTTAAAATGGTGCAGCTCAGCGAATACGCCTCTGCGTTGTGTTCCTGGTGTAACGTCACGATGTACTTATGAATATGCAATTAGTTGTGTACTTTGCGAAGCATATAGTAGCTCGAATTCATCAAGCCGGCTATATAAAAAAGGTGTTTTTGATATCAAATAATTATTATAACGCTGTCCAAACGTCCAACACATGTTCATATTCATATTAGCTGCCTATTTTGAAATTTAGAACCTAGGCATTTCACAGGCACTTCAAATGTAATGTGTGTAACATCCAGCTTCCACCAGTCAAAGTGCCCAGTCAAATACGCGAGATTCCACAGATTAAGATTCCCGATAAAGTCGTGGATACAAAGATTTACCTATAAACTATATTTTCTTATATTACTGAATATTGATGTGATATTTTTTCGCTTATTTCGCTGTTAGCAAAATGTGATATTATAAAACTCGGTGGAGAGCACAATCATCCCGACGTAAAGATAAATAGAATGTATCGTTTTTTTTCACAAACTGGTGTTTTCAAAACTAAGGGAATATTCGCTAGATAAAACACAGTAAATACTTCGACATTATACATCGACGTATATTCTAAGCAGGAAACTAGTAATAGTTTTGTTTTCTCTTTGTGTTAATCTGAACTTTGTTTTATTTAAATTGTCAGTATTATAACGCTATCGGGAAAATTATACACGTAGATTGTTGTGACTGTGGTCGCCTACAATATGTTATCTGTCTTCCCATGCCAACCACTTTTTTTTATTCATTCGTATAAGTGTAAATAAAGATTGTTAGTTTGCACGTTACTTGAAAGCATTGCAAAGGTTTCAATATATGTTGTGTATGCTTATTTTATCTACCCTGCAAAAACATCGGCAAATATGGAAAGATTTGCACAAAATATCCGGGCTGAGACAACCTGTGGCCGAAATGTCCGGGCTGAGACATCTGCGTCCGAAATGTCCGGGCTGAGACGTCGGCGGTCGAAATGTCCGTAAATGCTCGTTTCAACTCCAACTTTAGCGAAAAACAACGAAAAGAAGAAACCTGTCATAAGAAAAAAATAGTTGTGAGATTATGTAAATTAACACCAGTTATCATATCATATTATATGTCTAATTCTTAAACCGAACCTCAATGCGGCCTTAATTTATAGTTGTGTATATTATAAACTGTATTTGAAATACAATTGAAGTGGTTTAATTTTGTTTTAATTATGACTGTAGCTTGGAGAGACATTTGAAATGCTTAAAATTAAACCCCATGGAGGCCATTCAACAGTCGATCTGCAAATTGTAGGTAATCGCGATCTCTCGGTAAAAAGTCGGACCACGAAAAAGTGGTCTGAGGTAAAAACTAATTTGGTAAATCGCATAAGTATAGCCAAAATCAGGCCCATGTTTGAGGTATCAAGCTATAACTAAGAGTACGAAACGTCCGGGTGGTTCCAGTAAAAATGGCAGAGGACATAATGACACCACCCTGACATTTCGGCCACAGGAATATTTATATACTAACTAGTAGCTTCGCAATGAATGGCTTTTTCGATGAGTGGCTTTAGCAGTGAGTAGCTTTCTCTGTCACTGGTCCTTTCATAGGAGTTGAGACTTAATGTTTTACATGTCATGAACAACTTGTGTTAATGTTGGAATACCATCCTTAGGAGCTGTTATTTTGTCCTTATGATTTGTGCAGTTGTTCTGGCAAGAGTTCCCTAATTTCTTACTTCGACTAGGAACCAGTTGACCATTTATAGTATGGGTTTTGCACCACGCGCTCTTGTTATACTGCTAAGTGACACATTAGTACTATAAATACTGATCTTATTATTATTATTATTATTATTATTATTATTATTATTATTATTATTATTATTATTATTATTATTATTATTATTATTATTATTATTATTATTATTATTATTATTATTATGCTTCTATATTAATTATTACTAATGAATTTCAATACAACAAATTAAACACTTTAGTGCTGTGAATGTTCCGATGACATTTGCTTTAATCTGTAAACAATGTAAGATGCATATTAAATAAGAAAATGTGAATTTCTTTAGATCAATTGAGAAATATGACAAGGCGTTCCGGTGAAGTTGATTTGATCCACGAAATTGTGATGTAATTTGAAATGCTTGTAATTGGTTCTGTAATTTTCTAAACGTGCTAGATGATGAATCAGGTAAAATATAATTACAGGCAAAACGAAAAATTTATATTGCATGTAAATAAATGTGGATAGAAATGCCACCCCACACGTTGCATGGTTAACTGTACAAAAATAGCCGCAATGGGGTTTACAGTAACGTGTAATACAATCCATAGAATCCATAGTTCAACGGGTGGATTGAAAAGTTAAATTTGAATGGATGACAAATGTATAAAGATATATAACATGGGATATTTGGAGGTTAAAGCGGGAGGGTCGTCACCTGCGCACACGTGGGAATCGAGTCTCAAGCGATGATAACAACACACATTCAAACGCAAAGGCTCATGGGTAGACGCTTGTTTGTAAACAATGACCCGTTATGGCCATCTGACGCATGCGCAGGTGACGACTCTCCCGCGTTAATTGTAGTAAGAATGTTGCCGTATTTTAATAAATAAGGTGAGCATTCAAATAAATTTAAATACTAATACATTAACATGCATGATACAAAGTATATGAAATATGCAATGAAATGCATAAATAATACACACTAAATGCAAAGCAGAGAAAATGTTAATAAGCTACTTGATATCGTTATTTTGCTGGAGAGAAATATGGTTGTTTATAAATATAAAGTTTTTTGCTGTTGCACACTGAATCCATATAAAAGACCGAACGAACAAACGAAATATAACAAATCAACGAATTCACGCGATTATTTTGGGGCGGGGCACTGTGAGAAATTCTCGCCTGTTGGCCGCCTTTCTGAAATGCATGGATTTTTTAATCACGTAAATAATGGCCAGGCAGTGCCCATCATTTGGTGTCCATCAGGTGCTTAAGCCTCAGACGGTGTTAAAACGGGCATTTCGTCGTTTGGTAAACATGGTGAGATTCTACGCGTTCATTTTGGGTGGGATACTGGGAGACATTTCCGCAGTACATCATGACTTGAAGTAACCATCTGGTGCTTAAGCCTCAAAGGGGAAAACAGACAATTCTCCGTCTGGTGAACATGGTGAACAGACATTTCTCCGTCTGGTGAACATGGTGAACAGACATTTCTCCGTCTGGTGAACATGGTGAACAGATATTTCCGTCTCTCCTCGCCACCTGGTGGTCATGAATCACTCCAGAAAAGTTTGAAAGTAAAAACTATGTTATGTTACAAAGGATGACAATTTACCTGAAATGACAAAACAAACTTGACACTATTCTGCAGTAGGTGTTAAAAGGAATGTAGATTGCAAAAGAGAAAATCTCTTAAGACTGATTGGAGAAGGGTCGCTTAGAAAAAGACAATATCCCAACAGAGAGTAATGTGGCGTGCATCCATTTGACCATGATATTAATATAATTCGAATACAACGAAAGATTACAGAAACGCGCGTTTTATTACTGTCTTAGCCAATGAGGAGCATGCATTTTCGTCGAGCAATCAATGATAGCTATTTCAATAAAGAGTGATAGTGCCACCAATGGAAACTGGTTTATGTCACGTGATGTAAAATTTCAAACAGACCAATGAAAATAGAAATGAAAAGACACGTGATACCCTGGCACACAATCGTATTTCTTGGAGGACATAACTAAATGTTTCGGAAATGTAAAGTAACAAAAAAATAAATGCAGTTCGAAAGTTGGACAGTGACACCGTTTGTATTATTTGATTACAGAATCCCGAGGAACCAATATTAATGATGTAATTCACTCTGGTGACGGAATAGGCGACAAAGTTGTCTAGTTGTCTATAGTGTGGGAAAAGAGAAATAATGTGAATTGTTGGCTAAAATCAAAAGTTTTGAGAATGCATAGCTGTGGGTGTTTTTTACTTCAGAGGAATGTAGGAAGTTTCCGAGTCGTACGTTAAACACACACTGCATATTTGTATTTATTCATAAAATTCGTTAAACGTTCGGAATATTTATTTATTTATTTATAACTTACAGACTTGCTTACAAAACATGGCATACTTATATCTCATGTAATGTCGTGGGTAATCGATTTTGGTACGACGAGTTGCACACACACACATCAAGCAAATTTGCAACATGTTTATTTTTGGAACATTGCGAATTATAGTGATTAATCTGCGTTGTTCATCTTTAATCTGTCTCTACCTCTCTCACTCAACATTTTTCTGAAGAGCACATATGAATACATTTTTTAAAATCATTTTAAAAACACTCAAATCACCCGCGGCTGTAACGTCCGTCTTCGAACGTTTAAAGCCGGGTAGAAACGTCTGGATCGTAACGTCTCCCCTCCAGTGTCAATACTATAGGGGTATTTATGCAGCTACGCATGCACCTGGAACACACAGTTTTGGTTTTCTTCGTTTTTGATATAAATCAGTTTTTATTGTATACTATTCAGAGCTTGTATCCACAGGTAAATAGATATGAATACAGTGTCACAGAGATCTCACATAACTGAAAAACTAATTTTTAATTTTCTTTATTCTGTTTCTCAGTTGACCACGGAGGTTCAAACAAGTTAGCACTCAGAGACTTGGTTCTGTTTCTCGTAACACTTTATTTGAATTGTATGATAGCGTGTACAGTATTTCGCACGTCTAGATGGGACTTTTAAGAACAAACATCCAGTATGCCTTATTTGATATTAATATTCGCGTTTGAATACTAGTATATCTCACCTGTGGTAGTGCACCGTCATTCACAATACTAAATATGAAAAGAGAGCGGCGAGTGCTCACGAACTTGCATATATCAAGCAATGCCTTAACGAACTGAAAGACTCATGAATTCCAGACGTTTCGGCAACGGATACCTAGACTAGAATGTTTCAGTTACCGGAACAGGAAATGAAATTTATATAAAAGCGGATGTAAATGCACAACATTTAGTCGAACAACCATTTCGCCGAAATACCAACGAATGTGGGATGAATTAGAGGATATATTGTGTGTTATTGCCAGTTATATAAAGAAAATGATTTTAGAGATCTAGCGTGGGTTTTTTCAAAGTCAACTCACACATCCACAAAGAAGACGTTTTGGTCGCGCGTGTTTTTCATAGGAATATACCAGACAGTTTCGGCCTCAGAGATTTATTTTTGTTTAGTGACATACGCACGTTATTAGAAAATGCATATCAATAAATATGCCTTGATCATTTTAGTTTTAACATTGGTACACACGAAGAGATCACGCCTTTGACAATGGATCACTCTTTACATAATACAAACTGATAATATATCATTTTAACATTGGTACACATGAAGAGATCACGCATTTGACAATGGATCACTCTTTACATAATACAAACTGATAATATATCATTTTAACATTTGTACACGTGAAGAGATCACGCCTTTGACAATGGATCACTCTTTACATAATACAAACTGATAATATATCATTTTAACATTGGTACACATGAAGAGATCACGCTTTTGACAATGGGCCACTTCTGACAGCCGTCACTTGTACGTGCAACTAATAAATCAGTAAGATTAGGCAAACATGCCGTTTAACAATAAAATGTAAGTGAGACGTAGCGAATTATTTGGTGGAACGTTTTAAATGCAGAACTATGACACGCAATAACTATTGTCTACTATTAAAATGTAAATTGCCGTGCTTGTATCGCACGACTTATGTTAGCGAATAAACATTATGACAATGTAGTTAGTTATTGAATAAATATATACATGATGAGATCGTGCCTTTGACAACCTCCAACTCTTTCTTTACATAACAGAAACTGATAACATATCATTTGGTTGAGTCATAACATCCCTAGTGGTCAGCCATGTAGGTAGAAGAATTTTAATATAGAATCTGTGTTGAAACTGCCTAGTATTTTCATATACTAGTATACACATTTTCGTTTTTTTGAAACATTGCCAATGATAACGCAGTTTATATACAACAACACTATAATAATATGATGTTTATTTTTAAAATAGTACCCCATTTACCAAAATGTACGATGTACTTTTTAGTGAACACATATAAATACGCCGTACTTGCAATGTACGGGTGCGAGCTGATGGTAAATACATATAATTAACGCCGTACCGTGCAACGTACAAGTTTTAAGTAAATAAATATGAAAAACGCCGTACTCGCGACGCATACGTTAAAAGTAAATAAATATGAAAAACGCCGTACTCGCGACGCATACGTTAAAAGTAAATGAATATAATTAGGCACTACTAGTAACTTTGTGCGGTACGAGTACCTCGTAACTTCGTAATATACTCCTACTCGTTAAATATAGTATATTCAGATGACTTGTTCACGGTAAAACTATTATTTGTTTATATTTCGCCATTAACACAATTACAACAACACCAATTAATACACTGTATTTTATTACTGCATATAGACCTTAGACCTTTTCTAAGGTCTATGATTACTGAGAGGTAAGTATGACTGATCTCCCCGAATCATTAGCTGTACGTTGACGTGTCGGCGTCACTTGCCGTTCCTGGAGACACTCGCTTTATGTCGAAATGCGTGTTTCACGTGTAAGTTAAATAATTGCGCTGTACGAAAGTACTAGTATATTTGTCCGGATATAAACAAGGTCGTTTTTTTAAAGTTAAATTCATTGTCATCTAAACAGAATACAACTAATACCGCATAGTTCATTTCCATTTTGCCTTTTTTCCGTGAACCAGAAAGAATGGCCATAACTTTCGCGCACCCATTTGAACTGATCGTTGAACCTCAGACAAGTAATATTACTATTAAAATATTGTCTCATGCGATAGCGGGCATCAATGATTAACTGAGACGGGAAAGTGTGCACTGGTATTGTTGTCTTTGTTCAGTGAATGGTACGTATGAAATGATTCTTGAAAAACACACCATTCTTCCACCTAGAAGTAATAAAACCACCAACTCTTTGGCGAATTTCTTAGTTTTAACTAATGGATGGTATTTGGATACTAACTTTCGACGAAATGTTCTAGAATGATCCCCACTTAGCATTTAGCCGGATACTACATGTCACGATTATATACTCTATTCCCAAATATAAACGTTCAAGAATGTTTTGGATACACGGAACCATTTCGTCATTATATTACATTATAATAGGCATGGCGTACTTCTTTACTGGTTGGGAAAATTGTCAAGTGGCTGGTTTACTCTGAATTACATTAATGTACAATTTAGGAAATGACAAAAAAGTGGCACATGTAGAAATAGCTCATGTAATAATCGCACAGTATAACTGGCCTAGGCAATAATAATGACGCAACGTCTATGACAAGACATGATCCTACAAATAAAAAAAGAACTGTTTCTTTTTAGCAATCGTAGTTTAGTAGGACATATCTGACACCAAGGTTTTCTAATTACCGTGAACCAAGTGTCCGCGTCCAGTTCAGAAGAATATATTGGAATATTGCCCGATACAAAAATGTGTACGTAATATACAGTAATATCAAACGCTGACTATCGCTTATTGGCTATCATGTCATCACGTGATAGTATGGGACATGTGTTCCTTTTCAAGAAATGTTCTTTGACTATTTGTAAAGTTATCTGTACACTGTGTCTTTTGATCTGTAAAATTAACACACTGTCTTGTACAAAATGTTTGAATAAGGGTGTATTTCTCCCGAAAGGAAACAGTGCCGCGACGTTGGGTACCATCCACGCGTAACTGAAACTCAAAGGTCTTGAACTTTCCTACGAAAAATTGTTCCACTTTTACAATCTATTATTTGCAGTAAATAAATCTCAGATCGTTCAATATGTTTTATTTTAGTGCGAAAAACTGTTTTCCCACAAAATTCTCGACTATTTGTCGTGCCACTGAAACAAAATCAATCAATGCATGTTATAAATCACCACTATCAGAATTAGACGTTTTTATGACGTCACACACGACAATGTAAACCTCATCTCGCAAGTACATTCTTTTCAACAAAAGCCTCCAAATTTAACTGAATGTGTTCAATTCTGATGGTTGGTGAGGAGATATAACAACAATAATAAATCTCCGCAGCGTCATATTGGACTCGGAGAAGGGTCTAGACGCGACAATGAGTTCGGCTTCGCCTCACACATTATCTTGCTATAGACCCGCCTCGTCATCTAACATGGCATTGTGGGAGTTCATTATTGTTTAAGTAACACGATTCGAACGAGGATGTAAGTTTAAATTAATGGACTCGACTATACCTTCTTCATTATCATGATCATCGCGCATTTTTGTCATGCTACCCCCAATAATGAGCTGTCCATCATCAGCCTTTACTTCGTACATGAATTGAGTATCATTTACCGATGTTCAGAAAATATACACGTGAAACGAGTAACAAGAAAACTTATTTTTTGAATCTCCCCGGTGGCTTAGGGACATTCGTTGCGCATATTATCATTGTACTAAGCCAGTAAATAATCTTTTGGTCGCGACACTATGATCAATAAAGCGAAAAACCTAGTATTTATGTGAATAGAATCGGCTCGACAAAGTGACCTACTAGACACAATGGGTAAGAATATATGTGAGTGCGGAATTAACATGCAACAATTCCCTGTAGTAAAGGGAATGGACTAACTGAAAACCGTCACCTGAAGTTGACAAATTCATTCAAAAAAGTAAATGGTGGATAAGTTGGGCCCATAGGCATAAGCGTATACAGTTACCAGCTACTGGAAGAGTGTTGAAGAATACAGTTACATCTGCGGAGGTTGGCGGTGAAAACACTTCCGCTCCAAATATGTTTTTTATTTAACAAATCCCGTATCCGTCGATCAGAGAAAATCGGCGAATTCACACTGTTTAACTTAATTATTTGAAAAGGCGGGAAAAGACCAAAAATGAATCATCTTGAAAACGAGAAAACTGCTCGATTCGGTCTGTGCGTCGACCCGAAAACGTATACCATTAATAATAAAAAAATAATTAATTCAAATTAAGAGACAAAAAAGTGGATCAAGTTCAAGGTATATAGAGTATATTTCAATTGTTGACATTTTAATTAACTGCTAATTAACGAAAGTCTGCTATATATATAGCATTATTGAAAATATGACTACTGTTTATTCAAATCCAATGCGGTCATTAAACTAGCTCTGTTGCATTGTGTTTAAAAGAAGTGAGAGAGCATATTGAATGACCACGCACGAACTAACTTATTCATTCTTTTTAGAATTTCTAATTTCGGAGTACATTCGTAATCCCTTAAAGAATTATCATTCGGCGTAGGCTGCATCGTGTTTCAGACCACCTAACACTGATGATATACCAATCTCAGGCAGGTATTATTAAAATACGATTCTAATACTGAATCAAAATTGAATTGTATGAATTAAACATTTCATCTAGGTGGTTAATATTGAAACAGTCAAACTGAGATTGAACAAGGTCGCCGTAGAATTTCGCATTACTTTTCATAATTTGCTCTAAATCTGACACGGTGACCGATAAATCTGTGACCGAGCATGCCGTTCCATTGTTTCCAATATAGTGTAAAACAACGACGTGAGCAGGAAATTTCACACCGCTGTAAATCGAGTTTGTGCTTTATCCGGAAAACTCTAATGGATACTCATGGGTTAATTGCGCAATTTGTGTTTGTGTTGATTGATTGAAATGAACACCGGGTATCTCTATTTCAAGATTCTAAAATTAATAGATCTCCGGGAGTTAGTCTAAGTAGAAAGACATTTATAATCTCGTCAGTTGTTACCCACGGCCAGCGTAACTACACTCTATGGTGTGCGGACTTTTGCTGGTTTGTTTTGTGGCGAAATACACACCAGCTTATCTTTCAGACGTGGACACAAAGACCTTAAATTAACTGTGATCACAGTTAAAGCAATTTTCAGATCGAACCAAATTTCCAGCATTACTTGTTTATCACGGAATGTTGCGCAGTAATAACGCAGTTTATTTCAAATTAAACACCCATATGCTCATTTAACCGCTCCCTTGTGTTTTCGAGCGCTATAGAAATATATTCGTGATTCGATCAGTTTTCTCTAATATGTGTTACTAAAATACACTCTTAATAAATCAATAAGCCTCATTTTTAATGTTCCCTATGGTACACATTATCAAGATATCACATCGAACATATGAAATTGAATCTACACGTCGATTTCTCCGTACAATATATCAATTTCACTCTGCCCGTGACACTTTCTAATGACACAATGTCTCAATTATGTTGCAATAAAACGAGCATCATTCAATTAACAATGGCACGTGCGGTCAAATTGTTAATTTGATGTAGATACAATCAAAGACACCAGACACTCTATCCACAGTGTCTTTGATCTATTTAGTGAGGATGTGTTCCATCCATCTCATTCAAATCTAAAGTGCCATTAAATAAACAAGATAAGAAACCTCTAATTAAGTAGTTGGTTGAATAAAATCAAAAGTTCATTTTGCACATTTGACATCCCAATTATCGCAACGTCACTGCCATCGGCAAAGAATTGCCGCGGGTCATGGAGAAATTTGAGACAGACGAAATCAGACTCCTCGCTCTTGACAATGGTGATGAATGATGAGATACTAATTAAAATGTAACACGTTACGTCTTTGTTACGTCTTTGTATGTGTGATATAAATAATTTACTACCTAGGAGTATGAAATAATAATAAAAAAAGTTTGCACATTTAATTTGATTATTTAAAGTGACTTTGAAACGGGCAGTGTTTACACGTACATTAGATATATGTATACACTAAACATTTTCTATGCAATAACACACCCGGGTTGTAAGTCCCACCGTGTGTTCACCATCACTCGTTTTAGTTTATCAGAGGAATCGTTTATCATTTTGTTTTCGTTTTAGATTATACAATGTTAAGAACAACTTGTGACTTTAAAAAAGGGTAACTACAATGAAAGCAGACGATAATTATAAATTAAAAATCTAGACTTATCGTAAATATTACAGAACCTAATAATGACATGATATTGTTCACCAATAAACGAAGATAAATTTGAAGTTGTCAACGCGTTATAACCCAATACACGCAAATGATAATACAGGCGCCCGACACCAAAATCATTTCTATGCTACTAGTAATGACAATCAGTGAAAAATTACCCAACGGCACCTGACACCATTTCCATTTCTTGAATGACGTTAAATTTAGTGTTGTTATCCTTCAATGTTTTATTGCTCGTGCACTCCCTTCGATTATTCTCAGAAGTCATTTCGATCTAAAGCACGAATTTATCGCGAGACTTAATCCGATCCAAGTAACGATAATTAATTACTTTATAAATATAAAATAATCGAATAAATGAAATATTTCGGGTTTTGGGGCTGGAATTCGGAAAAAAATATACGCTTTTAATTTAATTACAACCGTACAAAAAGCTTAATATGTAGTTACATTAGTAGAAATACTTAATAAAACAAAGTTGCATGATTATTCAGTTCAAGACTATTTACGGTGACATTATTATCTTATTTTGGATTGTGCACTGCTAAGTGAATAGTCTCATTTCGTTGATGTATCTGCTTTGACAATTTCCAGCTTTTCGTTCACGCTTGCTTGGATTTCTGATTGGATTTGTAGGGAAACCAGAA
The DNA here is from genome assembly GCF_978046115.1 of Saccoglossus kowalevskii. Taxonomy (NCBI): domain Eukaryota; kingdom Metazoa; phylum Hemichordata; class Enteropneusta; family Harrimaniidae; genus Saccoglossus; species Saccoglossus kowalevskii. Next base: position 15,177,095 of record NC_140642.1, on the reverse strand, counting down.
CCAATCCTTTCCCCGTTAGACATTAATACGAATATATTACGAATAGTGCTAATAGGAAATTCTACCCACCATTTTTGGTTTGCAGTAGCACTGTTTATTAGCTCTCTTTTATTTTTTGGGGGGTGGATTTATACTGGAATTTTTGAAAGTTTGGGGACTCTCTCTTTTGTTATTTGTTGAGTTCACAGACATATTGTCATAACAATCAGACTGTAATTGTTATGTTTTATTGGTTTGTAGATGTGAAACACATTTGTTCTGAACTCTCGAAAACACTGGCCCTCCAACGTGTCGCACTACAATTCGCATTACTTCATATAGTCGAGGATTCCATTGTACAACTCACCAGCGAGGGGAAGGACACTGTGCATGACCGAGAAACCAAATCTAGACCTACCATTAAAAATTACACTTTTCCCAGACAGTTGTAAATCTAGATATTAAGCCTAAAACGTGTGAACAAAAACATGGTTATAATAGTGAATAAATAGACAAGTTAGATCTTCACCTGTCATTGGATAATGTGTCACTAGTAGTTGAGTGCTGTTTTCAACTCTCAATAAAAAGGGATTTGTCTTTTCTTTTATTAATATAGCCAGGATAAAACACTAATAGGTTTGCAAGATGGCATAATTATAAGGCTTTTGATGAAATTGTTATCGGGTATTATAATCCGTAGAAAGTCGGATAAGCATATATTTGAAAATTGACAAACATGGATGAAAAAGCGATGACTTGCACATGTTACCTGTACTTTAATATCGCCAATGTGATGAGGATATCTTCTTTTGAAAGCCAGATACCAGCTTAAGTTTTTTTTTGCCTATTTAATCTTGGCCGGTCGATACCGTGTAATTCCTAACGTTTTCAACAAAGCATTTAGCGATGACACGTATAGAACAGACAGCCGACGCCGACCCTATCAATGAAATTGCTCTTTTTTTAAAACTTCTAATACAACAGAATACTATCGTTGTGAAATGAAAGCGGCAAAGAAAAACACATCCTGTGAGAGATTACCACGTGTTATAATAGTAAGTGTTCAACAAACAAATTAGAAGTTTCAAAATGTCGTTTAGAGTGTTTTTTTGTGTCGAGGATTGCTTACACGTAAAGTGAACATTGTGAGACCACCCATTGCAATACTGAATTGCGAGCCAACAATAGAGAGGCTTAACACTGCGAACTCCCTATGCTTTTCCCGAGATTATCCTCCACTGCCGATTTATTACTGAAGGACTTGCTGGAGAGCCAGCGTTTTTTATTCCCTTTTCTGTTCATCTAAGTTGGCAATTCACAAACGACAAACCCAGAGGTCAGCGCAAGAAAAAAAATATGCCGACAAAGGTATTGTGCATTCCTTATCGAAGTAAAGTGCTCTAAAGTCTGCCGTATTCATTTCGGAAATAAGCTTAGTGAGCTATTCTCTTCTTCGCTTTGTCCGAGTAGATAAACAGGTTTATGCGGCGTGCTGTTCACATAAACAGCCATGTTCTACGCATCCAGGATCACGCGTACTAGTCTTATAGGGTAAACAATGGAAATTACATTACTAGAATATCGGTTTTATATATTTAGATCACCTCACTGGAATCTTACTAAGTACTTTACTGAACTTATTTTTACCATATATGTATACCTCTATGATTTTACTTTCCTAGAAATATGTGTGTTTTTCATAAACGCGAGCGACTAGAAATGAATCCTATTGCAAATAGACTTCGAACGGGAAAGTGTGCTTCATTCTTTCACTGGTCGCGTCGACGTGCGTATGTGCGTGCATGTGTTTGTGTGAATGTGTGCAGATCTCCGGTTAATGTTATCAGTTTAGTATTGGAGACCTGAGTGCATGTAGCTTGACCTTGCTACTTGCATGGTTCATGCCAACAATGAGCGATTAGAGTTATGACATCATAGATGCTGATTAAGTGGAAGTGATATCACAATTACTTGTATTTTGCCTGACGGGGGAATAATTACATTGCTAAAATAGTAATAGTAAATTCTCAAGAAATAAATATAATTTATTCTCATTATCACTCACGTATTGAGCCTGTTCAAACGTAATGTCATCCTATATGCTAAATAATAGAGAATGTTAAAATATTACAACAGTACACGTATACCATGGAATGGAACTTCATGATGTCAGTATGTATGCAATTGTTTAGTAACTATATTCCGATTCACCAGATGGTACAAAGAGTGTAGTGATTTTATTCGTGATGTTCATTTATTGTAAATTAAATTGTAGCTCAAATAAATTTCATTAGGATAACTGTCACGGCAGTTGACACGTTCATGAATAAATACATGTATGATTGAATTAAATTGTCGTGATTATTACGTGCTATAATATTTGCGCGTGTGTGTATAAGTGAGGAAAATGCTGTCCTAAGTTCGCCCTAAATGTTGGCAAGACAAGATTGTCACATTTTCTGATGTTTTACTCATTTCAAAGGTGTTGTTTTTTCATAACTCAGTGGAGATATCATTGTTCATATGTCATTGTCCGTACTTAGGAAGAGACAATCAGATTGTTGGTCTTTTGGGTCCTGAAAATAGGAAAGTTTGACAATGACAGTCAAAGTAGGCAATTAGTATAATCTCGTCCCGATTGGCTGTCATTCTGTAGTGATGGCAACTAGGAAGCAATACATTAGTTGAGTATAATACGAAAATTGAACATGAAAAATAGATCGCTTTCAAGTGTCTTCAACTAACTTAGCGAACAACCATTCTGCAATGACATCGGTACTGTTGTAAAAGTTGTATACACTGTTCGGACACTGACTTGCCATGTTTTGTCTCGTGGTCCCCGCGTGATGGGGTCTGTCGTTATTTGCAGTGAAATATATGTTATCTTGAAATTTATATTCTCCGCACTTCGATACCATGGAAATGTGTAAATGTCATTATTTGTATGTCGATCCCGTGTACAGCAAAATAAATGGCGTGGGATATGCAGAAACGAAGTACCGTGTCTCCTGTCATCAATTTCATTTTCATTTGGTACATTTCACGTAAGGATAATCTCCCAATCTTACAGTACGTGGAGACGGAATTTAAAAGTACATCAACGAATTACCGTGTATTTGTCTTTAATTCTGATGATGATTTTGAGAGATAAAATATTGTCGTTAATGCAATTGTCCACTCTTGTTGTCGTCTTATAGATCTGTCAGCTTAGTGCCCACCTTTTCTTTTTATAAACACTAATGGCTTAGCATCGAAATGTCGGATGGAAACGTTAATAACGAAACGTTTTAGACTATTACTGTGACGCAAATCCACAAATGTGCGTTTTTCATTGTATATCCCATCACTGTGTCGCTGTACATCGCCTGTAGACGAAACAATGCATGGTCCAGCAATTCACATCATACGTATTACTCATATGTTGAGAAAATACTGAAGAAAAAAACTACCTTATTTGCCTGGAGCTGATAAAGTCCAGTCAATAATACTAAATGGTGCGATATTGAACGCTGGAATAAGAGTATCATTGGCTACGCAGATTACACCAGAAATCACACTAACTAAATTTTGTAGAACCATACACTGACGTCACGTGGGTTATCGATAGTCGATAACGAAGCACATTTCAGTATTTAAATTTCAATTTGTAAATGAAAATCAGAATATTTAAAAAAATCGAAGGAGTGGAATCTTGAAAACACATTGAGACTTCCTCAAACTGGATAGTCGATAGTGGAATACTCCAATGATGAAAACACGTGTTTTTGTGTCACTATGACTATACCATTAACCACCCAACAAGGAATAGAAGATTGAAATTTCTTTCATGTCTCAAAATTCTTATATCGGCATTTCATCGGTCTGTCGTTCAATATATATCAATATCATATATATATATATATATATATATATATATATATATATATGAATAATGGACATTACAATAACGCAAATACATCAGAGAAGCACTATAGTTGCGGAGCCAAATCAGTTATTGTAAAACAAAAATAATTAACTTCAAAATGTTCAAATTATTGCATTTGTGGATATTTAATATTCTATTTCTGGACAATTGTTGACTTCGCTTATTAGGAGTTATAACATTTTATTGTTTGCAATAAACCAGTACTTTTCACAAAATGAAAAAGTCTATATGAGGATAATGCAGAAGTTCAATTATTATGTGATCTAAGGCTGTGTCTACTGTATTGCGCCCTCTGTGAACACACTGCGTAGTAAGTGGCAGAGGGCGCAATATATAATGTGACACGCGGTACTGTAAAATACATTATTTAGCTAGAATTAATGTTCGCTTAGAAGACATGTTGTATGAAGTTTATTTTCAATGAGTTGAATGTAAAATATAGAAAAAAAGACATTATTGCTTTGTTTTATTTTCACTGGTTCATTTCATTGGCGATAATATGTGCTGTTACGTTTGATTCGACGTCATATTTAATACCGTGACAATACTATTGTAACGTTTGCTTTGATTCCACGTCATGTTCGATACTTTGATGATACTGGGTACTGTTTCATTTGATTCCACGTCATGGTCAATACTGTATACAATACTATGTACTGTTTCATTTGATTCCACGTCATGTCCGATACTGTAACGATACTATGTACTGTTTCATTTGACTCCACGTCATGTCCGATACTGTAACGATACTATGTATTGTTTCATTTGACTCCACGTCATGTCCGATACTGTAACGATACTATGTACGGTTTCATTTGACTCCACGTCATGTCCGATACTGTAACGATACTATGTACTGTTTTATTTGACTCCACGTCATGTCCGATACTGTAACGATACTATGTATTGTTTCATTTGACTCCACGTCATGTCCGATACTGTGACGATACTATGTACTGTTTCATTTGACTCTACGTCATGTCCGATACTGTAACGATACTATGTACTATGTACTGTTTCATTTAAAGTCATGTCCAATACTTTGACGATAGTATTACCTGTTTCGTTTATTCCACGTCACGTTGAATACGGTAACAGTACTATACACTTTGTCATTAACTCCGTGTGTAAAATGGATTGACGCTGACACTGTAAGGCAATCCTGGGGTGTTTGCTGTTTTCAAGGCACCGGAAGAACAACCTCCAACATTTATTTTCGTCTGATGAAAACTAACTAATAGACTGATGTATATTTTCTGACTGGTATGTGAATTTCCACGCAAGTCTTCTAATTTATAGCAACTCCAATACTTCACTTAGCTATAGACGAGTTTGAATAGATGATCGATGTGATAGTTTACAGTTGACTATGTGTCTTATCTTTTGTCTCAGTTCATTTTATGTGATACAATTTCACCATCTCTCGACTGATTTAAACAAATGTTGACGATTCTGTTACACGTTTTATGAGATATTGCTTGATGGCTGGTATTCACAGTGTTTGACTTCACTGTTTCATCATTGACAGTGTTAAATTTAAGTTAATGGCCAACATATCAAGCGTTCAACTCACATCTCTTTTCCCATAAAAATAATAAGTAGAACTCACAGATAATATATAATATGATATGATAAATAATATGATATGATAAATGAACTGAAAATGGCGGTAATTATATTATTCAGAGATTGTGGTGCAATAAGTAGCTCCGATCTTCCGTTCATTGTATCAGGTTGTTGATCAATGTAGTGTAACAACAAAAACAGAAATTGTTGGAGCAATAAGAGTTTTTTTTTTATAGTTTGTATTTTTATTCGTTTTATTTTTGTATGTAATATTAATACCAAGAATGGTTGTACAATGTCACTCAAAGATGAAATCACTGCCAATAAAAAATCACTGATATCCAAGTGCCTTGTGTAAGTCGGTAGACAAACGCCCTCTTTCACGCGGAAGAAAAACTCTTGTTTTTTAGTGTATTCACTGAGACCTCACCATAGTCATCGGCGAGACTTAAGAACGATTCATTATTTCTGTAGGGGTAGAAGATTTAGCGATTGTGTACTAATTGGTGTATTATTATTATTAGATTGATCTGTAACCTGCAAGCACTAGTTCAAAAGTATTTATCGAAAATTCATGACAGAATTTATGTCCGATGATGAGCAGACGTGTCCAATTACATAACAGCGCAAAATTAAACAACTTGACAGAATCAGTGGAATGTGAAAGTACATCTAGATAAATCCAAAATTAGTGTTTCTCTAAATTGAGGTATGCCTTGCGAAAAATGTACATTTGATGGCAAACAAATTGAAACTGCATTTTCTCTGTTACTACTAGTATTTAGTAATATTTAGTTTTTGATTTTGAGTTTTTAGTATTTAGTATTATTTAGTATTTGATATAATAAAGGCAATATTTCCTATTTAAACTGTTGTCAGAAAACTTGGTGGCTTCTCTGTATCAGATGCTTTTAAACAAGTCTGTAGTATCAGCCATTTACTGCGGTAGTGAAATATGGGGCAATGAACTTGTAAACGTGTAAATAATGTAAATTGTGTGGCAAATGTATCAATCATACATATTTGCGTAATATATATATGTAACAATTCGATACACCCAACAACAGAAAAACCCCGAAAACAATTCAAAACACATTTTATAAAAATTGGCCCTCTATATTTTGATAGAAACACAACAGAGAGAAAAATATATCGGCGATGCAAATGTTTGATTTGTTTTCATTTTTTCATATTTTTTATATTTGATAGTTTTGATTAATGTCTATGATCATTTAATTTTACCTACCATATTATTTATATATTGTGCACTGATTGTACGACTGGCTAAGGCCTGGTACTGTTAATACAGTAAATAATACTGTATGTGTCGCGATTGATCACGATACGGGTTTACTTCCATAAATAACGTGTTGTTTGGGTTACCGGTATCTATTACTAATTTTGAGTGCCTACATCGAATAATGCGTCTGCAGTAAGTTTTTAGTCTATGATAAATGTATTTCAGTATACAACAACATACCAACTTTTAACGAAGTTGTCCACTGTGTTAAAGGGGTAGCGTCTAAGGGTAAATATAATACGTGTGACTAATTTACTGATATTTACTTCTTGGAACGGCCATCTTGAATCCCCTCGAACATACCAAATTGTTTGGTAAGGATTCAAAAGATTTATATTCAACAATGTACGCATTGCCAGAGCAGAGCAGCTCTCACTCGCACTAATGTGGTTATCGCCCTCATACGATCATAACTCGTTGAACGACTACACTTTTGTTTACTATTTCCCAAAAAGTCGTGGCACTGCGTCGTTTCGATATTGGTATCATGCAACGTGCACAACGGCAAGATGTCGCGCGTTAAACTATGGGTTCATGAATGATACATTCACTTTTAAAGCACAGTATTTCATGAACTCGATCTTATATTAACATAGGACAATGGAATTATTAATGATTGATGGGCACCCAATACACATACACATGTTTGTTATCATATATGAATGTTGGTGCAAAAGAATATATTTATTGTTCGTCTTGTCTGTTTGGCTTTTATTTTCATCTTTCCAATAACAAGACTTTGATAGTAATTAAAATGCTCGAGTTACATATGTGAATTGTACGCGTAAACGCTCCACATTTAAATTTGAAACACGCCCTCTAACGTTGATTTCTCTACTATTTTTAACGTAAAATATCTAATGATGAAATGATGACTAGAAGGCACTCGATATTTCCAACAGAAATATATGAGTTCCTTCAGAGAACATATCATAACTGCAAAAGCAAAACTTTCAAAAAAAGACTGAAGGACTGGCCGTGAAGATTTGTCAGTATAATATAACATATTATGTACTTGGCACATCAACCAGAACAGTTATGATACTACCATTCTGGTTTGAGTGTCCCGTTTACCGTAAGTAAGCAATTAGTGATAAACGATGCCCGACGATCAGTGTGTTTTGTTAATGTCATTAAAAGTATCAATATTGTGAAAGGCGCGCGTCGGCGCGTCAAAATCGGGCAAACCGTTAATTATTCGCAAATGGAGTCAATTTGTATAGTTTTCTTGATTTATTCTGCAGATATAGGTAAAATATAGGTAAGGCTTTGGCGAAATTTGAAAGAGCAACTAATAATCTTCAACCTGATATTTTTTATAGATTTTATTTTTCATTCTGTTCGTCTGTTTTTTCTAGTTTAAAAAAATATGAGCTGGCTGGAGCCTTCATCCCTTGTCTATTTCTTACACTAGATACCGGCCGATACCCCTCCCCGCTCATAGGGAGTGCGTACAGTTGATCATAGTTCCTGGGCTCCCTGTGCTAGTACACGACGTGGCTTAATGTTTCCTGGACGTGAAAGTCAATTACTATCGATGACTAGAAGGCACTCGATATTTCCAACAGAAATATATGAGTTCCTTCAGAGAACATATCATAACTGCAAAAGCAAAACTTTCAAAAAAAGACTGAAGGACTGGCCGTGAAGATTTGTCAGTATAATATAACATATTATGTACTTGGCACATCAACCAGAACAGTTATGATACTACCATTCTGGTTTGAGTGTCCCGTTTACCGTAAGTAAGCAATTAGTGATAAACGATGCCCGACGATCAGTGTGTTTTGTTAATGTCATTAAAAGTATCAATATTGTGAAAGGCGCGCGTCGGCGCGTCAAAATCGGGCAAACCGTTAATTATTCGCAAATGGAGTCAATTTGTATAGTTTTCTTGATTTATTCTGCAGATATAGGTAAAATATAGGTAAGGCTTTGGCGAAATTTGAAAGAGCAACTAATAATCTTCAACCTGATATTTTTTATAGATTTTATTTTTCATTCTGTTCGTCTGTTTTTTCTAGTTTAAAAAAATATGAGCTGGCTGGAGCCTTCATCCCTTGTCTATTTCTTACACTAGATACCGGCCGATACCCCTCCCCGCTCATAGGGAGTGCGTACAGTTGATCATAGTTCCTGGGCTCCCTGTGCTAGTACACGACGTGGCTTAATGTTTCCTGGACGTGAAAGTCAATTACTATCGACGAAATATTCATCTATTGCCAGTCTACCGATTGCCAATAGAAATATACATAGTTATGAAAAAGAAAGAGTTATGGTTAATATGAGTACAAGGAAATACATGATAGTCTACAGGAATGTTATGTAAAAATGAAATCATACGAAATAGTGAACAACAATTTCAGATAGAGTCATATTTTATTCGTTCTAATCCCACTAAGTACATGGTCGATGCAACCGGCAGACGACTTTATAATTTACAATTGCAGACTGACATCGGGATTCTGAATAAATACAACTAAGAGAAACTACCAGCTAACTTGCGTACAAGTCGTTCAAGACCATAGTTGGCAATGGAACTCGCCATTTAACTGAAGTAGCCGATGTAGTGGTGTTGACTAAACGTGGAAAAAGTACACCCGTTGAAATGCTAATAGCAAAAAATCCAACCAAACACAGACTGCAGTCGCCGTCCCATGCTGGTGAATACAGACCAATGAAGTGCGTCGATGTCTCCCGATGTTTCCTTGTCGTCGCCACAAGCCATGCAATATTATTTACAATCGATCCATACTCGTATCCATACTACCCATATCAATACGGATGGAACTCGCCTGCACTATTACATCAACCGAGCATGCAAGCTCCTGCTAGTACAGCCGTACTGCCACTTTCTACCATTGCCACTAGAACCACCTCCAGGGAAACCACCACCACCACGGCTACTATAAATAACACCCTATACTTGTGTCCAGTTCTCTGTTACCTCTTCTCGTGTAGTTATTTTATAACGTAATATAACATTTTAAATTATTTATTCGGAGTTTTATATTGCGTTCATAGTTATAATTCGTTTCAGGTGTTACTAGTAACATTCTTCAAAGTGATTTGAAATAATGAACAGATATAGTTCAACGTTGTGTTCCGTGGAGAAGACAATCATATTCTAGTTCTCGTTTAAAATTCTGTGCTGTACAAATATTTCATGTACTTTCAAAGTTCATTGTTTCAAAATATTAAAAAATGAGTATGGCGAAATATTCATCTTTCACATTGTATCAGTGTTACTGTGTAGTAGTCACGTATCCAGTGAGTTGATGTGTCTTTGTTTTGACTCGCCGGCGCGCGGCTTTCTTTGTTTGCCTGATTATTGGTACTTTTGGTGTCTTGTTTATATACAGCTGGGTTCTGCGCGTAGTTTATCACCTAGTGGGTACTTGTAGTAAACGGGACACCCAGTAAACGTACCAGTTAGTTTTAACAGTTCCCAATCCCATCTCTGCATGTCTCTAAATGTGGAACAGCAAGCTTTGGTTAAACAACAATCATAATTATTGACATTTGGGACGCATTTTATAAATTGAAACAATTAACTGGATCACACGGTATGCAATTTCACCACGTTGTTCTTGGGGAATCAACATAAGTAAATAACATCGGCAGAGTATTTAAAATACGTGGAATGCTCATTATTTTGATTTTCAACTCGAATATACGTATCATGTGTACGTCAAAAATGAATGAGTTGAACTTATTGACGTCATCGATATTTATTCTATGGTTGTTCAATGATGCGTATGGCATAGTTATTTTCACACAAGTGGAATTAAATCTTGGTTTCACTTGCTATCTGGTATTATATCTGTTTATCAAAACTGACGTAATTTCGGGGTGAACTTAAATCTACATCATGAAAAATTGCCGAGGAACGACGAATATATCCGAGTGACGGGGGTCTGACACTACATATTTTCGACTGAGCAAGTAAACAAATAAAAATAGGAGTTTTCGTGGAAACAATGACTGCGTGATTCTGGTGGCCAATTTGACGAAATTGAAACTAGTTCGCGGGCCTCCATTGTTTTGTTTGGGCTTTCAGTCACAAGAAATAAATTCCATGCACTTACTACTATTCGGTATTCAGCGTTATTATTGGATGTAGCATTTATTCCTATGGTTACAATTTTACGAAAGCCGAGAGGGGCCTTCCTACTTCCTACTTCGCAGTTCTAACTTCCTACTTCCGACTTCAAACTTCCGAGTTCCGACTTCTAACTTCCGAGTTCAAACTTTCATGGAGAGCAAAGCATTGTGGGATATTGAACACATGCACGTGCGTGGATGGCTAACAACATGGCCGTCAGCAGCTAGACGAGTTGTGCTGGGTAAGTTTATTATTCACGAATTATTTAATAATATGTTGGCATGTAAGGGATTGCATTTGTAGTATTATTGTTACAAACCGCTGCACAGAATGTGCATTTTGTGCACAGAATGTTATACCAAACTGTTTTGCATAGGTTATAAGGTGAGATCAGCGCCAAAATTATTTTTATAGTTATATTATCTTTGCGTTAGGTAGGCAAAGCTTGTCGTATTTATATTGTCTTTGCATTTGATTATATTCTCCCTTGGAAAAAGTGACCTGGTAATATTCTACCTTTGGACAAGTCCCTACCTATCTGGAAACAAGTCGCCTCGTTGTGTGCCCTGAATATATTCTACTTTGCGACAAGTCCCCTGGTAATTCTCTTATTCTTGTGAGTCAAATATAAGTGAAAACTGCTACCCACACAGATTGATCATCAGTCTCACCTATACTTGACGGACACTGGCATTCACTTATTTTCAGACAAGTATCGAGAAAGTGCTAGGGAAGTGGGTTCCACTAATAGTATGACATTAATATTTAAGCGAAGGTCTGATCCCACATAATAGGCACTCCCATTGTACCCGGCCTAAAAACTAAGTTCACTATGTTTATTTGCATCTCTATGGTATGAGATACCATAATTTGTTGGTGTGCTCGAAAACAGTTATTGCGGTGACCTTCAAATCCAAGATGGCGTCCAAGATGGCGACCAAGCCTGTACAACCTAATATAGCTGGTTCCATTTGTTATAAAATATTTGTGAAAGTGGCTAAATATATGTTTTTTGTGAACGGAAATGTTCACGAACTAACATTCCATGATGATAAAAGTATTGTTTCTTATCTTAACCATGTTTTATGTATATAACTGATGATCCATTTGTTTGTACCATGGCACTTATTCAGCAGCTGAAAGTAAATAACAATTCCACATTTCGTGACTTGGCAGGAACTGTGCCGAGGTTGATAATGAGACAGGTTCAATTCCCACGAGCTGTACAGCATATGTACATTGGGTGACTGGCACTTATCCAGAAATATCAATAAAGAATCCTGAACGAATTAGCAATGCACACCAAAAAGTTGACAAACAGTTTTAAAAGGCCCTTCGAGCCATTGGCACATTTTGGCTTACTGTAATCGAAGAAACGAAACAGGGATAACACACATAATGAAAATTAAACTGTAATCAGTGGAAATGGGTTTTATACATACAATATTTACAAAATATTTGTCGAAAATTACAATATTCAATACGTAAATGGTTCGTTTCGCTAATTACAGATAATTAAAACTACGAAACAAGGGTCTTACACGTACAATATTTACAACTGTCTGTCGAAACTTGACCTGTATATTCACTTTTCAGTAGTGTATACTAGTATGACATAAATCATTTGCAGAAAATAACAATATTTATCAGTAAATGGTTCATTTCGCTGATTACAGATAATCAAAAAACAAGGGTCTTACACGTTCAATATTTACAACTGTCGGTCGAAACTTAAATTCACCTTTCAGTCGTGTCGTAACTAAATGAAACATTTGCCCAAAACAATCGGGACTTTAATTAGTAAAAGTTTCGTTTCGCTAATTACGGATAATCAGAAATATTTAATCAGCGAAACAAGGATCTTCCACGTATATTATTTACAACTGTTGGACGAAACTCGACCAGTACATTCACCTTTCAGTAGTGTATACAACGGCATGTAACAATTGTCAAAAAATAAAGGGGATGATTTTTAAATTAACAGTAATATTGCGACCAGCTACGCAACGTGCAACGCTCCGAGGATTACCAAAAGGCGTACTAATTTGATTATGACCATCAGTCTGGCGGGCTTTCTGGTTCAACCAAGGTCGAGGGATGGGACTGTCCTCTTATACGGACCTTCCTTTTGGTGTCATCACCTTTATTTTTGACAATTGTTCCATGCCGTTGTATAAACTGGACTACTAAAGCCAACAGTTTACATAATACCACACAATGTAGGACGCTGATTTAAAGATTTCCAATTATCTGTAATTAGAGAAACGAATGATTTATTGAATAAAATATTGTGTTTTATGTCCTTATATACACTACTGAAAGGTAAATATACAGGTCAAGTTTTGTCTAAAAGTTTGCACGTATAGGTGTAAGACCCTCGCTGATTACAGATTTCCGATTATCATATACTAGTAGTTACTGTTCAGATCGAAATACTAAAACGTGCGTGTTACTTTGATATTATGTCAGTGTGTGTGTGCCACACACAACTATTATAAATATTCGTAACCAGTAATGATAGCTTTAATTGCCCATTGTATATTTTATATTGTGCCTTTCAAAATAAAAGTCACTCAAACTTTCAATTGCAAATTGTTTTTTCTATCTGGCAAATAAATTTAGCAGTTTATAAATATACAGTATATAATACCCTATGTATAGGGTCCAAAAACAACTATGAAAAACATAGCCTGGCATATAGTTATGAACTGCTCATTACGCAAATTGTTTGTACACAATTTGGAATATATTTGTCAATTTGAAGTGAGCAATGTTATATATGTATCATTAAAACAGATCCACTATCCAATATCATACAAGACAACTGTTTGTCCTTGTGGTTTGGTGTGGTTGTTTGTCTAGTAAACTTGTTTTGACATTTTTGATGACATGACTGGAACATCAGGGCGGGTTCGACATGCCAGCAACAGATGCTTACCCTTCACGTGCACCTGACTCCCTTATGGGGGTTTATGATGTTCCGATTCCATCGATTTTGTCAGTATATTTTTCTTGACAACTGATTGTTAAAGAATGGCAAATTGGTACTTCTATAATTACTAAAGTCGTCAGGTCCACGAGACGAACAATTCACTAAAATGTGAGTGTGGACTTGATTAGCATGGATATATTGCTATCAACTATTGATATCAACTTGGAATGCAAATATGTGGATTATTTAGTCAATAAAACATGCGTACAGCCATTTAAATTAATATTCTAGCATATGTATTTAACCAGATATGTGTACATTTACCATTCAGTAACCATATTGGACACCATCATTTGAAGGCTATCGCAATGATTTTTTGTGTGCACACCAAACAAATATTGTTTTTCATAAGACATAGAAACAAAATAATATAATGAACACAGTTTGTAGGATGGGTACAATGGGACCTGAGAGCTATGGGAATCAGACTTTCGCTTATATATAATTTCTTCAGGTTTTATAGGTATATTAATAATCATTAAATTATGTCAAAAGTCGGGTTGAATGAATTGACTTTCACTTTTAATTGTACAAATACCATGTTATGTTTAATGTTTTCCCCAAAGGACTTTATGCTTTAACTTATATATTTATATATACCAAGACTCCTTTATTTTCATATTTTAAATTTCCGACTTCTTACTTCTTACTTCCAATTTCCGACTTCTCACTTCCAAATTCTCACTTCCAATTTCCGACTTCTCACTTCTGACTTCCAATTTCCGACTTCTCACTTCTGACTTCCAATTTCCGACTTCTCACTTCTGTCTTCCAAATTCTCACTTCCAATTTCCGACTTCTCACTTCTGTCTTCCAAATTCTCACTTCCAATTTCCGACTTCTCACTTCCGACTTCTCACTTCCAATTTCTCACTTCCAATTTCCGATTTCTCACTCCTCACTTCCAAATTGTCACTTCCAATTTCCGACTTCTCACTTCTGTTTTCCAATTTCTCACTTCCAATTTCCGACTTCATATTTGCCACTTCCTCATTGCAGGCCTTCCTATCTCATATTTGATTATAATTTTTACCCATTACCTTTTAACTTTCTCTTTCTCAATAAGGTTTATATGAAAAAGAATGTCCATCTGAATAATGAATTGATATCTTCCTAGAGTGGACGTCATCACAATACGGTATGTATGATGTACAGTGGAGGAAAGGCTACGCAACAATAAAATCATTATGTTTCAGTGTTTACAATTTCATCAATAATTCTGAAAACAGTTTGCTTCAAGTATATGTTCACGTGCAATTTTATATCCTAGTAATTTTGTATGTAGTACATATTGCATTCAAACCTAAGCATCACATCCTGTGAAAAACGAGTGATTATACTGATAATTTTGTAGGTAATAAAATGCTTATTGTCTACTGTCTTTCCATTTGCATATGTTGCCTGACTATACAGGAATTATTGACAGGGAAAAGCTAATAAAGAAATACTTTAATGCATGCTACACTAATGAGGAAATAATAGCTTCTCTGTTCCTTTTACATGGTAAGTTGCTCACATGCACTATAACGTTGATTCACATTATCGTATGTATTGTCTCATTTCTGAATACCGTTCAGTGTATGTTTGGTTTGGTGTTTGGAATGTATACATGCAGCAAATGTTCTCTACACCTATGCGTATGTTGGAAATGTTAAATTATTAAATATTAAATCCTGTCCATATCACTTTTGCATAATA
Organism: Saccoglossus kowalevskii; assembly: GCF_978046115.1. Classification (NCBI taxonomy): domain Eukaryota; kingdom Metazoa; phylum Hemichordata; class Enteropneusta; family Harrimaniidae; genus Saccoglossus; species Saccoglossus kowalevskii. The sequence goes on along the minus strand of NC_140642.1, from coordinate 15,161,530 downwards.
GGTAACATTGTAAGCCTTAGACATTTGAAACGCCTATTGAAAAAGTATGGTTTGAAGCGAAGGAAGACTATCACTTTACCTGACATAGAGAATATCATTGCAGCTATAGAAACAGAGCTACAATCCAGCGGAAAATGTATTGGGTATAGAGCCATGTGGAAAAGGTTGAAACTCAAATATGGTTTAATGGTGAACAGGGATTTAGTTCTTGATCTACTTACTATACTTGATCCTGAAGGGATTGAAAGACGTACGAAGCATAGGCTCTTAAGAAGGAAGTATGTAGTACCAGGACCAAATTTTATTTGGCACATCGATGGTTACGATAAACTTAAACCATTTGGGTTCGCAGTTCATGGTGCCATTGATGGATACAGCAGGAAAATGTTATGGTTGGAAGTATCATCTAGCAATAACAACCCTGGAATTATTGCAAACTACTACCTAAACTATGCAAAGCAGGCTGGAGTTGTTCCAAGAATTCTGAGATCTGACCTTGGAACAGAAAATTCTATTGTTGAATTCTTGCAACCGCTCTTCAGATGGAATGACACTGATAACCTTGCTGGGGTAAAAAGTTTTATCTATGGCAAGAGTACTTCAAATCAACGTATTGAGGCTTGGAGTATGATGAGAAGGCAAGGTGGTGATTGGTGGATTAATTACTTCAAAGACATTAGAGACAGTGGACTATATCATGATTATGACCCATTGCATGTTGAATGCTTAAGATATTGCTTCATGGACATATTGCAAAGAGAGCTCAACTGCATTGCTATGGAGTGGAACCTTCATTATATTGCCACAAAGAGAAATTCAGAAAACCAGAAAGGGAAACCTGACATACTTTATTACATACCTGAATTATCTGGTAGCTACAACTATGGTACATATATTGACGAAGAAGATGTTAGTATGTGTATTGAACTTTATAGTACTCCATTGCCAGAACATGGATCCTGCCCTGCGTTTATACAGTTAGCAAATGAAGTAATGCCTGGTTATGAAAAGCCAACAACAGTGGATGAGGCAGAGAAACTATTTTTGACATTGTTACAAGCCACTGAAGCATACATTTGAAAGGTATATCAGTTTTGTATCAGGACGACTGATCTTTGTGACATATTGATTAAACTTACATTGTTGCATCTGTGAACTTGTCAAAATTTTTCAGACATGTAATATATATCTTTATTCCATCTTTGGCTACTGATTTCGCTTCATTAGAAGTGTACTGCAAGGAGAATACCATCTAAGCTCAGCTCAAAATAGTAGTTCATGTTCATTTAACAATACTCTGATACTATATACGTGTGGTAAATACGTTAAACATATGTGATGGACAAGTGATGTACATACAATGTAATGCACTACTGATTATCTGTGCATAATTAACGTATTCAATTATAGTGCATGCATAATAGATGTGACATATATGTCACTCCAGATTGTCTTGAAAATAACCTGTTCATATCAAATGAATACCGCGTTATTTTATGACTTTTATTTCGATTCAGTGACACGTTTGAATCATTGATCTACTTTGTAACTATTCATATTGTGCGAATACCAATTTTTAATTTTCAATTAAAACGTGGGGTAAGCTGTACGAAATATTTGCAATTACATGGCAAATGTGTTAAGGATAAATTAGTTGTTACATTACTATGCTACATCATACTATATTCAGATATTGCTTCAATAAATCTACATTCATAATTAAAACACTGTAGTTAATTTTATTTGGTATATATATATATATATTATGCAAAAATAAGTCAATGTATTTCAACTAAAGTCTCAATAAAGCGTGTGTTTATTATGTGAATTTGCTGATTAACATACCAGCAACCAAATATTTTTTTTAATAATTTTGCATTTATATTCATTGCCCTGCTCGAATGAAAATCAGGATAATAAAACGACAAATTAACAGTTCGTAGGGCACACTTTTTGATATATTAAAAATGATCATATTTCAATATCATTTAAAACTGAGTCATAGCTATTTAAAATCTGTTATTTAGGTGCGAATTTATTTTGAAACTAGGTTGAAAATGGCATAATAAATAGATGGTAATGTTTATTTGCATTGGTATCACGAGTTCAAGCAATAAAGATCGTTGAAGTACATTAAATTCTCGCCCATTTGCAATTAATCATAATTGCAGGCCAACAATGTTTAGTCTACTGTGTGCGAAGCCTTTGAGTTTAAGGTATTTGTGTGTGTGTGTGTGTGTGTGTGTGTGTCTGTTCCACGCAAATCTCAAGAACAGTTTATATTTGGATGAAATTCGGTACATATATGCTTTGGAGTAATCCTCGGACATGATTTGTTTTTTGGGCAAAACTGTTTAAAGTTAAATATGTAAATTAGCTAATTTGCATACAGTTTTTACTAAATTTGAATTATCTCATGAACAATGCAATAGGTTTGGACCAAGTTTGATAAGCATATACATTAATGTAATCCGCATGCCATAATACTTGTGGATAATATTTCTTGATGACCAATCAACCAATCAAAACTAACTATTCAACTATCGGTCTTTGATTTTTCAATCTATCTGACAGCTGAACGTTGTTTCATTTGAAAATGCAATCACTGCATTATTGAACAACCCAAATCATACAATTCATTTCAGTTTGTGGTATTTAAGCCAACAATATGCCCAATTTTCATTGTGGTGACATTTTAGTATCCAAATAAGTCCCACTTGTCAATTAACATCCCATGGGAATGATTAGATGTGCCAATTATTGGTAATATGATCTCTTAACTTTTGGATTACATGCTGTACATTTTTTGGAAAATTTAAAAAAGATTATTATTATGGCATCCAAAAAAATATATTCATCAGGAGACCAATCGGGGTCAGGGGTCACATGCATTTGATTACCACATTTCCACTCAATAAGTACAGTACAAATATGTAAATGTCTCAGCATTTCATTAGAACTATTTATTAACCATTGCAACTACAGCAATAACTACAGTGAAGTTTACTGAGATGAACAAAAGCTATATCAGAACGTTAAAAACAGATACTGAAATAAACAAATTGAAAACGTCAGCAAAGTGTTACTAAAACTAGTAACACATGCATAGAGTAAAACTGGTTATTTTTAGTATAAAGTTTAACATGTCTACAGATGTTAGTTCACAAATAAAATGAGCTCTTCTCTCTGTGCAATAACTTCTACAATAAAACACAATGTATGGATTCTTTTGTACATGAATGCAGAATAGTAAACAAGTAAATAAACTATGGAATGTCAAATGAAAATAAATCCAATACAGCTTAGAAAGTATTCCAGTGCTGAAGGTATTGGAGGAATACTGTATTTACTATATTAGAAGCACATCTTCATCACACATAAAAAGCATTGTATTTATTGAATGCAAAATCATTGAAATACGTCTTAGTTTTACAGTAAGCGCATGCGTTTCTAATAGGGCAAATAATTAGGGTGGTTCTAAGTAGCTAATGTTTAACAATTGTAAATATATAATAAAATAATGACCATATATGATGAACTAATATTTTGGTCATATATCTTGTCAGACAACAAAATTAAAGCACCAGCTGCTAGTCCCTATCTGCAATAGTACATTACAGTTATGCATAGTAAGAAACAAACATGAAACTAATAAGTAATTATTATGCATGGATTTCAACCCTGAAGTAATCAGAACTATGGATTATCTAAAAGCATGTACCCAGTGTCATTAAATTTAATCAGTGGTATTCAAGATATCTATGGAGAACCTGTAAATTGGTTAATTTATGCAAGTTAGGTAATTAATAAGCACAAAACTTAACCCTAAACTGAACATGTATATGGGTTATCCCTAAGCATCTACATGTGTATGTACCAAGTTTCACTGAATCTGATGAGTGATTGAGATATTGGTGGAAAAGTTAAATATTGGCTAATTTATATGCAAAATGAATCATTATTGTGCACAAACTTCATCCAAAAACTAATAAGAACTGTACATTATCCCAGATCATCTAAGTATCAGGTTTCATTGGAATTTGATAATTGGTTTTATATCAGTGGAACAGACACACATACACACACAGATGCACTAACCGCAGACTTCCATTGTGTGCTTCACACAAGGGAGTCAACAAATTAAATAAAATCATGAATGCCCAAGATACATATATGACTTATGTAACTAAAAATAAACCAGAATCCCAAATACCATATCTTGTTTTATTCGACATTTGCATTGATCACAACTGAAATGGCTCATTCTATCTATAAACACAGCTTTGTACCAATGGCCCATGCAACTGTAATAGAGCAGAATGGCATATACCAGTATGCATAGTTCATATCTGTGTCAAATAGCTTTGCTCAAGGTTAAGATAATTTATCAATTGTTTTATATTGGGTAATATATTGTCTTCCTCAGCTCAGACTACTTTGAAGAAATGCTTCCTGCAAAAGGTTTTAGAACGAATAGTAAACTAATTCACTATTATTAATTTGCTCCCAGAATATCAATACACTCTAGGGCAGAGGGTCTATTATCTGGACAGTAATCCACACATCTACTGAGAAGTCCAACAAATGAATGACCATAGCATCCTTCAGTGATTAATGTCTCCAATGAACATGGCATTTTTTGTGCTACCATCAAATTATTTAGTTGATGTAGATCATCTTCTTGGTTGTCATCAGCAAGGCTACCCTCGTGTGTTGACTCGTCTTTGTCAAGGCCCCATGCATCATGTTCCGTATACAGCTCAATAAGCGTAATTCCAAGGGACCACATATCAGACATCGTACTTGCTTTAGTTTGTTGAATTAGACATTCGGGAGCCATGTACGATGGTGTTCCAGCTATAGCACTGCTGCCTGCATGAAGTGTTGTATGACGCTTTATAAGTTTGCTAACACCCATGTCACAAATTTTTGTAACCATGGTATTCTTTGCGATTAAAATGTTAGCAGGTTTTATGTCCTGATGAATGATATTATTCTCATGCATGTATGATATTGCTTGGCACAGTTGCTTGGTGATATATGGCTTTCGGTCATTTGGAATATTAAACTCTATGTGCTCACCACTAAAAAGAAGATCATCCATGTTTGGCCCATCAATATATTCAGAGACAATGATCATTGTATTCTTTTCAACAGCAGTTGCCATAAGCTGCACGATATTTGGATGTCTGATCCTACTATGTATTTGAACCTCCCTTTTAATACTTCCTTGCAGAAGTTTTACATTTCTTCCCTTTATTTCTTTGATAGCCACATCTGTGCCAAGCCATTTACCTCTATACACTATGCCAAATGCACCTCTGCCAATTTCATCAGCTCTTCTGTACTGTACATCCTTTACCTTGATTTGGGGTACATAAGCATTTGCTGCACTTTATGAGGATGATGGAACAACTTCTTGAATGGATCTTGCTTTCTTCCTGGAATCAGGCTGTAGTTTCTGTGACAAACTTGGCATCTGTTTTACAAGTTTTCCTTCTTCTCGCCCACTCCCTGTCATTGTACATACTTCAACAATACTTACATTTGCAGATTCTTCAAACATTCCATCAAATGTTACAATTACTTTGTACAAGCCGGCATCAGTTATCCAAAGACAGCAATGATCAGAGTCTTCGGATATAATAACATCATCCTTTTTCCATGTATAGATGACACCTGGTTGTCCATGACAGGAAGCGATCACACCAAGTACTAACAGTTTGTCTTCATAACCCCAGATTTCAGCTGGCTCATGCAATATTATTTTAGAATTTTCAAACCCATTTGCCATTGGAAAGACATACTTTAAATCATTTCCATCCATGCATTTGTAATCTAAAAATAGCACGTCCTTCTTGCATATCGCTCTCACTTTAAATCCATTGCGTATAGGATCAAAATCTTGTGAAGATTCAATATCTGGATCAGACCAGAGACATATTTCTTTACACTGAGCTCTAGATGAAGCTGATATTGTAAATACAACGTTAGAATTGCATGATGCACCTTCTTTTGAGTATGAAATGTTGAGCTCTGTTAACCCTCTGTTGGCTCCATTGACAATGATGAACGTTTCCTTTCAGCACCCACTTCTATACCCGATTCTTTACTGACTTTATTTGTTTTACCAACTGCATTGGAGGAAATATGTAGAATCGTATCAACATTAGAATCTGCTAATGAGTTGTCCTGTTCAGGCACAAATTGAGGTTTACCATAATCACGGTTTGTAGCACTGATCTCTTGTTTTTGTGATTCTCCCCCAAGACCAATTCTTGGTACTGCAAATACTACACTTGGTTTCCTCTCATTTGACTGTTCAGGACAATCAGTCCTTGGCATGATAACATTTGAGCCAGATGGAATGTCACTTTCAGTCATTTCTGTTTTTCTGATATCATCTGCACCTGCAGGGAGAAGTGGTGATTGTCTTTCAGTTGTATGTTCTATGACATCTGTACTAATACGAGCATTTGATGATGTCCCACCATTTTCTTCCATATATGGAGAATTGTCAGCAGTGGCTGCACTTGAAAAACTCACAGTAGATGTCGTTAAATACAATCTGCATTTACTGGGAAATAACCTATGTGATTTTAGGTATTCATCATAATTACATTCCTCGCCATCAACATTAGTAAAAGTAGTTATCTTTTCTCTAGAAAAATTTCCTAATGCTATATACATCTCACTTATTCCGCCATACTTGTCAATGTTCTTCTTGAACAGTTTTTTCCCCATGTATATCACTGTCTGTACTGAAATGGTGTCTTCTGCACTGTACTCTACAATCCTTGTTCCACCACCATCAATCATTTTCACCTGCTTGTAAGGTTGACCATCTTCAGAATGCAGCCAACCAATGTGAAGCTTCTTCTTAGGTTTTCGTGAGACTGATGCCTGTTAGCAAAAAGAATCAGTATAAGTGCTACCGGTAATTATAAAGATGAACACATAAACTACTTCTCACAACCAGGGTAGAACATGAAGTTATGATTTACTATTATGATTTACTATTATGGAGCATTCTTGAAAATTAAACTAAATACTCCTTTAATGTAATGTATCAGAAAAATATTTGACATGCATATGTAACCTTCAATACATAACCTATGCACCAAGTTTGAAAACATCTTTGACCAGATGTGAAAATTAATGCATACATATGTATGCTATGATGTACTATCCATTTATAAAGGTTGAAGTGAATTGCTCCACACATGTGCAAAATATAGCTGAATTTTCACAAACAAAATGGTCGCCAGTAAGCCATATTTGATCCAATTATAAAATCTTTGAACATGTACCACATTAGATACTACATTGTTGTGTTCCTTTAATTTTTTGCAACAAATCAGTCAAAGCTTACCACACGCAGATATACATTCAATTTATTTGTGAACTGTCTTAGTGACTGAAATCTGGTCATGCACCCAAACACTTTATATTACAGCGGTAGGAGGTAATATTAATTTAAGGCCCTCAATTTTATTGACACATGCATAAACACACACATACAAACATGTGAACTTGACTTAGTAGAACTTGGCACATGGCCTTTCTTCTCTTTGCCAATTATTTTCCTTTCTTTTCTTATATGCTTTACCAGATCACTAATACGAGACTTCTTCAATGCTGAAATGATGAGTTTTTTAAGTTTAAACAATATATGGTTGCATCTCTAGACTATGTCATCTCAGAAAAGAATGATGATGTGAAAGGACTTTATTCATTTTTATGCTAATCCAAAGAATTATTATATACATGTAACAAAAATACTTATCCATAGCTAAAACCATATCATCAGCCTTTACATACCATAACATGTTCAATGTCAATTATTTGCACTTTTTTGACATGATTTTTTAATAAATAATCAGATATATACCTGTATGTATGTAAGCATATAAGCCATATAAATGTTTGACATAATCTGTCAATAATGAATTTATAATATCATCCCCATGTCATCATTGTCTCAATAATTGAAGCCAATAGCTATTGAGATATCAAAATATATAACATGACACAATACAGCAAGCCATGCATGACACATAACATTTCTTACGTAAATATTGTTTGCTGGAACAGTACAGTATTACGAAAATATCTATCATACATGTATTGACAAAGAATTGCTGCAAGCATGTCAAAGATATATGACTGGAATCAAACTCCTGAAAAACAAGACATGAATGTTACAGTCCCCGTTATTTGATTACAAAGTAGTACAAGGAACATCTGCAAACAGGTGAATGAATATGTACTCTATGTGGGTACAACTCATCATAAAGTGATTTCCCATAATCTAGTTTTGTTATGACAACTAAGAACTTCCACTGACCCATGTTCAGAATCTTAGAGTACACAAGTGCAACAAAACTATTTGTTACCATGTACATGTATACTTGCTCAAGAAACTGCATTCATAAATCTGAGTGATGTACATGTCTCTTTGTTAAAGGGGAACTAAATAGAGCCTATTTTGGTGTTTGTATTTATCAAGTTATGTATATTGATTATAAATTTGAAAAAAAAAATTAAAAAAAATGATTATCTTCAGAGTTATGATGATTTAAATATGAGAAACCATAAACCCATAAAGGACTTCCGTTTGCGCCATCTTGCCATAAAAAACGCCCTCATGAGGTATAAACAGGTAAGGTAACAAAGTATGATGACGAAATAGTATCTGATTAAATATAAGCAACTTAGGGAGCCATATTTGGCTGGACTGGTGAATTGACTTCTCGCTAGATTGTTTCGACTTTTACGTTAATATTATTTACAAGCATAGCAACATACAAACATTATGGATGTGCGATTGATCGAGACAGGCATTTTGTTTTGTTTTTTTGTCTAACTGTTTAATAAATGCTGTTTCCAGTACTGCACTGTGCGGCGTGCAAATTATTCAAAGTATGGATGCTGGAGTATGCAATCTTGAGTTCGTAGGGTGGTGATGGAAACATTTTCGTCCATGTATTCACAGGGCTGCACTGGCAAATCATGGGACAAGTGTCACAGGAACACCAAGCAGATTGTTCACAGACTTCCGTGTAATTTGAAATATAACTTTCATCCGAACAAGGGGCATCGTCGACGATATACTCTGGACTGATCTGAATCGTCATAGTATACCGTACTTCCCTGATCATAAGCCCGGAGGCATGAACACGTAAAGGAAAAGTAAGGGATGAGCTTGTACTCGAGGACCAACTCAGAAAAAATGATTTTGTTTTGGGGTTAAACACTGTAACCATCTTGCAAACAACGAAATATTATCCAAAAAAAATATTCGTTCACCACGCCGGGCTCGGGAAAATAATACTTATTTTTGAAAAAAATGCGTCATTGATTTGAACGATACTTATAATGAAGAAACAAACATGTTCATAAAAAACACACACATTTTATTACAATACGATTTACATACCGTCTGAATTTACGTTGAAATAATGGGTAGGGTCTGTGAGGAAACAGTGGACGAAGGCATTTATCATTATCTTCGTTTTGGTATGTTTTCGATCGTACGCAAACTCTCGATGCAAAACAATTTTCCACCATGAGGTTTTTCAGCACGATTTGACCTGGAACAACTTCCTTTGACATAACAGGTCATGTCTTTCATTAACCAATCAAAATGATGTGTCGTAATGATGAAATTTTCCGATTATTGACGATGATTTTTTAGCGCAATGCGGAAGTGAATTACCGCAATGTTAAAATGCGATCTGTAGCACTGATTGCAACGAAAAACCGATGATTTTTTTTCCCTAAATATAAACGACGGTTAATAGTAACCGTGGGTAAACTGAGTGTGGAGGAAGAATTTAAACACCTTTCTCGGTCGCCAACATGTCTCATCGTTCAAACCCTAGGCCTTTCATGATAGTCTCAAAGTAAACCATGCCCAATAACCAGGTACACGCCTTGACGATCACATTTTTGGCTTTTCGAAGGCTACTACTCAACGAAATATGGATTAATCCAGAATTGCAACATCGATGTTCATCCTGAGTAAATGACAGAATAGAAACGATGCGAATCACGTTGTGTACGTTCGCCATGCACTCTGAACTTGAAATTAATGCGAGTTTTCTCATAAAACTAAAAGCATGAACCAAACTAACGATTATTATGAAATGAAACACACCTTTACACGCATATTTTAAAGAATATCGTCGACGCCCAGTAAAAACACTCTGGGCTTATAATCGTGAATGCCCTCAACTCGATAAATACCAAGTAAAAACATAGGGATGGGCTTCATACTCGGGAGGGGCTTACGATCGGGGAAGTACGGTACTTTAACGCAATTGGGCTTTCACTCTCAGAATACTGTGGTTCAAACGTATAAGGCTCTAACACAAGTTTTAAAAAGCACATTGTGCATATAAAAGTTGAGTTTATACTAATAGTACACAATGCTTGGCAGCATGAACGGCTATGTACAATGGCGTATACGAATGCGATCAGATACTAAAACGTCATAGCTTTGAAAAGTACCCGGATGTTAAATGTGTTCGTTCGTTAATTATTCCCCTCCATGAATGGCCTCCATGGCAAGCACTTCAAATGCCTATCCAAGCTACAGTTATAATTAAAACAAAATTAAACCACTGCAATATTATTTCAAATACAGTTTAGAATATACACAACTATAAATTAAGGCCGCATTTAGGTTCGCTTTAATTAAGGTTTTAGTATATTACCAGGACCTGGGTCAAATCAAAGATCAAATGACACAGTGCCCGTTAAATTTTTGAAAGTTCTCTTTGTGCTCATCGTATTAAAGCAGAGGGGTTGTCGCGAGCGTGTCCTTGAAACTTGAGTTCCAAGTGGCGTATACAACAGATTGTTTATTTACATCAAAACACGTGTTCCGTGTAGTAGTAATATGGCCAAAAATAAAAACAGCATGTATGTGCTAAATACGAATGAAAATGGTACATAAATTGTGGAAATATAGTAGTAAGGCCAAAAAGTCAGATGGCTGTCAATCGGCCATCCTTGACCAGATTTTGAAACAAATTGTCATGGACATGCATCCTAACATGTATAAAGTACATGTATGTGCCAAATTTGAATGAAAACTGACAGAGCACGTCCAAGATACCGCATAAAAAAAAAATAAGATGCCTGCCAGTCGACCATATTTGATCCAATTGCGAAATAAATCGTCATGGACATGTATCCTAAGATGTATGATCTATGTACCAAGTTTGAATGACAACTGACAAAGCATGTCCAAAATACAACATTTTCAAAAAACAAGATGGCTGCCAGTCGGCCACTTTGAATCGAATTGCTAAACCACTACATATGCATATGTCCCACATAAAGTACTAGGCACATGCAAAGAATGAACGGAATCGGTTCAAGGAATTCTGAGATATGACTCCGGACGGACGCACGGACGGGGATCGAATTATAAGTCCCCGTTTTTGGACTTCGTTCGAACGGGGACTAATAACTGCATTGTTTTAATTTGAATTTTTGGGAGGGTGTGGTCATTATTGCCAAAAGCACATCTACTCATGCCAAGGTGTAATGATACCAAATATGAATAAAATTTACACGGTGGTGGTAGAGATAGCAACAAATAAATACATTGATATAATTTGCATATTTTTGGGAGGGCGTGGTCATTACTGTCAGAAGCACATCTACTCGCGTCAAGGTGTAATCCTCCCAAATATAAAGAAAATCAGCTCAATGGTTGCTGAGATCAAAGGAAATCAAAAAACCGATGTATGGTTCTTGAGATAGCAGTGGAACAGACGGACACACATACACACACACTAACTGCAAAGACTCCCGTTGTGTGCTTCGCACATGGGAGTCAATTAAAAATTAAATGTGCCTAAACTTCCCATAATGCTTAATTAAGGTGTGTACACACTAATCCCAGTTTTCAGTTCAGGAACTGTTAGGATTCATACTGTGCATTTTTCTTTTAGAAACAACTGTCAGTGATACTGTAATATGATGGTGATAGTAACAAGTCTGATCATACTGGTAGTAGCTAGTTAACTAGTCTAGACATTGAAACAAACTGAGGTGAATTACTAATGGTGCTAAGATCAATTATATACAACAGAAGCATACCTTTCTTTAATTCATCTTGTAATTTAGCTATTTCTCCAACTTTTAATCCCAAGTTCTTAAGTGTTTCAATTGACAACAGAGAAACAGTATCATTATCCACTATCTGTGAAATAGTTTAAAATACATCAAATTATTGTAATTAACATACTCTCAAGCAAGTAATAAATAAACTACAAACATATTTTAAATGATACATACCATCTGACGATTTACATTTCTGTTAGTTCCTTAAGAAATACATTTGAAACTTAAGGCATAGTAATTAAAATACACAATCTGATTAAAATCTGATGTAGTGTACAGGCTTTAATTATTTTGGCTATAAACTTATTTTAATTTTTATTACTTATCTTATTAATGCCTTTTTATTTTACTTTGATTTTGATTTTGTGATTTTTTTTAATTCCGCCCTACATACAATTACCAAAACTTCAAAAAATAATTACTAGATCAAAATAAAATAAAATAAATATACAAAAAAAAGCTGAGACTAGGATTTCATTTTAATCAGATTGTTCTATCTCTAGAAATAACAATGGCAGAATTGTTGCTCCACACAAATTTAACTCACATTACTGACCCAGTGTATTACTAAATTAACAAAATACATTGCCATGAAGCACAATTTATGTGATGCCAAAAAATATTTCTCAAATACTTCATTTTAGTTTGTTCTTCCTTGATGTGACTGTTACTGATTGTTATATTGGTTCCTGAGATAGCATATGGAAACTAACCTGACTAATATGCACACATCACTGAGAACAATTTATCAAGCCAATGACAAAAATCCCGTATCTTCATATCTAAATGAACAAACAGACTTATTGTCTAACTTTGTTACAATTATAGATAACATTTCACATCAGTTGCCCAAAACTACCCCTTAATGTTATCATGAACACAGTTCCATATGCATAATCGATTTAGTGTTTGTATTTTCAGAACAATCCGTTTGTAATGCTTACAGACCGTTCTTGGCCAAAATATGGTAAATCAACCTATAACACACCTATTTATTATGAACTCAGCATAATGAATTAGTACATATGTACAATATTTCACTAAATTCATACTTCAGAAAAAGCAAAAACATAAATTTCAAGCCCTTTATATAATGTACACTAAGTAGGTGAGCCAAGTTTGAATGACTTTGATTCATGATGTCAGGTCCAATACATAATTGATAATCCACAGAACATAAATGCATGAAACTACTGTAAAACATGTCTTTTTCGCGAACATGACTTTTTCACGAATTTAGCGAGAGAACTGATTCGCTATTTCAAGATGTCGCTAATGACTTAATTATGAATTCAAATTGGCTGCCAAACAAAGAAATCAACATTATGCTATTACGTCATTTTTCGCTAAAATTGCATGCCGCTTTCTCAACATGTTTTACAGTATATCTATAAACCCTCTGACAAACATGCCATTACAACATGCAGGCTTAGGCAAAGTGGATATAATTTATAATATAATTGACTTACTTCCTCTTTTAGAAATATTTCGTATATGAAATTCGCCCTGTCATCTGAAAAGAGCTCAGACAAAACCTAAAAAAAAATATTAAGTTAAGAATTTTGTAGGGATAAATGAAAAATACCGTTCAAGTATCCAGTTACATAAGTCAGACAGTTTTTCAGACATTTTTCAATATTTTTTTGTTTCATTGTCAATAGAACTGAAATATTTCCCCTAGATGAATGTGCACTTATTTCATTTTAGTTTTAAAGGTAATTTTATAATCACTTCCCTACATTTGAATTGGGTTATATATAGAGTAGTAAGAATAAATAAGAAATATTACCTTTCCCACAGATAATTCACTTAAAAATGCTTTCCACCAGGGGGAAGAGGAGAGTGTGGGTCAACAGGGTAAATTGGCCAATGGAGTCCCATAGTGGGGATTTAAACAACATTGGCATTCCTGTATATAGCAACATTTGACGTCAAAGATTGCTACAGACCTGTCATCAGTTTACGCCCATTTTTGGTTATCAACATGTTGCCAGGGCTCATCCCAGTGCTTGAAATAAACATTTAATTTTGGTAGCTAAGTGGACCATAATTTCATGAATCCGGTAGCCATGTGTTGTTTGGGAGTCAACTTTCGTTAAATTGAATGTACCAAATATTCATTAAAAATGTTTGTGTTAGAACAGACAGATCAAAATAAAAAAATGCACTTGGACATAAATTCCGACTTTTTGTGAATGACCTTATATCAATGTACATGCCTTTCTATTAGCCAAAAAAATTGATTAATTGTTTATGTCATTATGCATCAGTTAATATTAACCACATTGGTGCCACCAAACCAGACAACTACTGTACCTCCACCCTTGTTATATAGCCGTTGAATATCCCTGAGAAAAAAGTCACCCCATCCCCGTGAAAAACATAGCGAGATGTACTTATGGAACAGTAAATCCCGATAAAATATGAAAACATAGTCTTTCTATCATGGCTTCCTGAATTAGTTCATCAATTTCTCAAATAAAAAAAACACACATGTCAGCGTACCTCTTGGTATAACTTATCAATTTTCAACATATTCACCCTAAAACACTGTTATGTTTGTGTAACACTCAAGATTCATAACTGTTTACATTATAATAAAAATCGTGAATATCGAACTTACCCGCCGCAACTCTGTCGTCTGGCTATTGACGGCCATGATGTTTGCCACGCATGCGCATGAGCTCAATCCCATACTGCAACGTTATGGAGTTGCAACTTGGAAGTAAGAAGTTGGAAGTCGGAATTTAGAAGTAGGAAGTTGGAACTGTGAAGTTTGAAGTCGGAACTCAGAAGTAGGAAGTGGGAACTGTGAAGTTGGAAGTGGGAACTCAGAAGTGGGAACTGTGAAGTTGGAAGTGGGAACTCAGAAGTGGGAACTGTGAAGTTAGAACTAGGAAGTCCCCTCTCGGCTTTCGTACAATTTTGCCGGCACGATCTGCCGTGTGCCGTATTTTCGTAGTGTTAGTGACTCGGAATTGTAAGTCTTTCATTTATGGTATATTATATCCTTGTGTACCCTTTGTTTGATATGCTGGCGATTGTGAAAACACTAATTACATGTTAATGGAAACCGCTTAACTCAGTCCCAGTCTGTGATTGGTTTTGAACATATGGCTGTATTTTGCCCAATTGCATCTAGTGAACAGCGCCATCTTCAATTTCGTCGCATTCATATAGACGAAAACATGACGTGGAAACGCCATATGAAACATAATGTTAATGTGTGTTCTAAAATTATTGGAGTTATTAACAGCGTGAAACACTTTTATCTGAGTATACCATGTTCACATTAAACTGCTCAAAGCTCTGCGTATTATTAGAATAAGTCCATACCGAACAAGTACTTACTTACACCATGCTTACACTTAACAAAATATACTAATGCAAATAATTTCCCCCCCCCCCACTGAATTCAACGGTATATTTACCAAACATTTTCAGTGTCACACACACGATACTAGAGATAAAGTAATTCAAAACTAGCTCAACAAAACAACATATCCTACTATGGGTCAAAATTGTGATATGAAATTAAAGAAATTATAGTGAATCAATCAAGGTGTAATAATGTGTTTATGCATTAAGTCGGCTTAGAAAGCCTTTTTGTTAAATCAATATATACAAATACTATGCAAATTATATTCATTCATTTCTTTTTTTGTTTATTTATATTTTGTTATTTTCACTTTTTCTAGGTTACGGGAAATGTATTTTCTTTTTTGATTTCCATGTAACCAATTTATGTTCTTTTTGATTTCCCTCACCCTACAGTTTGTATGATAGGAATCTAATTTTACCATGTGACCAATTTATGTTCTTTTTGATTTTCCCCATCCTACAGTTTGTATGGTAGGAATCTGATCTTACCATGTAACCAATTTATGTTCTTTTTGATTCCCCCCACCCTACAGTTTGTACGGTAGGAATCTGATCTTACCATGTAACCAATTAATGTTCTTTTTGATTTACCCCACCCTACAGTTTGTATGATAGTAATCTGATCTTACCATGTAACCAATTAATGTTCTTTTTGATTTACCCCACCCTACAGTTTGTATGATAGGAACCTGATCTTACCATGTAACCAATTAATGTTCTTTTTTATTTCCCCCACCTACAGTTTGTATGATAGTAATCTGATCTTACCATGTAACCAATTAATGTTCTTTTTGATTTCCCCCACCCTACAGTTTGTATGATAGTAATCTGATCTTACCATGTAACCAATTAATGTTCTGTTTGATTTCCCCCACCCTACAGTTTGTATGATAGTAATCTGATCTTACCATGTAACCAATTAATGTTCTTTTTGATTTCCCCCACCCTTCAGTTTGTATGATAGTAATCTGATCTTACCATGTAACCAATTAATGTTCTTTTTGATTTCCCCCACCCTACAGTTTGTATGGTAGGAATCTGATCTTACCATGTAACCAATTTATGTTCTTTTTGATTTCCCCACCCTACCTTTTGTATGATAGTAATCTGATCTTACCATGTAACCAATTAATGTTTTTTTTATTTCCCCCACCCTACAGTTTGTATGATAGTAATCTGATCTTACCATGTAACCAATTAATGTTCTTTTTGATTTCCCCCACCCTACAGTTTGTATGATAGTAATCTGATCTTACCATGTAACCAATTAATGTTCTTTTTTATTTCCCCCACCCTATAGTTTGTATGACAGTAATCTGATCTTACCATGTTACCAATTAATGTTCTTTTTGATTTTCCCACCCTACAGTTTGTATGATAGGAACCTGATCTTACCATGTAACCAATTAATGTTCTTTTTTTATTTTCCCCACCCTACAGTTTGTATGATAGTAATCTGATCTTACCATGTAACCAATTAATGTTCTTTTTTATTTCCCCCACCCTACTGTTTGTATGACAGTAATCTGATCTTACCATGTAACCAATTAATGTTCTTTTTGATTTCCCCACCCTACAGTTTGTATGATAGGAATCTGATCTTACCATGTAACCAATTAATGTTCTTTTTGATTTCCCCCACCCTACAGTTTGTATGATAGTAATCTGATCTTACCATGTAACCAATTAATGTTCTTTTTGATTTCCCCCACCCTACAGTTTGTATGATAGTAATCCGATCTTACCATGTAACCAATTAATGTTCTTTTTGATTTCCCCCACCCTACAGTTTGTATGACAGTAATCTGATCTTACCATGTAACCAATTAATGTTCTTTTTGATTTCCCCCACCCTACAGTTTGTATGATAGTAATCTGATCTTACCATGTAACCAATTGATGTTCTTTTTGATTTCCCCCACCCTACCTTTTGTATGATAGTAATCTGATCTTACCATGTAACCAATTAATGTTCTTTTTGATTTCCCCCACCCTACAGTTTGTATGATAGTAATCTGATCTTACCATGTAACCAATTAATGTTCTTTTTGATTTCCCCCACCCTACAGTTTGTATGATAGTAATCTGATCTTACCATGTAACCAATTAATGTTCTTTTTGATTTCCCCCATCCTACTGTTTGTATGATAGTAATCTGATCTTACCATGTAACCAATTAATGTTCTTTTTTATTTCCCCCACCCTACAGTTTGTATGATAGTAATCTGATCTTACCATGTAACCAATTAATGTTCTTTTTGATTTCCCCCACCCTACAGTTTGTATGATAGTAATCTGATCTTACCATGTAACCAATTAATGTTCTTTTTTATTTCCCCCACCCCATAGTTTGTATGACAGTAATCTGATCTTACCATGTTACCAATTAATGTTCTTTGTGATTTTCCCACCCTACAGTTTGTATGATAGGAACCTGATCTTACCATGTAACCAATTAATGTTCTTTTTTATTTTCCCCACCCTACAGTTTGTATGATAGTAATCTGATCTTACCATGTAACCAATTAATGTTCTTTTTTATTTCCCCCACCCTACTGTT
The DNA here is from genome assembly GCF_978046115.1 of Saccoglossus kowalevskii. NCBI lineage: Eukaryota > Metazoa > Hemichordata > Enteropneusta > Harrimaniidae > Saccoglossus > Saccoglossus kowalevskii. The sequence continues at coordinate 15,143,451 of NC_140642.1, read as the reverse complement.
TGTATGACAGTAATCTGATCTTACCATGTAACCAATTAATGTTCTTTTTGATTTCCCCACCCTACAGTTTGTATGATAGTAATCTGATCTTACCATGTAACCAATTAATGTTCTTTTTGATTTCCCCCACCCTACAGTTTGTATGATAGTAATCTGATCTTACCATGTAACCAATTAATGTTCTTTTTGATTTCCCCCACCCTACAGTTTGTATGATAGTAATCTGATCTTACCATGTAACCAATTAATGTTCTGTTTGATTTCCCCCACCCTACAGTTTGTATGATAGTAATCTGATCTTACCATGTAACCAATTAATGTTCTTTTTGATTTCCCCCACCCTTCAGTTTGTATGATAGTAATCTGATCTTACCATGTAACCAATTAATGTTCTTTTTGATTTCCCCCACCCTACAGTTTGTATGGTAGGAATCTGATCTTACCATGTAACCAATTTATGTTCTTTTTGATTTCCCCACCCTACCTTTTGTATGATAGTAATCTGATCTTACCATGTAACCAATTAATGTTTTTTTTATTTCCCCCACCCTACAGTTTGTATGATAGTAATCTGATCTTACCATGTAACCAATTAATGTTCTTTTTGATTTCCCCCACCCTACAGTTTGTATGATAGTAATCTGATCTTACCATGTAACCAATTAATGTTCTTTTTTATTTCCCCCACCCTATAGTTTGTATGACAGTAATCTGATCTTACCATGTTACCAATTAATGTTCTTTTTGATTTTCCCACCCTACAGTTTGTATGATAGGAACCTGATCTTACCATGTAACCAATTAATGTTCTTTTTTTATTTTCCCCACCCTACAGTTTGTATGATAGTAATCTGATCTTACCATGTAACCAATTAATGTTCTTTTTTATTTCCCCCACCCTACTGTTTGTATGACAGTAATCTGATCTTACCATGTAACCAATTAATGTTCTTTTTGATTTCCCCACCCTACAGTTTGTATGATAGGAATCTGATCTTACCATGTAACCAATTAATGTTCTTTTTGATTTCCCCCACCCTACAGTTTGTATGATAGTAATCTGATCTTACCATGTAACCAATTAATGTTCTTTTTGATTTCCCCCACCCTACAGTTTGTATGATAGTAATCCGATCTTACCATGTAACCAATTAATGTTCTTTTTGATTTCCCCCACCCTACAGTTTGTATGACAGTAATCTGATCTTACCATGTAACCAATTAATGTTCTTTTTGATTTCCCCCACCCTACAGTTTGTATGATAGTAATCTGATCTTACCATGTAACCAATTGATGTTCTTTTTGATTTCCCCCACCCTACCTTTTGTATGATAGTAATCTGATCTTACCATGTAACCAATTAATGTTCTTTTTGATTTTCCCCACCCTACAGTTTGTATGATAGTAATCTGATCTTACCATGTAACCAATTAATGTTCTTTTTGATTTCCCCCACCATACAGTTTGTATGATAGTAATCTGATCTTACCATGTAACCAATTAATGTTCTTTTTGATTTCCCCCATCCTACTGTTTGTATGATAGTAATCTGATCTTACCATGTAACCAATTAATGTTCTTTTTTATTTCCCTCACCCTACAGTTTGTATGATAGTAATCTGATCTTACCATGTAACCAATTAATGTTCTTTTTGATTTCCCCCACCCTACAGTTTGTATGATAGTAATCTGATCTTACCATGTAACCAATTAATGTTCTTTTTTATTTCCCCCACCCCATAGTTTGTATGACAGTAATCTGATCTTACCATGTTACCAATTAATGTTCTTTGTGATTTTCCCACCCTACAGTTTGTATGATAGGAACCTGATCTTACCATGTAACCAATTAATGTTCTTTTTTATTTTCCCCACCCTACAGTTTGTATGATAGTAATCTGATCTTACCATGTAACCAATTAATGTTCTTTTTTATTTCCCCCACCCTACTGTTTGTATGACAGTAATCTGATCTTACCATGTAACCAATTAATGTTCTTTTTGATTTCCCCACCCTACAGTTTGTATGATAGTAATCTGATCTTACCATGTAACCAATTAATGTTCTTTTTGATTTCCCCCACCCTACAGTTTGTATGATAGTAATCTGATCTTACCATGTAACCAATTAATGTTCTTTTTTATTTCCCCCACCCTATAGTTTGTATGACAGTAATCTGATCTTACCATGTTACCAATTAATGTTCTTTTTGATTTTCCCACCCTACAGTTTGTATGATAGGAACCTGATCTTACCATGTAACCAATTAATGTTCTTTTTTTATTTTCCCCACCCTACAGTTTGTATGATAGTAATCTGATCTTACTATGTAACCAATTAATGTTCTTTTTTATTTCCCCCACCCTACTGTTTGTATGACAGTAATCTGATCTTACCATGTAACCAATTAATGTTCTTTTTGATTTCCCCACCCTACAGTTTGTATGATAGGAATCTGATCTTACCATGTAACCAATTAATGTTCTTTTTGATTTCCCCCACCCTACAGTTTGTATGATAGTAATCTGATCTTACCATGTAACCAATTAATGTTCTTTTTGATTTCCCCCACCCTACAGTTTGTATGATAGTAATCCGATCTTACCATGTAACCAATTAATGTTCTTTTTGATTTCCCCCACCCTACAGTTTGTATGACAGTAATCTGATCTTACCATGTAACCAATTAATGTTCTTTTTGATTTCCCCCACCCTACAGTTTGTATGATAGTAATCTGATCTTACCATGTAACCAATTGATGTTCTTTTTGATTTCCCCCACCCTACCTTTTGTATGATAGTAATCTGATCTTACCATGTAACCAATTAATGTTCTTTTTGATTTCCCCCACCCTACAGTTTGTATGATAGTAATCTGATCTTACCATGTAACCAATTAATGTTCTTTTTGATTTCCCCCACCCTACAGTTTGTATGATAGTAATCTGATCTTACCATGTAACCAATTAATGTTCTTTTTGATTTCCCCCATCCTACTGTTTGTATGATAGTAATCTGATCTTACCATGTAACCAATTAATGTTCTTTTTTATTTCCCCCACCCTACAGTTTGTATGATAGTAATCTGATCTTACCATGTAACCAATTAATGTTCTTTTTGATTTCCCCCACCCTACAGTTTGTATGATAGTAATCTGATCTTACCATGTAACCAATTAATGTTCTTTTTTATTTCCCCCACCCCATAGTTTGTATGACAGTAATCTGATCTTACCATGTTACCAATTAATGTTCTTTGTGATTTTCCCACCCTACAGTTTGTATGATAGGAACCTGATCTTACCATGTAACCAATTAATGTTCTTTTTTATTTTCCCCACCCTACAGTTTGTATGATAGTAATCTGATCTTACCATGTAACCAATTAATGTTCTTTTTTATTTCCCCCACCCTACTGTTTGTATGGCAGTAATCTGATCTTACCATGTAACCAATTAATGTTCTTTTTGATTTCCCCACCCTACAGTTTGTATGATAGGAACCTGATCTTACCATGTAACCAATTAATGTTCTTTTTGATTTCCCCCACCCTACAGTTTGTATGATAGTAATCTGATCTTACCATGTAACCAATTAATGTTCTTTTTGATTTCCCCCACCCTACAGTTTGTATGATAGTAATCTGATCTTACCATGTAACCAATTGATGTTCTTTTTTATTTCCCCCACCCTATAGTTTGTATGATAGGAACCTGATCTTACCATGTAACCAATTAATGTTCTTTTTTTATTTTCCCCACCCTACAGTTTGTATGATAGTAATCTGATCTTACCATGTAACCAATTAATGTTCTTTTTTATTTCCCCCACCCTACTGTTTGTATGACAGTAATCTGATCTTACCATGTAACCAATTAATGTTCTTTTTGATTTCCCCACCCTACAGTTTGTATGATAGGAATCTGATCTTACCATGTAACCAATTAATGTTCTTTTTGATTTCCCCCACCCTACAGTTTGTATGATAGTAATCTGATCTTACCATGTAACCAATTAATGTTCTTTTTGATTTCCCCCACCCTACAGTTTGTATGATAGTAATCTGATCTTACCATGTAACCAATTAATGTTCTTTTTGATTTCCCCCACCCTACAGTTTGTATGACAGTAATCTGATCTTACCATGTAACCAATTAATGTTCTTTTTGATTTCCCCCACCCTACAGTTTGTATGATAGTAATCTGATCTTACCATGTAACCAATTGATGTTCTTTTTGATTTCCCCCACCCTACCTTTTGTATGATAGTAATCTGATCTTACCATGTAACCAATTAATGTTCTTTTTGATTTCCCCCACCCTACAGTTTGTATGATAGTAATCTGATCTTACCATGTAACCAATTAATGTTCTTTTTGATTTCCCCCACCCTACAGTTTGTATGATAGTAATCTGATCTTACCATGTAACCAATTAATGTTCTTTTTGATTTCCCCCATCCTACTGTTTGTATGATAGTAATCTGATCTTACCATGTAACCAATTAATGTTCTTTTTTATTTCCCCCACCCTACAGTTTGTATGATAGTAATCTGATCTTACCATGTAACCAATTAATGTTCTTTTTGATTTGCCCCACCCTACAGTTTGTATGATAGTAATCTGATCTTACCATGTAACCAATTAATGTTCTTTTTTATTTCCCCCACCCCATAGTTTGTATGACAGTAATCTGATCTTACCATGTTACCAATTAATGTTCTTTGTGATTTTCCCACCCTACAGTTTGTATGATAGGAACCTGATCTTACCATGTAACCAATTAATGTTCTTTTTTATTTTCCCCACCCTACAGTTTGTATGATAGTAATCTGATCTTACCATGTAACCAATTAATGTTCTTTTTTATTTCCCCCACCCTACTGTTTGTATGACAGTAATCTGATCTTACCATGTAACCAATTAATGTTCTTTTTGATTTCCCCACCCTACAGTTTGTATGATAGGAACCTGATCTTACCATGTAACCAATTAATGTTCTTTTTGATTTCCCCCACCCTACAGTTTGTATGATAGTAATCTGATCTTACCATGTAACCAATTGATGTTCTTTTTTATTTCCCCCACCCTATAGTTTGTATGATAATAATCTGATCTTACCATGTAACCAATTAATGTTCCTTTTTATTTCCCCCACCCTACTGTTTGTATGATAGTAATCTGATCTTACCATGTAACCAATTAATATTCTTTTTTATTTCCCCCACCCTACAGTTTGTATGATAGTAATCTGATCTTACCATGTAACCAATTAATGTTCTTTTTGATTTCCCCCACCCTACAGTTTGTATGATAGTAATCTGATCTTACCATGTAACCAATTAATGTTCTTTTTGATTTCCCCCACCCTACAGTTTGTATGATAGTATTCTGATCTTTCCATGTAACCAATTAATGTTGTTTTTGATTTCCCCCACCCTACAGTTTGTATGGTAGGAATCTGATCTTACCATGTAACCAATTAATGTTCTTTTTGATTTCCCCACCCTACAGTTTGTATGATAGTAATCTGATCTTACCATGTAACCAATTAATGTTCTTTTTTATTTCCCCCACCCTACAGTTTGTATGATAGTAATCTGATATTACCATGTAACCAATTAATGTTCTTTTTGATTTCCCCCACCCTACAGTTTGTATGATAGTAATCTGATCTTACCATGTAACCAATTGATGTTCTTTTTTACTTTCCCCACCCTATAGTTTGTATGATAGTAATCTGATCTTACCATGTAACCAATTAATGTTCTTTTTTATTTCCCCCACCTACAGTTTGTATGATAGTAATCTGATCTTACCATGTAACCAATTAATGTTCTTTGTGATTTTCCCACCCTACAGTTTGTATGATAGTAATCTGATCTTACCATGTAACCAATTAATGTTCTTTTTGATTTCCCCCACCCTACAGTTTGTATGACAGTAATCTGATCTTACCATGTAACCAATTAATGTTCTTTGTGATTTTCCCACCCTACAGTTTGTATGATAGTAATCTGATCTTACCATGTAACCAATTAATGTTCTTTTTGATTTCCCCCACCCTACAGTTTGTATGATAGTAATCTGATCTTACCATGTAACCAATTGATGTTCTTTTTTATTTCCCCCACCCTATAGTTTGTATGATAATAATCTGATCTTACCATGTAACCAATTAATGTTCCTTTTTATTTCCCCCACCCTACTGTTTGTATGATAGTAATCTGATCTTACCATGTAACCAATTAATATTCTTTTTTATTTCCCCCACCCTACAGTTTGTATGATAGTAATCTGATCTTACCATGTAACCAATTAATGTTCTTTTTGATTTCCCCCACCCTACAGTTTGTATGATAGTAATCTGATCTTACCATGTAACCAATTAATGTTCTTTTTGATTTCCCCCACCCTACAGTTTGTATGATAGTATTCTGATCTTTCCATGTAACCAATTAATGTTGTTTTTGATTTCCCCCACCCTACAGTTTGTATGGTAGGAATCTGATCTTACCATGTAACCAATTAATGTTCTTTTTGATTTCCCCACCCTACAGTTTGTATGATAGTAATCTGATCTTACCATGTAACCAATTAATGTTCTTTTTTATTTCCCCCACCCTACAGTTTGTATGATAGTAATCTGATATTACCATGTAACCAATTAATGTTCTTTTTGATTTCCCCCACCCTACAGTTTGTATGATAGTAATCTGATCTTACCATGTAACCAATTGATGTTCTTTTTTACTTTCCCCACCCTATAGTTTGTATGATAGTAATCTGATCTTACCATGTAACCAATTAATGTTCTTTTTTATTTCCCCCACCTACAGTTTGTATGATAGTAATCTGATCTTACCATGTAACCAATTAATGTTCTTTGTGATTTTCCCACCCTACAGTTTGTATGATAGTAATCTGATCTTACCATGTAACCAATTAATGTTCTTTTTTATTTCCCCCACCTACAGTTTGTATGATAGTAATCTGATCTTACCATGTAACCAATTAATGTTCTTTGTGATTTTCCCACCCTACAGTTTGTATGATAGTAATCTGATCTTACCATGTAACCAATTAATGTTCTTTTTGATTTCCCCCACCCTACAGTTTGTATGACAGTAATCTGATCTTACCATGTAACCAATTAATGTTCTTTTTGATTTCCCCACCCTACAGTTTGTATGATAGGAACCTGATCTTACCATGTAACCAATTAATGTTCTTTTTTATTTCCCTCACCCTACAGTTTGTATGACAGTAATCTGATCTTACCATGTAACCAATTAATGTTCTTTTTTATTTCCCCCACCCTACAGTTTGTATGATAGGAACCTGATCTTACCATGTAACCAATTAATTTTCTTTTTGATTTCCCCCACCCTACAGTTTGTATGATAGTAATCTGATCTTACCATGTAACCAATTAATGTTCTTTTTTATTTCCCTCACCCTACAGTTTGTATGACAGTAATCTGATCTTACCATGTAACCAATTAATGTTCTTTTTGATTTCTTCCCCCTACAGTTTGTATGATAGGAACCTGATCTTACCATGTAACCAATTAATGTTCTTTTTTATTTCCCCCACCCTACTGTTTGTATGATAGTAATCTGATCTTACCATGTAACCAATTAATATTCTTTTTTATTTCCCCCACCCTACAGTTTGTATGATAGTAATCTGATCTTACCATGTAACCAATTAATGTTCTTTTTGATTTCCCCCACCCTACAGTTTGTATGATAGTAATCTGATCTTACCATGTAACCAATTAATGTTCTTTTTGATTTCCCCCACCCTACAGTTTGTATGATAGTATTCTGATCTTTCCATGTAACCAATTAATGTTGTTTTTGATTTCCCCCACCCTACAGTTTGTATGGTAGGAATCTGATCTTACCATGTAACCAATTTATGTTGTTTTTGATTTCCCCCACCCTACAGTTTGTATGATAGTAATCTGATCTTACCATGTTACCAATTAATGTTCTTTTTGATTTCTCCCACCCTACAGTTTGTATGATAGGAATCTGATCTTACAATTTACCCATTTAAGCACATGTTACTTATTCAACATAATGGAACAGTGGAAATAATTTTGAATTTGAATATGCATCAGCCAGAGAAGATGAACGAATGAATTGTTTTTTTTTGTTTTTACACCAACCGTTTTCGCTGACGCAGAATCGACGTCATCGTGAAGAAGGGCGCCGCTTGTGGTAACATGGCGCATAATAACTCCTGGGTCGCAGGTCAAATAGAGAAAAGTGTTGTACGATAAAAGCCATAGCTTACACTATTAGGTGTATTATAATGATAGTTATGTCAATATATTAATCATTATAAGTAGTATCATTGGTATTAGTACGCCATTAATCTACTTAAGTCCTTAATATTCCTACATAATATTACGTTTTGATTTAGTCCTACATTGCAATCAATTGTTTCTCTGTCATTCCATTCGACGTATTTCATTCTACAATAAATGTAAAAAAGAATTCACGTCTCAGCTAGATTTCTGTTTAGAAATGCAAGTGCCATGTGGTCACTGGAATTTAACCGAGAAATAACTAAACTGTAACCATGACAACTCATGTTCACAATAAATAAATAATATGATATCACAATTAATGTAAAGAAGCCGTTTTTCGTGATTACTCTAGTTGAAAGGTTGTGCAAATGTACGCTTTTTCTCTTTGGATGTACTGAATTATCGTTCTCCGAGAGGTGTTCGTCTCGGCCCACATGTGAATTAACCATGCAGTATTTATGTTTACTCTAGATAACAGCTTCAGGCGGGTTTTAGTCGGCAAAGAGAGCATATGTGACATATAAATGAACAAGTTCATGAATTAAATATTTAATATGGCATTTAAAGTCATTTGGTCAAAGTTCGAGATTATTTTGCTTCATTCTTAACGAGATAGTGATTTTGAAAATTCTCGATAAATTCACCGGTTTTAATCCACTGGGAAAGTATGTGTATTGTTGGGTATAGTAGGAATAGCTGGTTATATTTATTGTGAAAACAAACACAATACTTTTCGAAATGCCAAGTGCAAATGGAACACGCCCTCTCGAAGTTGGCAGCTCAGTTTGCAGTTTTCGTTTCAATTAGACACCATTTTATTTTGACACGTCCCATCTTATTTTAATATGATTTAAATTAATTGCAGCTGTGCTGGCTTCATATTTTACCAATTTCATGTCTTAATATGTTGTCATGGAGAAACCACTGGGATTACCCGTGCCGTGTAGCTATGGCTAATGAGCCACCAGTTTTTATAATTTGTTTTTTCAAAGGCAACCAAATACTCACATCATATGTGACACTCGTGCACAGCAGTGCCACTCACAAATCAGGGCGGTGAGGGCGCTGTTGTCACTGTAGTACAGCGAAGCTACATTTCGTCCGCTCTTTTGGACTGAAACTACTGCCGTATTCAGGTCTCGAGTTAATTATTACAAAATAAAAATAACCCAGTTAGAATGTGTCATTCAAAATTTGAGACGTCCGCGCATAATACGCAGTTCACCATGATGGGTAGTGGGATATTTATCGTAGATGGCGCATTACAGTCGATACAGTGGGCTGGACGATTTTCGACATCTAGTTTACTTTCATCCTAAATTCCGCTAAACGACAATGAAGACATCGTGGGAGTAAAAAACATCTCCTTTTTCAATAAATACAATTATTGGTTTGCCTATTGGAGATGTTTTCAGCGAAATTTCTGCTTTTTAAATGATGACAAAAGCGTTAGTGGTGCCGGCTGCCGTGAGTGCATCGGGACAACAGCTGTGGCCCCGTCATCCGGCGTTACCATAGCAAACAGGAGATTTAGTGACCTTTGTCGGGTATCTACACTGCTATATTATCTTATACACACATATAAGTGGATTTCACAAATTGTTAAATTTAAAATATTAGTTTATTGGATAATATCATAGAAAAATCTCAATGAGAAGTTTTTGCATCGTATTATAACTTAATGTCTCATTAGGTCCACATAACGGATATAACGCATAATTTCTCTAGCAGTTAATAATGAATATACAGAATAAATCTTCTTTCATATTCTGAATACGTTCCATTTTTTTGAATCAGCGACTGTCCAACAGTATTACAGACGCAGCGGAGACAAACACACAATATATTATAACTGATGAGCGGGTAACTTATTTTGGTTATTACCGTTCAGCTTCATAACATGTACTGGGTTCATTTAAATTTGTGCGAACGGAATACATAAGGTCGGGTTAGTCGAGCCGGAACCGACATTCAGAGAATCGGTGAAGCAAGGAGGCTTGGTGACTCGTAAGCCTAAGATGTGTGTAATTATTCCCATATACATCATGCAGTTCTAATGTCAAGATTTAGTTTGTTAATAATGCACAGCCCCTTGCGCTTTTATAAGATACACTGAGTAATCCGTGTTTGCAAATATGACGTGCACATAGGTTTTTGTTTTTTGTTTTTTTTCCCAAAACATCACCTCAATACGTATGTTTGTGTCTAATATGACCTAAATTCGACATTTAAAAAAAATGAACTATATATGTATGTGTTCGCAACCATACAGGCTGGCACTGTTTACCATTCGTGTCACAGTGCAAATGATGTGTTCAAATACTACGTATAAACTAATGCATTCGTAATATTGCTATAATATCATTCAATTACACGGGGAACAACAACAAATATAGAAAACACAGTCATGCTGAGAAAAGATAACAATACACAATAAAAACACAATGTGTTACCTAGATAAAATATTAAGCTTAAGACTTGTTGCCCATCTATCGAGTAGTGATCAAATATGTTGATTCAAAGTACGCATGGAAGTTCTCTAACGTATACACGATGACACATGAACCGAGGAGCAATGAAATACCTCAACTACATTCTCGCGGGTATTAAGCATAACGCCAGGATATTTAATCTCGTCAACAGAAAGAAGAACAGAATATGAAAACCCTATCGCTTTTAAAAGTGTTCAGCGGCATACGATTGACGTGACATCATTGAGACACAGTATTGCGATCAAACTGCCGTCGTCACTAAACAAAGTATGGCATATTCTGGTTTCGCCAGCAACCAACACAGAAGGAGAATTGAAACATGCTGGTAAGTCATTAATACAAATATTAAATAGGAGAGGACCTAAACACTCCAGTCTGAATAACAACCACGAAAATGTACTCATTGTAAACAATCATAAACAAACTATCCAGTCCAGTGCCATATGCATTCCGTAATGCAATAAAGTGTGATGATTTATTAAATAAAAACTCTTGGGACGTAGCATATCGAATGTCTTGGAAAAGTTCAAAAATAGAATTCATGTGGTGTATTATATAGTAGTACATGTTGACGTAAAATGTGAACCATGCTGTGTGTTTTTTATCTGTGTCAACTAAAAGGGCGAAAAGGACTTTATTGGTTCAATCTGTGACAAGACAAACGTCATTTTTCATTTTGTACAAAGGGAGTGATTTTTGCAATGCGACACATGATGAGCTGTCACGCCGCCGTTGTACAATTCTTTTGGTCAGGTATTTTTTTTTTGTTAAAATTCTTATCACGTCAGCGGGGTAGCAGATTAAAACCTGCCTTTTATAGTTTTTTTTTACAATACAGCGCGCCAAATATGTAACATCTGATGGAAGATAGGGGATTAAATAAGAGACAGAAAAAATTGGATTTCGCCAGAGCAGTGGAAAATTCTCTTTTATTTGCTTGCGGATTTAAAGCAGACTTTATGTAAGCTGGTCTGGGTTGATTTTGGACAGTGTATATATATATATATATATATATATATATATATATATATATATATATATATATATATATATATATGTACATACATATGGGGATCGGGGTTAAAGGTCAAAGTATGATGTTAGTACACATTATAGTTACGGCATTTTATCTGCCCCGGGGTAAAGTTTTAGTTGGTAAATATCTGTTCTACGCGTGGGACTTTTTATGAATTGGGTGCTGCGGGTTAGGAGTCTGAAGTTTGTTAATGCTCGAACGCCTTTGTAGTGCTAGATATGGAAGGTCGAAATAAATAGAAAAGGGGAATGTGAAAAAAATTACTAGAGGTGAATATCGCAAAGGAACAAAATAGTAGCTAATGGCTAATTCAAAACTTCAGTTTTCGACATGTTTTCATCTGTTATTTGCATCACTAGGGTACACTACTTGAAAAGGTATCTGAAATGTTATCCGTATGAGAAATGTCAACTTTCTTCAAACACGTTGCATTGTATGTGTGGAACAGTGCCTCAGACCCAGTACTACGGGTCCCCTTATCTAAAAGCACACATCACACATACTCATACATTTAAACACACATCATCACCATCCAATACATTGTTTACTTTAAATATATTTTAATCCGTTATTTCGTCCATGGTTCACAAAATTTTCTTGAGCTTTAAAAGATTTCTAAATTGTTTTTTTTTTTTCTTAAAAAGAAGGAGAATCGATGGGAACGAAAATAAAATCGAAGATTAAAAAGCGCATGGATTCAAACAAATATGGTAAAAGTCAATGGTTAAATACTACATGTATACAACATTAATAAAACATGGCCAGTCAGTGAGAAAATATTAACCTGCCACCACGCTTTACATCATTTTACTGGGATCAATACTGACAATGTTCAAATGATGGGCGCCTGAAAGTTACCTATTGTCACTATAATCAGTAAACTCACAATTCTCTTCTCTAGGTAAAAAGTCAGATGACTCAGTAATATGTGAAGTATCGACACCAATGCCCCTCTCATAATATCCGTAATTTAAAGCAGTCTTGTAACATGCTGTATCCAAGTCTACGTGTTGTCGTATTTACATGAGCTAAATGATGCGCTACAGCGTCATTGCAGCGGAGCCAAATGTTAGTCACGTGCGTGTCCACCGTGAAGAGGCACCACACGCAGAGGCGAAATTGTAATAGTTATTTAGCGTTTAGAATATAAATTTTGTACAATAGCTGAATTGAACGAACTGTGGAGGGTGTACATAAAATAGTACTGTGAATGTCAATTCCATGTGATTGGAAATACATTGGACATTTCCCCGAAAATTTCGTCAAATTATATCGCAAAATGTTGTACAGCGGTCAAAATAACTCAAACAGCATCGGAATTGTGGTGTGCTTGCTCCACAAAAAATGTCAAACGAAGATGCAATAGTCGCACACTTTTACCCATAATGCTAAAGTCATTATGAATACCGTTACCATAACAACTAAATTTATAACAGCGAGCGAGCGAAAGAAAACTAACTAAGTAATTCATACAAAATATTTTTTTTGCAAACGTGTTTCTCTACATAAATATGTTAATATTGCAGCCACAGTTACGAGACACCGGAAAGAAGGGGAACACAAGTGTGTGTATTTGGGAAACATAAGTTATGACCACGGAAATCAGTCAAAATAACATTTCGTTTTAGAAAAAAATGTTTCTACATTAATAGAAATTATTCACCAGAATCTTATCACATTGAAATGTCATCTATTAAATCAGGTTGTTCTGTAACATGTGTATCTCGTTCATTTATACAAAAGAGGAAACTGAAAGGAAAAGGTGGATGCCTCGGCAGATGTACAAAGTATTTAATACAAGCAACTGAGTTAATGATATTGCATGCAACACCTGGTCATTCATAAAAAGGGTTCAACGTGATCCATCTTAGACAAATCAGTCAGCTACAAGTGGTTGATTGCCAAGTGCAAATTTATGATGAAATGTCTTTTTTTTAAAAAAAATTAGTCCGATAACATGCTCTGCTATTCGGCTACAATACTTGAAATTTCCACGACGAGCCATGATCTTTGCTTTCTAAGCAGCTATCGGCGGAGAGTGAACTGTGCATGCCCATGCTGGAGCCCATGCTACCCGTTGGTGTCGCCGGGTTCATATGGTGGGAAGGTTGTAATTGTGACGGTGCTGAACTCATATGTGAACCAGCCATACTGCTGGAGCTCATTTGATTTAGTGTTGTGCCGGGTAACTGCATTGGTGGCAAGTATGATGAGCAATCGATATTGCCGAAATAGGATGACGGTTGGTAATTCTGCGAATAGCCCGGCGACTGTGCGTTGGTCATGGGGTACGTTGAACGTTGCATACAGCTGCTGCTGGACGACAAATGGTCGTTGACTGGGGGCGGGATTGATGCCGGGCTCCAAATACCGTTGCCGTTTGATACCACCGGTGATTTGTACGGCGCTGTCATTGAACTCATAGTACTCATTGCAGACATGCTAGTAGTGGTAGTGGGTGGGGTATCCCTGGGAGGTGGGGAGCCTTTCTTGTGTGTTGGTCTGCTTTTGTTGACATTTTGGCCACCGTTCTGTTTCTGTTGCTCCTGTTGGCGACATTTTGCTCTCCTGTTTTTAAACCACACCTGTGAAATAAAATGAAACAAACACCACGTTAGTCACATTGTGTCAGTCAATTACCAAGTCAATGCCACGTAGAAAGGGACACAGAAACGCATTATGAATAAAGAAACATCGTGATTATGTAAATACCATTTAGCTTTCACACCTCAGTCTGTAACCCTACTACACCTTGTCATTTTACAAGAAAAGAAAACATTTGCTGGAACATTAACACGTATATTCATTGTGTTAGTAAGCTTGTGATATCTTATCTTTCGATGTTAATCTACATTTTACATAACAACAACAGTGGTAAAACTATCACTTTGCACGTGTTCTAAATATGAGAGCAAGACAAACACGCGGCTTAACCCTCATCCTAGCGACGCTGTGTCAAGTTGGCAAAGCTCCTACTACCATTCACCATAACGTAACATGTTCAAAAAATACAGACTCACTATTTAATAATGATATTACAATGTTTAACACCACTTTAGTGTCATAAATGACTTAGCAGTCGTGAAAAAGTACTAAACCATAAACAACTCAGAAAATAGTCATTAAATGAAATGGATTACAATGTAGACAGTTGGCACGGCCACAGGTGTCCACTGCCTCCGGCTATGGCGGTAAAAAGCAGAGCCTCCACCGAGGTTTACGGCACTGAACTACAGAATTAGATTTTTTAGAGTTCTTATACGTCGTAATCCTAACCTAAATTACAAAGCCATTCCCGCTATCAACAACATCAATCATCACATCAGAAATTCACAAATTTACAGCCGATGTAATTAGATACGGTTTCCACATAATCTCGGCTCTGTTGACGGTTTGTCATATTATTACCAGTTATCATCAGCGCATGGAAGAGACTCAACGAATCCTCTACATGCTTGTATACGCAAATAAAACTGTCTGATATATTGTGTCAACGTGTTTGCTGCAAGCCGTCGGGAAGCCACATTCCCTGGTAATTGTATTCTGTGGAAAACTCTTTTGTTTTCCCGGTAGAGGATTTAAACAACGATTTGGACCTCCCTCTGAACGCCTCGGGTCTTTTCGGTAAACGTTTTGGTTGTCAATAGAAGTTTAAAAAGCTGGGAATATCAAAAGGTTTTGATCGAACACTAATTTGTAATGCAGTTTTCTGTGTTTTCGTTATTTGTTTTAATGATGTGTTTCTAGACAGCAGCAAGTAAAGAAAAATAAGTCTAATTACCCAACTAATTAACACCTCGCGCATGTTTATGTTAAAGTAAATATCGTGCTGAATTACAGGTTCAGGACAAAAGGCTCACAGTCACTCTTTTACCACACCTTATCGAGTGATAAAGGATGGCATTTATATCAAATTAATCTCTGTTTGCTTAAATAATTATAAATAATGTCGAATTTCAATGAGATGCAGATTAGGAAAAGACTAGATAAACTACCATACGGAATCACGCCTTCCCTAAAAGAATGTATTTTCTTGAAATTACTTGTAAACTTTTTGAGGACAGAAATGACCATGCCAAGTTTATAAATCCAATAGTGGTCTATGATTGTTTTTGACCCGTACGATTTGGTGAATGAATATGACTGTATCACAATGTTAATAAATTGATTTATAAACAATTCACGTCCGCGGAGGCCAAGAAACTTGAATATAAATACTAAGCGATAAACTTAAAATTGTTTGGAGTACTTAGAAGGAGCGTGTTCAAAGGAAAGAGAAGACAGTGTATGTCCAGACATGCATGCAGATAACTGGCATTCAAATGAATGATTGTAGTGTTGTGAACTACGGTACTAGGCCGTGGGCATTTGAAGATCGCGCAACAATTGCTCTTTATACGTTTTATCACAAACATTGCCGACTTGTTTTGTAAATGAAAGTGTCTTGCAATATTTTGAGTGCCCGCTGTCTTTGATTTTGGGTGATCTGAATAGAATCCATGTATACTCACTCTTTACAATCAACAGACACTTTCAATAAACCCAATAATTGCAATAGTGTTAAACGAGGGTGCTAGGATTATGGGAGTCCCTCGTCATTATAAAATAAAAACGATACCATAATGATATAGTAACACGAATTATATGATTCATCAATTACTTGCGGATGGTATGACAATATGTTTTTTGCCAAAAAGGCAAAACTTGGCACCCGGTAAAATGTATAATTGGTTACTTTCTTTCATCAATGGTTACTAGAACCGTGTTTTATCCTCAGAGCATATTGGTGGGATTAACCACTATATATGGTACTAGAAGCAAATCTTCACACAAATCTCTCGTTTTCATTCGTCATGAAATTACTACCTTCGACCACAATTAATGTCTAATTCGTTGTTGCGTATTAGTTTAACTATAGTCGTCATGGATGTGGGCGTAATCTAGGCCTTGATTGCACATGGGCACAGGTTAATTGTGAATAAGGCAAGAAAAAATGATGAATTATCAGTTTTTGTATTTTTTAACGTTATGCATTATTCTGAAATCAGCGAGAAATTGTCAGTACATTGAACACATTCATGTTAGCCACGTTGTACCTGGAAATGCTACTGTGGCGTGGGAATGCTCAACGTTTCTTTTCAAAATCTCCTCTCTGATTGAATCCTACAGGTATGTAAAATGATATAAGCCGAAATTACTAAGCCCTGTAGCTTGCAAGCTGCATTTTTATTTCTTCTAAAACATGTTACGACTAGCCCTACGCACTGTGTTCTTGAAATAGCACAAAATCTTTTCAAGATCATCGCTCAACATGTAAATGTATTGAGATAGAAAATGGATTGACAGCTCGCGGCTGCTTCGCAAAATGAAGTTGATTTTAATAAATCAAACTTCATGTTCACGTCTTGCGATAACTGTTTGTCATGCTCTGTGTGCATACTGCACGGATGCTCAGATTCGAGCAAAGAACACACCCGTTTCCCAGGTAACCCATTCACAACTGTGCTGGTAACATGTGTATCATTGTTCGTTTTTACTCGGAACTCATGTTTGTCGCTTCGTCCGCAGCACCCCGTCTAATGTCCACCACTCGCCTCAATCACGTTATTAACAATTAAAATTACTATTATAATGAAAACATAACTATGAACAAAACGATTTTCTGGAATATGAAACCACCCTGTTGTGGGCATTTATAAATATGTAACGTTACAATTAAGTGTGCAAATTGAGACAGAAACTGTCTGTCCGAACTGTGAACATGATTGAAAAAAAAAAATTTAAAAGTTTAATTTTAGTTTAAACAAAAACTAGGAGTATTTGATCCCATGATGGAGACTTGAATATCACGCTGTGGCAGTGATAAAGAAAATCCAAATACATGTAAAGGCAGATGTGACTATAACAGTATTAAAATACAACACGATTTGTAAACAACAATTGAGTGTTTGGGTTGTCACATCTTAGTGCAGCGAGGCGAGATATCTTCTCAAACAATGCTTAGAAAGGGATTCCGTTTATTATCCGAAAAATTGGATCAAAATAATAAAGTAGTAGAAAAACCAACTTAAATCTTAGCTTTATGTGAATTATGTGTTATATAGTGTTAATACGGACCCTGGAGGGGAGTATAATACAAATAATACTCTCGTTAAACACGGTAAACCCACGAATCTCGGTACGCAGAAACATGCTTATAACATAAATGTATATCAAACGCTGCTAATTTTAAATTGTTGCAAAATTAGTTTTATTCTAAAAAAATCACTAATCTATACACAATTGAGCTATTATAAGGAGTATTTTTCAGATTTTTAGACTGTTTCATTTTTGTTAACTAACGAATAATTTAGGCAAGCGTTCTATGGAAAGAAACATGTTAGGGAATAATTATCGCCAACGAAATTAACAGTCAACTTTGTCGTGTCTCATATATATTCGTTGCCTCAAACTATTGAAAAAGAATAAAAATAGCCGCAGCTGTTTAGAAATCACAATCTGTCGAAAGAAATCAGTAATTCTAATTGTCTTCCCACCAAAGTCGGGAGGAAAATCTGCAGGCCGTATGGGCACCATCGAGGTTTATATTTGAGCAAAAAAAACTCAATTAATTATTTCGATAAAAGGAAAATATTGTGTTGTTTCATTGTGGCCCTATTTTGATAAATGTGATATCCATACGCAAAAGAATATACACAGCAACCTTTAGCAACTATACTCGCACGAAAACATGGGATTAGAATCCGTGTCCATTCAGCCCGTGCAACGGTTTGTGGGGATTAAAACCCAGATGCCACAACGTGTCACCAATGCAGCACATGAAATCCCCTAATCTTTTTAATTGAAGAATAGAAAAAGCACTACAAATCCTCTCACGTATTGCTTTCTGACTTATGGAAAATTCTCTCAACAGATTTTAAATTAAAATAAATAGTTAAAAACAGTAAAAAATTCCCCGTTTTGATCAATTGTCATGTCTCGATATTGACCCCAGCATTCTAGTTAGCATTCAAATTGTATTCAACATCCATCAGCAACATTGGTGCAGCTGACGCCAATGTGCAACCACACAATCCTCTGTTGACACGCATCGTAGCAACAATATTACGCTCCAATATGAATATTAAAATAAAACTTTCATATTTCGCGAAATGTTATTTTTCCCCCGACACCAACCCGCACGTGCAAACAGTTGTAGCACGAGTGAAGCCGAATTCTCACGTGCGGGAATGATGGCGTATGGCAGAGATCAAAACAGATTAGGCACAAAATAAAGCAGACAGCAAGTCAGTCAGAATAAATAAAATAAAATGATGAATGGACCACATAGAAGCTGAACATATAATCGCATGAACACTCACCTGAACTCGAGACTCGGGTAAATTAATTTTCAATGCGACTTCTTCTCTCATAAATATGTCCGGATAGCGTGTTTTGCCAAACAACGATTCTAAAATATCTAACTGAGCTCTAGTGAATGTTGTTCGTTCACGCCGTTGTTTTCTTGGGTTGCCTGTAAGCCAAAAAAAAGATAGATATAGACCAAAATGTTTAGTACAGCTAGTTATATGGTATTGCCATATTTTGAGATTTACTTTCATTTTTTCGCTGTACAGAAATTCAATTTTCAATATTAAACCACCCTTTTCAGAGTCACTGATTCTATTAATACCCCCAAGCAGGGAGATACAGAGAAAAGTGTAGTGAATTATTGAAATCTTGCTGTCAAAATGACATCAATCCATGGTGGATTAGAAAATCAAGTTATTATTATACACTCTGACGTTAAAATGACTGGTTGCAAATGTCTAATTTTAAAACAACAAAGCAGCTTGTTTTAATCCAAACATCTCGAACAAAGCTGGTATTTATTTTTTGTGGTAAAATATTCTAGGCACTGTGTATACAACGAACACTAAATTTCAGTGGGCGTGTTGTACCCCATCTTTATGAGACCACACCACTTGGTTGCACTACAGCAGGAAACCTGTTGCTCGCCCATATCAATGTAATATAATCAAGGGTAAAACACAAATTTCACTTTAAGTGGTCATTTTATGACAAAATAAATAAATAACGATAATGATACTAGGTGAAAAGTGGAAAGGCCCTCTCCGGGGAGTGCACTGATTGCAAATAGGCGAACACATTTTCATTATTTCCCGCGGGACGTTACTTTTAGTGTCCCACGTAGAAATCGACTGCGTGTAACCTAACTACTCCAATGAAATTGCTTTGTAACATCAGTTATTGAACGAGTTAAAGTAACGTCGGGTCATAAGGGTCACCCCGTAATTCACTTGCGATCAAGACATTATTGCGCCACGATAACATGCTATTTGATTTTTTTGCAATATTAAACAAATAAAGAGATTTATGCCTATTCTAAATTTGTGCTAGCTAAGTTTTTTTAGCTTTCAAACGATATTCGATATTCAGTCATGCTTTCCTAGTAGAACTTATTTTGCCCCGGGCACAACGCTGATTTTGAGTCGTTGCTATTACGGTAAGGGCCAACCATGGAGACCAGTTATCGCGGTGGTCAGATTAAAGGCTTGCAAGACGACGGTAAGTTACACCAATTAAAGTGGCCAATTCGAGATTTTATATAGTCCGAGTTAATCTCGATTGTGGGCATTTCCGCTCTTAAATTTGTTTTGCAAGATACAGTAAAAAATTGAAAGAATGCGAGTATTTGTTTTAATGTGAACAGGGAACGAGTCCGTTGTCATAGGAACACGTTTAAACTAAGCCTGTTCGGAAAGTAGGCTTGATCATCGTAAGTGTTCGTCTTGTGAGAATTAGCTACGCTTACTCTTGTATGTAACGATTATTTATAGTAAACTGTTATTATTAATATAATAAACAGCTTGCAGGGAGAATAGCGAGGGGAGAGATATAGTGAGTGTGCGATACAATCATATAATCTCAGCTTGCTGGGGAAACGGCATATAGGTGTCCATGCTTCTTAAAAAGTTTAAAGCACGCTTATCCCACCAAATAGGCTTAAGTCAAACAGATAGAGACTTTCATCGGTGAGCTTCAGCTTTTTTCTAGTTGGTTGGCCTGCCAGGCAGCTAACTAAGCAAAGTATACTATTTGGATACTTATTAGATTAGATGGCGATTTACAAATCCACTCACTAAAAAGTTGTGAAAAGCAGGTTGAGTAATACGGCGTACATGGAGGATCGAGCGCAACGGCGTCTTGTATGAAAGAAATGTAATTGACAAGGTTTGTTTACATCCATTGTTCAGTACTTTTTTAGTGATTTAACTTTCCATTGTGTGCCACGCAATTTTACCCGTTGATTTACGCTTCCGCTTGGTGGCAAGCCACGTGGGACGACGAACACGGAAACCACACAACTGTTTGGGACGCCACATGTAAAGGAAACAAGGTAAAATATGCTGCCCTTCTCACAATTGCGTCCGCGCTATGTAAACCCCTCCATATCAACTGCATCACTTCCGTACGTCTTTCGTCCTAGTGCATTGCCAAAGTGTTAGTAACATACACATTTTCGAAATTTTGACCATACTCAGTCAATTAAAACAAGCTAATCTGTCATGCCTGCTTCGCCATACTATGATCCAACATGCCAAACATAAATTAAAGCTGCTTACACTTACACCCTTCAGCTTTTACACAACAAAATTGAACAAGGATTCGTTGACTAAACCACCATCGGCATCCAGTGCCATTTCTTTTTACCTTCAAATGGTTTGAAACGTAGGAGTTACCATGTATGTTGGCCAATGCCATAGGCGACTATTTCCATTTAGTGACAATTTCAATGAGTTTGTAAAAGAGGTTGAATAGCACGAATAGGAGTTCAGTGGGTGCCTTTTTGTAGAATTGTCAGCCTGATAGAGGCAATGATTTCCTAATGTTATCGCCACGGGTAAACTAGTTGATTGTACAAAAAGGGACTGTTTTATCGCGCGGTGAAACCATTTGCCCATGAGAGAGTTGGAAAGAAGCCCAAATAATCGGCAATGTCGTTTTGTTCGAAAGCATTCGTTCATGAAATACAGAGGCAATAGAGAAGGCGTTGCTAGGCTTATATCTCAACAATAACGCGTAATTTGGGACATCCCAGAAACGTTTGTAACAACTACAATACTATTGTTTTTGAAATGCCCTTTTTTTTTGGTTACTAAAGAGCGGTAGTTTTCGGACGAGAAGCCATCTCATCAATCTCACCCTTTAAACCCTCGAAATAATAACCAATCAATCGGCTTAGAGTGAGCACAAACTTGCGGCATGCGACTGTTTTAGTTTTCGAGTTGAAATAAATGGCTAAAAGGAGGAGTTTTAATCTGGTAGATAATCATGATGAGAGTAAAATCGTGACGGATTAAGAGTTATGCCGAATCAGATAGCATCTTCTCTGCGCGTCATTGACTGCCGGTTTACGGTAGTGTATAGTATAATAGGCTGTTACGAAATATACACATGCAGTGACAATTTTAGAGGACATAGAATTTATAATGTAATGATCTAATAGCATCACCGAAATGGTCTGTTTTCGAATCTCTCTCGTGTATACACTATATCAGACGCGCAGAGAATCAGTTGAACGGTTGTACATACAGAAATAATGCAAAGGAAGTGGTGCTCTACCGTGAATGATGGTACCTGGGTACATGGCTGGGTGCTGATTGAGCTCCACGGCGTTCGGCGACGCTAAGCTGATCCCGTTGACGCTGTATGGCGCACCAGGCTTCATGTGGGGCAGCGGATAGGACATCATGACGATACCGTTACTATCGCTATACAATACGAGGATTTGATGTGAATGGGTGGACGATCGATCCACTTAGGATATACAGAAATACTGGAAACGACTCCGGAGACAATGAAAGCACACGTCTTGAGTGAAGCAAGTAACAGAAGCAAATGAGATATATGGTCGGGATGCTGCGCACACTTAACGTGTTACTATCTGAAAGAAAAAGGAAACCGGAAGGTGAGAAACTGTTGGGATTGTTGCTAACCGATCAATCACAGCCACGCTCCCCACTGTCGGTAAATATGAATAAAGCGTTAGGATAAATATTGTACCTTATTGTAGCGATATCCAGCAAGAATTAAACAAGTGCCAGTATAATGGTGGATAGCAACTGATCGCGTAGCGTGTGAGACGCCGTGAATGCCTAACACATATGTAGTGGTAGCTGATGACGAAGAGAAATGGTATCAGACGGAGTATAGAGCCACCTGCGGCGTAGTGCTTCACTACAGTGGTTGCAGCCGGTATGATTATGAGAGCCCAAACGAACTACACCACGCACATGAAACTGTCACTTTACATCACATGTCAAAGTTCGCAGCCAATCAGTGGTCAGCATACTGGACAATGCGCACTATTGTGTCAAGCCCTCTCAATGTTCTCTGTACGCATTATTTCCCGTGCACGGGCAAGCAAGTGGATTGCGACCAAAGATATTCATCAGACAATTACACTTTCGTTTTGTGTTATCTTCTTTCAATATGACTTTGGGGACTTTGTGTCACCTCTTTTCGAACAGTAACCACCCCAACACGAGCGAGTTCATGACAATCATAAGTCGTTTAAAACGAGCTTCATAAGTAAGAAGGCGGGTTGTAGAAATGGGCATATACTGTTTTTCACCTAAGTGTTTTAAAAATTAATAAATAAAATGGCTATAAACAAAATTTTGTAACGAATTATTAGTTACCGATTATTTTTTCTGCTCCGAAAATGTTTATTTTCTCCGTATATAGTCAGCGACTAGCAGCAAGGAAATGTAAACGAAAACACACACATGTGACGTGGTGGTGTGACCTTGCTTTGGAAAGCAACCATGAATATTATGCACGCCTACAAATCACAATTGGCAGAAAATGCATAAATGTATTCTACTGGACACGCGTTATTGTGCGCCTATCAGTGAGATATACGGCACGTTAACGATTGGGGCGGGTGGAGTAGAGGCGGAACCGATACCAATAAGTGTTCTGTATGTTTGAATTTCAAGACGACTAAAGTTGGTGACTTTTAATACCATCACAACATGTAGGAAAGTGACACGCTAGCCGTACCAGTACACTAAAGGAAGTTGTTCATTTTTCAAAGTATGCATTACCAGTGTCTTTTCATGGCGCTAGGTTCGAATTACTAAATGTTGTCCTTCCTAGGGTATACTATTGACTGATAGCAACCCCCTGATTGTTTACAGGAAATTTTAGACACATTATTACGAGTGTTATGTTGTATTAATTACACACATTAACAATTATTTGACGCGTCAATTTTGGGTGGCCCAAAGCCGGAGTGACAAGCGTATACACCGGAAACTGACAATTTGTGCGCTCTTTTGCCTCATCCTTTTTGCATAGTGTATATGTGCTTCTCTTCCGGTCGCACGGCATCCGTACAGATGCATCCCGAAATACTTTACACCCAGGAAGTGTGAATGGAAATCCAGAAAAAAAGGTAATAGTATTTTTACACCATGCTTTACTTCCCTGACAACTACAGGTCATCAAAATGTAAATAAGGATTAGTTTTGCGATCTGACGTCATAAATGACATGTAAACAATACAGTGCACTTTACCATTTTTAATTTGCTAAAACATAACGCTTTTCTACGCAAATCGTGATTTCCCTATGGCAATGAGGACATTTGCTCCCCTTTCACGCTCGTTTATTTCAGTGTGCTGTGCATTCTCGTTCTAACTATGAAATCACATCGCCTGGCTGAATCATAGTGAATTTCATTAGTTCTCATTATTCTTCAAATTAATTACCAAACCATATCAATAATGAAAGTGTGTTTTTCTTAAGAAAACCAATCCGCCGGGGACTTGCATGTGATTTGTTCAATTTCATACCGCGCCGTTGATGTTCATTTCTTGATTCAACATTTTTTATTTTTCTTTCTTTCTTCTTAGTATCTATGTAATTTGATGGGAATGGCACTTCCATCGTGCGCATTCAATCAATATTGTTATTGGTACGATCACATAGTTACGATAATACTTAATGTAATAATTTGACGCATTTAAAAAATTCTTTTATGTGCGTTTTCCGCCGATGAGACAATTCTCATCCGCGCTACATGCTGTAATCTGTATACATGTATAAATGATATCGGCAAATTAAAAGTAAATAGTGTGTTTGCGTTGTTTCTATGGCGGAGTACTGACCCCCATGCTACCGATGCGCCAACAATGGCGACCGACCCATGCAGCTCAATGAGCCAAATTTCACTTAAAAAGAACACCGAGCACAAAGAAAGGCATTAGATCGAGTCGTATTTGACTAGCATTTTTGCGTGTGAAAGGAGACGGGCTCTTTGACTGTTGCGTCTCTTAAAAGCCTTCCCGTGTTTTGCTGGGTTAAAACATTCTTCAAGAGAAAGCGTTGGACACTCACACGGCAGATCGCTTTCGACCACTTACACTGGATTCAAAGGTGCGAAAAATAAAGTGCCTATGACTTAATTTTGTAAATTGAAATGTGGTTCTGCAGTCCTGTGTCCCTTTCGTAGTGGTTCTATGACTCAGATTGTCGAATGTCGAGTCGATTGTTCTCGGTATCTGCCCCCTCCCATGTACCGTACACATGTTACGTCCACAGTAAAAGTTACAGATTCTTGTTAGATTGGATCGATCGAATTATGCATGATGTTAGACACAGACTGTAATTTCATGCAAATTATCACCTGATGTCATACAACCAATTACAAGCATTACAAAGAATCACTTCTCCTCGAGACCGACCTTTCCACATCATGACACCCGCCATGGCAACCGACGAATGAAGACGTCGCAAATATTGTAAGATTTACTTTAAGAAGCCGAAAATCCACACGGGGCAAAATGTGCTCTGAAACCTAGACCCTAGCCAAGATGCGGAGGGAGTTGTTTCCTCATGGAGCAGAATAACATATTTTCCAGTCAATTTGATTATAGTAATCGCAAAGGGTAACGCACTTGGGACCGATTTTAACATAAATGGACCTATGGTCAAATCCCTCCAGGACAAACACCGCACATTGATACTTGCTGGTATTTTTTGTTTTTTGTTATTTTTTTTAGAAGAGATTTCGTTGAAATTACATTGTTCTTTTTAAGAACATACATCATGTGTTGCGGGTGGCTGTGTAAATTATATCCCCCCTTTTCCAAATTATAATGGTCGACCCTTTAAACGAGAACCCACTTTCACAACAATATCATCTAAATAATGTATTCAAACGTTAGAATATAATGAAGTATTTCAAAAATAAAAATTCCGGTCTGGAGAATTAAGGGGAAGGACTTTTACAGGCACATAAAGTCACATGACAGTTTGTTCTACCCCCATATTAATTGTAAGTTAGTGTTCCCGAATATCCACCCGGGGCATCATAGTGGGATACCTCAATCATGTGCTCATAAACTTATTCAGTTGACATTTTGAAATTACAACTATAACGCGGTCGTTCTTCGATATTTCGTTCAATACGGTTTAGACGTAAATCCCCACTATAAGCTCCGTCCTTTTAACTATGATCTATGCGTATAATTGATGTCAAAACTTCGATCTTTCTTGACTACTGACTACTACATATACCGGAGTGAATCTCTCTACTATACAAGGTGTACTTACCGGTTATAAATGTTACGTATAACACAAGGCATGTGTTATAACCTACTGTGTCAATTTTACCCAAAATTACCATCCTCATAATATAACGTTGGATGCACCGCGATGGCACAACCAACCATTAGTTCCAGTTGCCTTTGAGTTATTCCAATTTGTTCCCACTCACGATCCCCTTTTTTTTAACAAAATGGTCCGATTTGTACATATCCGATGTCACCCTACTATTTCAAGTAGTGCGGCGGGGTTCAGAGGAGTGGGATGGGGATACGATTTGTGCCGGGTACTTTCAAACACTGGTCTAACTCTTATAACGATAAAGGTCACATTTTTCAGATAGCCATGATAACATTGTTCCATGGATATTGTGGTATAGTTTTCCGATCCGCGGCTTTTCCTTGATCGTTAACGTTCACAATAGAGTTGGGCCGAAAGTCGACATCCAGTTGGCGGTGTAAAGGTGTAATCTCACTTTACTGGATTATGTACATTTTACTTTTCAGTCAAACTTATATCACACTTTTGTATCGATAGCATAAATAACAAATTCTTTAAATTTTTTAATTTCCTCGTTGCCATTTTCAGGGCAGTATGATTTTTTTCATTTGTTTTTACACAACAGATTGGATCGAAGACAATTATTTCTACTATACATGTGTGGTTGTTTATTGAATGGCCGCCTAACAATGAACCCAAATCGAAAACAGCTGTTTGCACGAGCAGTAGCCAGTTTATTAGAAATGCCCCTCCGTCTGCTACAAAGAGAACAATATCGGTAGAAAAAAATGTTATGTTTTTGTACACACATATGTGTCAATTAAGTGTACGCATCAAGCTCGTCTCCAACCCTTTTTATTGATTCAAACATAGACCTTAAACTCCTAAGGTGTACGATTTAAATATGCCGGTATTAGCAGAATCTTGGATCTACAGGCAGGAGAGTTGTATTAAATGCTTCTACACAGGGACTTAAGTTTGCCGAAATAGGGTTTCTAATTGCCGTGATCTAACTCGATTGATTAAATATTTATATGAAAGTACATTTCATTATATGCCGATATACAAACATTAACATGCAAAATTGCAATAATATAGCGATATAGCAGGCTAGCTGAGAGAGATATATTCCAAATCACCGATCGTTGGGACACGATAAAACATAACATGTACGGTACTGTAAATGGCCACAACGGATCACGAAGCTTATCCCCATACCCTGAATCATACCGTTTCCCTTGTCACTGTCGCCTTACACCGGATGTGTGTGTATTTCACGTCTGACACCATTATAATAGAGGCTTTCATCAACACCCATCTGGCTATTGAAAATCATACTTATTGCAAAATACCGTAGTAAA
This sequence comes from Saccoglossus kowalevskii, assembly GCF_978046115.1. Classification (NCBI taxonomy): domain Eukaryota; kingdom Metazoa; phylum Hemichordata; class Enteropneusta; family Harrimaniidae; genus Saccoglossus; species Saccoglossus kowalevskii. Next base: position 15,115,624 of record NC_140642.1, on the reverse strand, counting down.
TTGTATTGAATTAGGAAAACCCGCTGTTCAATTTAGCAGTGGATACTTCGTTTCATGTTTTTGTTGCGATATAACCAGCACATGATCGGCGCAATGGGGCAGTATAGATGACTTACAGTGTGGGAGAAATCGCAGAACTGACGTATTTATCCCAAACACCGTTAACAACAATCCATATCAATATTTTCTTTTACATAATTACATAAACAAAGCATTAGGCTTCAGACCGATGCATTCTGATCCAAGAGTCACGGCCAATTCGTGACCCGATACAATACTCAGAACACGGATTGTTCCAATTTGACTAATCTTGCCAAGAAATTTGAACCCTTGGAAATCAACAAGGATTTTTTATGTATTCGCCGATATAGTCACACGACAATACTACGAGGTATTGGCCACCAGGTGAAAAGGGCTGAAACATAGCATATTTATATAAAATATGCACCACACTTCAACCGAGATCAAGACCGTCGCTTACAATATTCACATCGATGCCAACAATATTTATTATCGTATAATTAACATATACACAGATACAACAATTGTTCTTCACTACCCAGAAATAAACATCGCACACTTGCACAACATGGATTTTGTAAATACGGTCACTATGAGCGGCGTGCCTCTCCAAAACGTCACCCGGGGTCACAGGTCACACGACATGAATACAATATTTAAATTTAGCCTACAATCATGCAACTTTCTGTATAAATATATATTACCGACGATGACCACACAAAAAAAATGTTACAAAAATCGTAGGAAAAATTTAAACTGATCATTCTACAATTTATGTGTGATAAACAAAATTTAAACCAGGGGCATGATAAGACAACGGCCTAATTTATTATTAAAATAATGGAGATTATTAACATATCTGAAGAGCGGCAACGAAACTACTTTCCTAAATATATTTTTAAAGCAAAATCGCCCCAGTGTGTATGGAATAGTATGAACATCACATCTCCTTGTTTATTGGGTTGATCACGTGACAGTTGACATAATTTATTTTAGCAGAGAAACACCACAAACTAAATTCTTTAATCGTATGATCAAGAAATTAAAAAGTCTAAAATATCCGTTACTTTTCTTCACGAACCCAACTACGCTCGTTTATTGAAAGTTTCATTTGACAAGATTTAGATACAGTAAACCACAGGTCAACATATGTTTCTTTTGCCTCAATATATAAAATATTAAGTTGAGTTATTGTATAAATAAGAAAAAGAGCTTTTATATTAGTATGTGTGTGTGTTTGTGATTGAAAACAAACACCCTTCCATCCGGAACCGCACAATTTAAGTAGCACCGTGCGGTCCGACCAACGCTCAGTCATGCATTTTGTGGAAGTGCGCGTCCCCATAAATAAAAGACAGATAATTCAATGTATTGTGTAATTTCACGATATTCGCCGACACCGGCTACCAACTCATTCCCGGATTTTGGAGTATGCCGCAACTGTATGGTTATCAAACCGCACGCGATATCTGCCTTAGGAGTATGAGTAACTGTCACGAATCACGAAAAGTTAAAATTGCTGTTTTTGACCATATACCTTCTGTGACACAAACACTACGGGCGTGATTTTTATTATTTCTATTAAACTGTTTTTTTTTTCACTTGAGATTCGTTAAAGAAACACGTTTTTGAAATGGATGCGGGTGCCTCTGTATATTCATTAGAAACCAACTAGTGCTGTCTTGAATTGTCTTGTGATATCGATACGTGTTCGCGGGGCCCGCTGTTATATGAAACTGGCGGACTGTTTGTTGATCACAACAATGTCTATTGAAAAGACAATACATAGAGTTTTATCCTGGCTACCAGGATAGTTAATTAATAAAGCCAACGTGTTTATTTTTTTCAAGGAATTGTCTTTATTGTAAATTTCTAAAGAAACGACAATTTTACATTGTTATTTAATCAAGAGAGAGAAAAAATAGTCACGTGCGTGGAATAACTTAAAGATTGTGAGGGCAGAAGATGATCGATTGTAACCAAGAATTGACAAGACACGTCGGGCAACACCTGTGTAGTATTTCATTCATCTATGATCTTTTCGTTTACATAAAAAATGCTCGAGGATGTAAGTTTAACTTCGCCGTCCGCCATTGTTTTCTTTTTGTAACACTATGATACCAGTATTTTTGTTTTCCAATACTATTCTCAATTATTTTCGACCAGGTTGGAGATTATGAGAAATCCAGCTTGTTGTTAAAGAGACGGGTATAGTTTAACACTGCATATTAATCCATTCCCAGGATAAAAATAACCAACAGATCCCCAGAGTAGAAAAACATCTTCCATCATTTTTTTGCTTATTGACAGGGATTTGGTTTAGCAGGGAAACGCAGGCATGATTTCAAAGTAACAGGTATATGTTTTCAGGTCTCGAGATAGCAGTTCCATTGACAATAATGTCGTTTGGCCGGTTAACTAGGGAATGTCTCGTAATTACTCACGTAGAGCTCTATACATGGGTTTGCATAGAGTCCAATTTGCCATTCACTCCATTCGTCAATCACTACATAGAATCTAACGACAAATAGGGTGCACCTTTCAGATTGATAGGGGACAATAAGACAGGGTATAATGAACCTCCACCGGTATTAAAAAGACTACCTACCGTGGTTTTGAATAAGTAGGTACAGTCTAAAGTTGAGGACAATGTCCAGCATTTGTTAGCCTCTGAAATCTGGTTGAGAAAAATTAAAACGGCACCTACTCACAAATATTGGGGTTCAAAGGAGTGGGGTGGACAGCCCCTGTCTCATATAAACATGTATTCAGTAAACAGGGATGCTGTTGTCACTGGTGCAACCTGGGAAAGCGCCTGAGTATCATTACAAATTCAAGCTGCTCAACAACAAACAGGTCGCACGAGCGAGGAATATTACGCACACGGATCAACCATGATCCGTCCGTAAATACAATCAGGGACAATGAGTACATTTCCAAAGCAAATAACTGTGTGTAGTCGAATCAAACATGACTGATGACGCCTTCCAACAAAAAATGTTTTGCGATATTTCTCACGATCAGAAATTATTATTCACTCCACATATTGAACGTTCATATTAATTATTAATTAAAAAAACGGGCTTACCGAGTTAAATCATAACCTGGATTTGAAACACACTTTTGTGGCAATAGTCGCTATTTTCGGACAGGATGGAAATAAAAGAGGGCTAGAGCAGCTGTGGCAGTGTTTATACCTAATATGATATAGCACTTGCAGGTCTGTAGTGGCGTGGAATAGTAAAGTCAGAACAACGGACAGTAATATGAAAATACGGTACCCACGGTATACACAACTCATGAGTACACTGGGCTTCATTACACTTGCCAGTTAATTTAAATATCCATGGAAACAGGATGCCCACTTTTAGCCCATGAGACACACATGACTTGGTACAATCGATCCATCGTCAGAGAACACCGTGTCCCATTAGGCTGGTATCGTTATTACACAAATCTAAGCTTGTTGTCTGTCAAATTAACATGAATGAAGTGTACAACAAAAATCAACTCTATATACTTAGGTATGGTAATACATTGTGACCCCAGCTGTATTAAACATCGCGATGCTTAATCCGGGCAAAGGCACTACGGATTTCACGCAAACCTCCTCTTGCTATACGAAAACTGTCAGTAATTACCTCAGAATCATTTGCTAATAAAAATTCTTTTACTGTAACAGTGAATAGCTTTAACTATCAGCACGTGGTAATTGGTGTGTGATGGGTTTATCCCCAGAGAAACAAATACTCAGTGATCATTTATGTGAAGTAATTAATCAAATACTTAATTGGGACATTAACAAATTAATCATAAATCTCACTCCCACCCTCTCATCACTAATTTCAAAATGTGTTATTTCATTTTTATTGCATTTTGTAGTTTCATTATATTTCACAGCGTTTTAATTCACAATATGTTGTCGATGACATCGTTTGCGGCGCGATACACTGCACATATTGAAGACAGGCGACGAACAGTGGGGTTTGGTCAAAATATTTAGCTAAACAATAAATAACCGCCAACCCATCGGACTCGAAGTACAGCGTATACGCTTTATAGCACGCCCGCGGCGAGAGTGGAAGAAAGAAAAACATACGCACAAAGCGTACGTATTACAGAAAATGCATACTTGACAAAGCAATTTGTTTGACATATTTAAATTAAAGTTTTTTTTTTGTGTATGTGTAAAGTATGACATTGAAATTGATCATGCTTTCAATACGCTTCGTGTATATTAATACAGTATCTAGTAAAATAACACAAGTGTTAAGCATATAAACATATGACACGGGTCCCGTCCTCCACGGTAGCAACTCACTTACAAGTGATCATGATTGATGCGAGTTTTATTGGCTACTTGACAAGAAGTAAATAAAAGACCTCTCCGTACCTCGCTCTTTTAAGCGTAAAGTTGGGCGCTACAAGTTTACGGTATGTTGGCAAAACGCAATTTGATAAGGCGAACATTGTGTCTAGGCCTGAAAGGTATAGTGTATACCGTCATAGGAGTCCAATGAATGCCCAGTCAGACTCGAGTTTCGTTGACATGTTTAATGCGAGGCGGACAGTCGAAAAAAAATGACTAATCTGCGATCACCGCTACATCTAATAATAACATAATTGATCTGAAAATCAATCACCTAATCGATTCTGTAGGTAACTTTTAAAGATAGGATGAATTTAGGCTAATTAATAAGAGGAACATTACGCGACCTAGGCCAGCATGCGGTGATCTACACACATAGTTCAACCTTGAAGACATCATATAGACACCATTATCATTGGGGGAGAATGGTGGAAAATGGTTGCAAATAACATTATGGAATAGTGTTTCCTTTGCCCGCGGTAAAACACAGAGTAAGGAGGTTAGAACAGTGGATGAGAGAAACCATCTAGTGTGATCTAATAAAGGGGCAAATTGGAATGTTATTAAGTGCACTTCAGCTGATTGAAATGGCTTTAATTTTCAAATATCGCTATTACCAACATGATTTTAAAGCGGAATGGTCGTGCTAATCTTTTTTACACTGCAGTGCATTTGCCAAATTATGTCTCAATCTTCTTCATGTGGTATACATATTTTTGCAACCCGACGTGCGTGTGCGTGTATGTATGTGTGTGACAAGAGATCGGATGAGTGCACGGCATAGTAATAGTATTTCCGATCAAGTACCGATAAAAATTATCAAGAAGTTCAGAAAGAAGAATCTCAGCGAAATATGGTTCTGATTTACTTGTGGAAAGAAGTTTTTTTTAAATTATTTAGTGGGTGATTGAAAGTTGGGGGGCGACAGATGCTGGTTTGAAACCCAAGGGAATTAAAACGGTCGCAAACTAGGTAGGCTTAAATCGACACAGCAGTATTCAATGTGTTCCCTCGCCCCTTTCATTGCATCGCTTGCTCATATCAATGTAATTTATTACATGAGAATGGAGTGGCACACCACTTAATTTGTTCTATATTTTTAATTTACTTGGTGTTCATTTGCCAGTATTTTCTCAGTCTTTGATTTGCCCTGCTCCCGTCACAATCAACAATGGAGCAGCGTGTACGCGGTAATCAGTAACTATACAACAAACTCATTAACATGCATGTGCCCAGTCCTAAAATAAATTACTTTGGCGAATAATACATTTTAGCAAGATAAATCCTGGCCAATGTAGAGTTTTGAAAATATATCAAAACACCGGAAATTTGGGGGAGGTGACATTAAACAGGTAACCGGAAATGTATCCAGTCTCCGCTGATGTCTATTTTTATTATATTAATGTGTACCTTAATAATCAATTCAATAATCAATTTAGACCCTATGGTTTACGATTTATACCAATTTTCATAAAATTATATCTACAAACATTTAGATAATTAAATTTACAAAATTATTATTTGGAACAGTGACCTGAATCTATTGGGATTTGCATCGCTAACCGCTAACAAGGGAGATACAAATCCGCCTAGCAGAGCGGCAGTGGCCGGGAAGAAAGAAAAACACTGATGTACTACGCCCGAAAAATTAGATAATTGGCTAGTTGGGAATTTCGAACTGATTTAATTGATCAAAATATTGAGGTTTCCTGACGCTTTGTTGAAAACGATACCGTATTTATTGGTGGCTTGGGGGTGAGTGGAACTGGGTACTAGTATGCCGTGGTGTACACAAACATATCCATATTCCCGTCTCGTCTATTTCAGTCATACATGTTCTTTACCCTAAATTTGCGTTGGGTAAATCGTGACATCAATTGCTACACTGTGCATGCGACAGACAAAATAGACTACAAAATTCATAGCAGTCAGTTGTTTGTTTCTTGGAGTCTATGTAAAAACATATTGCGGGGAAGGCTCGTTTATCGCGTAGCGGACTCGAATATTAAAAGCAGGTCGAAAATCACTACGTCGGACTCCCGATAGCTGTGTTACGCCACGAAAAGCTGTGATTTATTATTTTTTTCAGTTGATAATTATAAGATACGTTAATCAATAATTACATTATGTGGATAACGCTCGTTTCCGCTTGGGACTGTGGAGGAATAGGAGGCGGGATAATATTATAGTAGGGGCTTCTACAATTCGTACATACTGTACGTGGAATTTGCCCTTTCGTTCCACCGGAGTGTTTAGTTTGTTATGGCGGACATTCAGTTGTTCGGGTAGGTTTATCCAAATCAAAACAATACATCGCCGAGTACATCTACGAAATTCAAAGTAGTTGCTCGGAACTGACGACAGAAACACGGGAACATAAATACAGCAAAGTAATGTCTTTCCAAATCGATATCCAATATACTCAACCGCATATCAGTGTGATTCAGTATGTTTTCGTCACGATTTCGATTCGCCGTACTGATAAATAAAGCTGACACGCAGCAGCAGTTCGGCATGGCTGGACAACTTGAAGCCAAAATAGGAACGTAGACATTTTAATTTTCCACGTCTAAGGGGCTGGAGGCGATCAGCAAAATGAACAATGCTCTTCAGCTAATGAGTTTTTTGTTTCGCCATGCTTTAACTATACTGCACATCTTAAGAAGTGGCCGTACTACACCTTACGCTCCATGGAATAGTTAACGGCCGCCATAAATCCAGTATTTTCTAAACAAATAATTATAACACTGTTTCTTCGTGTATTTGTTGACTCAACATTTGCCCCCGCATGTGCACTCATCACTCATTAATTTTACTCAATTTCTTTTTTGCCAGAATCCACATTGAATGTTTAATGATTTGCACAAATTAATCACAGCGGTCGTCTTTTACAGTCACCAACCTTCTAATTCACTCTTCTCACGGTACGCTGACAAATCTTGGTCTCAAAACCAATGATTGCCTATCATAGCGACCATTTCTTAGGGGCACATCGCAAAGGAGATACCAATCGAACATTAAATATGCACATTTCAATATGGACGGTCGGTGTGTCGATTACAGTGAATAATTAACAACAATAACCATACATTTTTGGAATTAACTTGAGATAAATATCTCAATGTTCATTCACTCAATGTGAAAGTATTCGTCGACATAGAATAGTTATCTTGTTTTTATCATGAAACTATTTTAAAAGTGAGAGAACTTGAAATTGTCAGTGTTAGTCAAGATGATATTTTCAAATGACCAGTTCAGTCGGCCGATCATGACAACGTAAACAGTTGTGCTTAAGCTTGGAATTACTATTAAATGTCATGGTCGATCCATCCTTATCGAGAATATACTGGCATTAATAACCCTGTGTAAATGTATTTACAACCCTAGTTTAAAAGAGTAGTTGCAATTGAAAGGACAAGTCGCAAAAGGTTCTGTTGTAGCGTCGAGGTTGTGAAAACTTGACTCCTATGTGGCGTCCAAGACAGCCGCCATCTTGGAAGAAATGCCAGGTTGCAGACTCGATGATAGTATGGCTTATTCTTGCTATATCGATTGACCGTTGCAGTTTCAAGGCGGAATTAGTTATTTTATTGTTATATTATTATATGTTTTTAGTCTTAATTCGTATGACCGTTGAACATCTTGGGCGTGCAACTCATAGAGAGCACTGGAAACCGTGAGCTATACCTGATACATTTCGCCGATAGTGGTGTTTCTTTCACCTGTTATTCGTTACGAACTTACTATGTGTTTACATGCCATGATAATCAAACACCTACGGGATTGTCAAATTAACGAATTCAAGAAGGTAATTTAAAAAATTCGTTGAAATGTGTTAATGGTGAGCTGTTTTTACTTTAGTCGTCGACCAATCATAATGACTAGTGTCATTTATGCGATTTGTTTTTAAGTTTAGTACAAGGTAGTGAATTGCCGATGATACTGTATGGTGTACACTATGCCCATACATGCACTTTTCATGTGTGGTCACAATACAATATGCACAACAATAGTGTGTCTAATAGGCAGTGTTTTATCCCGCCCAAACGCAGCGAATTTTTCTATTCTTGAAATACGGACAAAGACATTTCACTCAATTCGAGCTGGGGTACGTATTATGTTGTATATATGGAAACACCTTGAAAAGCAACCCATATCGTGTCGGTTAGTTTTCAACTTAGCACGGTAAAGTATTAGTACAAAACAACACGTGACTGGTGGTGAGGAAACCTTACAAACGTATCGCGCTTATAAATCGACTTAGTGAAACTTAGCAACGGATGGTTTCTAAGCGTTTTATCAAGTTCGTTGACTTTTTTGACAGAATCCGCGTTACGTAAACTCTTTACTGTTTTGTTTTTTTTCTCTCCGTTTTACGACAGCTACTTGTCTGACTAACAAAATTTCTGATCGTTCATTTGTGTTTGTCTTTTTCTTTCTCTTTGCAATGAAAGTCAATCGTATCGGCGTTATTTTGTAATACAAGGCGGTTACGATAATCCTTTTTCTTTACTGCTGTGAATGAATGATTGTCTGTAGCAGTAAAGACAATAACACACGATGTACTGGAATAAAGACCGGTGCTATATCAAGTACTAAAGAAGAAAGGCATAGACCAAACGGCACCATTGAGTGACGTCTGATTAGATTGTAAGTTAGGGTAATTGCATTTAGAAGGTAAAAACACAGCACAGGGAGGGTGGCAAATTACTCTTCAAACTTCCTGGTCTTTCCATCTAATGATATTTCACTAGTTGGGTGACCTTGTGATAATGTAAACTACTTTGAGGTGGAACTATGTGCAAACACCACCAATATGTTTTAAAAGTCATCATAAAAGTGGGTGTGTCCAATGCTACCTGTTTTCTATCTCATGCCTCTGCTGTATCGCATTTTCCGAAGAAGAATCTAATCAGGAGACATGAAACTAGCGAGTGCATGCATATTGCCGGAGTCAACTAAGAGTAAACCCTTATTTAGTACACTAGCACTTGCTCGGCACAAGCACCAGATTACAGGCCGGCCCTATCCAATATGACAAAGCGGGTCAAGCTGATTTAATCATTCTAAAAATTCGTGGCGCGGTAACCTATGTTACCCCAGCCATGCATTTTGACACGAAGATGCAGGGTCTTTATTCGCACCATTGTCGGCTTTCGAGGACTAAATTTGACGGGTGGGCACCCTACTTGAGTGACGGTCTCCGCCTTCGTAATTTGCTGTATAATAAACAAGGCTTGTTTATTGGTCGACTGGTGTGTTGTCATCAAGGTGTGAATTGTTTTGCATTAACTAGCGAGTCCGAAACTCATCACAAAACAATGGGAGAAACAAATGCTGATTATTGGATCCTTTCCTTGATTCCAAGATAATTACTATCCTTATACTGCCATTAAAAATATTTTTTCGTTCAGTCGGGAACCGCGTCAAAAACGACCGATTCGTGGCTTCGATTATATGGTGGTGAATATAGCATATCTCTTGAAAAGCCCGGCCGATTGTAAGAGTTGGAAGATTCGAAAACGTTAATGCGTTTTCGCACCTTATTTAAAACAACATTTTAAACACAATAAACATGATTAATTTTTACGACACACCATTCCGTCAAATGCCCGTAAGTCGTGACATTCCCTCGCTATACGGGAATTAACGACA